>NW_028318184.1:2646250-3267500 GCF_062004578.1 Staurois parvus | reverse complement strand
ATTAATGCTGAACTCTAGGAAAGAAATAAATGTTTCTGATAAGACCGATGCAGAGCCCATAGCTCTACATTGGATGGGAGCACACCGAGGGACAGTCCACTTCCAGGGTGTAGGGGGAAAAGAGGAGAGTGCAGGCTGCCAGGTATAGCAGGTAAGTAAAAGTATTTTCAGCAGTCCCCTAGAAGCATTTAACTCTTGCAGTATGGGGACAGCTTCACTGCAGGGGAGCATTCTTTCCTTGGAGATTGGCTTTAAGATTGCAGAGGTTGCTGTTCTGATGGACCCCGTATCCCCTCTGACATCTTCACTCAAAAAGAGCCGATTTCAGATGTGCAGGAGGAATCATTCTCACTAGTCACAGGTCCCCCATTGCCAGTTGTGCAGTTACAATAGTGTAGATTTGTTCCTCTCAGAGCTTCTGGTCAGCACTGAAATTAACCCTGTATGCCTAACACAATCTTTCTTAGTCTGTATAAATCCTGGAGTGTCTTCTCAACTAAAAATAAACATCTCTTGGTAGCTCTGAATAATAAACCCCACAGTTTATCTATTGGTTATAAAGCAACTGTGTACAGGAGTTCTAACAATTATATTATAGTAAAAAAAACTAGCAAAAATGGGGCCCCATGATCTGCAGTTATGCCCCTGATAAGAAAGAAAAAATTATTGATGGCTACAAGACATACAGATTCTTTTTTTCTCTTACTGGCCTACTGTGCATAAAGAACAGATACCGACTAAATAAAGAGCCAGTGATGGCTTGTAACTCTCACCAGTGCAAGACAAAGAGGATCATATCCCCCATAAACTGTAGAAATCCTGGAAGAGTTGAGGGCCAGCTTCAGGAAAATAAAATAAAAATAGTCTCTTAGCAGGTGTTTAAAACAAAAATAGGGTAGCTGCAATACTCACTTCTTCTCTGGAGCTGCACCTCTTCCTTGCCATAATTCTTTTCCATCACTAGATGTCCTCTGTCTTCTGAGAATGATGACCAATGTCATTTAACCTGCAAGACTGAAGACACTCTGTGAGTGCAGGGCATGAAGGATTGAATGAAGGATTGAATGAAGGATCTGAAGAGGAAGAAGCCCCTCCATGTCAAATGACCGGCTTGTAGACTTCAGGAAATTGTAATGATTGAAAAAAAAGCAACAAATACAGTAAAGGTGCAGGGTACATAAGGGATGAGCCCAGAGTTGGACTTTAATGATTAAAAATGTCACCTTATACATTTTTAAAACCTTAACTGTGCCAGACTGCATACTGAAGATCATTTCTGCACCAAATTAGTATTTACATAAGTGTGATTCTCAAAATTCTAAAGTCAGAACTTTTTTTTCATTCAATGGCAAGCTGATTTCCTAAGCTGGGACCTGACAGATCTAAACTCCCCATTCAAAACTGAAAAAAAAAGTTATGACTTTATTGACCGATGAGGCTTCAGGTAGAATATATATTATTATTATTATTATTATACAGCATTTATAAAGCGCCAATAGTTCGCTCAGCGCTGTACATTACAAAGGGGGACAGAACATGTGACAGAACAATACCAATACAATGCAAAACATGAGGAGATCAAGGGCCCTTCTCTTTCGAGCTTACAATCTAGGAGTTACATAGTTAGTCTGGCTGAAAAAAAAAAACGTCCATCTAGTTCAACCATATAAAAAAAAAAAGTTATAATCCTATACCCACGGTTGATCCAGAGGAAGGCAAAAAAAACCAGCAAAGCATGACCCAATTTGCACCCGCTGGGAAAAAAATTCCTTCCTGATCCCCTGATAGGCAATCGGATATTCCCTGGATCAAATAAACCTAGGTGTAATCTCTATCTCTATGAGAGCAGTTCCAATTGACACTACTGAAGTTGCTGCGACTTCAGAAAAGGTTCCTGCACTACTTTGATGCGACTTTGATACTGCTTCAGTGTCAGAGAGCGTAAAAGTCGTATCAAAATCAAATCAAAGTCGTACTCCTAAGTCGCACTGCAAATCAACTAGTGTGAACTGAGCCTAAAAAGGATTGCAAGGTAGTAACTCAGGGGTGTCAAACTGGCGGCCCTCCAGTTGTTGCGAAACTACAAGTCCCATCATGCCTCTGCCTTTGGGAGTCATGCTTGTAACTGTCAATCTTGCAATGCCTCATGGGACTTGTAGTTTGACAACAGCTGGAGGGCCGCCAGTTCGACACCCGTGTTAACTGGTCAGCAATTGTTTATGTGCCTGCAGTAAACTGTCATTTAAATCAAATCTGATTGGTTGCTTAAATTGCTACACTTATTTTATAAAGACTTTTTCTTCTAGAGCAACCCAGATCTGTAAGGGTTCGTTCACACTTGGCTGTTTTACCAACGCTTGCCAAATGCCCCTATAGCGTTTGGCAAGCGTTGGTCCGACGTTTGCGGAGCGGTTTTTAACGCTCGGCAAACGCCGCATGCGCGGTTTAGCGGCGGTTGCTAGGCATTTGCCGAACGTTAATAACGCCCCACAAACGGCTATAATGCAGTTTGAGTGGTGTTACCGCTCCACAAACGCCCCGCAACCGCGTCGCAAACACCCGGCCAGCGTTTGCGGAGTGGCACCATAGACGAGAATAGGAGGCTTCAACGCCTCCTGACTCGACCAGAGACGTCCGTTTTGCTGTGACGCGACGCAAACGCTCCCGTTAGAACAGCACCATGTGCAGAATTGGCAGAGGCGTTTGGGAAGCGGTAAAAACGCTTCCCAAATGCCTCTCTGCCGCCTGCACATGACGCTAGTGTGACCGTAGCCTAAATGTAACCGGTATACTATGTTCCAGTCAAAATGATTTGATTATTAGCCTTGCATGCTTGTTAAGAGCCTTTGTGAACGGACTCATTAATATGGTCTATTGGTGCTAAAAGAGGGAAGACTGTGTCACTTCTGAATTCTATGTAATCTGATCTCCCCTGCTATTCAGCTGTTTGTTTACCTGCTAGGGCTCATGTACACCGGGTGTTTGGAAAACTCTTCTGACCGCTGGAAACTGATTGCTAGAAAACATAGGTTAAAAAACGTCAGTTTAGCTGCGTTTGCATACCGCGTTTATGCGCGTTTGCATTTAGAAGCGATAACCTCAGGAGACCCTCCCAAATGCCCAGAATGCACTGAAAAATAGTAAATAATTAACTATTTCAGACATTTTCAGAGAAATAAAGAGAGCAGAAGCAGAGAGAGAAGTATTTGTTGAGATAACCTGCCTTTTCTGGTTGTATTCACTATGGATCCCATCATGAGCATAATGCGGCACATTCTACCATTTTTTCCTTTACGCGAAACTTGGAACTAACTGCGCTGGTGTACCGGGACCATTTGAATACACAGAAAACGCTTTGTGTGCATTTTTGATGAAACAAAAAAGTTCTGGACAGCATCTGGAATGGACCTGTCAAAAAACGTGTCTAAATGCAAACGCTTGTAAACGCAGTTAACCGCGTTTACAAGCATTTACACACGTTTACAAGCATTTGGCGTTTGAAACTCCAATAAAATCTACTCCTGAACGCAATTTTGGTGCGTTCAAGAAAACGACTGTAAACTCAACTGCCTGTAAATGACTGTAAACAACGATGTGTACATGGACACATAGGAAAACATTAGGGAGAGTTCAGGGGCTGCTGAAAAAAACGCTCAACAGCTCCTGAATGCCAGTTTAGCAGCTGCAGTGTACATGAACCCTTATAGGTACTTATATAGTGTCCACAATTTATGCGGCACTTTTTACACACTGTACATTCACATCAGTCCCTGATCTCAAGAGCTTACAATTTAAGGTGCCTATCTGACATTCATATGTACACATACTAGGGCCAATTTAGACAGGATCCAATTGACCTACCAGCATGTTTTTGGAGTGTGGGAGGCAACTGGAGTACCCAGCAAGCTCCATGCAGATAGTGTCCTAGCCAGGATGCAAGCCAAGGACCCCAGTGCTGCAAGAGAGAAGTGCCAATCACTAAGCAATCAGCTTTTCTGCTGAGAGCTCACTATCCGCTAGCTGCAGAAAGTCATATATGGAACAGCAAATCAGCAGCAGTGCTCTGAATTACGCAGACTAGTAACAGGTTTACTTTAAGTTTAGGTTTAAAACTAAACTCCAGTTGGAACCGATAATACTCCCATGCGATAGCATCTCCTTACCTTAGTTGAAAATTGCTCCATTTGGCTTACAGAGTTACTAAACCCCGGACCTTGCATTAACTATATCTGGTCTCCCACAGTACACACAGCATGGAAATGCAATTATTTTAGTAAATATAATCTGCTAAATACCTTTTCTCATCAGCAGTTAAAGCAGTCTTGTGACTTCTATCAGTGTTCAGCAGAGCACCGGTTAAAGCTTGTAGGAGGAGTTCTCTTTCTGCTCTAGGAGGATGCAAAACCCCTGACCTCTGTCTGGACAGCGCTGATTGGCCCTGTGCTGATCACATGCACTCTCCCAAGAAAAATAAAGGACTCTCTTGCAATACACACTAAACTGAGCATGTGCAGAGTATCCCCGAGGCTCTGTTCTATCAGGAGATGAAATGGGGAATGTGGAAGGAGGAGAGGATCAGAGAAGACAGGCTCAAACAGCCTTTTTACACAATGGAGAGGATTAACCCCTTAAGTCCCACAGTGAGTATAACAAGCATGCTTTACTGCATATACAGACTGATTTTACTGCAGTGGGTTAAGTAACACATTAAATAAGGCCACCTGGGTGTTGCACTCTCCAAACATCATATAAACCCAATTCTTTCAGTTGTCTATCAAGATTAGAATCCCCTTTATCCCCCCCCCCACCTCTGGCTCTGGTATACCTGTCTAAGCTGAATTCAACACATCCCCTTATCTTGGTTGAATCTGTCTACCACTTTCAATCAGTGGAGCAGCTATGAAATAAATGCCCTCAAAAGATGTGCTGCATGCGGCTAACTGTCTGCAGTATCTGGCTCAAAAGACTGGATGTTGCCCCCCATACATCTGCTGCCCCCCTGGCAGGAGAGAGAAAGACACTCACTTTCACAGTTCCGGACATCCCCAGGAATGAGAGTCAGGATCTACATACACCGTCAAGCAGTCCACAGTCTCTCTCGGTTCCCACCTGGTCCCCATGCCGCGTGTGTCCCTTTTTCCATCTTTTCTTCAAGGGGGCGGTGCTGCCCCCCCTAAAAAATACCACCCTAGGCAAATGCCTTGTTTGCCCTGTGGTAAATACGCTCCTGACTACCCCTATACAGTCCTTGCAGTGCAGCGCAACACATTTACATCAGAGGTGCCTGCAGTGAGAAAACCTGACCAGGTCTTTCCTCACCTATCAATGCCTGCTGCATTTGATTTGGTAGGTGTGTGTTAGTACTGTGCCGATGCAAGTATTGGTGAATTCAGATGTGTTTTCCGCATATGAGATTAGTTTTTGGTAGAGGTAAGGACCTGGTTTTAGGCCTAAGCTGATGCCTATCTGATCACAATAGTTCAATCGCTCTGGGTGTTTGGTTTGGAGTACTTATTCAAAGTTTTCATCTCATTTGAAATTCATTGAAAATATTTATTTGTTAGGAAGAACAGATAAACCCAACGCGTCTCAGGGAAAATTACTCCCATTCTTGATGGCTTGGACAATGGCTGGTGATACGATCAAGATGAAATAATATAAACATACTTAAACTGAGATTGGATTAGAGCTAGTCTGTCCTATAACTCGGACATGCTATCTCTGATCCAGTCTCAATTTAAGGGTCCATATCATTTTATCTTTATTGTTTCCCCAAACATTGTCCAAGCCCTGATGAAGGAAGAAGTCTTTTCACCCTGAAACCCATTGGCTGTATTTGTTGTTCCTAATAAATAACATTTTTAAAGTGTTAGAACCCCAGCCAAAAAACATTGATTAAAGCCTATGTGTGCATGGAAACATAGGATAACATGCTGGGGGGGTTTACTGACTGTAGAAAAAAACCCATCAAAAGCCAAAAACAGCCGCTGTAAAAACGTCCAGTGTGCATGAGGACTAAGAGGAAAAACAATGATGTGACAGCTACATTTAAAAACGATTTCCTTGCACAGGTTATAAAAAAATGTTTTGCCTGAACTGTCACACTAAGGCTACGTTCACACTAGCCTTGTGTGCAGGCGGCAGAGAGGCGTTTGGGAAGCGTTTTTACCGCTTCCCAAACGCCTCTGCCAATTCTGCACATTACAGCACATGGTGCTGTTCTAACGGGAGCGTTTGCGTCGCGTCGCGTTGCGTCGCGGCAAAACGGACGCCTCTGGTTGAGTCAGGAGGCTTTGAAGCCTCCTATTCTCGTCTATGGTGCCGCTCCGCAAACGCCCGGCCGGCGTTTGCGGTGCGGTTGCGACGCGGTTGCGAGGTGTTTGCGGAGCGGTAACACCACTCAAACTGCATTATAGGCGTTTGTGGGGCGTTATTAACGCTCGGCAAACGCCTAGCAACCACCGCTAAACCGCGCATGCAGCGTTTGCGAGCGTTAAAAAACGCTCAGCAAACGCCGGACCAACGCTTGCCAAACGCTATAGGGGCGTTTGGCAAGCGTTGGTAAAACAGCCAAGTGTGAACGAGCCCTAAAACTGAGTTCATAGTCATCACAATAGCTATGGGCAGCACAGTGGCTAAATGGTTACTATTTCCACCTCCTAGCCCTAGGATTGTTGGTTCTAATCCCTGCCATGGTGCCACCTGCCTAGTGTTTGCATGTTCTTCCTGTGCCTGTATGGGTTTCCTCCCACACTCCAAAGCCATGTTGGTAGGTTAATTGGCTCCTGTCTAAATTGTCCCTAGTATGTGTATGTATGAATGTGAGTTAGGGACCTTAGATTGTATGCTTCTTGAGGGTTAGGGACTGATGTGAATGTACTATATATACACTATCTTGCCAAAAGTATTGGGCCAGCCCTCTAAATCACTGGATTCAGGTGTTCCAATCACCTCCATGGACACAGGTGTATAAAATTAAGCACCTCGGCATGCAGACTGCTTCTACAAACATTTGTGAAAGAATAGGTGTACATTGATGGGTCTATATAAATACCTGTAATAATATTCCTGAAGTTTAGCTTTAAAATCAATGGGAATTTATTTTTGTATTACTTGCCAACTAATGGTGGTTGCGGGTGTTCTTGTTTACAATGTAACATGTTGAACTGAAATTCAATGACTGTTAAATTGTAACGATACAAATTTGAAGTTTGTCTCTAAACATCCCTGGAAGGAATTCAGGGTATTTTTTCCACCCTGGAGGTGGGATGGGCTCTCCATTTATGAGCCGATTTCTCACCAAGCCTGGGATAATAGTAAATTTTACAACAGGCCCCTGTGTTCTTGGGAGGGTATTGAAATGTTAATGGGCATGGTGCGTTCTCTATAGGAGTGAATTGGAAAAGAAGGCTTAGTATTTAGCCCTGGGGGTACGGACAATAATAAGACCAATCATAATCAGATTCCTCTTCCATGGGGCTGAAACATTTAATGGTGCTATGAATACATACAGCATTCCGGATGGCCCATGACGCCTTTTGTGCCTATAGCCCTAGAAGACCCCACTGGAGTATAAATGTGTTTTTTCTGTGTTTCTCCCAGAGTAGTAGTGGAGGGAGTGAGGAAGTCCCAGCTGTGCGGAGAGATTTTTTTGACAATTGCATCCTCTGTCTGATGTTTTATGTGACAGTCTACTTTATTGCCTATTGAGGAACATTTATGTGAAAACTTGACTCCATGTCAATGGCTAAATGCAAAGACAAAATACATGTAAGACATCTGTTTTACCCAGGGGCGGACTGACCATTTGGAAACTCGGGTACTGCCCGAGGGCCCGGGGTCAGTAGGGGGCCCCATGAGATGCCCCTGGTACCTTTTTCATAGGCTTTTTTGAGTTTGGGCAAGGACACAGGGGCCCCATGATCCCCTATTGCCCGGGGGCCCCATGAGTTGTTAGTCCACTCCTGATCTTACCTGACAAAGGTCAATCCAGTCCTGAGATTTACACAGCTCTGCCACACAACACAGCCCTGTCTGGAAGGACAGGAGAACTGATTTTTCCCTTCTGCCGTTAAATTACACTTACTGGTCTTGTCCCTCCATGTGACCTGCCATGTTTCCCGGGATCTGCATGCCCAGTAGCCGGCAGGTAGAGGGGAGAAACATCACTGAACATCTATTTGTTGATCTCCCTTTCCTGCTGCCTGGTGCTGGTGTCACTTCCCATAAGGCAGTACGGCTGCGGAAGAAACTAATGGAAAGCGATCTGCACTCCAGTCACTTCAATGGCGGACAGGTGAGATATCAGGGATTTTTTTTAGACCCCTGATGTCTCATTAACCGCCTCCCACCCGCCATATAAGGAAATGACGGGCGCAAGGCGGTTCTCTCATTCTGGGAGGACGTCATATGACGTTCCGCCACTCTAACCAGGGCGTGCATGCGGCGATCGGTGGTGCGCTGTGTCCCAGGGACACAGCAGATCGCTGATCAATGGAAAGAGCCAAAGACGTCGGCTCTGTCATGTGATCTGCTGTGTCCAATCCCAGCTGATCACATGTAAAAAAGGTAATGATGGTTATCAGCATTCCTGTCCTCACGAGCTGTCACGCTGACAGCTTGTGAGGAGAGGAGAGCCGGTAACACTGTTCAACAAATTTTTATTTTTTGCCAGTTTTGGAAACAAAAGGATCCATTTCTTAATGAATTTCACATTCTGAGTTCAAATATAACAATGAAATTTGTCAATTGGCTCTAGTTTTTCTGTAAACGGAAAGTTTTCTACTATAGGCGTAATGACTACATAATGCACAATAATTATATAGATAGATGTCTTTCCACAAATATAAAGCAAGTGATATTGACTACATAACAAAGCCTAAATGGCATAATATATTGCATAGGATTACCAAGAAAAATTATAGCCATAAGCTAAGTTGAATCATTTTAATACTTAGGATTCTCACTAGTTTTGTCTTCAGTTTGTGTCGGTTTTGCTTCTCTTGGCTTTTCTCTTGTATTCGAGGAAAGGGCTATCTCTTACAACTGCACGTGACTACACGCTTCAGGTTCTTCCTCACTTGACTCAACCACGAAGGATTCTGGTGCTTTAGGAATTGGTAGCCCCTCTCCATGAGGAACTGGACGTATTGCCGATGGAATATTTGGATAGTGCACAGATAACTTTTTCTTCTTATTTAGCCCTTTTACAATTGGAGGCACCATACAAAAGTAACAATTACTAACATGATCTGTTGGCTCTCTCCAAATCATTGGCACAGCGAAAGGCATAGATGCCTTTTTTCCATTCAACCATTGCTCCAGTGCCGTCCCACAAGAATTGCAGCATATATGTGGTGCCCAGCTCTTGTCCTGGTCTCCTATCTTGCAGCCAAAATACAAGTTGTAGGCTTTCTTAATCATTCCTGTTATCCTCCTTTTTTGTGAGATAAAAGTTATTTCACCGCAGATATAGCAGAAATTATCTGCTTTATTCACACAAGTTCAAGGCATTACTGAGTAGCCTATATAAGCATAAAACGAAATGTAAAGACGCCGTCGAACTACAATCAGCTACAGATACTGCAGCTTTTATGCAGTGAAGTGATGCAATTAAAGGCTAATATTGCATCATCTCAGTATACATGCAATTTTCTATTGGTCACCAGTATCAATTGCGCAATATGCAGCTGAAGTTGCATCATAATTTTGAATGGCTTACGTCATTAGATGAGTGAATATATCATGGAAACTAGAGCCAATCAACATTTTTTAGGGTCATTTTCGTTTTCAGCACCCCAAAATTATGTAAGATTAGCTAATTTTATGCCCAAAACCTTTTACCTGTTGAACAGTGTAATCGGCATTCCTCGGAGGGGACATCTACACTGATCATCAGGGCACTGATGGGCATGGGCGCACGGTATTTCAAAGTCTTCACATGTTGGGTATCTACTTACTTGGTGCAACCTCAACTTATATATATTACCCAAAAACTTGAGTAATATATTGTCTTTTTACCCTAATATTGACTTAAGTGTATTTTTTACTGAAATTTTGTGTTTCATTAACCGTTAACACAGTAATATCGTCTGATATAAAAAAAATGGAACTACCACTATTTTATTCTCTAGGGTGTCTGCTTTCAAAAATATATGGTATTTGAGAGTTTTAAGTGATCTACCGCCAAAAGGAATTTATAAGGCTACTTGTCAGCAAAAAAAAGCACAAAAGGCACTGGCAGTGAAAGAGTTAAAGAGAACCTATCACAATATCAAATTGTAAATTCAAAAATGGGTTAATGTCTATTTCTGATAGTGACAAAATTGCTCCTGGAAGAAGCACGCAGCCTGCAAAGTCTGAAAAGGTAAAAAATCCCATCGTATGATTTCCTAGGTAGCAAAGAAGGGTTCAGAATGCCAACTAAGGTTACATTCACATGTCAGGGGTGGCCACCTATAAAAATTAGTAGATTCTTGTCGGCGGTTGTAGACACTTGCCTGCGCACACTATGGGGGTGATTTACTAAAAGTAGAGTGTGCAAAATCTGGTGCAGCTCTGCATAGAAAATAATCACTTTCCAGGTTTTATTGTCAAAGCTTAATTAGACAAACTAAAGTTAGAAGTTGATTGGCTACTATACAATGTTGCACCAGATTTTGCACTCTCCACTTTTAGTAAATCAACTCCTATGTGCAAACGTTTCCCTGTACAAATCAATGGCTCTGTACAAATCCATCAATACAATATCAATAATAAAATAAAAATAAAATAATAATTAAAAAATACAAATTAAAATAATAAAAATCATCATCATCATATTAATACAAAAATCCAAAACAATCAATGCAATACAATATAAATAATAAAATACAATTCTAAAATTATTAATAAAATGCAAATACATTTAAAAAATAATAAAAATATTAATAAAACTTGGAACAATAAATTAAAATGTTAACTACAAAAATAAAGTAATAAAAATAATCATCATAATAATGCAAAAATACATTAATAAAATTAAAAAATGCAAATCAGTCAATACAATACAATATCAATTACAAAATGCAAATAAAAATGCATTATAAAATACAAAAAAAAACAATAATACCAATGTTATTGTTGTTATTATTATTATTAGTAATAATAATAATAATAATAATAATAATGCAAAAATACAGTAATAAAAAAAAAATTAGTCAACTCTGTACAAATCAGTGGCTGCCGCTGCCTTCTCTGTTTGCATGTAACTGCTCATCTGAGTGGTTAAATGGAAATAGAGCCTCTGACCGCTCTTGGATACAGACAATGCATACAGGGTCTGCGTTTTTGTGGAGTTTTGGACGCACATAAACTGACCTCAGCTAATTGGCCACTTTGTATACCACTATAGCACATAGGCGGCGTTTAGCCACCAAAGTATTTGCTTTTCTGTTTTGCCAAAGTGATGCCTAAACATACCCCTGCCACATACAGCGACACCACTATTCAGAATCTGCAACTCTTCCACACCTCCCTTTCCAGCCCCCAGTGCCTAAAACATGTTAGGAAAATGACACTGTGCAGTATGTTTATAAGGTTACTAGTGAAAGTTGTTTTTAACCTGCTATAAAATATTTAAATGTGATTCCCCCATAGTACAAAGATATTCTGCTTCTGCAATCATACACTGATAAGTGGGGGGGGGGATCTGCCTGGGTGTGGTTACCTGTAAGTACATGCTGAACATAATTAAGCCGTTGTACTATGAATAGTCATATTCTAATCTCTATGTGTTTAGCAAACTGTCACTCAGTACAATTTCACAAGCCTTAGACCCAGTCAGTTCTCTAATTACTCTAACAATTTAATCACCGGAGAGATCAAGGGATGAACATCTCCCTTGAAGAGTTGTGTCATTTTAAAGATCAGGACGGAGACAACTCCGAATGACAACCATTTTTGGGTGTCACGCTACACAGCCAGGCACAGGGGTATTCGGAATAGAATACAATCAGCAGTGTGGACATCACCAGGACATACAATGTGCGCCCGCTGTGTTTGCTCAAATATCCGTAAGAAAGAGCATGGCCTATTCCATGAACCCTTTCATGAAGATACTACTACTAATACAACTATTAATATTACTTCTATTACTACTGCTATTATTATAAGTGCTGCTACTTCTTCTGCTACTACTATTGCTTCTAATAGTACTTTTACTACTACTGCTTCTTTTACTACTACCATTACCACTAATAATACTTCTACAATTGCTACTATTATTGTTTCTTCAACTACTGCTTCTACTACTGTTACTAGTAATTATACTTCTACTACTACTGCTATTATTATAAGAACTGCTACTTCTTCTACTACTTTTAATAATAATAATAATAAGAAGAAGAAGAAGAATACTTCTACTATTATTGTTTCTTCAACTATTATTTCTATTACTGTTACTACTAATTATACTTCTACTACAACTGCTATTATTATAAGTACTGCTACTTTTACTACTACTACTACTATTGCTCCTAATAGTACTTTTTAATACTACTGCTTTATTTATTACTACCATTACAACTAATAATACTTATACAACTGCTACTACTGCTGTTTCTTCAACTACTACTTACTTCTACTACTGTTACCACTAATTATACTTCTACATCTACTACTACTATTGCTTCTAATAGTACTTTTACTACTACTGTTTCTTTTACTACTACCATTACCACTAATAACACTTCAATACTTCTACAATTGCTACTATTATTGTTCCTTCAACTATTATTTCTACTACTGTCACTACTAATTATACTTCTACTACTACTGCTATTATTATAAGTACTACTACTTCTACTACTACTAGTACTACTATTACTAATACTATTATTATAAGTACTGCTACTTCTTCTACTACTTCTATTGCTTCGAATAGTACTTTTACTACTACTGCTTTATTTACTACTACCATTACCACTAATAATACTTCCACAACTGCTACTACTGCTCTTTCTTCTTTTACAACTTACTTCTACTACTGTTACCACTAATTATACTTCTACGTCTACTACTACTATTGCTTCTAATAGTACTTTTACTTCTACTGCTTCTTTTACTACTACCATTAACAGTAATAACACTTCAATACTTCTGCAATTGCTACTATTATTGTTCCTTCAACTACTACTTCTACTACTGTTACTACTAATTATACTTCTACTACTACTGCTATTATTATAAGTACTGCTACTTCTACTAATACTATTGCTTCTAATAGTACTTTTACTACTACTGCTTCTTTTACTACTACCATTACCACTAATAATACTTCTACAATTGCTAATGTTATTGTTTCTTCAACTACTACTTCTACTACTGTTACTACTAATTATACTTCTACTGCTACTATTATAAGAACTGCTACTTCTTCTACTACTTCTATTGCTTCTAATAGTACTTTCACTACTACTGCTTTATTTACTACTACCATTACAACTAATAATACTTCCACAACTGCTACTACTGCTGTTTCTTCAATTACTACTTACTTCTACTACTTCTACAATTGCTACTATTATTATTTCTTCAACTATTGTTTCTATTACTGTTTCTACTATTAATACTTCTACTACTACTGCTTTTATTATAAGTATTGCTACTTCTACTACTACTATTGCTTCGTATAGTACTTTTACTACTACTGCTTCTTTTACTACTACCATTACCACTAATAATACTTCTACAACTTCTGCTACTGCTGTTTCTTCTACTACTACTTCTGCCACTGTTACTACTAATAATAATTATACTAACAATAATACTTTTACTGCTACTGCTTCTTTTATTTACTGCTTCTTTTATTTATTTATAATATATCTGCAAAATGCTACTACTGCTGTTTCTTTAACTACTACTTTCTGCTACTACTATTACCACTAATTATACTACTACCACTACCACTACTACTACTACTATTACCACTAATAATATTTCTGCCAATTCTACTACTGCTGTTTCTTTTACTACTACTTACTTCTACTAGTGTTACCACTAATTATACTGCTACCACTACTACTACTACCACTAATAATATTTCTGCCAATTCTACTACTGCTGTTTCTTCAACTACTACTTACTTCTACTAGTGTTACCACTAATTTCTACTACTATTGCTATTATTATAACTACTGCTACTTCTGCTTCTACAACTACTGCTATTGCTAATAATACTTCTACTACTACTGCTTCTTTTTCTACTACCATTACCACTAATAATACTTCAGTATACACTACCTTCTGTTTCTTGTACTACTACTTCCACTACTAATGCTAAGAAACTTCTAATATTATCACAACAAATAACTCTGTTGCTAGTACTAATAAGTCTAACACTACTACATTACAACTTTCTTTTACTTTTGTTACTGCTAATGCTAACACCTTACTACTATTATTTATACTACTTCTACTACTACTATTGAGATGACTACTATTACTCACAGCTTCTACTGCTACTACTATTTCCACCACCACTGGCAGTACTGCTATTGCTGCAAATTCTTCTTCTTGTACAATACTATTATTATTATTACTACTTTTTTATTATTACTATTATATTATTACTACTTTTTATTATTATTATTATTATTATTTTACTACTACTTTATTTTTTTAATTATTATTATTACTACTACTTTTTTTTAATTATTATTATTATTATTAGACAGTTTGCGCAGCGCTTTACAAAATGAAGGTATACATTACAGTTACAATACAATTTGTTACAAGAGGAAACGGGAAACTTCTACCACAACTACTACTTTTACTATCAATAGTACTGATATTGCTACTAATACTCATATTACTACTACTTGTACAGTAATTACATCTATCTGTTTCAGGCTGCTTTTGCATTCTCATTGACTTGGATGTGAAGGGTCTAAATAAAGGTATTGGGTGGATTTTAAGTATAACTAAAAGCAAAACTTTTTTGTTTGTTTGGATAGAGTGGAGGTGGATTAGAAAAACCTCTGTTGGGTATTTATTGCTGTCTGTGCCCCCGTTAAGGAAATTTACCATCCTTATTTGTCCTGTTTACCATTATCATTGAAAGTGAAAGTAAAAGAAAATCCCAAATTTTGGGTTGTCCCCAGAACAGTAAAAGGAGAAATCTTCCAATGGGGTCCCCAAGGAATTAACTTGCTTTGCAGGGATTTCCTCCCACTTCCTGTTTGGCTATGTGACAGGAAATTAAGGGAAATCTCCACAATGGGACACATACAGTATTGTGAAAAAAAATCTGACAGGGGTTATTACCCTCCCTTACTGTATCCAAAATGAAAAAGAAAAAGTGTTACTAAACCCAGGACCCTGCATTCACTGTATCTGGTCTCCCCGGACCCTGTATTCACTATATCTGGTCTCCCACAGTACACACAACATAGAAATACAATTATTTTAGTAAATATAAACTGCTAAATACTTTTTCTCATCAGCAGTTAGAGCAGTCTTGTGACTTCTATCAGTGTCCAGCAAAGCACATGTTAAAGCTTGTAGGTGTTTTCATTCTCCTGTAGCAGGATGCTGGACCTCTGACCTCTGTCTGGACTGTGCTGATCACATGCACTCGCCCAAGGAAAGAAAAACTCTAGCAATACACATCAAACTGAGCATGTTCAGCTTGCCCCTAGCTTGTGTTCTATCAAGAGATATTTGAGAGACACTGGAAAAGAGGAGGATCAGAGAAGAGAGAATCAAACATCCTGTCCACCGGGGTGGATTTGATTTAAATCAAGTTGATTTAAATCACAATTTAAATCCCTAGTGAAAAGGCTCAATTTAAATCATATCATAATTTTTAAAGAGCAACTGTCATCTCTGTCCCGCAGCGGCTCCTCCTCTGACCAGCTGTTGACTCACCGACAGTCCCATTCACTTTAATGGGACAACTGGTGATGCGGCAGTGACACAACAAGGGACGTGGCGGCAGCAGGTGAGTGGATGCCTGCTAACAGGCGCTGCCATGATGGAGCTAAAATGACAGGTGCTCTTTAAATGTAAGGAATACGACTCATTCTTGCTGTTAGAATCTTTAATATTTGCAAACCAAAT
The DNA here is from genome assembly GCF_062004578.1 of Staurois parvus. Lineage (NCBI taxonomy): Eukaryota > Metazoa > Chordata > Amphibia > Anura > Ranidae > Staurois > Staurois parvus. The sequence continues at coordinate 3,251,402 of NW_028318184.1, read as the reverse complement.
GAAGTTTTCCTTTTTGGCACAATTAGCTGTCAGGTTAGTAAAACAGCGATATCAGAACCGATTTTAGGGTAACCACTTGCCTACAGGGCACTTATACCCTCTTCCTGCCCAGGCCAATTTTCAGCTTTCAGTGTTGTTGCACTTTGAATGACAATTGCGTGGTCATGCAACACTGTACTCATATTAATTTTTATCATTTTTTTGAGACAGATAGAGCTTTCTTTTGGTGGTATTTAATCACCTCTGGGTTTTTTATTTTTTGCTAAACAAACCAAAAACAACTGAAAATTAAAAAAAAAAATGTTTTTTCTTAGTTTCTTATAAAATTTTTGTAAACAAGTGATTTTTCTCCTTCACTGATGTGCGCTAATGAGGCTGCAGTGATGGGCACTGATAGGCTGCACTGATGGACACTGATAGGTGGCACTGAAGGGGTCCTGATGAGGAGGCATTGGTAGGTGGCACTGATGGGCATTGACAGGCATCACTGATGGGCACTAAAAGGCAGCACTCATATATGGTACTGATAGGCGGCACTGACTGGCACTGATAGGTGGCACTGACTGGCACTGTTAGGCTGCACTGATAGGCAGCACTGATGGGCACTGATGCACACTGATAGGTGGCACTGACTGGCACTGATAGGCGGCACTGACTTGCACTAATAGGTGGCACTGATTGGCATTACTGATAGGAGGCACTGACTGGCATTGATAGGTGGCACTGAAAGGCAGCTCAGATGGGCACTGATATGCGATTATGTTTGGGTACTATGCCAGTATTTGGCTTTTATATGTACTGTACATGCTAAAATATTTTACCTAAGAGTTGCATGACAACTGGGAGAGTGTTGAGATCGGATCGGTATTCTCTTTTCTCTTAACTCTTTCTCTGCGATTTTTGCATTTTTTTGCACACCTGTTAAAAAAATTATTTTAGGCCTGAAGATTGCATAAAACCCTTGAAACATCATCCTTATCTGAAAGCAGGCACCCTAGAACAGGGTCAAACTCAATTTTATTGCGGGCTGCATCAACTTTATGGTTGCCCTCAAACGGCTGGTGGACAATATTTTTATACCAGAAAGGAAGTGAAGGAGTATTGCAACGGTAGCATTCGACAGCAAATAACAAATTGACAGGAGTTCTAATCCTTCCCTACTCTATCCAACCACCATAAAAAAGGTTTGAGTATAGATACAGTTTAGATACATTTTAAGGTGTCATATCTCTTTTAAATTTAATAAATATACTGTATATACAGACATGGCCAAAAATATGGACAACCCTACATTTCTGTTAGATAATGCACCACTTTGCCCAGAAAACTGTTGCAATTACAAATGTTTAGGCATTCTCATGTTTATTGCTTTTTTTATATTGGTATGACACAAAAAGTGGAGAAATAAAAAGCCAAATCTGACACATTCCACGCAAACCCCAAAAATGGACTGAACAAAATAATTGACACCCTCAATTTAATATTTGGCAGCACACCCCTTAGAAAAAATAACTGAAATCAGTCGCTTCTTGTAACCATCAATGAGTTTCTTGCACCTCTCATGGAATTTTGGACCAATCTTCTTTGGCCAACTGCTCCAGGTCCCTCAGATTGAAAGGGTTCCTATTCCCAACTGCTGTTTTGAGATCTCTCCACAGGAGCTCTATGGGACTGAGATTTGGACTCATTGCTGTCCAGTTCAGTACTCTCCAGCACTTTGTCTGAAACCATTTTTGGGTGTTTTTGACATGTGCTTTGGGTCGTTGTCCTGCTGTAAGACCCCTGACCTCTGAAGGAGACCCAACCTTCTGACACTGGGCCTTACATTGCACCCCAGAATTCTTTGTCAGTCTTCAGATTTCATACCATGCACTCGGTCAAGACATCCAGTGCCTGAAGCAGCAAAGCAACCCCAAAACATCAGTGAACCTCCACCATGTTTGACTGTAGGGACTGGATTCTTTTCTTTAAAGGCCACATTTCTTTTTCTGAAAATAGTAGAATGATGGGCTTTACCGAAAAGCTGTCATTTTGTTTCATCTGTCCACAGCACATTCTCCCAACAGGATTTTGGTTTCCTCAGGTAAGTTTTGTCAAACTCCAATCTGGCTTTTTTATGTTTCTGTGTCAGCATTGGGGTCCTCCTGGGTCTCCTACCATAGTGTTCCTTTTCATTCATATGGCGGCGTATAGTGCGAGCTGACACAGTTGTACCCTGTGCCTGAAGGTCAGTTTGATTTTGTCTGCAAGTTGATTGAGGTTCTTTAGCCACCATTCCAACAATCCTTCATTGCAAACTTTTTTTTCTCTTTCATCCACGTCCAGGGAGATTAGCTCTAGTGCCATGGACTGTAAACGTCTTGACAATGCTGTGCACAGTGGACACAGGAACATTAAGATCTTTGGAGGTATATTTGTAACCTTGAGATTGTCCATGCTTTCCCACAATTTATGTTCTAAAATCCTCAGACAATTCTTTGCTGCTTTCTCTTGTCCAAGTTCCATGTTGCACACATTATTATTTATTATTATTATACAGGATTTATATAGCGCCAACAGTTTGCTCAGCACTTTACAATATTAATGGGAGACAATACAGCAACAATGCAGTTCAATAAAAGAGGGATAGGAGGGCCCTGCTCCTTGGAGCTTACAATCTAGGAGATAGAGGTTGAGTAAATTTTTCACCATTTTACCTGGTTGCCGGAGTGATTTCTATATTGTCAGCACCTGCTAATTGATAGAGGTGAGTTTAATTACAAATTACAGGAGCATCACAAACTTGGAATGCAATTATTTCTTACAGTTTTGAGAAGGTGCCAATAACTTGTCCAGTCCATTTTGGGGGTGGAATGTGTCAGATTTGGCTTTTTGTTTCTCTGTTTTTTGTGTCATACCAATACAAACAAAAGAAATAAACATGAGAATGCCTAAACATTTGTAATTGCAACAATTTTCTGGGCAAAGTGGTGCATTATCTGACAGAAATGCAGGGGTGCCAATATTTTTGGCCATCACTGTGTATAGACAAAAATGATACTTTCCCTTGAAGACATCTGCTTCCATGAACACACCTAGTCGGTGCTGCCGGTGTCTGGGCTGTTCAGGTGCAGACATGTCCCCCTGCTGTAAATCTTAAAGGTGTTTTTGACAGATGATCTCAGCTGCAGGTAGCATTAATAGACTCCCATACCTCCGCCTCCTCATTTCCCTCTTAGACACAATAGAGCTGATTTATGAAAGAATTAAAGAATGTTCACGCAATAATTTGTGTGGATATTCCCTTCAATTAGCCTATCGTGTGCAGAGGAAATAAGTGGGCAGGAAATTTTTTCACATAATTGGATAATTGAAGTTAATATGCCTACAATGTGTTGTCTGAGCATTCTTGAATCGTTCAGCAAAGCAGCTTTAATGATTTTCTCCTCTGCTCATTATTGAAAAAAAAAAACGGTCTGCAGTGTTCAACCTGCAGAATGTGTATGCCTTGCCTTAGGCTAGGTTCACACCTATGCAGTTTATGTTTGATCCGTTTCTGCAGTGCAGTGTGTTTTGCGTTTTTGCACATGCGTTTTGCATTTTTTTTGTTTTTTTTTTCTTGTTGCAAGGCAGATTAAAACACAGCAATAACGCAGCAAAAACTCACTGCATGCTTTTCTGCAGTGTCTCCATTGAAGTCTATAGAACCAGAAACGCACATTTTTGCATTCAAAAAAATCCCTGACCCTTTCCAAAAAAGGCACTGGGTGAAAACACGGAGATGTGAATGTGTTCCATAGGAAATCATGTTAAATGGACTGCTGTTCATTTCTGAAAAACACAAAACGCTGCGGAAAACGCTTAGGTGTGAACCTACAGTTGCAAGAAAAAGTATGTGAACAATGGACACATGAACATCAAGGCTTTTGGAGATACTTTTGTAACCCTTTCCAGCTTCATGCAAGTCAACAATTCTTGATCGTAGGTCTTCTGAGAGCTCTTTTCTGCGAGGCATGGTTCACATCAGACAGTGCTTCTTGAAACCAGTAAACCCAAAACACGTGTGTGTTTATTAAGGGCAGGACAGCTGTCAGCAACACATCCAATATCATCACACTGATTGGAGTCAAGGTTGGCTCACTCCTGGCTCCAATTAGCTCTGGGAGAAGTCATTAAGCTAGGGCCTCACATACTTTTTCCTCCCTGCACTGTGAATGTTTACATGTTATGTGCAATTAAACCATGGCAACATCTAATGTTTGTGTAGTATTATGTTCAGCAGACTGTGTTCTTCTATTGTTGTGACTTAGATGACATTCAGAGCACATTTTATGCCCAATTCATGCAAAACTCCACGTAATCCCAAGGGGTTCACATACTTTTTCTTGCAACTGTAGACTTACTGTGGATGACAGCCAGAACAATGCAAACCCCGGGCACTTTCTGCACATTGCTTAGTGTAATGTTTACTTATATGAATGCAGGCTATGCACCACTGCAGACTCCTCTGAGCACGGCTCCCAGCTAAACTAACCATATCACACGGATTCTTCACTTCACATACAACGTTTTCAGGAAAAGATTGACAGTCTACTGGTACTATGATAGTCATGGTGATGATGTTCTTTGTTGGGCCTCATGCTTGTACAGTGCAAACAGTTCACGGTGTAAGGTTCCCTTTACGAGCTCAACCATGAATTGAGCTTGAAGTAGTAAATAGAAACAATTGGCATAAATGTCTATGGAGGAAGACAACTCCCTCTGGATGTCAAAGGCAAAAGGTGAACAGTAGTAGGAATCCTGCTCTGCAGAGAGGGACATGGACTGGTTGATTCAGCTGGCACTGTATATTGGACTGTAACTGTTTGTCCTGTGGTCAGCTAACTGTACTGCAGACGTGTTCCAACAATGGCGCTGGTATAACTAGGCCGCAAACTGGGGCGCTGTATGGAATGTTCACAACTATGTGCAAGCAGAAAACTGAGGTGACGAACTATCAACGTCCACTTTGTTAGTGGATGCGTGGGTCTCTCTTGCCCAATCAATGTGGTTTGGTGGATTGCTGCGATCTGTCTTTCCCAGTGGATAGGGACAGTCCACGGGCCCTCTGGTTCAGACTTGCCATTCTGCTCTGTCTCCTGCTGTCAGAGTGGCCTGCTTGGCAGTGGTCAGTGAGTTCTTTCCTCTCTCTCCAGTCCTGTCTCCGCAGCCTAGTTCATCACTTCAGCCATCAGCACGCATCCTTCTCCTTCAATCTCCCTCCGCACTCTCCTGGCCAATCTCCCAGACTTTGATATTTATATGCCCCCACCCACACGCTACCTCTCCTGGGAAATGTAGTTCCAGACACTCTGCTTATCAGCTAAGTCCTGCTGTTCAGAACTACATGTTCCAGAGGGCCTGTTCTATCACTGTGAGTAACCCTGAATGTCAGGCCACCGCCATCTAATGTCCACTTTAGTATACTGCAAGTAAAAGTTCAATGGGTTACATTGAGTATAGAGCTTCATGATTTTTTATTCTTTGCCTATGTTCCTGTTTAAGCTGGTGCCCTGATTGCTGTCCCAGGTTTCCTGTCTCAGGGTAGCTCCTTTCTCTCACAGCATCCTATGGAACCACTCTTGCATGCAGGGATTAGAGATGTGTCTCCTTACACTGTGCACACCAATAGAAACACACAGCCTTATAGCCTAGGATGGCAAGGCACTCTTCTGTTCCTCTCTTCTCCTACCCCCTCCCTTCTCCAAGCTAAGAGACTGGCTGTAGACTGCACTGTCCACTGTTAACTTTTTCCTGTGAAGATGTGAAGTTCATGGAAGCAGCACTGAGAGAGCAGGAGCCAGCAACACTGAAAGTTGTAAACTGCAACTTTTAACAATTTTAGAATTTTAACAATTTAACAATGGCTGCGAGCGCTGATCAGTGTATTCTGGTGGAGGAAGCAGTCTCCCTTGTCAGAATACAATAGCACAGCAGGGGAGATCACCACAGTAACATTGCCTGTGTTAGTATGGCGATCTCTCATTTTTTTTTCATTCAGCCCGCTGGGTTGAACGGAAAAAAAAAACTTAGAATATCCACCTAGTTTAAGGAAGATTTGTTGGTGCTACACACCCAAGGGAACAACATAAAAAAAAAGGCACCAGCAATAAACAGCCACAAAGTAAAATAAATTTGTACAATACAACAAAGATAATGGGAGGACCAAATATTCCTGGATCCAATCCCGTACTCATGCCGCTCCATTAGGTCTCTATGCCACGGCCGTGACTCACATGCACATGTTATCATATAGGGGGATAGCAATAAAATTAAGCTAAAAAGCTTAATAAAAGAATGATATTAAATTATATTATATTTTAATAAATAATAAAGACCACCATTTTCTTCTGATTTCGGAAAATATGTAATGTTCTGAGTGTTGTACAACTGAAGTTTGGGTATGGCAATTTTTACATAGTTACATTGATGTAGCTTAAAGCAGAACTTCACCCTAACAGAGAAGTTCTACTTTATGCTCTCCCCCCAACACTTATGGACATGTTTTTTTTGGTGGAGGGGGGATCCCCCCTCCACAAAAAGAAAGTTGGGGGTCGGCCATTCCACCGGAATTTCATCCCCCTGCCCGTAACCTCTTGGGACAATTTCCACGATGCTGCGGGACCATTCACAGACCACAGCGGCATCCCACACTAAACATTCCAGCTCCGGGGACCCGGAGACTGACTAAGAACAGGTGTGGATGACACTGGATCCTTGGACAGGTAAGTGTCCTTTAATTAAAAGTCAGCAGCTATAGTATTTGATCCCTGTGGAACCTGGAAATCACTAGTAGACATGGCACATCTACATTAATCTGCACTTGCCTTCATGCTTTCCACTTTATCTGATCAGAGAACACTTCCGTTCATTCAGAAAACTGGAGATGACTGGAGTAGGGGTGTCTACTTCTGTAGATATAGCTACCTGTCTTTTGGATCAAGCAGAACCAAAGAACTATGTATAAAATATCTATACCTGGAATTCTTCTTTTAACATGTTTGCAAAAAAAGGAGCGCTAGCAGCAAAAGGGTTAACGCGTATATGATTTCATGGTTACCTCTACTTTAACCACTTGCTGCCAAATCACGTACATGTACATGACTGTGTTCAAGTGGTTATACCAGGATTATGGCTGCAGCTGTCAGCCATAATCCTGTATCAAAATTTTCAGCCAATGAATCCCTACGCTATAAAAGTGATCCGAGCAGCTGATTGGTCTCTGGATCACTTTTACAATCAGGGGGAAAAGGGTCATCCCCTCCCCCACACCATTCACCAGTTTTCAGGCACACCAAGGAGCTGGGGATCCGATCCAGCAGTTGCGGCCAATGTCGATAGAGGTGACCGGTAATCAGATCATCTACGATCACCTCTATGGTCTAGGACAGTGATCTCAAAACTGCAGCCCAGGGGCCGAATGTGACCCTTTGCTTGCTTTTATCTGGCCCCTGGCACATTATCCCCCCCCCCACTGTCAGCAACAGGGTGGCATATTTCTTGCCACTGACATCAACAATGGGGCCTATTGCTCTCACTGACACCAATGGGTCACTATTCGTCCCTCTAATACCAAAGATGGGGCACTATTTCTCCCATTGACACCAACGATGAGGCACTATTTCTTCCATTGACACCAACGATGAGGCACTATTTCTCCCATTGACACCAACGATGAGGCACTATTTCTTCCATTGACACCAACGATGAGGCACTATTCCTCCCCTTAATACCAAAAAGGTGACACTGTTTAATCCCACTGACACCTGGACATTTTCTACTTCTGCTGGCCACAGTCCAGCCCCCCTAAAGTTTGAAGAACAAAAAATTAGCCCTTTGTTTAGAGCAGGGGTGTCCAAACTATGCCCCTCCAGCTGTTGAAGTACTACAAGTCCCATCATGCCTCTGCCTCTGGGTTTCTTGCCTGTGGCTGTCAGAGTCTTGCAAGGCCTCATGGGACTTGCAGTTCCTCAACACCTGGAGGGCCATAGTTTGGACACCCCTGGTTTAGAGTCTGGAGACCCCTGGTTTAGAAGACCGGGAGCGATGCGCATTTTCGTCACTTCAGGTTAGGGCAAATGTAAACACCGCCCTTTTTGTTAGGAATAAAGCATGAGATCAGTGATTTTTATTTTGATCTTATGCTTTCAAGGGTAGAGGAGAGATGTGGGGTCTTATAGACCCCAGATGTCTCCATAAAGAGGACCTGTCATGCTATATTGCTATCACAAACGATATTTACATTTCTTGCGATAGCAAAAAAAAATGATAAAAAGAGTAAAGGGACAAAAAAAGTAATAGAATTAATAAGAATAAAAAAATTTTGACTTGTCCCCGCACGCAGAGGCAAATGCATACATAGCTCACGCGCGCATATTTGCACCACACATGTGAGGTATCGCCTCAGACATTATAGTGAGAGCAATACTTCTAGCTCTAGACCTCCTTTGTAGCTCTAAACTGGTAACATGTAAAAATGTTTAATTTTTAAAGTGTCACCTATGGAGATTTCTAAGTATCGTAGTTTGTCACCATTCTGCGAGCATACGCAATTTTAAAGTGCTACATATTAGGAATCTATTTACTTGGTGTAACATCCTCTTTTATATTTTACCCCCAAAAATTGGGTTGTATGTTGTGATTTTTTTTGCATTATTAAAGTATTGTGTTAATCACGTTTGAAAATCTGCTGCGCAAATACTGTGTAACATAAAATATTGTAACAACCACCATTTTATTCTCTAGGGCCTCTGCTAAAAAATATATATAATGTTTGGATGTTCTAAGTAACTTTCTAGCGAAAAAAATACAGATTTTTCCATGTAAAACATTTTCAGAATAGTGGTTGATGTCATCTTTTCAAATGCATATCTAGCATATATTAAGAGTTACAAAGTGTCAGAGATTGATAAATACTGTATATTTACAGAAAAATGGTGACTTGTTCAATACTTATTTTATCCGCTGTGTTTACAATAAGCTGATCACATATATGCCATTAAAGAGTATTAGGCTCCATGTACACGGGACACTTCTGAACGATGGATACTGATTGCTGGAAAACGTAGGTTAAAAACATCTGTTTAGCCGCATTTGCATACGTTTATGCACGTTTATGAGCATTTGCGTTTAAAAGCATTTGTTAAAGATAACCTTTGGGAGACCTTCCAAAATGCCCAGAATGCACTGAAAAACAGTAAAAAATTAACCATTTCAGACATTTTGAGAGAAATAGAGAGAGCAGAAGCAGAGAGAGCAGTATTTATTGAGATTAGCTGTCTTTTTTTTTGTGGTGTTTGGATGTGTTCCAGCTCATTTCTGTGCAGAAATTATTGCAGCAGTGTCTAACATATTTTCTTTCATGCGAAACCTGAAAGTATGGTGTACCAGGTCCATTCGAGTACCGGGAAAACACTTTGCATGCATTTTGCATGATGAAAAAAGGCTCTGGACAGCATCTGGAAATGGAAGAGTTAAAATACATTTCCAAGCGCAAACGCTTATAGACGCAGTTAGCCACATTTACATGCGTTTACAAGCATTTGGCGTTTGAAACGTTGATAAAATCTACTCCTGACTGCAAGTTTGGTGCGTTCAAAAAAACGACTGTAAACTCAACTGCCTGTAAACAACTGTAAATAACTATGTGTACATGGACACATAGGAAAACATTAGGGAGAGTTCAGGGGCTGCTGAAAAAAACGCTGAACAGCTCCTAAATGTGCGTTTATCAGCTGCAGTGTACATGAAGCCTTACGGTAACGTTAAATTCCAGAGCGGAACAATAGAACAATACGTTTGGGTGTGACACCCTGATAAAGTCGCTCCCCTGTCATTCTATATGAAGGTGACTAGTAGCTCCTGTATGAAGTGTCTTTACCTGTACGGTCTGTTTTTATCTGCTCTGATTCAAAGGATCTGTGCAACTCCCTAACATTTTCCCGTCATTGTGCCGAGATAATTCCCACAGCGGTTCTGAGCGGAGACGAGACAGACTGTCCTCTCCTTACTGTGGAGCAGATAAAAGATTGAGCGCTTCATTCTGTACGGGAAAAAAAGGAGAACGCGGGGTCTACTCAGCACACATTGTTATTGTGCCGCTGAAAGCTGATCGCACAACGCAGAGCTTTTAGTAAAGGACAAATGGGACCTAGAGAAGGGACTCTTTTTACAATCGATTTTTATCATGTTAACCCATCGCAGTCAGACAAGGCAGGTTTTCCAGACTGGCTCACCAAAAATTAACAAGAACAGGGATAAATCGTTCCTGAGGGAGCAATTCCATTTGTGTGGCACGTTGATGCAGCTGCATTAACATGCATTATGTTGCATGTTAACATTAAGGCAGCCCATTGAGATAATAGTTTGTTACTGTATTGTCTCATGTTCTGTCCCCCACTATAATGTACAGCGCTGAGCAAACCTTTCTGGTGCTATATAAATACTGTATAATAATAATAGAGAAAAAAATTGGATGCGATGCCCTATTGCATTGCATGTACCTTAGTGTGTTAGGGTGCTATTGAAATGCTAAAATGCCAAAATGCATGGCACCCCAACGCGCTAATGCATGTAATGAACAAAGTATAGATGTAAATCGTCCCTGAATCAAATCATTCACAGATATTCAGTGTGTAATGTACAGCCCTATTTTTCCCTGCACATCTATATAATGTTTCCTTTGTGCACTTAGGAATGTGCAAGTCGGACTCTTTTATTTATTTATTACAGGTACTTATATAGCGCCATCAATTTACATAGTGCTTTACATATATATTGTACATTCACATCAGTCCCTAACCCTCAAGGAGTGTACAATCTAAGGTCCCTAACTTACATTCATACATTCACATACTAGGGACAATTTAGACAGGAGCCAATTAACCTACCACTCTTAAAGATGAATTCCCGGTATGAATATTTTATAAATAGTTACATTGACCCAGGTTGGACCAATGTAATTATGGTAAGTATAAATGTGTCATACCTGGCAGGTGCCCCTGCAAGCTGAAAATTACTGAAGCACATACCACTACTCCAGTTATCTCTACTTCCTTTTAGGTCCTGTGCCGATTGGCTGCCCTGCTGCCGCCGCACAGGAGGTTCCTGCCACTACAAGTTGAAAGGAGTAGTGACAGCAGCATCAATACTTCTGTCAGCTTAGCACTGGAAGAGACAAGCTGCATTGGGAAAGCAAAAGAGAACTGGGAGGAGGTGCAGGCTGTGCTCTCGCTCCCATCCAGCTCCTTCCTCCTGCCATTGCAGCACTCCTGCATCGGGACTGTCAGATCCAGACTGTACAGGGCTTGCTTACTTGCCCCCATCTCCTTTTAACAAAGAATGTGTGTAGGGTATGTAGGTTTTGTGTTGCCCTAGGCAATATAAAAATTGTGCAACCCCCCCATCCCCAGCCAGCATCTCCCTCTCCCATCCACAGCCAGCACCCTCCACTCTCCCAGGATCCCCGTACATACAATGAGCAGAGCTGAGCTCCGGCCGCTCCCAGGCAGCACTCACCAATCATCGGAGGCTCCTTTCTCGTCCAGCTATTCAGATCCTCCCCTCTACTGGCTCTGGCCTGTGTGCTCCCTGCAGATCTGGTGGCCACTGTCCTCTTGCAGATCGAATCCACTGCCACACGTGTGTCACTTCTGCTAGGGGGCGGTGGCGCCCCCCTATTAAAAATGCAGCCCAAGGCAAACGCCTTGTTTGCCTGACAGCAAATACACTCCTGGGGGGGCAGGTAAGCAAACTCTGTAGTGTCCTGATATGACAGTCAGTGGTGTCCCCAAGCCACAATCCTAAACCCCTGCAGCAGTGGCAGCTCTCTCTGTCGGTTGCCTGGAAAAAATGTTAATATTCAGCTTTAGGTTCATCCTCATCTCTGACATGTCAATATGAGGAGGAACCTAGAAAGAAGGACATCAAACAGCCTTTTGTCTGCTGTATCTGAGGTCTGTGTGTTTGAGTGAGGGAGGGGTATTGCACTGGGGACATGAGGGGGTAAAAAACATTTGTTCTGGGGATGAGAGTGTGCTACGGGTGTGCTAGGAGGGGGAAAAGAGAAAGAGGATTACTGCTAGATTTGTGTGTGTGTGAGGGGGGGTGTATTATATGCTGGGTGCCAGAGGATTTGTGCAGGTTGGTGATTCGGTGTGGGGGGGGGGTGCTAGGAAGGCAGATTTAGGAGGGATTTGTGCTGGGAGGGTGGATATTGACGTGGAGGATTTTTGCTAGTTAGGGTGTTTTTGGGGGGGGGGGCAAGGGTGTCGTGTTAGGAAGTGGGATAGAAGGGGAGGATTTGTGCCAGTATGGATGATTAGGGGGTTTTTGCAAGGAGTAGAAATTTAGTGAGGGAGGGGTTGTGCTAGAAGGGGAAATTTGGGGGGGTTGTGCTAAGAAGAGAGATTTGTGCTGGGGGAAAGATTTGCGCTTATGGGAAAATTCAGGGGGAGGATTTGTACTAGTAGGGGGAATTTTTTTTGGGGGGGGATTTGGGCGGAGGCAGGATTTGTGCTAGTAGGGATGATTGGGGGGGGGAATTCATGCTAGGGGGAGGATTTGTGCTAGGAGGGGGGATTTGTTCTAAGAAGGAACATTTTTTGGGGGGAGGATTTATGTAAGGAAGGGGGATTTGGAGGGGCAGGATTTGTGCTAGTAGGAATGATCGGGAGGGGGAGGGGATTCATGCTCGGGGGAGGATTTGTGCTAGGAGGGGGGATTTGTTCTAAGAAGGAACTTTTTTAGGGGGGGATTCATGCTGGGGGGAGGGTTTGTGCTAGTTGGGGAAATTTGAGGGGTACAAGATTTGTGCTAGGATGGGTCATTTGGAGGATGGGTCATTTGGAGGATGGGGAGGGATTTTTACTAGGAGGATAGATTTGGGGGGAGGGAGAGGATTTGAGCTAGGAGGGGAGATGGGAGTCAAAGATTTGTGCTTGGAGGGGGGATTTCAGCAGGGCAGGATTTGTACTGGCAAGGAGGAATGTATATATTACACTAAATATTGGGTGTGGATTAAAGAGGCATGGTAAATAGCTTGTAAGCCTACATACTGTATACACTGGTATAAAGAAATATAATTTAATTGCTACAAATTGATAAAAAACTCTGCCGGCCAGGAGATCACTCTGCTGTGTCTGCATAGATCTGGAGGGGTGCAGGAACAAGGGCCTTAGAAACCAGGACACAGCTTAGACCCCTGGAGCGCTGGACTTACAAACCACGGACAGTCCCGCGGAATCCAGGATGGTTGGAGGATATGTATATGTTCACCGGCCACTTTATTAGGTAAACCTGTTCAAGTGCTTGGTAACACAAATTGCTAATCAGCCAATCACGTGGCAGAAACTCAGTGCATTTAGGCATCTAGACGTGGTGAAGACGACTTACTAAAATTCAAACTGAGTATCAGAATGAGAAAGAGAGGGGATTTAAGTTGAGTTTGAACGTGGTATGGTTGTTGGTGCCAGATGGGCTGGTCTGATTTTTTAAAAAACAGCTGATCTATTGGGATTGTCACGCACAGCCATCTCTAGGGTTTACAGAGAATGGTCCGAAAAAGAGAAAATATCCAGTGAGCGGCAGTTGTGTGGACGAAAAAAAAAATGCCTTGTTGATGTCAGAGGTCAGAAGAGAATGGGCAGACTGGTTCCAGAAGATAGAAAGGCAACAGTAACACAAATAACCACTCAATACAACCAAGGTATGCAGAATACCATCTCTAAACACACAACACGTTGAACCTTGATGCAGATGGGCTACAGCAGCAGAAGACCTCAGCGGGAGGCAGTGTACCCATCTTCTGATGGCTACTTCCAGCAGGATAATGCAATATGTCACAAAGCTCAAATCAGATCAAACTGGTTTCTTGAACATGACGATGAGTTCACTGTACTCCAATGGCCTCCACAGTCACCAGATCTCAATTCAATAGAGTACCTTTGGGATGTGGTGGAACGGGAGATTCGCATCATGGATGTGCAGCCGACAAATCTGCAGCAACTGCATGATGCTATTATGTCCATATGGACCAAAATCTCTGAGGAATGTTTCCAACACCTTGTTGAATCTATGCCATGAAGAATTAAGGCAGTTCCAAAGGCAAAAAAGGGGCCAACCTGGTACCAGCAAGGTGTACCTAATAAAGTGGCCAGTGAGTGTATGTACATATATATTAACCCTTCTCTTGGGATTTACTATGTGCTCCTAAGGTCTGCTCTATCAGATTCTTCACCATCACGTATGTTTTTATCTACTTGTATCAATACTGCTTTGTCTGCATTATTGGAAATGCTAAATAAAGAATAAAAAAAATGACAAATAGGCAAATATCTGGGAACGCGTAAGCCAGGCTGAATCTTAGTTATCTCCTCTTCAGTTATGATTACAAAATGTCTTCTAAATTTTCACATTCTATTATTGTTTTTATTTATTTGATTTATTATTTTATTCTTTTTCTTTCTCGTTTTTATTGCTTTAGTCTTTTATGTATTTTATTTTGTCATTCTTTTATTGTTCTTTGACTGTTTGTTGTGTGTTTTGCATGTTTGGTATAGGGTGGCATTGATGGAGAATAATATATGTGTGCAAATGCACTGTGTTATAATGATTAACTTGGTCAAGTCTTTCTTCACATATTGTCATGTTTACCCAATGTCATATGGAAAATAAACAGTACGGATGTGTGTTCCAGGATGAAAGCACACCGTATTCAATAGGTGTTCTCCATGTTATTCATGCCTTTTGCAATAGCTTAGAATAACGAAGTCCTCCTAGTGTGAACCTGTTTATCTCATGTACAGTACTGAAGTGTGCGCATTTGTTTTCACTCTTCAAAACAGGTATACAGTATTTTTTCATGTTAAGTGCATACATGCTGTGTAATTTGCAAGTGTAACTCTTTCAGGTATTTATTATCTATTTATTATTGATCACAGTACTTCCCTTCACATTGCCTTCATCTCCCTTTCATCCCAGAAGGGTGGTGCCATCTCTGTTCAGGCATCCCAGTGAATTCCAGTGCCTAATATTTAACACAATGCAAGTGCCTGATGAAGGGGTCCTGCGAGACTCCGAAACGTTGACATTGCTGTAACTATGCGATCGTTTATTAAAACTTTTGGACCCATATTGGTGATCCTTGGTGTGCTGGTGACATTCTCCCTTGCTAATATTCAACACAAGTACCATCCTAAAGTGTAGCTGGTGCCAATCTCTGGCCCATCTATGGCCCTCCTACCAAATCTAATACTAAGGCAGCAATACTTGCATAGATTTCTCCATCCACTCTAAACAGTATAATTGGAGGAATCTCCAGTGCCAGCTATTGCAGTCATACAGCCACACTTGCGACTGCCTGAATATCGATTATTTGCTGCATCCGATAGTTCAGACGTTAACTTGCCATCCAGCTTAATCAGTTTTTAAACTGGCTTCTGATCCACGTATGACCAGCTTTGTGTTGCTGCACAACCTCCATTCAATATCTTTACTGTTGGGTCTGACTCCTACTGTGCTTACATCCACAATCTCTGTTTATTGTTAGGGATAGTTCGTGCTCTGCACTTACATTGCAAGATCTTTAAAAAAGCCACAATTTTGCTGCCAAAGTAAACGTATTATAATTAAAGCATGTAAACCTTGTTTTTTTTTAACTTAAAAAATAACAAACATGTTATATTTACTTGTTCTGTGTAATGGTATTGCACAGAGTGGCCCTGATCTTCCTCTTCAGGGGTCCCCTGCTAGCACTCCAGGTTCCTCCTATTCAGCATGTACCCCCATGGAAAGTGGCTGTCCATGGGGGCACCCATGCGTGCTCACTCCCGAGCCGCCCTGTCTGTGTCCATTGGCACAGAGACAGCGGCTCGGCCCCACCCCCCTGTTGGCTCGGCACATCATTTGATTGATAGCAGCGGAAGCCAATGGCTCCCGCTGCTGTCAATCTGCCCAGGGGGGAGGGAGACCGCAGCAAGAGCTGGATTAGGCTCAGGTAAGTATAAGGGAGGCTGGGGGGGTGCTTGCAGCACAGAAGTTTTTTCACCTTAATGCATAGAAACCTTAAAGTGTTACTAAACCCGCAACAGTAAAATCAGTCTGTATATGCAGTAAAACATGCTTGTTATACTCACTGTGGAACCTAAGGGATTAATCCTCTGCATTGTGTAAAAAGGCTGTTAGATCCTGTCTTCTCTGCCCCTCCTCTTGTTGAAATGACCACCTGATACAGGCTGAACCCATAGTCCCATGCACATGCTCAGTTTGGTGTGTATTGCTAGAGTGTTTTTTTTTGTCTTGGGAAAGTGCATGTGATCAGCATAGGGCCAATCAGCACTGGTCAGACAGAGAGTCAGGGGTTTCACATCCTCCTAGAGCAGAAAGAAAACTCCTCCTACAAGCTTTAACCAGTGATCTGCTGAAGTCACAAGATGACTATATACTGCTGATGAGAAAAGGTATTTAATATTTGTGTATTGCTAGAGTGTTTTTTTTTTTTCTTGGGAAAGTGCATGTGATCAGCACAAGGCCAATCAGCACTGGTCAGACAGAGGTCAGGGGTTTTGCATCCTCCTAGAGCAGAAAGAGAACTCCTCCTACGAGCTTTAACCGATGCTCTGCTGAACACTGATAGAAGTCACAAGACTGCTCTAACTGCTGATCAGAAAAGGTATTTAGCAGTTTATATTTACTAAAATAATTGCATTTCCATGTTGTGTTTACTGTGGGAGACCAGATATAGTTAATGCAAGGTCCGGCGTTTAGTAACACTTTCATGCTTTAGAACCGCTTTAAGAGCTGGATAAAGAGATACATCAATCCAATTCAGGTGTGCCTCAGTTTCAGCAACCTTTTTTGTGCCTCAGGCAGGGCCATCTTAATAGCATCGCGGGCCCCTGGGCAAAGTAATGCCCCTACAAGCCTGCCCCAATTTACAGACCTACTCCCAATAATTATTATTATTATACAGGATTTATATAGCGCCAACAGTTTGCTCAGCGCTTTACAATATAAAGGGAGACAATACAGCAACAATACAGTTCAATACAAGAGGGATAGGAGGGCCCTGCTCCTTGGAGCTTACAATCTAAAGTATAAATAGTTGAGCAATCCAAAAACTAACAAATGAAACCAGCGTTCAAATCTTCATGTAGACTAGAAGGATTTCATAATGCCAAACGAGGCGGTGCAGCCCTTCAAAGATCGGGAAATCTGGATATATGATGAACAAAAGCAAAAAGGGGGCACTCCCATCGTGCATTACTGTGGTACACCATGTGTTTATTGTGAAATCAAATAGATATATACTCACAAACCAAAGCAAAATACAAGCAGAATAAGTGGTCCGCAATGGCAGTCCAATACAATGCTGTGCCCTAAAAAGGGATAAGCTGACGCGTTTCGGGAGACAAACCCCCTTCTTCAGAGCTAAAATATGTCCCTACTGTTCCAACTCTTATTCACATCAATGATTCCACACCTAATATAGATTCAGATGGGGAGGCTTTAGCCATTTATGAGGACCTTTGGACGGAATGTGGTAGTGAATCATTAGAAAATGGGGAGTTTAATCTGTATGGTCCTTGGACCACTGATACTCGGGGGCCTACACATAGTGTCCGCATTGAACATACTGGGTTCAAGCCCAAATCTACATTTTATCCATATTGGGCTAAAGGGCATTATATCTCTTCATTTTATGAGGTGGTTTATGCAGAATTCAAAAAAATGTGTCTCAGATCTGGCCTTGAAAATTGTGCTAACATGACTCCCACAGATAAAAAAATCTCTGGAGTTACTAAAGAAGAACCTAGATGTTGTCATTAGAGAGGCGGATAAAGGAGGGGGCCTAGTCATCATAGACAAAGAGGCCTACCTAGCAGAGGTGGGTAGACTCTTGGGAGACACTGACACTAATGAACGTCTTCCTAGAGATCCTATTGTAGCATACAGATCCACCCTCAAAAGTCTACTGGATGCAGCCGTCCATGTCAATATTCTTACCAAGCAAGAGTTTGCGTTTCTCTATAGACCATTTCCCATGACACCTCACTTCTACCATATCCCTAAGATACACAAAGATATTGCTAATCCCCCTGGAAGACCCATCATATCAGGGATAGACAGCCTCACGAGCAATTTGGCAATTATATTGACCATTTCTTGGAGAAGCTGGTAGTGGAGTTACCCTCTTATGTAAGAGATTCAGGGGATATATTGGAGATTTTATCCAACTACTGATGGGAGAAGAACTACAAGTGGGTGTCCCTAGACGTGTCATCTCTGTATACAAGTATTCGCCATGAATATGGCCTTCAGGCAGTGCAACATTTTTTAGCCAATGATCACTCTTTACACCCTTCCCAGATCACGTTCCTTTTAAAATGCATTGAATTTACCCTCACTCATAATTATTTCATTTTCATTGAACAATTCTATAGGCAAACTAGAAGCACTGCTATGGGAACAAAATTTGCCCCTAGCTATGCGAACCTTTTTATGTGCTTCTGGGAACAGAATTGCATCTGGCATCATAACCCGTTATTATACACCCGGTACATAGTATTTTGTATGAGATATTCTCATTATATGGGATGGTGATCTTACTAGGTTGAAGGAATTCATCTCATATTGTCAATCTAACCCATCGAATTCACTTATGTTGTGGATGACTCCAGCATAGCGTTTCTAGATTTGGAACTAAGAGTGGGACTCGATTCACAGGTGGTATCCAAGACTCATTTTAAACCTACAGCTGGGAACGCATATTTACATGCTAGGAGCCACCATCATCCCAGATGGATCAAGAATGTCCCTTTTGGGCAATTCTGCAGATTAAGGAGAACTTGCACTTTATTAGAAGACTATGACACTCAGAGCATAGTTTTGAAAAATAAATTTCTGGAGAAAGGGTATGCAGCCACTAATATAGAGGAGGCATATAACAAGTACAGATCACTATACTCTGATATAACAATTCCATTTATATATATATATATATATAAATTTCAGTATTTATACGGCAATTTGTAGATGCTATAACTTTCATGTAAACCAATTACTTTACACATACTGGGATTTTTTTTTTACCAAAGACATGTCACAAAATACATTTTGGCCTAAATTTATGACGAAATTTGATTTTTTAAATTTTTTTACTGGACATGTTTATTAGCAAAGGGTCAAAAATATCGGGGGGGGGGGGGTTTCAAAATTGGCGGTAGTTTATAATGCAAAAAATAAAAACCACAGAGGCAATCAAATATCACCAAAGGAAAGCTCTATTTGTGGGGAAAAAAAGGACATAAATTTCATTTGGGTGCAGCGTTGCATGACCGTACAATTGTCAGTTGAAGTAACAGCGCCATAACGCAAAAAATGGCCTGGTCAGGAAGGGGGGGGGTAAATCCTCAGGCAAGTGGTTAACTGACTAGGCGGCAGCTAGCAGCACAGTGTCTAAATGGTTAGCACTTCCGCCTGGCAGTATTAGGGTCGTCGGTTCGAATCCCAATCACGGCACCACCTGCCTGGAGTATGCATGTTCTCCCTGTGCCTGCGTTGTTTTCCTCCGGGTATTCCGGTTTCCTCCCACACTCCAAAGACATGTTGTTAGGTTAATTGGATCCTGTCTAAATTGGCCCTAGTGTGTGTATGTGTGAATGTAAGTTAGGGACCTTAGATTGTACGCCCCTTGGGGGTTAGGGACTGATGTGAATGTACAATATATATGTATAGTGCTGTGTAAATTGATGGCGCTGTATAAGTACCGGAAATAATAATAATAATAATGCTGCAGCACTACCGCTCACCAAACGCCACCCATTCAAATAAAAGGGTCTGTGCTGCAACTTATTCACAACTTCGTGCAATGCATGTGGTTGTGGTGGGGGTGATGTAGCATTTAGGGGGTTAAAACAGGTGGTGAGGAGGTGACATTGTGCCCAGGGGTGCCTGCTCGGTAAGACGGCCCTGGTCTCAGAAGCCCCAAAAACTAGGTGTACTAAAATATAAATGAAACAAAGTGAAATACTTTGGGTGTCCCTTTGTGGGAATCACTATGGGTCGCTGAGGTCTCCTATCATGTTTAAAGAGACACTGTAACTTTTATCCTGAATGGTAAAGGGTGCCGCCTTACCCCTTAACTCAACTTACCAGTGCTCCATCCTCCATGGCAGCCGGCACTAAAGTCTCCAGTGCTTGCTAAAGTTGCCCATGAGGAGGAGCAGTGACATCACTCCCTAAAAATGTGTTCTAGACCTTGTTACAAGATTCCAGTGCTGTCCAATGGGAGGAGGCTACACGCTCATCTACACCCAGAAGGTATTTTTGTTGGCGGATGCAGCAGAGGGAGTGGTGGCGGAGGCTGGAGGGGTATGCCAGCACTCAAAGTTGATATCTATTTATTAGAGAATCTAGGGTTTCGGGTCTTCTGAGAAACTCGGCAAGCCGCTGAAAGGTAAGTTCTGACACCTTAGAGTGCATTTCATTCATGTTGGCCTTGTCTCCAGTCTTATGACAGTTTAATAAAAAGCTTGTGCAATCATCGTTGGTGCCTGCCAAGACACAGTTTACTATAAATATATATATATATATATATATATATATACATACACTGTGTGTGTATATATATATATATATATATATATACACAGGCATGCCTCTGTTTACTAATTTAATGCGTTCTTGATGGACTTTTCGTAATGCAAAAAATTCGTAAACCAAAATGCAGTTTCCCACAGGAATGCATTGAAAACCAATGAACCCAATCCTGAGGTCAGAAAAAAGTTTCAAAAAAGTCTTTTATCTGTTCAAAACTCTTTATAAAGTGCACTTTAAAGACATAAATACTGTACAGGGACATGATAAAAAATTAATTTGTAAATGCATTGAAAACCAATTAATCCGTTCCGGAGGTCAGAAAAAAGTAAAAAAAGTCTTATCTGTTCAAAACTCTTTATAAAGTGCACTTTAAAGGCATAAATACTGTACAGGGACATGATTGAAAAAAAAATTGTATATGCATTGGAAACCAATTAATCCATTCGTATTGCGAAAAAAATTGTAAACCGAGGCATTATTTTCAATGGATTTTCATTCGTAGACCAAAAATTACGTTAACCGAAGCGTTCGTAAACTGAGGTACGCCTGTATTATTATTATTATATCGCATTTATATAGCGCCAAAGGGTTTACTCAGCGCTGTACAATAGAGGGGGGGGGGACAATACAAGAAACAGAACAGCAACAACAACAGTACACGAGGGGATAGAGGGCCCTACTCTTTCGAGCCTACAATCTAGGATATATATCTATATCTATCTATCTATCTATCTATCTATCTATCTATCTATCTATCTATATATACTGTACACTGTAAGTATATACACTGTGTATATCATTTTTGGTGTACAATTACACAAATTATTCCAACAGCACAGTCGATGATCTAAAAAGACAGCACAGCAGTAGTTGCCTCTTTCAAGGTAGCCGTTAAAACCTTGAACCGAGTCATATGGAGAGTAAGAGAGAAGGTGGAGGAGTCACTGCCATGGCTAGTTCACTTGTGTTTAACTTTTTGCTTGAGGTACTGAGCTCTGTGACCAACAGACTTTTTATATGACAGAAACTAAAGAGAAACTGGAAAACACAATAAAATGATCCTAGAGCTCCATCTCCTGCCTAGATGTTGGAAGACACGGGCCTACTAAAGAAACATACTATTTTTAGTCCTGAGCATAATAAATAAGGAACTTATGTACAAAACTTCCATACATTGCCTTTGGAAGAATAGTGACAGGCATGATCACTTTATCAATTCAGGGAAACGTGTCAGTGTCTGCAGATAGCCAGATCCTGGGGTTTTATACTTTCTGACCAATGATCATTTACTGCTTCCATGCTGCAACAACCATAACTGAATAAAATCTGGTGTCAGCTAGTGCTGGGGCTAAACAGGGGGCTTATGTCATGGGCTCCCTACATGACACTGTTTGGGACACCAGGCCACTCAGGCCCCAACACCTCCATGTGCTCCCCCATACCCAGAAGCCCAAGTCTGACCATGTGAGAAGGAGGCGGCGAAGGAGCATAGTTTGTTAAAGCGGTTGTAAACCTCAGACATGAAAGATGAACAAAGCATATCCCTTTACAGTATGTGCTTGTCTCAATCCAGAGCACTAAGTGTCCTTTCTGTCTGCTGTTTCCTTCCTCTGCTATCACTATAAATCACTTCTAATAGGTTTTCCTGACACCAAGAGAAAAATGGTGACAGGGGAGCGACCTACGGCAGACTGACTGTCTCATCTATGTTCCTGTATGCTGTATGGAGGGGGGGGGGGTGTCCCTTCCTTCCAATCAGCTCTCAGAGCTCTCCTCACTGATGTAACATCAGCTCCCCGCCTCCTGCTTTTGGAGCTAAGAGCTCCTGTGTAAATTCTGCACTTTGAATGGATGTAAGGGACAGACGTTTGTATATGGAGAGGTACAACTTATGTAGGAGGATTTTTGTATTCTCATCATCTGAGGCCAGTCACTTCATTGGGTAAATGTTGGGGTTTGCAGCCACTTGAAGTATAAATGCCTGGGGGTTTGGGCAGACCCTGTCAGTTTACTTTGAATGGTTAAAGTGACAATGTTTATTTAAAGTGAAAATGTTTAAAAGCATGTGAACGTCTAGTTTAGAATGCTTGCTTCCCAATAAAAAGGTGATTCCTCCTGTTGGCGGGGGGGGCAAGTATTGTAAATATCTGCAGGTGTAGAATGCACTGAATGGGAGTGGAGAAGTGGATGTGTTTTAAAAAAAAAATGAGAAGAGTAAGAGTATCCATACTTCATTTACATGTGAAATATTAGGTAAACGTGGCACTGTGGTGACAGGGTCACTTTAACCACTTCCCGTCCACTCTATAGCAGAAATACTGCTACAGGGCGGCACGAGTGCGCAAAATCACATATATATATATATATATATATACGTGATTTTGCATTTCTAAATAGGGGGCCTTACCCACCATTCGTGGCCCCGGCTGTAAATCACCTTGTCCCGGCCAGTGATTACTCACCGGAACCCCGTGATCGCCGAGGATTACCAACATGGAGAGACCTGTGTATTAACAACACAGATCTCTCCCCTGTCAGCTCCTGCACACTGCTTTGTATGGCTCTGCATAGCATAGCAGAGCCATACAAAGCATGTGTTTACAATGAAGCACACACACAGCCCCCATAGGAAACCAGCACACAGTTAACCCTTTGATCACCCCAGATGTTAACCCCTTCCTGCCCAGTGCCATTAGCACTGATCACTGTATTGGTGTCACTGGGGATATCAGTGACACCAAGTCAGTTCCCCCCTGTGTCAGATTGCCTGCTGCAGTCCCTCTATAAGTCGCTGATCACCGCCATAACTAGTAAAACATTTTTTTTTTAAATTCCAGTATATATACCGCCATTTGTAAATGCAATAACTTTCATGTAAACCAATTAATGTACATGTATTGGGATTTTTTTTTTAGCAAAGACATGTAGCAGAATACATTTTGGCCTAAATGTATGACAAAATTTGATTTTTGAAATTTTTTACTGGATATGTTTTATAGCAAAAAGTCAAAAATATTGTTTTTTTCTCAAAATTGTTGTTTTTTTGTTTATAGCACAAAAAATAAAAATGCACAGCCAATCAAATACCACCAAAAGAAAGCTCTATTTGTGGGAAAAAAAGGACATAAATTTAATTTGGGTGTAGCGTTGCATGAGTGAGTTAAAGTTATGACTAAGTGAGTTAAAGTAACACAGCGCCATATGGCCTGTTCAGGAGGGGGGGGGGGGTAAATCATCTGGTGAACAAGTGGTTAAGCTTAAAAAGGACCTGTTGCATTGAAAGCAACCCCATCCTCCTACCATCGGTCAATGGTACTTCAAACTCAATGATATTATGAACATGGAGGATTTGACCTCTTTTTCACGAGACAGGTCAGAAATGTTTGAATGCACTTGGTTCTATTGGACACAATTTAGATTTTCCTTCAATTATGGAGCAACTGTCCAAAGCACAGATATGGAGTAATCAGGGACCTTCTAATGCCCCTTTTTCCATGTCTCTCTAAATCAGTGTTTCTCAACTCCAGTCCTCATGGACCCCCAACAGGTCATGTTTTCAGGATTTCCCTCAGATGAAACAGCTGTGGTAATTACTAAGGCAGTGAAACTGATCAAATCACCTGTGTAAAATAATGGAAATCCTGAAAACATGACCTGTTGGGGGTCCATGAGGACTGGAGTTGAGAAACACTGCTCTAAATCTTTTTCCAAAGATACCTCTTATGTGGCTGTGTGAATGAAGAGGCCTTGGGGTGATTTTTCACCTCTCTTTTTTTCCCCTCTTTCCCACAGGGACACAGGGAGATATGCTCCCGAGAGTAATGGACAGACTTTCCATTTAGTTCCTTGTTTTCTCCTTATGCCTCTCAGCATCTTAAGATAACCTGGCCTTAGTTTATTTTAAAATATTATGAAAAAGAAAACTACAATTTCACAGTTAACATCCTTGAAGCAATTCTCTTTCATCCTAAAATCCAGAAGTGCCATGAAGACTGTTAGCACTTAGTATGTCATTTTAGAAACTCAACTGGATACTCATACCTTCGCCTACAATGTATTTCTGACTTGTTTGAGTTTTCACATTAACTGTCTGCCCCACCTGAGAGTGGAATCTCAACAGTGTACTATCTATTACTTACTGTGGAAACAAATCAAAAAGATAAAAAGGACCCATTGCTCATCAGAATACTTTAGCAACTCTATCCCTTTCCAGGTTTTGTCTGTAACATATCAAACATGTCATTGCACGCTTACTGGCTTGTATTTATTTCATATAATTCTGTTTATCTTAAAATGAGAAACAGTGTAGCATTAATTGTCTTTCTCTAATCAATGTATGATTATTGTTCTGTCGTGTGTAATTTTCTTTGCTGAATGAGTTATGATTTAATTAAATTACTTGATGTTTTGTTATTTTAGGTGTTACAGTCAAGTTTATGAGTCAGCAGTAGATCTATTAAAATGGGAGAAGCAGATGTTTTGTGAGACTGGCCAGAAGCACCATGCGGACCATATAACTAAGTCTTATCACCACCGGGCTTCGTGGGGATTACCATCATGTCATTACCAAAGATCCAAGTGGAGGAAGCCGATGATGAAGCAGATAACAGCTCCATCCCACCAGGTGATGACCATCTAAGGAACTTGAAGGCCCTGACGGAGAAGTTGAGGTTAGAAACTCGCAGGCCATCTTACCTAGAATGGAGGGCAAAGCTTGAGGATCAGCCATGGAAGAACCCAGAAGCTCCTGTGGAACAAGAAGTTCAGGAAACCAGCCAAGGTGATGGTGGGACATTCCAACCAACAGAGATGAAACAAATTCAGAAAAGTTTGGGTGCCCAAAAGCAGAATTCTCTGGAGTCAAAGAAAATACATGGATTTGACAGTATTGATGAAGCCCTTAACTGGCTAAGGAAGGAGCTGGTAAGTGGTTTTCTTTTCTAGTGTAACCGCAGTAGGAAATGTAATGAAGAAATCAATTGTCTATTGCTGGAAATGAGAAGGTAACATTGCCTATGAAGGGCATTGTGCAATGGGTCACATACTTTGCACATTAGTTTTGTTGAATTTCATATGAAAAATCCATAATATTGATCACAGTAAT
Source organism: Staurois parvus (assembly GCF_062004578.1). Classification (NCBI taxonomy): domain Eukaryota; kingdom Metazoa; phylum Chordata; class Amphibia; order Anura; family Ranidae; genus Staurois; species Staurois parvus. The sequence continues at coordinate 3,225,682 of NW_028318184.1, read as the reverse complement.
GGACCTTACCCCTTGTTTCCATTGTTCATCACAAATTATTCTCAGATTACAACTCTAAATTGTGTAAATAGTGGTTACTAAAAATGGCTTGTTGAATTTTTCTCACATCTTCTGAAAGTAAGCCAGCAACTCAGCAGCCGAAGTAAACATTGATGATACTGTATTACAATTAAAGCCAGTTTGTTGACACAAAGATTATTAAACCTTGCATAAGCTGTGTTTAACTTTTTTAATGACATGCCTGTGTGCACGGAAGGTGTTTGTGTTATATATTGCGCCATTCCAGTGAGTTGTAAATGTGTGATTGTCTGCAGTTTTCCAAATGTAACTAATGCAAGGATTTGCTGCTATGCTGGCCATTCAAATGACAATATGATCATCTAATATAACAATCACTTTTACGAAAGGATCATATCTATCAAATCCATTGTGTTTAAAGTGTATCTGAACCCTCCCAAAAAATATAACATATTGTAGCTTACCAGTCCCCAGATGCGGTGGCTCCACTAGTTTCTTCATTTTTAGGCCAAGTTCAGAAACTACCCATTGACCTTGCCAGGACAGCATAAACAATGTGATCTTTTTTTTGTGAACTCATTTTTTAGTTGAAAAAATATACTTTATTTTTATATAAAAAAACAAGATACTCAATCGGGGTACATTCCACCCAGTACTGCGACACAGCACATTAATATACCACATAACAATACAGTCTCAATCATACAATACATACATTCACCCAGCGGTATGATGCCTAACATGATGTGCGGAGCAAAAGTTTCCCAAACTGTGACAGGAGTCACTTTGGGTGGGGGGACTCATGGAACCCAGCTCACTTTAGAGAGGTGGGGAGACCTCTGTCTCAGATCCCCATATCCCTCTTATGTGTAAATCACCCTGTGCCTGTTAGGGGTACAGGGTGATCTGTCCTAATATTGTGTGGGGGTTGTTGATTGTTTAATGTTATGTGTATTAGCTTAGTGGGGGGGGGGGGGTCTCCAGCAGCCCTCCCTCCTGATGGAACTGTCTGCTAGTGTGAAGTTGTGAAGTTTGAATACCTGTGTGTCTGTCAGGAAAGGACTCACCGCTGGTGGTGCTGATGGGCTGCAGTACCAGTTCTTGCCAGCGGGTGCTTTTCAGCAGCCAGGATCTCACCTCCTGCAATCAAGCCATCACCTGAGGCTGATTGCAGGAGGTGTATTTAAGCAGGACCAGGCCTGCAATCAGTGCCTTGGTGTATTGTTCCCATGTGCCTGTGATAACCTGTTTTCCTGAACCTGCTCCCTGTTCCTGTTCCTGTGATCTGCTCTGTGTCCTGTCTGCCTCTCTGTACCCCATGCTTGATCAACTGTGTATGACCCTGGCTAGCCCTGACTACTCTTTTGTTCTGTATATATTGGGTGAAGGATTCTGATTATTTGGTTTTTACTTGCACAGTGCGTTTTGTATATTGGTGTGTTGCACAAATAAGCTATATTATTACATTACTCCTGAAGCCTGCTATTCCCTGTGTCAGTCCACACATCTCTGGTCATATCCGGATCCTTGACAGTGTCTCTTGTTACTAAATGTAGATTGCTCCACCCTGTGTCATTATGCAGGGAGGGGGAATTGTCCCCTAAGTGTATATATCTTGTATCTGTGTTCAAATAAACTAGTCTACCTCCTGGTTTACTTCAGGACTTGTGTTGTCTAGTCTTGTATGGTTGGCTGTGGTGTCTGTTGTCGGTCTTTGGACGAGGAAGCGGTATTCTAACGGAAGTACCCAAGCGCAGTCTGGGGTCGGTTCCGTTACACGAACCATCATGTCATGCATGACGCCGTTTACCCCGAAACTGTATTGTGGCCCCCTAAGGTTCCACCGGAGTACCTAGCGGCGCGTTATCAGATGTGCAGTGCCTGGGTTAGACCCCTGTCCCACACGTCCTACATGACACCACAGCATAAACCATAGCATGCAAAAAAAAGTTTCAAACATTACCAATAATTCAATAGGCAGCGGGTGTGATGGGGGGTAGGAAAGAGGGATGAGGGAGGGGAATAATTAATCCTCCATGTAATATAGATGAACTAAGTGAGACCTGTTTGAAGTCCAGTCTGTGTGACAACCATGACTCTTTTCATAGATATCAAGGAGAAGTAAATGTGTTTCTCAATTGGGGTGTCATTTAGGTTCCCCGGGGTACATCTAGCAAGTTTGCCCTTAGTTCTAGTTTGCCCTTAATCGAAGTCATGAGTTGCCATGGCATGGGCAGGCAGGCCACTAGCATCTAACAACTAATGACACTCCAGTGCCTTGATGCACAACATCATTTGTTGCTATAGTGTTGTGGTCGGCCCACTTGCCCCATGACAACACATGATGCCTATCCAGGGCAAGCGGCATGCGGGACCGTCCCAAGCTTTCAGGAGAGGATGGAAGCCCACCTCCTCCAGACTTACTCCTCTCACCGTTAGCCATTCTGCTGGAGTCAGAAGGTGGGGCTCTGATGTGCAAAGGGGACTATATGATTGGGGGGCCTAATACGGTTGCCACCTCATCCCTTTAAAACTGCACACCTATTAATTACACAGGTTCTGTGGCTGATTAAGATGGTAATTAAACTCACCTAGTGCCTTATCTGCATTAAATTAGCCTCACAACCTGTGTAATTAACCACTTTTCGTCTGGCCCATGTACATAAACGGCCGGATGTGAACAGTGCAGGAGCAGGTTGTTGTTCATAAACGGCGCCTGCATTTACAGCCTGTACGTGCTCCCTGGGAACACAGATCGCTGTACGGGACCTCTGTGTGAGGTACTGATTCATGTGATCACTGATTGGCCAGTCAGTGATCACATGAGCAGTAGTAAACAAGATGTCACTTCTGACATCATTGCTTACTACTAGTGAAATCTGTGAATGATCACATGGTACAAGGCTATTCACAACAGCCTTGTACCATGTGACAAGATGTGACCAATCACAGCTCTCACATTATTTCTCAATGGCTGCAAGAATGCAGACAGAGAGAAGGAGAAATGATTGCTTTTACAGCCTTTATGGGTATAAAAGCAATCAGTGTAAAAAAAAAAATCTTCATCACCCCCCACAAGTAGTACAGTGTCACCATGGTGACACTGTACTGCTAGGGTGACAGTGTGTTAAAAAAAACATAAATAATAATATAACAAAATAAAATAAACATGTAAAATAAATTTAGCAAAATGATAATTGTTGGTTATAAACTAATTTGGGTTATTTTTTTTTTTTTACTAAAAAGATAACTGAATACATTCTGGCCAAGATTTATGAAGAAAGATTATTTTCAAAAGTTTATAAGAAAAACACTTTTTTTAAAACATTTTTGGACTTTTTCATTTATATAGCAAAAACAATGAAAATCCCAGTGGTGAATAAATACCACCAAAATAAAGTTATATCTGTCTCAAAAAAATGCTAAAAAATTTGTATGGGTACAGTGTTGCATGACCACACAATTGTCATTCAAAGTGTGACAGCGCTGAAAGCTGAAAATTGGCCTGGACTGGAAGGGGGAAAAAGTTTCTGGACTTGAAGTGGTTAATAGGTGTTCGGTTTTAGAGGGATGAGGTGGCAACTGTAGAGCCTATGTGATTAGGGGGCTTTGTGATGGGGGGACTGTGTAACTGGGGGCTCTGTGATGGGGGACTGTGTGACTGGGGGGGGGGCTCTGTGATGGGGGGACTGTGTGACTGGGGGGTTTGTGATGGGGGCAATGGACTGTGTGACTGGGGAGCTCTGTGATAGGGGGAACGTGTGACGGGGGGTTCTGTGATGGGGGGACTGTGTGACTGGGGGGTATGTGATGGGAGCCGTGGACTGTGTTATTAGGGGGCTCTCTGATGGGGGGACTGTGTGAATGGGGGTTTGTGATAGGAGACGTGGACTGTGTGATGGGGGGCTGTGTGATGGGGGGACTCTGATGAGATGGATGGATTCTGTCATGGGGTAATCTGATGTATAGGAGGCTTCTAATGTATAGGGGGAACTCTGATATGATTAGGGGCTCTGACATGAAGAGAAGACTCTAACCTGAAGAGTACTCTGACAAGAATGGTGGACTCTGGCGTGAATGAGGCTGTGATGTGATGGGGGTACCTCTGATGTGAAGGAAGGCTTCAAATGCAAAGATAATGTCATCAAGGAGGTTGAGGAATGCTGGTGTAGACAGAAAGGGAATGTGGTAATTGCAACACTACCAGGTGACAACAAATTAAAAAAACAATTCATGGAACCACCATATTTGAGGACTGGTAAGCTGCAAATTATACATTTTTTGGTTTGGGAGTTGGGTACATTTTAACCGATTCTTTTGATCAGTAAACAATCATTTTCATTGAAAAGTATGATCAGTCCTAGAAGAAAAGCCAAGCTGACCAAATTATTCTTTTTTTCTATTTTTTTTGTCCTGTCAAACAATTGGTTTTCAATGAACGATTGCTTGAAACAGATTTTTGATAGATTGTTTATTATTTTTTAGCTAGTAGCAATGAAATAAAAAATGATTTTGTTGCAAAATTACTTTTTTTGCCACCTCTAAAATTTCACGTGAGCAGCTCAATGAGTGAAATTGAGTATTTAGTCTTGGGTGCACTTTTAGGGCTTGTTCACATCAGTGAGCTGCAATGAATGAATGGCCGCTTGGTGTGTGCTGCTAGACACAGTGCCTAGGCACCAATCATGGCGCACCACTCTGATCACTTTTATTTGTTCTCAGAACTTTATTAAAATACAGTTCAATTCACTGCACAAGTGTTGTGTTGCAGTGCCTGACCACTGACACAGGTTAATTGCCTCTAGGTTGGAAACAAGGCCTTTTGCTTTGTCTGAGCATTGGGGCTGCACTGGAAAAAGCTGACAGCATAGCCGTAACTAAAAAAAACTAACACTACCAAAAACACCAGCCTTAGAATCAGTTTAATATTCTAGTATAACTAAAGGCAAACTTTTTTTTTTTTTTTTTTAGTTTTTGACACAGTGGAGGGATTATTGTCGGTTTTTATTGCTTCTTGTGCCCCTGTTAGGGAAATTCACCCTCTCTATTTGTCCTGTTTACCATTATCATCGAAATTGAAAGTAAAAGAAAATCCTACAATTTGAGTTCTGTCCAGAAAAGTAATTGCAGGGAAATCTTAGAATGGGTACACTAGTACTGATGACCTGGGCGTCCTCAAGAAATTCCCTTAACCACTGGCCTACTGGGTACTCCCCCCCTTCCTGCCCAGGCCAATTTTCAGTTTTCAGCGCTGTTGTGCTTTGAATGACAATTGCGCGGTCATGCAACATTGTACACATGACATTTTTATACATTTTTTCACACAAATAGAGCTTTCTTTTGGTGGTATTTAATTGCCACTGGGGTTTTTATTTTTATTTTTGCACTGTAAATGAAAAAAGAGCAAACAATTTGAAAAAAAAAAGTTTTCTTTGTTTCTATTATAACATTTTGCAAACAGGTATTTTTTCTCCTTCACTGATGTGCATTGATGAGGCTGCACTAATTGGCACTGATAGGCAGCACTGATAGGCAGCACTGATGGGTACTGATGAGGTGGCACTGATGGGCAGCGCTGATGGGCAGTACTGATGGGTGACACTGATGGGTACTGATGAGGTGGCGCTGATGGGCAGTACTGATGGGTGACACTGATGGGCGACACTGCTGGGCACTTATGGGTGACACTGTTGGGCACTGCTGGGTGACACTGCTGGGCGCTGATGAGGCGGCACTGATGAGGAGGCGCTGATGAGACAGCACTGGTGGGCATTGATGAGGAGGCACTGATGATGCACTGATATGCAGCAATGATGGGCACCGATAGGTGACACTGATGGGAAGCACTGATGGGCGACACAGCTTGGTAGCACTGCTGGGCACTGATGGGTGACACTGCTGGGCACTGATGGGTGACACTGCTGGTTACTGCTGGGCGGCATTGCTGGGCACTGCTGGGCGACACTGATAATCAGGTAACTAATCATCAGTGCCCTAATTATTAGTGCAGATCTCCACTGTCACATTTGCCGGTTATTAACAGTACTTTTCTCATGCTGTGACAGCATGAGGAAAGTGCAGCCGATAACTGGAACTGTATTTACATTGTGATCTGCTGTGTCATTGGACACAGCTGATCACGTGGTAAAAAGCCGCGCCGATTGGCCTTTTACCTTATCACCGACAGCGCCGAGTGCACGCCGCTGGGGGTGTGCGTTCTGGGAGGACATCCATGGACGCCCTCCCAGAACTAGACAACTGCGCTGTAGCCATCTTTCGGCTATAGCATGGTTGGGAAGTGGTTAATTTGTAGATTTCCTCTTACTTCCTGTTTGGCTATGGGAGAGGAGGTGAAGGTAAATCTCCGCAATGGGACAGAGATGGCAAAAATAAAATCTGACCGAGGTTATAACCCTCCCTTCAAAATGGAAAAAAAATGTTTTGCCTATAGTTCTACTTTATTAATATATTGCAATAAGTCCTATTTTGCCCAGGCAGTCCAGTAAATACCTAACTACGCACTATACATCATTTCTGTCCGTTTATGAATTATGCATTTTCAATTAGACTAAATCAAGCCGCATTCCCTGCTGTTCTGTTCCTGCTGTTAATGGTTATGAGGTTCTATTAATAATGTAGAAAAGAAAAAGATTACTTCACAGGCCGAAAAGATGATTAACAATACAAAAGCCCGATTGATTCAAGGGGCCCATGTTAAAGGATAACTCCAGCCTCCATTTTTTTAAGCTCGTATAGAGGGGAGGAGGTGAAGTTTTCAGAATTTTTTTTTTCTTTCAGTCTGCTGGAGGAAAGTTCCTATACTTCCTGTCTACATGACATTGGCTGAAAAATGAGGGGAGTTGTCACCGGGACAGAAATAACAACTCTGTCTGAAGGTCTATTCCTCCTTCACGTTAACAAAAATGTGCATTTGTTTTGCCTGACTCACTCTTGGAGAGATTTCCCTTCACTTCCTATCCTGGCAGAAAGTCAGGGGAAATCTCCTTAGCGGGGTCACTGTTATACTAATTCCTCGTGCTGACTGCGTAACGCATATATGTGACGGGCATTAATACTCAGCTGCCACACATATGCATCCACGGCAGCAAGAGGTTGAGTGTTTATTGCATGCTCACTGAGGTTTGGTTCACATCTGTGCGGGTGGTGCGGCTGTGCATCTGCACGAAAATCCATGCAATACCGCACAGGGAAATGCAGACCTGCGGGCAGGTGCCATTAGTTCAAATGGCATGTCGCCCGTACTGGAAAACGCAACCGTACTGGGAACCAAGGTTCCCTGCATTTCAGAAGTGCAAGGACTTCTTCCCGCACAAAACGTGGCCCACACGGCCCCGTATATGTGAACCAGAGGTTAGGGTTGCCACCTCATCCCTTCAAACCCGAACGCATATTAATGGACCAGGTTCTGAGGCTAATTTAATGCAGATAATGCACTAGGTGAGTTTAATTACCAATCTTGTCTCCAAATATCACCCAAGCCATCCTCTCCGCTCCTCGCACGACCTCCTGCTCTCTAGCTCCCTTGTCCCCTCCTCCCATGCTTGTCTCCAGGACTTCTCCAGAGCTTCCCCCATCCTCTGGAACTCTCTACCCCCATATATCAGACTATCACCTACTCTGCTCACTTTTAGGTGATCTCTGAAAACCTATCTCTTCGGTGAAGCCTATCCTGCCTTCAGCTAATAATGGAATCTTCTACTGCTCCTACCAGTCCATCCCCCACAGTTACTACCTTTTGTACCACTAGCCCCTCCCACTTAGATTGTAAGCTCCAAGGATTGTTGCTGTATTGTCTCCCGTTATATTGTAAAGCTCTGAGCAAACTGTTGGCGCTATATAAATCCTGTATAATAATAATAACTTTAATCAGCCACAGAATCTGTGTAATTAATATGTGTTCTGTTTCAAAGGGATAAGGTGGCAACCCTATGCTCACTGCGTGCTCCCAGCTCACTAACTGAGCTCTCACTGACAGCTCTCAGTCACGAACTCTGATTACTAGCCAGTGGGACGGGCTCACAATCATGTAACCGCAGAAGTCACATGAATCACAAGCCGCCACTTCCCCGGTTTATAATCCCTCATGCACACTTAATGTTTTTACAGCTGCTTTTCACGTTTTTTTCTACAGCCAGTAATATTTCCTCCTCCCCGATCCCCCACTCATGACTTTACCATTAAGATCAACAGCACAACCATTGGTCCTTCCCCTCATGCCAGGGTGCTAGGTGTAGTCCCAGACTCTGACCTCTCCTTTAGGCCCCACATCCACTCACTAGCTAAATCCTGCCGCCTCAACCTCTGGAACATTTCCAAAATCCGCCCCTTCCTGACCAATGACACCACAAAACAACTTATCCATACCTTGGTTATATCCCACCTCGATTACTGCAACTCCCTCCTCACTGGTCTACCGTTACATAGGCTATCCTCCCTTCAGTCTATTATGAATGCTGCTGCTAGACTCATACACCTTACCAACCGATCAGCGACTGCTGCCCTTCTCGTCCAATCCCTCCACTGGCTTCTACTAACCCAACGTATAAAATTCAAAATAATAACCACAGCTTACAAAGCCATCCACAACACTGCCCCTAGCTACATTGCCAACCTCATCCACAGATACCGCCTAAATCGCCCACTCCGCTCCTCCCATGATATCCTCCTCTCTAGCTCCCTCATCACCTCCTCCCACGCTCGCCTCCAGGACTTCTCCAGAGTCTCTCCGATCCACTAGAACTCCCTACCACAGTATGTCCGGTCAGCCCCCACCCTGTCTGCCTTTAGGCAATCTTTGAAAACTCACTTCTTCAGGGAAGTCTACCCCACCTCCACCTAAGAACTGTACTTAATCACCTCCGCCAGATCATCCCCCACAGCTATCACCTTTTGTATCACCTCATCCTTCCTTTAGATTGTAAGCTCCACAAGCAGGGCCCTCCTATTCCTTCTGTACTGAAATGTATTGTAATTGTACTGTCTCCCTTATATTGTAAAGTACTGCGCAAACTGTTGGCGCTATATAAATCCTGTATAATAATAATAATAAACCCGCCAGCATGTTATCATACAGTGGGGCAAAAAAGTATTTAGTCAGCCACCAATTGTACAAGTTCTCCCACTTAAAAAGATGAGAGAGGCCTGTAATTGGCATCATAGGTAGACCTCAACTATGAGAGACAAAATGAGAAAAAAAATCCAGACAATCACATTGGCTGATTTGGAAAGAATTTATTTGCAAATTATGGTGGAAAATAAGTATTTGGTCACCTACAAACAAGCAAGATTTCTGGCTCTCACAGACCTGTACCTTCTTCTTTAAGAGGCTCCTCTGTCCTGCACTCATTACCTGTATCAATGGCACCTGTTTGAACTTGTTATCAGTATGAAAGGCACCTGTCCACAACCTCAAACAGTCACACTCCAAACTCCACTATGGTGAAGACCAAAGAGCTGTCGAAGGACACCAGAAACAAAATTGTAGACCTGCACCAGGCTGGGAAGACTGAATCTGCAATAGACAAGCAGCTTGGTGTGAACAAATCAACTGTGGGAGCAATAATTAGAAAATGGAAGACATACAAGACCACTGATAATCTCCCTCGACCTGGGGCTCCACGCAAGATCTCACCCCGTGGGGTCAAAATGATCACAAGAACGGTGAGCAAAAATCCCAGGACCACATGGGGGGACCTAGTGAATGACCTGCAGAGAGCTGGGACCAACATAACAAAGGCTACCATCAGTAACACACTACGCCGCCAGGGACTCAGATCCTGCAGTGCCAGACGTGTCCCCCTGCATAAGCCAGTACATGTCCGGGCCCGTCTGAAGTTTGCTAGAGAGCATTTGGATGATCCAGAAGAGGATTGGGAGAATGTCATATGGTCAGATGAAACCAAAATAGAACTGTTTGGTAGAAACACAACTCGTCGTGTTTGGAGGAGAGGGAATGCTGAGTTGCATCCAAAGAATACCATACCTACTGTGAAGCATGGGGGTGGCAACACCATGCTTTGGGGCTGTTTCTCCGCAAAGGGACCAGGACGACTGATCCATGTACAGGACAGAATGAATGGGGCCATGTATCGTGAGATTTTGAGTGCAAACCTCCTTCCATCAGCAAGGGCATTGAGGATAAACCGTGGCTGGGTCTTCCAATATGACAATGATCCCAAACATACCGCCCGGGCAACGAAGGAGTGGCTTTGTAAGAAGCATTTCAAGGTCTTGGAGTGGCCTAACCAGTCTCCAGATCTCAACCCCATAGAAAACCTTTGGAGGGAGTTGAAAGTCCGTGTTGCCCAGCGACAGCCCCAAAACATCACTGCTCTGAGGAGATCTGCATGGAGGAATGGGCCAACATACCAGCAACAGTGTGTGCCAACCTTGTGAAGACTTACAGGAAACGTTTGACCTCTGTCATTGCCAACAAAGGATATATAACAAAGTATTGAGATGAACTTTTGATATTGACCAAATACTTATTTTCCACCATAATTTGCAAATAAATTCTTTCCAAATCAGCCAATGTGATTGTCTGGATTTTTTTTCTCATTTTGTCTCTCATAGTTGAGGTCTACCTATGATGCCAATTACAGGCCTCTCTCATCTTTTTAAGTGGGAGAACTTGCACAATTGGTGGCTGACTAAATACTTTTTTGCCCCACTGTATGTGTCAATGCATACATAGATTGTAATCAACGTTTTGTGGCTGGGATATTTTTTGGCTGGAAAAAAAACTCAGGACTAGTGGGTTTCTAGAGGGGTTATTTAGCTGTAAAAACGCTCTAACGCTGAAAAACGCGGTAAAACGCTGCAAACCAGCGTTTTTGGGCTTTTTTTGACCCACCCTAAATTTTCATTTTGTAAAATAAACCGCTAAGAACTGCAAACACAGGAAAACGTCGCTAAACGCTAATGCAAAATTGCTAAAAGCTGAAAACTTAGGTTTTTAACATGACTTTACACAGCTAACATTACCAATGTTACTAACGCCCCGTGTGCATGGAGACTCAAGCAGAACTTGAAGTGGAACTGCACCCCAAACCAAAAATGCTATTTAATCAATTGTTAATATTCAAAGCAAAGTCTCTCATCCCTCCATGTCTCCATGATTTATTTTGCTAATAGGAAGGTATATCATATTTATTTGTTTTAAACTTTTTTTTTTTTAACATTTCTTCAGTTACTTCCTGCTTTCCATGCCTAAGCAAATGATGTCATGCATCCCAGCAGTATTCAGGAGGGGAAGGAGGGGATTCTCAGCTCAGCCAATGCCTGAGCTAAGGGTGGATGGATTCCAGGAAGTAAATCATCTGCCCTTACTCAAGATAGCCACTGCTAGAAATGCTATGGGGTGTTTTTCAAAATGATTTCTCAGCAAAGTACAGCGTTGAGACACAGATAGATGGGGGAGTTTGCTTTGAAAAATAGAAATGAATTAAAGCGGAGCTCCAGTCCCCCTAATACATTTTTGTTAAAAGCAGATCCACGATGACCTTTCAAATAGCATTAACAATTTGAATAATTTAATAGTAAAAGCAATGTAATTACTTAGTAATTCTTTAACATTTACCAGGATCTCAGAAGCAGGCAGGCACCATGATGGCTGTGGGCATATTTATTTCCTGGAATCGTGCTGCTGGCAATCCCAGCATGCACAACTCGTTCTCGCACATGCGCAGTACAGACACTGCTTGGCACGACGTGTGCAGTACAGGTTGCCATAACAATGGTTGAAACACCTCCCATTCACGTCATTTCCGGTTTCCAAGTCCCGCGATTACAGGAAACCAAAGGACTCCTGGGATACAGGAAACAACATCCCAGGAGACCTTGCAAAGTGCCTTATGACGTCATCGCCTAGGCGGTCGGGGTTAAAAGGTATGTATAATAAAAAAAAAATATCCAACTTGTTCTTTATTTCACAGGGACTACATAATAAGGTAAAGTATTAACCACTTCCCATCCTGCCGTTGTATATAAACTGCTGGACGATGGCAGTGCAGGGTCGGGTGGCCGTTTATATACGGCCTCCCCGCCCCCTGCTTGTGCGCGCTCCCTGGGAGCGCGCAGCACCGCGATCTGGTGCCCGCTGTGTCCTCAGGACACAGTGGAACACCGATCGTCAGACGGGACCTCTGTGCGAGTTCCCGATCATGTGATCACTGATTGGCCAATCAGTGATCACATGCAGAGTAGTAAGCAAGATGTCACTTCTGACATCATTGCTTACTACCTGTGAAATCTGTGAATGATCACAGAGGTCACCTGGTACAAGGCTATTCACAACAGCCTTGTACCATGTGACAAGCTGTGACCAATCACAGCTCACACAGTATTTCTCAATGGCTGCAAGAATGCAGCCAGAGAGAAGGAGAAATTATTGCTTTTACAGCCTTTATGGGTGTAAAAGCAATCAGTGTAAAAAAAAAAAATCTGAATCACCCCCCATAAGTAGTACAGTGTCACCATGGTGACACTGTACTGCTAGGGTGACAGTATGTAAAAAAAACAAAAAAAACCCCATAAATAATAATATAAAAAAATGTAAAACAAAATGTTTAAAAAGATAACGGAATAAATTTTGGCTAAGATTTATGATGACATATTATTTATTTGCAAAATTGTATAAGAAAAACACTTTTTTTCAAAAGTTTTGGACTTTTTCATTTACATAGCAAAACAAATTTAAATCCCAGTGGTGAATAAATACCACCAAAATAAAGCTTTATCTGTCTCAAAAAAATGCTAAAAAATTCATATGGGTACAGTGTTGCATGACCGCGCAATTGTCATTCAAAGTGTAATAGCGCTGAAAGCTGAAAATTGGCCTGGACAGGAAGGGGGTGAAAGAGTCCAGACTGGAAGTGGTTAAAAATAGGTGGAACTCCGCTTTAAATGGCGTTTTTAGTTTGTGGTGCTCAGATACAGTGTAGTTTTGCTTTAACTGCAGCAGAGAAAAATCAAGTCTTCTGCTTTGCAAAACAGGGCAGTACTGTGTGGCAGAGCTGTGAAAATTTCAGAACTTCATGGACAAATATAAATCTTTAAGTAGGTAAAAACAGCTTCCTTATACTGTATGTATAACATTTATGTATTTAGCTGTTTTCTGGTGTTCAGCTTTAAACCTTAAAAATCTACACTGAAATGTAGAAATTCTCACTGGCTGAAAGATGTTTAGGAGGACAGAATTCCAGTTGTTACTTAGGAACGGCTCGTATAAACTGCAAACACAACACATAAATGCCACTACTAAATTTATTAAGCCAAACGTATTAAAACCACCAGACAAAGGCAGGGTTGTCTTCTCTGAATTAGGAACGCTAAAGCGCACCTGTCACAAATCTAGGCAGTTCAAACTAAAGGTGGGAATACACGATTAAAAAATCATCCGATCAGTCATCCGACGACCGAGAGGCGTTCATTTGTTGGTCGAAATCATGGCCCACATTAACCAATCTAAAAAAATTGTTCGTCGGGCAATACGTAGTGTTGACATCTTCCATACAAGTGGAAGTGATGCGGTGTGCGTGTGACCTTGTAGCCACGCCCTTCCGGCCAGAACATGTGATATACACAACAATTACCAGCAATGAGTATAATATAGTTTATTACATGACCTATATACATAAATAGTGATACATAAAATATAATCTACAGAATTCTGCTTTCATTATCTCATTAGGCCAATCTACTTTTAACATTTGGATTTTCCATTCATGTTTACGAAGATTCCTTGGACATAAATATCCGGGTCATCTTCTGTTTCCGCTCATGTGTGATAGCGCTTGATAGATTTTTTTCATACCACTGCATAGAAAATCGGTCGTTCGTATGCGAAATGACAACATTTTTCCCTGTTGTCTAACCAGATTTTTTAATTCACAATATCGTTATCGGTTAAAACATCCTGCTCATCAACGAAGAGAAAATCATCTGATCAGTGGTTCCGCAAAATTTTTCGTACAATTTTCTTAACGTGTGTACGGGGCATAAGCACAGGAAGTCCAAATATACAATCTCTGCTTACCTTCAGGGAAAAATATTCTGGGAAAAGGATCAATAGATATAGACAGCTCAACCTGTATGCAAGGTGGGGAGAAACTTCAGTTGTGCCACGAAAATATAAATTAATTATTCAATTAAAATTCAATTTCAGTTTTAAATGTGAATTAGATTATAATAATTATTTATTAAAGAATAATTTAAGTTGAATTGTAAGAGAGGATGGCTCAAAACTAGCCTAGAAATCATTCCCATTCCCCAGGGATCCCTATTTTTTTCTGAAATTATCCCAAAAAAACATGATTTGAATATATCTGTTCGATGAGTGCAAAAAAAATACTAGAGGGTTTCAAGAGGATTTTTTAGCTGTAAAAACGCTATGATGCTGGTAAACACTGTAAAATGCCACAAACTGGCATTTTTGGACTTTTTTTTACCAAACAAAAAAAATTTTTTTGGTCAACAAATATGTTAAAACCGTGAATGCGGAAAAAACGTGGAAAAAAGACACTAAACTAATGCAAAAACGCTAAAAAAAGATGAAAAGCTAACTTTTTTAACATGACTTTACATAGCTAACGTTACCAGTATTATCAAAACGCCCCATGTGCATGGAGTCTTAGCATTGCCCCAGTTATCTCTGAGGACTACAGAACCCCTCCCTTCTATTTTATGTAGATGAATGGATGGGTACGTCTCTGTATTCCTATCCCAGGGTGACAACGGTGGTAGAGAGCAGTGAGGATTCTTTGTCAAGTTGGGACAGGAAGTGTGTTACTGGCAGGATGACTTGATGAAAATCAAGTAATAGAAAAACCTGAAAAGGGAAAACTAATGCAGCCACCACATCTAAGGATTGGAAAGATGCAATACATTAACCACTTAAGAACCGCCCTATAGCAGATATACTGCTACAGAGCGACACCTGTGCACAGGATCACACATATATACATCATTCTGCATTTCCAGGTAGGGGGTGCATTTGCGGCCCCGGATGTCAATTACCCGCCAGTGCCCAGTGATTGCTGAGCATCTCCGACAGGGAGGAAGATTGTTTTGTTTACAAAGCTCAAGCACACAGTACAGCCATCAGTGTGCTTACAATAAAGAACACACCCCCTGCCCCCTAGTAAAACACTCCCAGCACACAGTTAACCCTTTGATCAACCCTCACATTAACCCCTTCCTGCCCAGTGTCATTAGTACAGTGTCAGTGCTTTTTTTTAGCACTGATCACTGTATTGGTGTCACTGACACCAAGTTAGTTCCCCTACAGTGTCAGATTGTCGGCCGCAGTCCTGCAGCGCCGTAACGCAAAAAATGGCCTGGTCAGGAAGGGGGGTGAATCCTCAGGAGGGCAAATGGTTAAAGTTTTACTAAACCCACAACAATAAAATCAGTCTGTATATACAGTAAAGCATGCTTGTTATACTCACTGTGGAACCTGAGGGGTTAATCCTCTGCATTGTGTAAAAAAGCTGTTTGATCCCTTCTTCTCTGTTCCTCCTCTTTTTCAAGCGACCACCTCTTATCTCCAAACTGAACTGTAGGCATGCACATGCTCAGTTTGGTGTGTATTACTAGAGAGTTTTTTTTCCTAGGGAGAGTGCATGTGCTCAGCACAGGGCCAATCAGCACTGTCCAGACAGAGGTCAGGGGATTTGCATCCTCCTAGAGCAGAAAGAAAATTCATCCTACAAGCTTTAGCTAGTGCTGGGCTGGACACTGATAGAAGCCAAAGCCAAAAAACTGCTCTAACTGCTGACGAGAAAAGGTATTTAGCAGTTTATATTTACTAAAATAATTGCATTTTCATGTTCTGTGTACTGTAGGAGACCAGATATAGTGGATGCAGGGTCTGGGGTTTAGTTACACTTTAATTAAGTGTTGTTGCATGGCAAGACCACTTCCTGTTATCTCACATATATATTCTTATTATTATAGCCAAATTTACCACCCTAACTCCTCCCACAGTTTTTACACTACATAGACAGTAATATACCGAAACGTGCGGATTGTTCCCGATTGGTGTACTATTACTTTGTGGAACGTTTCGCCAAATGGTTCACGAAATATCGGCGTATTTGTGGTGAAATTGGTCCCATAGGAATGAATGGCAGAATGTTCAAAACTAGAGTGGGAGCTGACAAAAGCTAGAGTGTGAGCTGAAAAATCAGGACATGATTTCTAAACTGCCATCATTCCCTCATTTGCAAGCCCACCTACACAAATCCTATAGCAAAACGTTCAGTTATCCCTGCTGCCACTAAAAATGTCCACGGCTAAGCCATAGTCCTGATAGTTTACAATATGACCATTTGTTTGCAACTCACGACACCCATTGACCTTTTCACAGTTACTCCAGCCACTCCAATCACACAACAGTTACTCAAGCCACTCCACCCAGTTACTCCGCCCACTCCAGTTGTAGACTACTGGTGGAGACAAGAACACTTCACACAATTTCCCCAGAAATTGTAGCTTTTCTAGTATATATTTGTTCCGGTGTTTAGATACACTTTAATTTGGCAATAAATAGACCTCCTAACTTTGGCACTGTCCTTGATTCTTGAATAGCTTAGCAATGTAGCGAATGGTTTTCCTTTTGCTCTGAGGTTGCAGTCTTCTAGCAGACAAAGGGATTCTTGATACAGGTGCCCCATTATTATTTAGAAGAGACGCGGCTGTATTTTCCTCCTTTAATGAAATGCACAGAGAGGGTCTGCGCTGTCAGTTTGTGAACAGAGCGCTCTATGTGCAGCTGCCTCCCTTGGTCTGCTTTCTTGGCAAGGTTTTCCAGACAACGTTTGTTGTATTGATTGCAATCCAGCAATCTGCTCTCTGCTATCTCTTAGAAAAAACTGCATCTGATGTCAGAGTCTAGATGATCCAAAAGAGGTCTTTGCAACACAAGTCAGACCTTCACACAAAGAATGGGACTGTCACATCTTCTGTCCAAATAGAGAATGTCTGGGTATAGGCCAGGGAGAGGATTAACTTCCACTAAAAACACCATCCTAAAAAATTGCAATTCAGTTTGAAGGCATGAGACAATTAAGAAAGCCAAACTTCAGGAAAAGTTAATTGATTATATACTGTGTGTGAGTGTGTATATATATATATATATATATATACAGTATATGTATATAAGTATTGGTCGGCCTGCCTTTACACACACAAACTTTACTGGCATCCCAGTTTTAGTCCGTAGGGTTCAATATTGAGTTGGTCCCGCCCTTTGCAGCTATAACAGCTTCAACTCTTCTGGGAAGGCCGTCCACAAGGTTTAGGAGTGTTTCTATGGGAATGTTTGACCATTCTTCCAGAAGTGCATTTGTGATGTCAGGCACTGATGTCGGAAGAGAAGACCTGGCTCACAGTCTCCGCTTTAATTCATCCCACAGGTGTTCTATGGGGTTGAGGTCAGGACTCTGTGCAGGCCAGTCAAGTTCCTCCACCCCAAACTCACTCATCCATGTCTTTATGGACCTTGCTTTGTGCACTGGTGCGCAGTCATGTTGGAACAGGAAGGGGCCATCCCCAAACTCTTCCCACACAGTTGGGAGCATGAAATTGTCCAAAATGTCTTGGTATACTGGCGCCTTAAGAGTTCCCTTCACTGGAACTAAGGGGCCAAGCCCAACCCCTGAAAAGCAACCCCACACCATAATCCTTCTCCACCAAACTTTACACTTGGCACAATGCAGTCAAGCAAGTACCGTCCTCCTGGCAACTGCCAAACCCAGACATATCCATCAGATTGCCAGACAGAGAAGCGTGATTGGTCACTCCAGAGAACACATCTCCACTGCTCTAGAGTCCAGTGGCGACGTACTTTATACCACGGCATCCGACGCTTTGCATTGCACTTAGTGATGTAAGGCTTGGATGCAGCTGCTCAGCCATGGAAAGCCATTCTATGAAGTTCTCTATGCACTGTTGTGCTAATCTGAAGGCCACATGAAGTTTGGAGGTCTTTAGCTTTTGACTCTGCAGACAGTTGGCGACTTCTGCGCACTGTGCGCTTCAGCATGCTCTGACCCCACTCTGTCATTTCACCACTTAGTGGCTTAGTTGCTGTTGTTCCTTGCTTTCAATTTGTTATAATCCCACTAACAGTTGACTGTGGAATATTTAGTAACAAGGAAATGTCACAGATGGATTTATTGCACAGGTGGCAACCTATCACAGTACCACGCTTGAATTCACTGAGCTCCTGAGAGCGACCCATTCTTTCACAAATGTTTGTAGAAGCAGTCTGCATGCCTAGGTGCTTGATTTTATACACCTGTGGCCATGAAGGTGATTGGAACACCTGAATCCAATGATTTGGAGGGCGGGCCCAATATGTTTGGCAATAGAGTGTATATGTAGTAGGAGATAAGGTAGAAAGCACAACTGTAGTGTCCACAATGGGGATCAGTCCAACAATCCCACAATCTGTATAAGCAAGTAAAGTGAAATCAGGTTGCAGCACAATCTTCCTCTTTCATGACCTAAAAAAAATTGTTACATTTTATCATCAAATAGAAACCAAACAGAAACATGTACATACATAGTATCAATGGCTCCTAGAATAATCTGGCCAACCAGAAATGGAATAATTTTCAAATATATTAACTATATAAATACCAGATGGCAACAGCATATAATACACAAACAATAACGAATAACGTGAAAAATGTATGAAATGTAAAAAAAAAAATGTTCTTTTTATTTTATTCTGTTTATTGATGTATTATTATTTATATTGAGTATTATTATAATTAAATAAGTAATAATAATAGATTATAATGATTTATTTAAATTTTGGTAAATTAATTCACAGAGTGGTTCTTTTTGTTGCTGCTAGAATATCATCATCATTACTTATTTATTTATTTTTTATATAGATACTACTTATTATTTCTTCATGGGAGGAAATTCCTCCACATTCCTCATTATTGTTTGTATGTTATATGATGTTATGTTGTCATCTGGTATCTATATAGTTAAGGAGTTTAAAAATGATCTCATTTCCAATTGGCTCGATTATTTAAGAAACTGTTAATATTATATGTACATGTTTCTATTTGGCCTGATGGAGACCTGTCTGTCGGCCCAAATCTGTTGTCAATTTGATGACATAATGTAACAAATTAGTTTCCTTTATTAAATAAGAGGTTTGTGCTGCAATCTGTCTTCACGTAACATATACAGTGGGGATCGAAGGTTTGGGCACCCCAGCTAAAAATTTGTATTAATGTGCATAAAGAAGCCAAGGAAAGATGGAAAAATCTCCAAAAGGCATCAAATTACAGATTAGACATTCTCATAATATGTCAACAAAAGTTAGTTTTTTTTTTCCATCATTTACACTTTCAAAATAACAGAAAACAAAAAAATGGCGTCTGCAAAAGTTTGGGCACCCTGCAGAATTTATAGCATGCACTGCCCCCTTTGCAAAGCTGAGACCTGCCAGTGTCATGGATTGTTCTCAATCATCGTCTGGGAAGACCAGGTTATGTCAATCTCAAAGGTTTTAAATGCCCAGACTCATCTGACCTTGCCCCAACAATCAGCACCATGGGTTCTTCTAAGCAGTTGTCTAGAAAACTGAAACTGAAAAAAGTTGACGCTCACAAAGCTGGAGAAGGCTATAAGAAGATAGCAAAGTGTTTTCAGATGTCAATTTTCATCTGTTCGGAATGTAATTAAGAAATGGCAGTCATCAGGAACAGTGGAAGTTAAAGCAAGATCTGGAAGACCAAGAAAAATATCAGACAGAACAGCTCGCAGGATTGTGAGAAAAACAATTCAAAACCCACGTTTGACTGCACGATCCCTCCAGAAAGATCTGGCAGACACGGGAGTTGTGGTACACTATTCCACTATAAAGAGATACTTGTACAAATATGGTCTTCATGGAAGAGTCATCAGAAGAAAACCTCTTCTATGTCCTCACCACAAAATCATCGTTTGAACTTTGCAAATGAACATATAGACAAGCCTGATGCATTTTGGAAACAAGTTCTGTGGACCGATGAGGTTAAAATTGAACTTTTTGGCCGGAATGAGCAAAGGTACGTTTGGAGAAGAAGGGGCACAGAATTTAATGAAAAGAACCTCTGTCCAACTGTTAAGCATGGGGTTGGATCAATCATGCTTTGGGGTTGTGTTGCAGCCAGTGGCACAGGGAACATCTCACAAGTAGAAGGAAAAATGGATTCAATAAAATTTCAGCAAATTTTGGATGGTAACTTGATGCCATCTGTGAAAAAGCTGAAGTTAAAGAGAGGATGGCTTCTACAAATGGATAATGATCCTAAACACACCTCGAAATCCACGGGGGATTACATCAAGAGGCGTAAACTGAAGGTTTTGCCATGGCCTTCACAATCTCCTGACCTCAACATAACTGAAAATCTATGGATAGACCTTAAAAGAGCAGTGCGTGACAGACAGCCCAGAAATCTCAAAGAACTGGAAGACTTTTGTAAGGAAGAATGGGCAAAGATACCTCAAACAAGAATTGAAAGACTCTTGGCTGGCTACAAAAAGCGTTTACAAGCTGTGATACTTGCCAAAGGGGGCGGTACAAGATATTAACTCTGCAGGGTGCCCAAACTTTTGCAAACGCCATTTTTTTGTTTTCTGTTATTTTGAAAGTGTAAATGATGGAAATAAAATCTAACTTTTGTTGACATATTATAAGAATGTCTAATCTGTAATTTGATGCCTTTTGGAGATTTTTCCATCTTTCCTTGGCTTCTTTATGCACATTAATACAAATTTTTAGCTGGGGTGCCCAAACTTTCGATCCCCACTGTATATACAGTATAAATTATATATGGGCTAGCTTAAAGTGTTACTAAACCCAGGATCCTGCATTTACTATATCTGGTCTCCCAGGACCCTGCATTCACTATATCTGGTCTCCCCTGACCCTGCATTCACTATATCTGGTCTTCCTGGACCCTGCATTCACTATATCTGGTCTCCCCGGACCCTGCATTCACTATATCTGGTTCCCCCGGACCCTGCATTCACTATATCTGGTCTTCCAGGACCCTGCATTCACTATATCTGGTCTTCCTGGACCCTGCATTCACTATATCTGCTCTCCCCGGACCCTGCATTCACTATATTTGGTCTCCCCGGACCCTCCATTCACTATATTTGGTCTCCCCGGACCCTGCATTCACTATATCTGGTCTTCCTGGACCCTGTATTCACTATATCTGGTCTCCCTGGACCCTGCATTCACTATATCTGGTCTCCCCGGACCCTGCATTCAATATATCTGGTCTCCCCGGACTCTGCATTCACTATATCTGGTCTTCCTGGACCCTGCATTCACTATATCTGGTCTCCCCAGACCCTGCATTCACTGTATCTGGTCTCCCTGGACCCTGCATTCACTATATCTGGTCTCCCCAGACCCTGCATTCACTGTATCTGGTCTCCCTGGACCCTGCATTCACTATATCTGGTCTCCCACAGTACACATAACATGGAAATGCATTTATTTTAGTAAATATAAACTGCTAAATACCTTTTCTCATCAGCAGTTAGAGCAGTCTTGTGATTTCAAGTATCCAGCAGAGCACTGGGTAAAGCTTGTGGGAGGAGTTTTCATTCTCCCCTGATTGTCCTATGAGGCTGCATAATCCCTGACCCTCTGTCTGGACAGTGCTGAGGGCCCTGAGCTGATCATATGCACCCTCCCTCCCAAAAAGAAATAAACTCTAGCAATACACATCAAACTGAGCATGTGCAGCTTGCCCCCAAGGCTCTGTTTTATCAGCAGATGGATTGGGGACAGTAGAAGAAGGGGAGAATCAGAGAAGGCATGGTGAAACATCCTTTTACACAATGTGGAGTAGGAACCCCTTAGGTTCCACAATGAGTATAACAAGCATGCTTTACTGCATATACAAACTCATTTACTGTTGTGGGTTTAGTAACACTTTAACTGACAAAGAATTTGTAATTTTGTTTTGTGATCTGTTGTGCCTACCAACATATCCAGTTATACTTTTCTCCACTTCTTCACTGCAGTTAAGCAGTACGGTGTCAACACATTGTCAAAGCAAATGTATGGATAGAAAAATATTTTGTATATCTATTCAATGCACACATTTCCCCACGTTTTGTATCTTTAAACACTGAAAATACAAAGACTACCTGTTGATCTGCCAGAAATCCAGTAAGCCCCTATTTTTGCTGATAACACAGTCAAGGTTACTTTGAATATGAGGGCCATTGGTTGTTTGCTTGTTGTGAGCCCTTGATTATATATTATGTTGGTTCTCAGAGGCTTATGTTTGCATTTAATCAAGATTAATTTTGTTGTCTTGTACTTTAGACAGAGATGCGTCTCCAAGACCAGCAGTTGGCCAGACAGCTCATGAGGCTGCGAAGCGACATCAACAAACTAAAGATTGAGCAGACGTGTCACCTTCATCGGAGAATGTTGAATGATGCCACCTATGAACTGGAAGAGAGGGATGAGCTGTCGGATCTGCTCTGTGACTTCCCCTTGATGTCCTCTTTTGGCCTCTCCACTCCTTTGAAACTTATTGGAGTTACTAAAATGAACATCAATTCTCGGAGGTTCTCCCTCTGCTAGAACCTTGGAAAACTCTCCAGTGGCTCTTACATTAACACAGATATAATATTTTGCTGCCTTATATAAACACCAGCCAATCACATATCCTGACACTGTGTCCAGCGACACATAGTATGTAGCAATGCATGGCAGTGAACCTTAATCCAAACCGACCAAACTGGACAATCAGTTGTTCATCAATATTTAAGAGGACCTTTTATGTGTATATCTACTGCTATAAATATTAAGATAGGACACATACATGGATGGAATTCCATATCATGATGGTGGATGTGGAATGTAACCTTCTTATTAAAAGTATTGGAAATAGGCTGTGTTTTGTAGGAGATCATATCTTTAAAACTGAAAGAGCATCATTTTGAAATTAAGACAACTTGAATTTAAAAGAGAACTCCATTAAAAATCAGCTCAGCTGCCAAGGGTCAGTCCAACTGGAAGTGATGTTTGTTTTGGGTACTTTTAGGTCAAATCTCCCAACAGCTATAGTGGGTGAGAACCAAAGCTTAGTAACTGGCTCTTCCCACTCTAAGATATATTTGCATGCTTAGGAAAGGCCTGTGCTGGTGGACTATGGGGTTTTTTTGATGGCCAAATGCAGCTTGCATTTGCATCAGTTTGAGATGCTCCTGAGATCCTGCAGAATTCTTTGAGCTCCTTCTGATCTACATTTGACCTTCTCCAAATTTATCTTGCATCCCCACAGATTTGTCTGTGGAGAGAAGTTCTGATGTGAACAAAAGCCCATTTACACAGGCCCCCATTAAGTTCTCCATAATATAGAGTAAATGTAATTCCAAGAGAGTGACACCTTTTTATAATTCTTATAGAAAGTAGGCATAGCTGGGAACCAAGATATAAAGCTCTTACAGCTGAATTTCCTGAAATATAAGAAGTCATTGGATGAGCCAACCAACCAATCTCAATCAGAAATTGATAAATACCTTTAAGTGAAAGCATCGAGGTGATTCTGATATTCTATTATGACTCCCCTCCATGGCCTGTCCTTGGTCAGGAAAACACATGAAGCACATGTTATATGATATGATACAAGCACACATTACTTGTTTTAAGGAATCAGGATTATAAATGAAGTCAACGTGAAGAGCAATTTTGCCAATGTTAACCAGTCAGAAATCGTTTCATAACTGATATGACTGCAAAAATGTGCAGTGTGGTTCCTTTGGATGTTCGTAATTTGTACTCTAATGTGACCTTAATCAAGAAAGCTTAGGGTACCACTCCAGGTCCCCATTTCCATGGCCTCTGGTGACTCACACTGAGAGGGTGCTGGTGTGGAAAGAGCCCATGCTGGCTCAGTATACACTCATAGGCTAGTGAAAATCCAAACACCACACACCAGAACAGCCCAGGTGTAAAGCAGATGAAAGTGGCTTCAGCCCGACTCTGATCAGGCCACTCCGCCCAATGCGTTTCGCCCTGCCCATGGAGCTTACTGATGGAGACCTTCATGACTAAGCCCTATGGGTGGGGTGAAAAGCATTGGGGGGGCATAGACTAGTCGGAGCTAGGCTGAAGCCACTTTCATCTGCTTTACACCTGGGCTGTTCTGGTGTACAGCATTTGGATTTTTACTAACCTACGAGTAAAATAAAAAAAATTGTCACATATTGCAGTGGTTCTGTAACTTAGAAACTAACAGTTCCACATATTTTTAATGTATGTACACAGCCAAAACGTGTTTTTTAAATTTTATCTTCAGGCCAAGAAATGGCTAAACTGTAATTTTTTGGTGTCTGTTTCTCGTTGAGCATATTTCCCTTCACTTCCTTTTCTTGAAAAGCAACAAGCAGTCGAAGGAAATCTATACCAAGTAAGAGGAATTTCTCTCTTAGGGCTCGTCTACACAGTCAGTAAGGACTGCTGATCCTCTGAAAAGCGATCCATACTCGGTTGCTTTTTTAGAGGCATTTGACAAGCATCGAGGAAGTGATGCAGCACAGCTCCATTCCCTAGAATTGGTCATGTTTGGCGGGCAGTTCAACAGGGGGTATAATTCTGGCTGCTAACCAAACATTGCAGCCATGACGTGCACAACCCCAGCCGCTGCCTTTGTGTAAACGCAGCTGCCCCCCAACAGCAAGAGCCATTAGACAGCTGTCAACAGAACAGGTGTCCCCACTGAAACATTTACTCCTCACCCTTTATTATGGTGACAACCAGGACTTTTTTCAGCGGGAACGTGGGGGAAGACAGTTCCGGCACCGCCAGCACTGAATGTATGTAATGGCAAGGGATGCTGGGGTGTGCTGGAGGGTCTATTGATGCTGGCTGCTGGGGATTAGTGTTTTTTTTTTTGGGGGGGGTGTTTATTGTGCGAGGGAGGTCTATGGATACTGATGGGGGATCTATTGTTGCTGGGGGTCAATTGTTGATGGGTGGATCTACTGTTGAGAGGGGGTCTATAATTGCTGATTGCTGGAGGGTCTATTGATGCTGGCGGGGGGTAGATCTGTTGTTGCTGGAGGGGTGTCTATTGTTGCTGGGAGGGTCAGTTGTTGATGGGGTGGATCTACTGTTGAGAGGGGGGTCTATAATTGCTAATTGCTGGAGGGTCTGTTGATGCTGGCTGGGGGTAGATCTGTTGTTGCTGGAGGGGTGTCTATTGTTGCTGGGGGGTCAATTGTTGATGGGGTGGATCTACTGTTGAGAGGGGGGGGCCTATAATTTCTGATCGCTGGAGGGTCAATTGATGCTGGCTGGGGGTAGAGCTGTTGTTGCTGGAGGGGTGTCTATTGTTGCTGGGGGGGTCAATTGTTGATGGGGTGGATCTACTGTTGAGAGGAGGACTTTTATTGCTTATTGCTGGAGGGTCTATTGATGCTGGCTGGGGGTAGTTCTGTTGTTGCTGGAGGGGGGTCTGTTGTTGCTGGCTGCAGGGGATCTATTTTTTATGCTTTAACATTCAAATTACTTAGCACCACAAAATGATACTTGGTACTGTTGAGAGGGGGGTCTTTTATTGCTGATTGCTGGAGGGTCTATTGATGATGGCTGGGGGTAGATCTGTTGTTGCTGGAGGGGAGTCTATTGTTGCTGGATGCAGGGGATCTATTTTTTATGCTTTAACATTCAAATTACTTAGCACCACAAAATGATACTTGGTTCTGTATTCTCTAAAAGTGCAGTACTGGGAGAGGGTGGAACCAAAGAACAAGCTTGGCGGTGGGTAGAGGGCAGAGACAAGGGGTGACTTGGAAAGGGTGAGTTCCTGTACCTATAGTCTGAGAAAAAAAGCCCTAGTGACACCTGTAACATTTTGGATTTGCTATCACTATCTTCTTTTCTGATGATGGGCAGCATGTCAGATAGGATGACTTCACCTAGTGAGTGGGGACACATAAGGCAATAAAAAATGGATGGGGATTCAAATCCTTGCCTTCATTATCCAAAATGAAAACTAAACATACACTTTAATACCATAAGGATATAAACAGTCTACAATCAAGAAATATAATAAAATAGTCTCCACTGCTCTAAGCGAAACTTGAAATTGGTACACCAAATATTATTCATAAGCTCTGTAAAAATAATGCAATGATCAGCAGTTCTCCAAAGTCAGAGGGATGCACAACTGGCCACCCACTAAATGAAATAGATAAAGCTTAAAATGATTGAAAGTCAAACAGTACTGTCTCCCTTAGTGACAGGGACAACTAGCTGACTATCATGGACAATCTCTGAGATTAGATTTACAATAGTATGTAGAATGGAGGGAGCAATTATAGTAATAAGAGACCATTTTCCAAGAAACAAAGCTGAAAGAATATGTTACCCTAACATTTCATATTCCTGATATGTGTCTGCTGTACCATATACTTGTATTCATTTTGGGTGTGCTTTGAGTGTGGTCAAGGACACAGGGACCCCATGATCCCCTATTGCCCAGGGGCCCCATGAACTGTCAGTCCTCCACTGGTGGCGACACTCACTACACTATATCTATGGAGGAGCAGCATTGCTGATCTCCTGTATTTTGACAACAAACACTACTCTCTCTTGTACATTACACAGGCAAGGGTGGGTTTGTATTTCACAGAAGATAGCTGGGAAAGCTGACAACATTGTTTGAGATTTCAGTTCAGTATACAGAAAGTTGCCGGGACACTGGAATGTTGTCGGCTAAGCAGATATTTGTCCATACTCTCAGAAAATGTTCTCAGCGTATAAAAGAAAACAAATGCAGACACCAAATCTACTGACTAGTAAGCTGCAATAAATTCCTTTTTTTTGTTCTTGGGTTCAGAAATCCTATAGGAAGAATCGTTCCCTATAAACCGGAGCTGTGCCAATGTTACTGAGGAGCTGGAACATTAGGGGAAGTACTGAGATTTTTTTGCCTGGGGCACAATGGAAGCATTTAAAAATACCTTTACTAGTCCTGACTCATTGCTTTGCATTGTAAATCTGAAATTACAGCCATATAAAGTATCATAGCCAGCTAACCTATAACGGAACCTATGATATAAAGTGATCCATTAGTAGAAGATTTTGGGATAATACCAATGGGGTCTTTTGAAATGACTAAATATAACCCCCCCCCCATCCAAATAAAACAGCAAATCTCTGCAAAACATTTACATTTCCAGATGTTTAAAAATTCCGTAAGTGCCGAAAAAATGACCCGTTGATCCTACCAGAAATCCAATGAAATAACATCCTGTATTGAGCCGACAACACTGCCTCTGCTGCACTCAAATTTCAAACAGTGTTGTCAAACCTGCCTGAATTGCCCCCTACTGGACTACAGAACACCTTGTTATGTACGTATAACATGGGGGGTTAAAAGATAAGCTCACCTTTTTAAAAAATAATAAATACACGTGTTTTTGCAGGTGAAAAAAAAGTGCATTTACTTTTTTTCTCAGGAGCCTGCAGAACATTGCACCCTTTTTAAGCCCTTTATGCCAGCCGCACACAAATGTGCGGCCTCCCAGCGACTGGGCCTAGACGCCGAGCGGCCGCACATTTGCGTTCATGTAAGAAAAAACATATGTGCTGAGAGCGCGCGCCCTGCGCGCTCCCAGCACACATGTCCAGTACTCACGGCAAGGTCCCTGTCTGCTCTTTCGATCGGGACCTTTCCCGATCATGTCACATGATCCCTAAACCACGCCTCGCCCCCCACGCCTCCCGGCTTCTGAAACTCTTAAAGGGCCGGGAGGCGCTGGCGGGAAGGGGTTAAAAGTGTGACAGTGGGTGCAGGAAGAGGATCCCTCACCCTCTGTCATGGTAGGGGGGTGGGGGGGGGTGCTGTATAGTAACATGTTAATAAGGCTGCTTTCACACTGCTGCATTTCAAAAACATGGTAAAAACACATATGCATTTTTGCTCGGTCATCTGTGAAAAAGGAAATGTGACTCAAAAAACGCACCAAAAATGCAACCTGCGAGTGCATTTTTTATGCATTTTTCAACTCATTTCAATGGGGAGGTGTGTTTTTGGTGCCTTTTTTTTTACAGCATCAAACATGCACCAAAAATGCAGCATGTGGGACATTTAAAAATGCAACTGACCCACAAGTGACAGATGTGAAGAGCTCCATAGGATTTATTGGTCATCCATGTTTCTTCTGCTATTGGTGGGGCACAAATGGAAGAAAGACAGATCAGTGTGAAAGGGCCCTAAAAGGTGAACTCAAGCTAGATTCACCTCTATGCGGGTTGCTTTGATGCATTTTCCTGGTGCTTTTTGCATTTTTTGACATGTATTGCTATGTGCTTTTAATGCATTTTTGATGCGTTTTGCATTTTTGGGAGGTGTATGTTGTCATGCAGGAGAAACCAGCAAAAGCGCAGTGGAAACACATAAAAAATTCACGCACTGCATTTTTGATGTGTTTCTGCTGTGTTTCTGTTGTAGTCTATGGAACCAAAAACGCAGCCTGCAGTGGGCAAAAAAAATCACTGACCCTTTCCAAAAAACACCACACTGGTTGAAAACGCACACAGATGTGAACGTGACCCATAGGAAATCATGTTAAATGGACTGTAGTGTGTTTCTGCAAATCTGAAAGTACACTTAAAAAAGGCATAGGTGTGAACCAAGCCTAAGGCTGCCCATACATTATACAATTTTCTGTCCAATTTCCTTTAGATTTACCGTCAACTATGTAGCACAAGGGCCTGCCTAATTAGATACAATTGAAAGTGTTGTTTACGCTTGACCTCATATTATATGGTTTTTGATAAATCTAAATCAATTTTCTAAAGAAATTTGTATAGTGTATGGCCAGCCTTAGCCCTTAAGTAGCCTGGCAGTCAGCTGTACTAAGTAAATGTAAATACAAATACACTGAATAGACAGACTGGGGGTTATTTACTAAAACTGTATTGTGCAAAATCTGGTGCAGCTCTGCATAGAAGCCAATCAGCTTCAACGCTTAAAGTGTTACTAAACCCACAACAGTAAAATCAGTCTGTATATGCAGTAAAGCATGCTTGTTATACTCACTGTGGAACAACCTGAGGGGTTAATCCTCTGCATTTTGTAAAAAGGATGTTTGATCCTGTCTTCTCTGATCCTCCCCTTCTTCTACTGACCCGAATCCTTCTACTGATAGAACAGAGCCTTGGGGGCAAGCTGAAGATTGCTCAGTTTGGTGTGTATTGCAAGAGAGGTTTTTTTTTTTTTGCTTGGGAGAGTGCATGTGATCAGCACAGGGCCAATCAGCACTGTCCAGGCAGAGGGTCAGGGATCCTGCAGCCTCATAGGATGTTCAGGGGAGAATGAAAACTCCTTCTACAAGATTAACCAATGTTCAGCTGGACACTGATAGGAGACTGCTCTAACTGCTGATGAGAAAAGGTATTTAGCAGGTTATATTTACTAAAATAATTGCATTTCCATGTTGTGCGTACTGTGGGAGACCAGATATAGTGAATGCGGGGTCCGGGGAGACCAAATATAGTGAATGCAGGGTGCTGGGAGACCAGATGTAGGGAATGCAGGGTCCGGGGAGACCAGATATAGTGAATGCAGGGTCCAGGGAGACCAGATATAGTGAATGCAGGGTCCTGGGAGACCAGATATAGTGAATGCAGGGTCCGTGGAGACCAGATATAGTGAATGCGTGGTCCGGGGAGACCAGATATAGTGAATGCGGGGTCCGGGGAGACGAGATATAGTGAATGCGGGGTCCGGGGAGACCAGATATAGTGAATGCGGGGTCCTGGGAGACCAGATATAGTGAATGCAGGGTCTGGGGAGATCAGATATAGTGAATGCGGGGTCTGGGGAGGCCAGATATAGTGAATGCGGGGTCCTGGGAGACCAGCTATAGTGAATGCAGGGTCTGGGGAGATCAGATATAGTGAATGCGGGGTCTGGGGAGGCCAGATATAGTGAATGCGGGGTCCTGGGAGACCAGCTATAGTGAATGCAGGGTCCAGGGAGACCAGATATAGTGAATGCGTGGTCCGGGGAGACCAGATATAGTGAATGCGGGGTCCGGGGAGACCAGATATAGTGAATGCGGGGTCCGGGGAGGCCAGATATAGTGAATGCAGGGTCCTGGGAGACCAGATATAGTGAATGCAGGGTCCGGGGAGACCAGATATAGTGAATGCGGGGCCCAAGGAGACCAGATATAGTGAATGCAGGGTCTGGGGAGACCAGATATAGTGAATGCAGGGTCCTGGGAGATCAGATATAGCGAATGCAGGGTCCGGGGAGACCAGATATAGTGAATGCAGGGTCCGGAGAGACCAGATATAGTGAATGCGGGGTCCGGGGAAACCAGATATAGTGAATGCGGGGTCCGGGGAGGCCAGATATAGTGAATGCAGGGTCCGGGGTTTAGTAACATATTAATTGAAGCTGAAGTTAGAAGCTGATTGGCTACAATGCACAGCTGCAGCAGATTCCGAGTGTTTTAGTAAATCAGTTTTAGTAAATTAACCCCAGTGTGTCCACTAAAAACAAATGTAACATTTTCAAGTTTGACGAGACTGTACTGAAAAGAAAGTTGATGATTGTAATTTTATGACATGTAAGACTTTATCTTCACAATGTAGTAGGTTTTATAAGAGACGTTAATTGTACAAATGCAGTTTGGTTCCTGTAACAGCACATTGTCACAGCAATAACCATGCAATGAGCAAAATTGGCTGTATGTGTAGATCCATTGATAGAGACTGTTCTAAAATAATGGATGTGTTATTAGCAGGGGTGTACTGACCATTCTAGCACTCGGGAACAGCCCGAGGGCCCGGGGTCAGTAGGGGGCCCCATGAAATGCCCCTGGTACCTTTTTATAGGCTTTTTTTGAGTGTGGGCAAGGACACAGGGGCCCCATGGTCCCCTATTGCCCGGGGGCCCCATGAGTTGTCAGTCCACCCCTGGATCTGATTAACATTCGGCCAGTCCCTGCTGAACCAGCCACATTTCTATCCATCTATGGATCTTAAGACTAATAGTCTTAAGATCCATAGATGGATAGAAATGTGGCTGGTTCAGCAGGGACTGGCCGAATTTTAATCAATCTATGGCAAGCTGGTTGCACAGAAGTTGATCTCTTGATTGACTTCTGCACAACCAGTCTATCAGGTTTTTCTCACTCAATCAGTACCTCCGGCTATAGCCGGCAACACTGATCATGGTATTCTGATGGCTGGGAACACTCCCTGCTATCAGAATACAATTGCTCTGCGGGAGGGATTCGCCCATTAACAAGGAATGTATTGATGGGGTAATCAAATCATTTTTTTCTCTCAACCTCCTGGTTGAGCAAAAAACATGCATAATCTATGGCCTGCTTTACTCTTAAAGGGATCTTCCATTTTTTAAGTGATTTTCTCACTGCAACCAAAATTCTGGTGGCACCATAAAGACAAGTATAAAGCTGGCTAAACACTGATCGAAATTCGATTAGTGTGCGACTGTCCCTGCTCAGCAGAAGTCAATCAAACAACATGCTGGAAAACGTTTCTCAATCAGCAACAGGTGCCACTGTCACAATACAATGTCCCAGCTGGGAGGATTCCTCCATTCACAGCCTTTGTGTTGTTTTTGGGTTTTTTTTGGCTGAATAAAAAAAAAAACAAAAATAACCATCTATGGCCAGTTTTAGTTGCTACCAAGCTCTTAGGCTTAATTTCATGCAGTTGGGGTGGGCTTCTTCAGACGTTTGGTTGGGGGAGGGCTTCTTAAGACATGTGGTAGGTGATGGGCTTCTTCAGACGTGTGGTTGGGGGTGGGCTTCTTCAGACGTGTGGTTGGGGATGGGCTTCTTCAGACGTGTGGTTGGGGGTGGGCTGGAAAAAATGCCAACTGCCCTCCCTAAACTGCATTAAGCAGTGGATGGGGGTGTTTACATGCCTCGGTAGGAGGCAAGCCCTTTGAAAACTACTCACTCAAGCAAATGGGGAAGCACTACAAACACCCTGAGGTTGTGCCTCATTTGTTAGCAAAAATGGGGTAAAACAGGCACTGTGGAGGTGTCAAATCACTTCCTCACCGCCTGTCAGTAGCCTCTGAAGCACGATCCGAATGTGGATCTGGCTTCAGAGATAAGGGAGATTTACACGCATGGAGAAGCAGAGGATTGGGTAAGTAAAACTTTTATTGTTGCCCTAGACCTAAATGAGCAGGTAACCTTTGCAGTACAGGCACAGCCCCCTGCAAGGGACAATGTTTTAGTTTTCTGGAGATGGGCTTTAAAGTAAAAGAAAAGCCTAGCCATAACTCTTCTTAAGATCTTCTCTCCATTGTCCCCCTACCCTTCCTGCCTAACCAGTATAAAATAGATCTATGTACTTACCTATTTTTAATCAGCTCCAGTCCTGTCACATGAGCCTGCAGCTCTGTGTAAGAGAGCATTGGACAATGCCTCTTAATTTCGGGACTCGAGACATCATCCATTGGCTCCCATACCCATATGGAAGAATAGTATATTTGGAATATATTTTAAAAATATTCTTCTCAAATATATTGACATATATTTGAAATACTACAATTTTGGCCATATTCAATATATTTCAAATATATATATATATATATATATATATATATATATATATATATACTGTATGTTGAAATGCGTTTTTATTACAAAATATATGAAAAATATTTGTAAAAATACATTTCAAATATACTGTATGTCCTTAAAAATACGAATCTACATTTTTGGAATGCATTTACAGGTATATGTAAAAATATATGTTAAAATGACTGTTTTATATGTTATAAAAAATCTGAAGAATATATTTACAAAATATTATTTTCTAAATACATTCTTCAGATTTTTTTTTTACATATAAAAAAGTAATTTTAACATATATTTTTACATATATTTGTAAATGCAATCCAAAAATGTAGATTTGTATTGTTAAAGACATGCAGTATATTTGAAATGTATTTTTAAAAATATTTTTCATATATTTTGTAATAAAAACACATTTTAACATACAGTATATATATATATATATATATATATATATATATATATATATATATATATATTTATTGAAATATATTTTGAAATATATTTAATATGGCCAAAATTGTAGCACTTCAAATATATGTCAATATATTTGGGAAGAATATTTTAAAAATATATTTCAAATATATTTTACTTCCATGTGGGTAGCCTGGCCAGCAGACCCCATGTAGGTAGCCTGGCTAGCTGCTCACTGACACAGGAGCATTTTCACTGGAAGAAGAAATTATTTGAAGACATTTCAAAATAGTCACATACAATAACATATACAGGTTACAGGGTTATAAAGTATTTAAAAAAAGGTGTAGAAATTCAAATGAGCTTTAAAGTAGTTCTAAAGGCTGAAGATTAAATAAAAACCTTCTGTGTTCAGCTCCCCCCTCAGCCCCCATAATACTTACATAAGCCTGATCTTGATCCAGAGATGTGCATGAGAGCAGCAACTCTCCCAGGTCTCTCCCTCTTGATTGGCTGAGATGCAGCAGCAGGAGCCATTGGCTCCTGCTGCTGTCAATCAAAACCAGTGAGGAGGGAGCGGTGATGGGGAGGAGGCACTCTTATGGACACAGGCACCCGGCTCGGGAGTGAGCACATGCAAGTGACTCCAGAGCAAGCAGTTTGCTCTGGGGGCACTCAACAAGGGGGAGGGGCCCAGATCAACAGTGGGGGACCAGAGAGGAGGAGGACCAGGGCTGCTCTGTGCAAAACCATTGCACAGAGCAGGTAAACATAAAATGCTCATTATTTACAAAAAAAACACTTTAAGCTTGCTCATCTGTTTCATTGAAGAATTACAGACAAAGGATGGGCAGTTAGCTTCCATATAAAGAAACCACCCTCTAAGTTGTACTACAGAAGCTGTCTGGCATAGGGAAGCTATTGACATCCATGGATAACCAAAGATACAACATGCAAAGCAAGATTAAAAACTAAAGATATTTTTGCTTGAAAAGTGCCATTGTATTCTACAGTGCTGTAAATATCCACAGAAGCTAATCGGTATTATACAACCTTACTGTCTGAAAAAAACTAACAAGTATTATTTGTTAGCAGATCATGTTATTGTGTGAGTAGGTTAGGAAATTCTGGAAAACCCCTTTAAGAAAATATCATTCTTTTTACTGTACTTTAAAGTGGACCAAAGGGTGTAGAGCCTCATAAGTGGCTTAGAAATTTACCAAACTTTCCAGGAGCATCTTTCCCCATTAATCTGCCCTGCCGTTGAATTGGAATGTTGACATTGATTTCCCAAGGTGCATCTGGAAGATCTGTGCAACTTATGACCGAGAAGGGCTGGGGAACCAGTTATTTTCTACTTATGTTCACAATGTTAGATTTTTTTGCACAATCGATTACCTTTGTGACTATGTTATGGGGTACATCATAGAATTTTATTTGTTTACTTTTACACTTTAGCTGTGCAAAACTGCCAATCGATGCCTTTTATTTTATATTATTAACTAGGCCATAGGTATTTTCATTTTGCTGGATCGTATGATTAAAATCAGATGTTCCCAGCATTCGAGGGCTTTCTTTTGTATTTTTTTAATGTGGCTTTTGATTTTTTGCTAAATTATGTGTAACAGTAAGAAAAAATGCTTTTGATTATAGTTGACAAAAAAAAGACGTATTTTTCATCAGACACGGTAACAATTAAATTTGTTTTATAAAATGTTTTAATATGTATATATGATTGTGTGTGTTAAAAATAAATAAATAAATCAATAAAAAATTGTGCATTCAGAGATTAAAGAAGATTGTTATAATGTTTTAATTTTAGCGTTGAGAAAAAGACTTGGGAATAATATCAAATTTAAACAATGGCACCTAATGCCAGGCAGAGGCCATAAAACCAAATGTATAATGGTGGCCATGCACCGTATACTCTTTGCAAGTGATGCCACTGATTCCAACTGTGTGGGTTCATTCCCATCAAATAGCTTTATACACAGCTGACATAAATAATAAGGATCTGGTGTAAAAGTCAAATAGTTTGTAAAGTCATATCTATTAGGAAAATCCCAACTTCAGCAGACTCTATGCCCCTTCTTTACCTTCCGTTTGCTCTCAGAACAACTAAGGCAACATCACCCCACTGGTGAAACTCACCTTGATATACACTCCCTGGACACTTTATTAGGTAGACCTGTTCAATTACTTGTTGACACAATTCGATAATCAGCCAATCACATGGCAACAACTACATGCATTTAGGCATGTAGACATAGTGAAAACGAAGTTCAAACCGAGCATCACAATGGGGAATAAAGGGGATTTAAGTGACATTGAATGTAGCATGGTTGTTGGTGCCAGACAAGCTGGTCTGAGTATTTAAAAAACTGCTGATCTACTGGCATTTTCACACACAACCATCTCTAGGGTTTACAGAGAATAGTCAGAAAAAGAGAAAATATCCAGTGACTGGCAGTTGTGTGGGCGAAAATGCCTTGTTGATATCAGAGGTGAGAGGAATATGGGCAGACTGGTTGCTACAACATTCAGATGGTAGGGTCAGAATTTGGTGTAAACAACATGAAAGCATGGATCCATCCTGCTTTGTATCAATGGTTCAGGCTGGTGGTGGTGGTGGTATAATGGTATGGGGGATATTTTCTTGGCACCAGCAAGGTGTACCTAATAAAGTGGCCGGTGAGTGTATCTGTCTTCTCTAGGCTCATCTACCAATTCACTTTTATGCCCATTAGTTTCAAGGGTAAGGAGACTTTAGAAAAACTGTGAGTGAGTGTATCTGTCTTCTCTAGGCTCATCTACCAATTCACTTTTATGCCCATTAGTTTCAAGACTTTAGAAAAACTGTTTCTGAAAGGTCCCTTAGCCTCATTACCATCCCTCACTGAGCTGAGCTAATCTATCGAAACTTCATACTTCATACTTACCTAGTTCTCATACCTTGACCAGTCGTGTACAGCCAGAAGGCTTATTTTAGTCTCCCACTACCTGAGCATGCACAATAGAACCCTTAGACTACTATGGGGATAGACGTCCATGGGCACCGGAAAGTAGAAGATCAGCCATTTGAAGGTACACCACAGCAAGGCAGGGTACCAAAATTAGATAAGTATGGAGCTTTTAGAGCGGGGAAGGGTGTGTTACAGTAGATCAGCTCTGTGAAAGGGTGGCAAAAGGGCAGGAAACTTTCAGAAACATGTTTTAAAAAATTGTTAGCCTTTAAGAGCAGCCACTCTGTTTGCAAGTCAGGTTTATGTTTGTTCAGGTGTGTGGGACCAGACATGCATCAAGTAGATATTTTAACCCCACAAAAAACAAAAATATGTATGCATGAACTAGAACTAGAAGGTGTTCTGTATACTTAACATATTTTTTTTCTTTGTGAAACTATAGACACCTTACTATAATTCAAACAATTTCTAAGGGGGCACAAATTATGCTGTGCCCTGCTTTATTTATTTTTTAGACCTTGTTGCACATGAGTCCTGCCAGCTTTCAAATTCTTCGAGATGCCATAATGAGCACTTGAGAAACACGGTCATTTCACCTCCAATGATCACACAAGACCTAGTCATATGACTTCTTACACAGCAGGAGAAGACCAGCCTCTGAAGAACATTTAGGGAAGAGGGAGGAAACCAAAATAAAGATGGACCCATTCCTAGGTTAGGAAAGAAACAAAGCAAGGCAAAGTTATGAGGAACAGAACATTCTCTATAAATAAGCTATGTGCTTACTACATAATAGACATTCACTTTTATGATCCATATGCATTTTCACATTTAAGTATTGTGCTAGAGTTCCCCTATAAATACATTACAAATTCTGAAGAGCTTTTTTCATGTAAGGTTTAAGTGTACACAAATGAAAAGTAATATGCCGCAAATGATAATTCTTTATATTGTTGAACATAGGCCAGGTCCTTAGCTATACATCCCAGTAACACTTCATTTAATGTCTATTTAAGGTAATTCCCATGGTTCTATAATGACAATAATAGCTTAAATTTCTTGGAGGG
The DNA here is from genome assembly GCF_062004578.1 of Staurois parvus. Taxonomy (NCBI): domain Eukaryota; kingdom Metazoa; phylum Chordata; class Amphibia; order Anura; family Ranidae; genus Staurois; species Staurois parvus. Next base: position 3,188,577 of record NW_028318184.1, on the reverse strand, counting down.
AACCATATATAGACTTATGTTCATATACACTCGAATATGATATGAACAACAAGTTTAATAGTGTGGGACAATTTTGCCGTCGGTATATGAAGATCTATTTCAGTCTACCATAAAATTCTAATGTAAAGAACAAGTCCAGTCATGAATGCAACCAAACCAGTGAACTGGTAAAGACACATTGCTGTGCATTCTCTCTCTCTCTCTCCCTCTCTCTCTATTAAACCTTTCAAGATTGATTTCAGTCTGACTGGTGGTTGTGATGAAGTGGCTCTGCTGGACTTAGCACTGACACTTTGACCCACCAGACTTTCTATATGTGACTGAACCTGGATTTGGTGTATTTGCGAATATCTCTCCTGCATTATGAACAGACAGGCAAAATCAGTTCCCAGATCAACAGATTGCCAAAAATGGCATTGGGTGGACAGTGGCATTACAGCAATGCCTAAGAGAAAAGCTACACAACAGGTCAGCTATGACCTTGTGTGCATGTAGCGCTCACCCTCGTAAGGACCCCGGGTTCTTTCCTCAGTAGTAACACTGCAGCCAAACACACCATTCCAGTTACTCTTCATGCTCATTAATCAGTCTAGTGGTATGCTTTCTTTGATGCTTTATTGAACTTGGATAAGTAAAGGGCGACTGAAGGAAAGTCCGATAACTCCTAGCAACTACTTGAGAACACTAACCTTCCTCCTAGAAATAAGAGCATGAGTTCTTACTGACTGCAAATGTTAGAATGAGCTTTCCAGGAACACGGTACTAGTGCATCCCCTATGGGTAGAACCAAGATCCGCTGATTCTCTTGCAAGTGGTATTGCAGCAGCACAGTCTCAGAGATCTCTCAGACAGGTCTGTACTCACCAATGTCCTTGAATAAATGGCTGCCTCCTTCCAATATCTTCAGGACTCCTTTTTCAGCGATACCAGACTAGACCTCCAAGGAGAACAAATCCTCTTGGTCAGCTTCAGCAAAGTAACTGTAGAATGGGTCCCCGAACCAGTAGGGACTGGATGCCCAGGATGGCAATATGCCCTTCAGGCTGGACTTCCCCTCTACAGGACAAGACAGGGCTGCTCCAGTTCTCAGGCTATCTATACCTTTTCCCAGCAGCCTCTTGTACAGGGCTTCACCAAGATTGACTAGAACAGCATAAATATTCATGCTGCCTATTACCATTGCTCCACACTTATGTTACAGAACTAACTAAAGAGTTCCGACAAGACAGGGAGAGATCAATCAAACAGTCTGTGAGACACAGAGCACACCTGACCATTTACATGCAGCCTATACTGACTACAGTGAGCTAGAAATAAATTTGCCTAACATGGGAATTTCAGACATACTGATTGCAGTGAGGCAAACTAAATTTAAATAACAACAAACAACAGCTACATTGAACACAGTGAGCTAGAACTAAATCTATCTAATCCTAGCGCCTATCTAGAAGGGTGCTACCTGAATTTCAAAGCTTTTAATTTTTAGCACTGCCCCCCCAGACACTGATGGTCTTAATGCTGTCTTAGCCCTGTCTTGGAGGTCGCAAAGAGCAATAAAAATCAGGCGGAGCTCACCTTCCCCATGCCTTACAAACTAGCAGACTGCCCTGGAATCCTAAATTCCAAGGTGGAATCCAATAATTGAGGGGCTGCATGGCTGTTATGTAGCCTTACCCATTTTCACTGCTTGCAGCATCCTATTGACCAGCAAATACAAGTGGTGACATCATTAACCAATAGAAAGGCACAGGTGGCATGACGGGTGAGCTGCACAGTGAGAATGCATGCTCTGTCTGCAATTTCCATTATAAGGCAACCCAGGATCCAGAAAGAAACTCAATTCAAGCACAGGCACATGGAAATGCCAGCTTACCAAACCAACATCCAGCTTTACACCCACAGGTACATCAGATTTACTTCATAAATTATTTTCTGCCAGTGTTGCTATGTGGGAGTAAAGTCTTTGGTCACATGATTCTGTCATGTGCCAGACATCTTGTGAGCGAGGTCAAGTGTGCTTAGAAAAGTGACAGGACCTGAATTCCCCAATTAACTCATTGTATGCCAAGTCTGGGAAACATGAAAGGCCTACCCTGGGGTGGGTTCTTCTGGGCTGCACTAGGCAACTTTTACTCTCAATTTCACACACAGAATATATATACTCTCTTTTCACCAATGCCTTGGGACAAGGCTGAGGTTGCCCTCAGGGAATACTCAACCTTACAGCGGACCTCTACTCTTTAGAGATGCACAAAAACTATTCACCAGTTAACTCTCCCCGTGCAAATTAATGTACATCTTCCCACTGTAGCTTGCAATTAGGAGGGCCATGCCGAACACTGACCACAACTATCTGTCCAGCGTTTCCACTATAGGTCCTGGTAGCAGCATGGAACCCCATTGTGCATATAGCGTGGGCTCCAACTGTACACTGACTTTAACTCTTCAGCTTCCGTACCTCTGTACATAATGGAGACCTCTGCAGTATAGTTCCATTCCGGGGTGATAGTGCCGGTTACTTGCATTGCACCCTTTTTAGTACCTTCAGATCAGGAAAAAAGTTAAAGTTTTAAAGTTTCACTGAATAAAGTGCAAAATGGTACAAAAGGTCCAGAACATAGACAGAACAGTCCCATAGACATAGTCTCTTCCTAGTTCCCTAATCCCTACTCCTAGCCAGGCTATGTACTGCCCCTTCGTACCTGCAGAGGTAGAGTCTATGTAAATACAGAATCCATCACAGTCATTCTCCAGCAGCTGGTGTCATTTGGGGGGAACCCCAAGTCCTGATACATGTTGGTAACAGGCAGTGACATCCTTGTACTGGGGAGTCGGTCAAGACCGTGGAAAAGTATACAATGGCAACAGCTCTTGGACTCGGACCACTGTGCACTTTTATATCAGTATTAATTAGAGATGAGCGAAGAAATGAAAAATTCGATTCGACTGATTCGGCGAATTCGTGGACAATATTCGATTCGAGTCGAATAAATTCGCTGTGAATTTAACTTAAAAAAGGGTGTTTCTAGGCTTCAGAGAGACTTAATATTAGTGCAGAACACTGTACCTTTAATTTAAATGCCCTTGGAGTCTGCTGGGGAAGAGAAATAATACTGTCAGTCAGTATGACATGCAGATGAGTGCCGTCGATCTTAGAATCACCGCACACTTCACTCATTTGGGCAGTCACGGGGCCAAAACCAGAGTGTGGAGCCACAGTGTGGCGGTGGAGGCAGCAGCAATGGGAGGCCATACAGCACCCTATGACAAAAATGGAAACCACCAGCAGTGTGAGGAGACCTGAAAGTGGCACATGGCAGAGTGTGGCGATAGAGACAGCAGCAATGGGAGGCCGTACAGGGACCCATGACACACTCTGGACCTGGCAGCAGCATGAGGAGGCGGTACAGGGGCCCATGACAGATTACGGGCCTGGCAGCAGCATGAGGAGTCGGTACAGGGGCCCATGGCAGATTACGGGCCTGGCAGCAGCAATGGGAGGCCGTACAGGGACCCATGACACACTCTGGACCTGGCAGCAGCATGGGGAGGCGGTACAGGGGCCCATGACAGATTACGGGCCTGGCAGCAGCATGAGGAGTCGGTACGGGGGCCCATGACACACTCTGGACCTGGCAGCAGCATGAGGAGGCGGTACAGGGGCGCATGACAGATTACGAGCCTGGCAGCAGCAACTTGGACAGGAGGACGTTCAGCTTCTGCACCGTCGGGTGCGTGCTCGCAAACTGTTGTCTCTTGGAAACGGATTCCAAGAAAGACTGCTGACGGAATCCGTGAAGAGGAGTAGCAGGAGAAGGAGCATCTGAACGAGCGGAATATGCCAACAAGCGACAACAGTGGCCCATGACAGATTACGGGCCTGGCAGCAGCATGAGGAGTCGGTACGGGGGCCCATGGCAGATTACGGGCCTGGCAGCAGCTATGGGAGGCCCGTAATCTGCCAGCACCCTATGACAAAAAATGGAACCCACCAGCAGTGTGAGGAGACCTGAAAGTGGCACATGGCAGAGTGTGGCGATGGAGACAGCAGCAATGGGAGGCCGTACAGGGACCCATGAGAGACTCTGGACCTGGCAGCAGCATGAGGAGGCGGTATAGGGGCCCATGGCAGATTAGGGGCCTGGCAGCAGCTATGGGAGGCCCGTAATCTGCCAGCACCCTATGACAAAAAATGGAACACACCAGCAGTGTGAGGAGACCTGAAAGTGGCACATGGCAGAGTGTGGCGATGGAGGCAGCAGCAATGGGAGGCCGTACAGGGACCCATGAGAGACTCTGGACTTGGCAGCAGCATGAGGAGGCGGTATAGGGGCCCATGGCAGATTAGGGGCCTGGCAGCAGCTATGGGAGGCCCGTAATCTGCCAGCACCCTATGACAAAAAATGGAACACACCAGCAGTGTGAGGAGACCTGAAAGTGGCACATGTTTGGGGCATGATTCATGGCGGATTTAGTCAGTTGTGTCAGGAACTGGTGGTTTGAAATCCAGACTAATCCACGCCTGATTCATTTTCACAAACGTGAGTCTCTCCACACTTTGGGTGGACAGTCGTGTCCTCCGCGGAGTTGCAATACCTCCTGCCGCACTAAACACGCGCTCCGATGCCACGCTACTGGCCGGGCATGACAGCCTTTCAAGGGCAAATTCAGCTAGTTGGGGCCAAAGGTCAAGTTTCGTTGCCCAGTAGTCAAGGGGATTGTCTACCTCGGTTGGCAGGGTGCTGTCCAAGTAGGCCTAAGCCTGTTGTTTGAGGTCCTGCTCCAGGTCCACCTGATGCTGCTGCTGCTGCTGCGGCTGGTTAGTAGTTTCCTCACTGCGCTGGTGAAGAAAGCTACTCATCATCGACTGCAGACTGAGGCAGCCGCTGCTGGTGGAGCTGCCACTGCTCCTACCACCCCACCCCTCCCCTGCTGCCATGGCAGCGGAACACGAGCGCACAGGGCCCACAGTGTCTGAGGATGGACGTTGGCGCAGACAGGCAGAGACCAGCTGACTACATAGGTGTTTTTTATAGTACGTTATTTTGGCCTCCCTCTCAGCAGGTGTGAAAAAGGCCACCATTTTTGAACGGTAGCGAGGGTCCAACAAGGTGGACAGCCAAAAGTCATCCCTCTGTCTGATGGTTATTATTCGGCTGTCGCTACGCAAGCAACCGAGCATGCTATGGGCCATTTGTGCCAAGGAATGCGAGGGACTCCCTGCCTCCATCTCCACAGCATACTGCCACGGTGCGTCTAGGTCCTCTGTCTCCTCTTCCTCCTCCTCTACCAGATGCTCCTGCTCCTCCACTCCTGTCCGCTGAGTGGAAAAACCACCCATTTCACTCAATAATTCCTGAGCACCAATGTCCTCCTCTACCTCCTCCTCTTCTTCCAGTCCTGCCCCCACAGGGGCCATGTGGCGTTGAGATCTGTGCGCCACGTCTACCGCACCCTGACCAGCCATTGTTAACAGCATTTGTTCCAGGACGTGCAACAGAGGAATGACGTCGTTCATCCCATAGTCCTGCCGACTCACGAATAGCGTGGCCTCCTCAAAGGGCCTGAGCAAGCGCAGGTGTCACGCATGAGCTGCCAATGGCTGACATCTAAGTTACACAGGGAGTACCTTTATCTGCTTTTAACATCAGGAAATCTGTGATGGCCTTTTGCTGTTCGTAAAGGCGGTCTAACATATGTAGGGTTGAATTCCACCTTGTTGCAACGTCACAGCATGAGGAGTCGGTATAGGGGCCCATGGCAGATTAGGGGCCTGGCAGCAGTTATGGGAGGCCCATAATCTGCCAGCACCCTATGACAAAAAATGGAACACACCAGCAGTGTGAGGAGACCTGAAAGTGGCACATGGCAGAGTGTGGCGATGGAGACAGCAGCAATGGGAGGCCGTACAGGGACCCATGAGAGACTCTGGACCTGGCAGCAGCATGAGGAGGCGGTATATAGGGGCCTACGGCAGATTAGGGGCCTGGCAGCAGCTATAGGAGGCCCGTAATCTGCCAGCACCCTATGTCAAAAAATTCAACACACCAGCAGTGTGTGAGGAGACCTGAAAGTGGCACATGGCAGAGTGTGGCGATGGAGACAGCAGCAATGGGAGGCCGTACAGGGACCCATGACAGACTCTGGACTTGGCAGCAGCATGAGGAGGCGGTATATAGGGGCTTATGGCAGATTAGGGGCCTGGCAGCAGCTATAGGAGGCCCGTAATCTGCCAGCACCCTATGTCAAAAAATTCAACACACCAGCAGTGTGAGGAGACCTGAAAGTGGCACATGGCAGAGTGTGGCGATGGAGACAGCAGCAATGGGAGGCCGTACAGGGACCCATGACAGACTCTGAACTTGGCAGCAGCATGAGGAGGCGGTATATAGGGGCCCATGGCAGATTAGGGGCCTGGCAGCAGCTATAGGAGGCCCGTAATCTGCCAGCACCCTATGTCAAAAAATTTAACACACCAGCAGTGTGAAGAGACCTGAAAGTGGCACATGGCAGCAGAGTGTGGCGATGGAGACAGCAGCAATGGGAGGCCGTACAGGGACCCATGAGAGACTCTAGACTTGGCAGCAGCATGAGGAGGCGGTATATAGGGGCCCATGGCAGATTAGGGGCCTGGCAGCAGCTATGTGAGGCCCGTAATCTGCCTGCACCCTATGTCAAAAAATTAAACACACCAGCAGTGTGAAGAGACCTGAAAGTGGCACATGGCATGAGAGACTCTGGACCTGGCAGCAGCAGGAGGAGGCGGTATAGGGGCCCATGGCTGATTAGGGGCCTGGCAGCAGCTATGTGAGGCCCGTTATCTTGCAGCACCCTATGTCAAAAAATTTAACACACCAGCAGTGTGAAGAGACCTGAAAGTGGCACATGGCAGCAGAGTGTGGCGATGGAGACAGCAGCAATGGGAGGCCGTACAGGGACCATGACAGACTCTGGACTTGGCAGCAGCATGAGGAGGCGGTATATAGGGGCCCATGGCAGATTAGGGGCCTGGCAGCAGCTATGTGAGGCCCGTTATCTTGCAGCACCCTATGTCAAAAAATTTAACACACCAGCAGTGTGAAGAGACCTGAAAGTGGCACATGGCAGCAGAGTGTGGCGATGGAGACAGCAGCAATGGGAGGCCGTACAGGGACCCATGAGAGACTCTGGACCTGGCAGCAGCAGGAGGAGGCGGTATATAGGGGCCCATGGCAGATTAGGGGCCTGGCAGCAGCTATGTGAGGCCCGTAATCTGCCTGCACCCTATGTCAAAAAATTTAACACACCAGCAGTGTGAAGAGACCTGAAAGTGGCACATGGCAGCAGAGTGTGGCGATGGAGACAGCAGCAATGGGAGGCCGTACAGGGACCCATGAGAGACTCTGGACCTGGCAGCAGCAGGAGGAGGCGGTATATAGGGGCCCATGGCAGATTAGGGGCCTGGCAGCAGCTATGTGAGGCCCGTAATCTGCCTGCACCCTATGTCAAAAAATTTAACACACCAGCAGTGTGAAGAGACCTGAAAGTGGCACATGGCAGCAGAGTGTGGCGATGGAGACAGCAGCAATGGGAGGCCGTACAGGGACCATGACAGACTCTGGACTTGGCAGCAGCATGAGGAGGCGGTATATAGGGGCCCATGGCAGATTAGGGGCCTGGCAGCAGCTATGTGAGGCCCGTAATCTGCCTGCACCCTATGTCAAAAAATTTAACACACCAGCAGTGTGAAGAGACCTGAAAGTGGCACATGGCAGCAGAGTGTGGCGATGGAGACAGCAGCAATGGGAGGCCGTACAGGGACCCATGAGAGACTCTAGACTTGGCAGCAGCATGAGGAGGCGGTATATAGGGGCCCATGGCAGATTAGGGGCCTGGCAGCAGCTATGTGAGGCCCGTAATCTGCCTGCACCCTATGTCAAAAAATTAAACACACCAGCAGTGTGAAGAGACCTGAAAGTGGCACATGGCATGAGAGACTCTGGACCTGGCAGCAGCAGGAGGAGGCGGTATAGGGGCCCATGGCTGATTAGGGGCCTGGCAGCAGCTATGTGAGGCCCGTTATCTTGCAGCACCCTATGTCAAAAAATTTAACACACCAGCAGTGTGAAGAGACCTGAAAGTGGCACATGGCAGCAGAGTGTGGCGATGGAGACAGCAGCAATGGGAGGCCGTACAGGGACCATGACAGACTCTGGACTTGGCAGCAGCATGAGGAGGCGGTATATAGGGGCCCATGGCAGATTAGGGGCCTGGCAGCAGCTATGTGAGGCCCGTTATCTTGCAGCACCCTATGTCAAAAAATTTAACACACCAGCAGTGTGAAGAGACCTGAAAGTGGCACATGGCAGCAGAGTGTGGCGATGGAGACAGCAGCAATGGGAGGCCGTACAGGGACCCATGAGAGACTCTGGACCTGGCAGCAGCAGGAGGAGGCGGTATATAGGGGCCCATGGCAGATTAGGGGCCTGGCAGCAGCTATGTGAGGCCCGTAATCTGCCTGCACCCTATGTCAAAAAATTTAACACACCAGCAGTGTGAAGAGACCTGAAAGTGGCACATGGCAGCAGAGTGTGGCGATGGAGACAGCAGCAATGGGAGGCCGTACAGGGACCATGACAGACTCTGGACTTGGCAGCAGCATGAGGAGGCGGTATATAGGGGCCCATGGCAGATTAGGGGCCTGGCAGCAGCTATGTGAGGCCCGTAATCTGCCTGCACCCTATGTCAAAAAATTTAACACACCAGCAGTGTGAAGAGACCTGAAAGTGGCACATGGCAGCAGAGTGTGGCGATGGAGACAGCAGCAATGGGAGGCCGTACAGGGACCCATGAGAGACTCTAGACTTGGCAGCAGCATGAGGAGGCGGTATATAGGGGCCCATGGCAGATTAGGGGCCTGGCAGCAGCTATGTGAGGCCCGTAATCTGCCTGCACCCTATGTCAAAAAATTTAACACACCAGCAGTGTGAAGAGACCTGAAAGTGGCACATGGCAGCAGAGTGTGGCGATGGAGACAGCAGCAATGGGAGGCCGTACAGGGACCATGACAGACTCTGGACTTGGCAGCAGCATGAGGAGGCGGTATATAGGGGCCCATGGCAGATTAGGGGCCTGGCAGCAGCTATGTGAGGCCCGTTATCTTGCAGCACCCTATGTCAAAAAATTTAACACACCAGCAGTGTGAAGAGACCTGAAAGTGGCACATGGCAGCAGAGTGTGGCGATGGAGACAGCAGCAATGGGAGGCCGTACAGGGACCCATGAGAGACTCTGGACCTGGCAGCAGCAGGAGGAGGCGGTATATAGGGGCCCATGGCAGATTAGGGGCCTGGCAGCAGCTATGTGAGGCCCGTAATCTGCCTGCACCCTATGTCAAAAAATTTAACACACCAGCAGTGTGAAGAGACCTGAAAGTGGCACATGGCAGCAGAGTGTGGCGATGGAGACAGCAGCAATGGGAGGCCGTACAGGGACCCATGAGAGACTCTGGACCTGGCAGCAGCAGGAGGAGGTGGTATATAGGGGCCCATGGCAGATTAGGGGCCTGGCAGCAGCTATGTGAGGCCCGTAATCTGCCTGCACCCTATGTCAAAAAATTTAACACACCAGCAGTGTGAAGAGACCTGAAAGTGGCACATGGCAGCAGAGTGTGGCGATGGAGACAGCAGCAATGGGAGGCCGTACAGGGACCATGACAGACTCTGGACTTGGCAGCAGCATGAGGAGGCGGTATATAGGGGCCCATGGCAGATTAGGGGCCTGGCAGCAGCTATGTGAGGCCCGTTATCTTGCAGCACCCTATGTCAAAAAATTTAACACACCAGCAGTGTGAAGAGACCTGAAAGTGGCACATGGCAGCAGAGTGTGGCGATGGAGACAGCAGCAATGGGAGGCCGTACAGGGACCCATGAGAGACTCTGGACCTGGCAGCAGCAGGAGGAGGCGGTATATAGGGGCCCATGGCAGATTAGGGGCCTGGCAGCAGCTATGTGAGGCCCGTAATCTGCCTGCACCCTATGTCAAAAAATTTAACACACCAGCAGTGTGAAGAGACCTGAAAGTGGCACATGGCAGCAGAGTGTGGCGATGGAGACAGCAGCAATGGGAGGCCGTACAGGGACCATGACAGACTCTGGACTTGGCAGCAGCATGAGGAGGCGGTATATAGGGGCCCATGGCAGATTAGGGGCCTGGCAGCAGCTATGTGAGGCCCGTAATCTGCCTGCACCCTATGTCAAAAAATTTAACACACCAGCAGTGTGAAGAGACCTGAAAGTGGCACATGGCAGCAGAGTGTGGCGATGGAGACAGCAGCAATGGGAGGCCGTACAGGGACCCATGAGAGACTCTAGACTTGGCAGCAGCATGAGGAGGCGGTATATAGGGGCCCATGGCAGATTAGGGGCCTGGCAGCAGCTATGTGAGGCCCGTAATCTGCCTGCACCCTATGTCAAAAAATTTAACACACCAGCAGTGTGAAGAGACCTGAAAGTGGCACATGGCAGCAGAGTGTGGCGATGGAGACAGCAGCAATGGGAGGCCGTACAGGGACCCATGAGAGACTCTAGACTTGGCAGCAGCATGAGGAGGCGGTATATAGGGGCCCATGGCAGATTAGGGGCCTGGCAGCAGCTATGTGAGGCCCGTAATCTGCCTGCACCCTATGTCAAAAAATTTAACACACCAGCAGTGTGAAGAGACCTGAAAGTGGCACATGGCAGCAGAGTGTGGCGATGGAGACAGCAGCAATGGGAGGCCGTACAGGGACCATGACAGACTCTGGACTTGGCAGCAGCATGAGGAGGCGGTATATAGGGGCCCATGGCAGATTAGGGGCCTGGCAGCAGCTATGTGAGGCCCGTTATCTTGCAGCACCCTATGTCAAAAAATTTAACACACCAGCAGTGTGAAGAGACCTGAAAGTGGCACATGGCAGCAGAGTGTGGCGATGGAGACAGCAGCAATGGGAGGCCGTACAGGGACCCATGAGAGACTCTGGACCTGGCAGCAGCAGGAGGAGGCGGTATATAGGGGCCCATGGCAGATTAGGGGCCTGGCAGCAGCTATGTGAGGCCCGTAATCTGCCTGCACCCTATGTCAAAAAATTTAACACACCAGCAGTGTGAAGAGACCTGAAAGTGGCACATGGCAGCAGAGTGTGGCGATGGAGACAGCAGCAATGGGAGGCCGTACAGGGACCATGACAGACTCTGGACTTGGCAGCAGCATGAGGAGGCGGTATATAGGGGCCCATGGCAGATTAGGGGCCTGGCAGCAGCTATGTGAGGCCCGTAATCTGCCTGCACCCTATGTCAAAAAATTTAACACACCAGCAGTGTGAAGAGACCTGAAAGTGGCACATGGCAGCAGAGTGTGGCGATGGAGACAGCAGCAATGGGAGGCCGTACAGGGACCCATGAGAGACTCTAGACTTGGCAGCAGCATGAGGAGGCGGTATATAGGGGCCCATGGCAGATTAGGGGCCTGGCAGCAGCTATGTGAGGCCCGTAATCTGCCTGCACCCTATGTCAAAAAATTTAACACACCAGCAGTGTGAAGAGACCTGAAAGTGGCACATGGCAGCAGAGTGTGGCGATGGAGACAGCAGCAATGGGAGGCCGTACAGGGACCCATGAGAGACTCTGGACCTGGCAGCAGCAGGAGGAGGCGGTATATAGGGGCCCATGGCAGATTAGGGGCCTGGCAGCAGCTATGTGAGGCCCGTAATCTGCCTGCACCCTATGTCAAAAAATTTAACACACCAGCAGTGTGAAGAGACCTGAAAGTGGCACATGGCAGCAGAGTGTGGCGATGGAGACAGCAGCAATGGGAGGCCGTACAGGGACCCATGAGAGACTCTAGACTTGGCAGCAGCATGAGGAGGCGGTATATAGGGGCCCATGGCAGATTAGGGGCCTGGCAGCAGCTATGTGAGGCCCGTAATCTGCCTGCACCCTATGTCAAAAAATTTAACACACCAGCAGTGTGAAGAGACCTGAAAGTGGCACATGGCAGCAGAGTGTGGCGATGGAGACAGCAGCAATGGGAGGCCGTACAGGGACCCATGAGAGACTCTAGACTTGGCAGCAGCATGAGGAGGCGGTATATAGGGGCCCATGGCAGATTAGGGGCCTGGCAGCAGCTATGTGAGGCCCGTTATCTTGCAGCACCCTATGTCAAAAAATTTAACACACCAGCAGTGTGAAGAGACCTGAAAGTGGCACATGGCAGCAGAGTGTGGCGATGGAGACAGCAGCAATGGGAGGCCGTACAGGGACCCATGAGAGACTCTGGACCTGGCAGCAGCAGGAGGAGGTGGTATATAGGGGCCCATGGCAGATTAGGGGCCTGGCAGCAGCTATGTGAGGCCCGTAATCTGCCTGCACCCTATGTCAAAAAATTTAACACACCAGCAGTGTGAAGAGACCTGAAAGTGGCACATGGCAGCAGAGTGTGGCGATGGAGACAGCAGCAATGGGAGGCCGTACAGGGACCCATGAGAGACTCTGGACCTGGCAGCAGCAGGAGGAGGCGGTATATAGGGGCCTATGGCAGATTAGGGGCCTGGCAGCAGCTATAGGAGGCCCGTAATCTGCCAGCACCCTATGTCAAAAAATTCAACACACCAGCAGTGTGAGGAGACCTGAAAGTGGCACATGTTTGAGGCATGATTCATGGCGGATTTAGTCAGTTGTGTCAGGAACTGGTGGTTTGAAATCCAGACTAATCCACGCCTGATTCATTTTCACAAACGTGAGTCTCTCCACACTTTGGGTGGACAGTCGTGTCCTCCGCGGAGTTACAATACCTCCTGCCGCACTAAACACGCGCTCCGATGCCACGCTACTGGCCGGGCATGACAGCCTTTCAAGGGCAAATTCAGCTAGTTGGGGCCAAAGGTCAAGTTTCGTTGCCCAGTAGTCAAGGGGATTGTCTACCTCGGTTGGCAGGGTGCTGTCCAAGTAGGCCCAAGCCTGTTGTTTGAGCTCCTGCTCCAGGTCCACCTGATGCTGCTGCTGCTGCTGCGGCTGGTTAGTAGTTTCCTCACTGCGCTGGTGAAGAAAGCTACTCATCATCGACTGCAGACTGAGGCAGCCGCTGCTGGTGGAGCTGCCACTGCTCCTACCACCCCACCCCTCCCCTGCTGCCATGCCAGCGGAACGCGAGCGCACAGGGCCCACAGTGTCTGAGGATGGACGTTGGCGCACAAAGGCAGAGACCAACTGACTACATAGGTGGTTTTTATAGTACGTAATTTTGGCCTCCCTCTCAGCAGGTGTGAAAAAGGCCACCATTTTGGACCGGTAGCGAGGGTCCAACAAGGTGGACAGCCAAAAGTCATCCCTCTGTCTGATGGTTATTATTCGGCTGTCGCTACGCAAGCAACCGAGCATGCTATGGGCCATTTGTGCCAAGGAATGCGAGGGACTCCCTGCCTCCATCTCCACAGCATACTGCCACGGTGCGTCTGGGTCCTCTGTCTCCTCCTCCTCCTCCTCTACCAGATGCTCCTGCTCCTCCACTCCTGTCCGCTGAGTGGAAAAACCACCCATTTCACTCAATAATTCCTGAGCACAAATGTCCTCCTCTACCTCCTCCTCTTCTTCCTGTCCTGCCCCCACAGGGGTCATGTGGCGTTGAGATCTGTGCGCCACGTCTACCGCACCCTGACCAGCCATTGTTAACAGCATTTGTTCCAGGACGTGCAACAGAGGAATGACGTCGTTCATCCCATAGTCCTGCCGACTCACGAATAGCGTGGCCTCCTCAAAGGGCCTGAGCAAGCGGCAGGTGTCACGCATGAGCTGCCAATGGCTGACATCTAAGTTACACAGGGGAGTACCTTTATCCGCTTGTAACATCAGGAAATCGGTGATGGCCTTTCGCTGCTCGTAAAGGCGGTCTAACATGTGTAGGGTTGAATTCCACCTTGTTGCAACGTCGCAGATCAGGCGATGCTGTGGAATTCCGTTCTGCCGCTGCAGCTCAATGAGGGTGTTCTTTGCGGTGTAGGAATGGCTGAAATGCATGCACAGTTTACGTGACATTTTAAGGATGTCTTGCAGTGGGATGGTGGATTTTAGGAACCGCTTGACAACCAGATTGAACACGTGAGCCATGCATGGCGCATGGCACAACCTTCCTTGACGCAGAGCAGACACCATGTTCTTTCCGTTGTCAGTCAACATGGTTCCGATTTTTAGTTTGCGCGGAGACAGCCATCTGTCGATTTCTCTGTTCATTACACTCAGCAGTTCCTCCCCTGTGTGACTACGTTCGCCAAGGCATACCAGGTGCAGCACAGCGTGACACCGTTGCGCCCTGCACATGTGATATGCCGGTCGGGTAATGGGACTTGGCACGGGGGTGGCGGCTGAGGACACGGCGGAAAAAGAGGTGGTAGAGGCGGACATGCTTGCTGGACCAAGGACGTGCAAACGTGGAGGCAAAAGCGTCGTGACCTGTCCAAGTTGCTGGTGCGGCTGTGCCGGCACCACGTTCACCCAGTGGGCCGTAAATGACATGTACTGTCCCTGACCGTAGTTACAGCTCCACACGTCGGCGCTGCCGTGCACTTTGGCAGAGACCGACATGCTCAAAGACTGGCCCACCATCTCTTCTACATGTGAATGCAGGGCTGGCACTGCCTTTTGGGCAAAGAAATGACGGCTTGGCACTCTCCACCGCGGCGCGGCACAAGCCATCATTTCTCGGAAAGGTGCTGAGTCCACCAGTTGGAAAGGGAGGGACTGCAGCACCAGCAACTTGGACAGGAGGACGTTCAGCTTTTGCACCGTCGGGTGCGTGCTCGCAAACTGTTGTCTCTTGGATACGGATTCCAAGAAAGACTGTTGACGGAATCCGAGAAGAGGAGTAGCAGGAGAAGGAGCATCTGAACGAGCGGAAGATGCCAATGAGCGACAACTCCCCTCAGCAGAGGTGTTGGAGCCTTGACTGGCTGATAGAGGGCGATTGACGACGTCGGGTGACGGAGCAAGTAACGGAGCGGGTGATGGAGCGGGGGCTGGGGCAGGCAGAACCGCCGTATGTTTATCACGGTTTTCCCAGGCCACCGAATGGTGACGCTGCATATGCTGACGCAACGCTGTAGTCCCAACATGGGCCCCCTGGCCACGCTTGCATTTCTGGCCACATAGTCGACATACGGCTACGTTTACTTCCTCGGGCGGCTTGAGGAAAAATTGCCACACCACCGAGTAGGAAACTTTGCCCCCGCTACTCTTCACTGGCTGACTGCTACTTCCTCCGTGCGCACCGGCACCACTACTGGCCGTGGTGGTAGGCTGCAGTGGAGCTGGTGCTCTACTCCGTGGACGTTTGGCTCCACTGACACTGATGCGACCCTGCTGCTGTCTCCTGGGCAACCCACCGACTGTTTTGCTCGCTGCCAAGCTGCCACCCTCTTCTCCTGATGATGCGGAAGAAATTGCCTGATGACGACGAGGCTGCCAAGTGCGATCAACCTCCTCATCATCAAGTAGGGTCTCCGCCTCACTACTAGCCCCCTCGGCTGCGTCTGGGTCAGGAGACAGACCTGTCTCTAGACCGGCTACCGAGCCACTCTCCTCGCCAGTACTTGTTCGCTTGGCTGCTGAAAAGGCCGATGTCTCCCCCCGTTCCTGACCGCCCTCTGTTAGCTCTTCCTCACTGTACAGTGGGGCTGAGCCCACAGCATGCGATACTTCGCTTGGTGAGGGAACAGCAAAGGACAGGGGCAGGTAGAGGACACGTGATTTCAGTGGGCTTGGTCCCGGGCCATGCCAACTAACGGTTGTGTCTGACGTACCCACCGACCGTTGGCTGTAGGTGTCAGAGGTGACCTGGGAAGAGGAAGACGACCGAGCCAACCAATCAATGACGGCAGGGTTGTCGGTGGAGACACGACCGCTGGATGACACCGGGAGCACTGGCCTCTGGCTGCGAATACTGCTGCCTCGACCCCTTCCTCTGCTGCCACGTCTGCTCGCTCCTAAAACATTGCCTCCTCTGCCACTCCTCTGCATGTTGTCTGACATACTATTTAATTCAACGATTAGGTGTCCCTGAGTAACAATTCTCTGGCACTCAGTAACAATTCTGTCTGTCCCTGAGTATGAATTCTGTGGCCCTGAGTAACAATTGTGTGTCTGTGCAAGTAACAATTCTGTGTCTGTGCAAGTAACAATTTTGTGTCTGTGAGAGTAACAATTCTCTGGCACTCAGTAACAATTCTGTCTGTCCCTGAGTAACAATTCTCTGGCACTCAGTAACAATTCTGTCTGTCCCTGAGTAACAATTCTGTCTGTCCCTGAGTATGAATTCTGTGGCCCTGAGTAAGAATTCTCTGGCACTCAGTAACAATTCTGTCTGTCCCTGAGTATGAATTCTGTGGCCCTGAGTAACAATTGTGTGTCTGTGCAAGTAACAATTCTGTGTCTGTGCAAGTAACAATTTTGTGTCTGTGAGAGTAACAATTCTCTGGCACTCAGTAACAATTCTGTCTGTCCCTGAGTAACAATTCTCTGGCACTCAGTAACAATTCTGTCTGTCCCTGAGTATGAATTCTGTGGCCCTGAGTAACAATTCTGTCTCTGTGCGAGTAACAATTCTGTGTCTGTGCAAGTAACAATTTTGTGTCTGTGAGAGTAACAATTCTCTGGCACTCAGTAACAATTCTGTCTGTCCCTGAGTAACAATTCTCTGGCACTCAGTAACAATTCTGTCTGTCCCTGAGTAACAATTCTCTGGCACTCAGTAACAATTCTGTCTGTCCCTGAGTAACAATTCTCTGGCACTCAGTAACAATTGTGTGTCTGTGCAAGTAACAATTCTGTGTCTGTGCAAGTAACAATTTTGTGTCTGTGAGAGTAACAATTCTCTGGCACTCAGTAACAATTCTGTCTGTCCCTGAGTAACAATTCTCTGGCACTCAGTAACAATTCTGTCTGTCCCTGAGTATGAATTCTGTGGCCCTGAGTAACAATTCTGTCTCTGTGCGAGTAACAATTCTGTGTCTGTGCAAGTAACAATTTTGTGTCTGTGAGAGTAACAATTCTCTGGCACTCAGTAACAATTCTGTCTGTCCCTGAGTAACAATTCTATGGCACTCAGTAACAATTCTGTCTTCCCTGAGTAACAATTCTCTGGCACTCAGTAACAATTCTGTCTGTCCCTGAGTATGAATTCTGTGGCCCTGAGTAACAATTCTGTCTCTGTGCGAGTAACAATTCTGTGTCTGTGCAAGTAACAATTTTGTGTCTGTGAGAGTAACAATTCTCTGGCACTCAGTAACAATTCTGTCTGTCCCTGAGTAACAATTCTCTGGCACTCAGTAACAATTCTGTCTGTCCCTGAGTATGAATTCTGTGGCCCTGAGTAACAATTGTGTGTCTGTGCAAGTAACAATTCTGTGTCTGTGCAAGTAACAATTTTGTGTCTGTGAGAGTAACAATTCTCTGGCACTCAGTAACAATTCTGTCTGTCCCTGAGTAACAATTCTCTGGCACTCAGTAACAATTCTGTCTGTCCGAGTATGAATTCTGTGGCCCTGAGTAACAATTCTGTCTCTGTGCGAGTAACAATTCTGTGTCTGTGCAAGTAACAATTTTGTGTCTGTGAGAGTAACAATTCTCTGGCACTCAGTAACAATTCTGTCTGTCCCTGAGTAACAATTCTCTGGCACTCAGTAACAATTCTGTCTGTCCCTGAGTAACAATTCTCTGGCACTCAGTAACAATTCTGTCTGTCCCTGAGTATGAATTCTGTGGCCCTGAGTAACAATTGTGTGTCTGTGCAAGTAACAATTCTGTGTCTGTGCAAGTAACAATTTTGTGTCTGTGAGAGTAACAATTCTCTGGCACTCAGTAACAATTCTGTCTGTCCCTGAGTAACAATTCTCTGGCACTCAGTAACAATTCTGTCTGTCCCTGAGTATGAATTCTGTGGCCCTGAGTAACAATTCTGTCTCTGTGCGAGTAACAATTCTGTGTCTGTGCAAGTAACAATTTTGTGTCTGTGAGAGTAACAATTCTCTGGCACTCAGTAACAATTCTGTCTGTCCCTGAGTAACAATTCTCTGGCACTCAGTAACAATTCTGTCTGTCCCTGAGTAACAATTCTCTGGCACTCAGTAACAATTCTGTCTGTCCCTGAGTAACAATTCTCTGGCACTCAGTAACAATTGTGTGTCTGTGCAAGTAACAATTCTGTGTCTGTGCAAGTAACAATTTTGTGTCTGTGAGAGTAACAATTCTCTGGCACTCAGTAACAATTCTGTCTGTCCCTGAGTAACAATTCTCTGGCACTCAGTAACAATTCTGTCTGTCCCTGAGTATGAATTCTGTGGCCCTGAGTAACAATTCTGTCTCTGTGCGAGTAACAATTCTGTGTCTGTGCAAGTAACAATTTTGTGTCTGTGAGAGTAACAATTCTCTGGCACTCAGTAACAATTCTGTCTGTCCCTGAGTAACAATTCTATGGCACTCAGTAACAATTCTGTCTTCCCTGAGTAACAATTCTCTGGCACTCAGTAACAATTCTGTCTGTCCCTGAGTATGAATTCTGTGGCCCTGAGTAACAATTCTGTCTCTGTGCGAGTAACAATTCTGTGTCTGTGCAAGTAACAATTTTGTGTCTGTGAGAGTAACAATTCTCTGGCACTCAGTAACAATTCTGTCTGTCCCTGAGTAACAATTCTCTGGCACTCAGTAACAATTCTGTCTGTCCCTGAGTATGAATTCTGTGGCCCTGAGTAACAATTGTGTGTCTGTGCAAGTAACAATTCTGTGTCTGTGCAAGTAACAATTTTGTGTCTGTGAGAGTAACAATTCTCTGGCACTCAGTAACAATTCTGTCTGTCCCTGAGTAACAATTCTCTGGCACTCAGTAACAATTCTGTCTGTCCCTGAGTAACAATTCTGTCTGTCCCTGAGTATGAATTCTGTGGCCCTGAGTAACAATTGTGTGTCTGTGCAAGTAACAATTCTGTGTCTGTGCAAGTAACAATTTTGTGTCTGTGAGAGTAACAATTCTCTGGCACTCAGTAACAATTCTGTCTGTCCCTGAGTAACAATTCTCTGGCACTCAGTAACAATTCTGTCTGTCCCTGAGTATGAATTCTGTGGCCCTGAGTAACAATTCTGTCTCTGTGCGAGTAACAATTCTGTGTCTGTGCAAGTAACAATTTTGTGTCTGTGAGAGTAACAATTCTCTGGCACTCAGTAACAATTCTGTCTGTCCCTGAGTAAGAATTCTCTGGCACTCAGTAACAATTCTGTCTGTCCCTGAGTAACAATTCTCTGGCACTCAGTAACAATTCTGTCTGTCCCTGAGTAACAATTCTGTCTGTCCCTGAGTATGAATTCTGTGGCCCTGAGTAAGAATTCTCTGGCACTCAGTAACAATTCTGTCTGTCCCTGAGTATGAATTCTGTGGCCCTGAGTAACAATTGTGTGTCTGTGCAAGTAACAATTCTGTGTCTGTGCAAGTAACAATTTTGTGTCTGTGAGAGTAACAATTCTCTGGCACTCAGTAACAATTCTGTCTGTCCCTGAGTAACAATTCTCTGGCACTCAGTAACAATTCTGTCTGTCCCTGAGTAACAATTCTCTGGCACTCAGTAACAATTCTGTCTGTCCCTGAGTAACAATTCTGTCTGTCCCTGAGAATGAATTCTGTGGCCCTGAGTAAGAATTCTCTGGCACTCAGTAACAATTCTGTCTGTCCCTGAGTAACAATTCTCTGGCACTCAGTAACAATTCTGTCTGTCCCTGAGTAAAAATTCTGTGGCCCTAATAACGTTTCTGTGGCCCTAAGTAACAATTCTCTGGCACTGAGTAACAATTCTGTCTGTCCCTGAGTATGAATTCTGTGGCCCTAACTAGCGTTTCTTTGTCCCTAAATAACGATTCTGTGGCCCTCATTAACAAGTCTGTGTCCCTGAGTAATGGTTCTCTGTCCCTAAGTAACTTCTCTCTGTCCCCAATTCTCGTTTCTGTGGCCCTAACTCTGTCCCTGTCCCTAGTACAGAGCGGTCTGCCTCTGTTCAATGACTGCAGGCAAATGAAGATTTCCAAAATGGCCGCTATATATACCTCGACCATTACACAGTGCTGGCTGGCTGGCTGCTGATTGGCTGATGCGATCACATGTCGTTGAGGAATGCATTATGGGGCAGCGCGCCTTGTCTGCGCGCCTTCCCCGACATCCCCGCTCCGTCGCCGCACATGTCAGCCGCCATTTTCGGAAAAATTTCGATTCGCGCGTCCGAATTAGGCTGTTTTTCGGATTCGGCACGAATCGAAATTTTTCCGAAATTCGACTCGAATTCCACTTCGGATACTTCGATTCGCTCATCTCTAGTATTAATATATCAGTATATAAGTAGTAACATTCAGTTTTTATCTGCAGCAGTCAAAAGCCTAATTCTAGACAGAAATGTAAAACCACGTTTGTGAATGAGAAATTTTACTTTGAACTTATTTTCAGTCTTTCTTTTAATTGTAGCAGTGGCCATTCAAAAATTCCAAATCCTCCCTCATATTCTCATTCATAGTGCTTGCTCCCCTTGAATTTCTTTTCATAAAACTGGTGTCCGCTATTCCCTTTCAATCTATGGTTGCGTGTTGGGTAAATGCCCATCTGTAATTTTCTTGCTATAGCGGGAGGACCTGGGCTGCACAGACTCCCAGTCTGTCCCATCCACCAATTCCTGCAAAGGCTAATTGACAGCCAGTAGACCTCAGGTCTGTGTTGCCTATCGATGACTGCAAGGGCTGATTCACGCCTTAAGACTCCTGGTCTGTCCTATCCACCAATGACTGCAAGGAGTGATTGACAGCCAAGAGATTGATGGGTTGTCCCATCCACCAATGACTATAAGGGTTGATTGACAGCTAGGAGACTTCTGGTCTGTCCTGCCACCGATGACTGCAAGGGTTGATAAACAGCAAGGAGACCCCCAGTCTGTCCAGCTCATCTACACCTGCCTGCATAGATTGTTAAGTTCTGCAAATAGCAAGGATGTGATGTCAGCACCCTCCTCCCAGTGGCTGGGCACCTTTTCTTTTCTTTTTTTTAACTAGAAATGGTGACATCACAGACAATTCTCAGAATATGTGGAAGTGATTAAAGAAAAAAATACAATTTTTTTTTCTTGGAAAGAGAGGATAATTACTTTAAAACTTAATTAATTTAATTCAATTTAATACATTTAAAATGTAATAAAGACCCGGATTCCAACATTTATAGTCAAGCTAATGTAGATTTAGTCTCTTTCCAAATAACCTGGCACTGAGTTTTCAAAGCATGAATTTTATGTGAAGGATTTGGGTGCCAGACAATTACATTGTCGTAACATGTGCTTATGGGCTCATCCTCTTATTTTTTTCTTAATAACAATTATCTCATCTCACATAAAGAAACACTCTGGCTTGTTAAAAGAAGCAGTTTTCTGTTCTATTCCAACTAAGATAACAACAAAAGCTCATTCGTGTTCCACCATTGAACAAAAAACAAACATTTTCAGCCTTCCTTCTTATGTAACAAAGTAAGGGACGGTGCGGAATAAGTCAAGTAGATAAAAATTCAAATTTTACACAGTGTTCCTCAGAACAGAAAAAGATATTCAGGTCTTCTTAATTGAGCACTTTCCTGAAGCATGGTCGTTCTATATGTACAATTGCCCTACAAGCCCCTGCAGACATTTACCCTCCTAATGAAAGATCATTATACAAACATGCAAGGCACCATTGGGCAACATATTTTATTGAAACTATAACAAGCTGAGGAAGGAGAATTTATCTATAGCCCCACACTGGTCTCTCTTTTTTGGAAGAGGAGAATTTTACCAGGTCAATCGATTCTCTGCCCAACATTTGCTGTCCTCTTGTAGAGCCCACAGACATACAAATGTCCCATATCTCTTTGTTACATGCAATGCCTCACTTCCCTTTATTGCATACAGTGTCCGATGCCTCTCTAATATGCATCGTTCCTTATACATTTCTATTCCAAGCAGTGTTTATGCCTCCTTATGGCACAAAATCTCCACCCCTCTCCTGTTATTTAGAGTGACTCATACCTTTCTTGTCATATAGAAATGAATGGGCTGCACACCAATGTAAAACCAGCTTTAATATAATAAGTAGAGGATTCATAACATATATTCTTGCTTGTCCTCCTACCACTCCGTGTTTTACACCACAAAGGGCTTAATAATGGAGACATATCTCCAGACCAGTCTCCACAAAGGTCAAAATATATAATACATAACGGTAGACTATAAACGTTAAATGGTATAAAGTGTGAAACTGAAATATCACTAAAATGAAAAAAAAAAAATAGGGAATTTAGGGAGTTAAAGGCATGGGGACTATAGTGATTAAATATATCAGAAATGCTGCAGCAGAAGGAATGAGACTTTAAGGTGGCATATCTTACCAAGGGGAATGTGAAAAGCCTGCAGGTTACTCCATTTTGACTCGGCTTATAACTAAAAAATTGATTTTGAGAAAATGGATCCTTTAACATTAGCGATCAGCATACTTCTGTTTTATTTTCTCAAAAACCTGTTCATTTACGTAGATTCAGTTTTTAATTCATTAAGTTTTTGCTGGATGGATCTCAGAATGCACATACATCATGGCTAGAAACATTTAGCTCAAGAGTTGAAGCTTCTACGCAAATAGATGCAAAGCCAATTAAATAGTACAAAGGCAAAAGGCACAGTATAAGAAAACATCTGAATCACATTGCTAACGCACAGAGGCAATTTCGCAGGAACAATCATCTTCAGCAGGACACTTCCGTACTGGTTCTAAATATAGTTTCTTATTATATGTGTACTAAAGAAATTAAATGAAGGACTGTTCTGGTGTACCTAACTTGTAGATGAAAACCCAATCACCTCATATAAGTTTCAACATGTTAATGTAATTTCAAATGTAATTTAATTTTTTTTAATGCTTAACTCCAGGTAAAATAAAATTTGACCCTTACAGTGGGGCTCCACCTGCACCTCATAGGTTAAATTCTAGGTTTTGTCTAGGGGGAAAAAAATAAATAAATAAATATGTTGGATCAATTCTGCCCCCTGAACCCATCAGGACAACCCTTTCTTAGCTAATAAATGAGTTATCCCACCTTGTCTCCTTATGTTCCCATCTGGGCTCATGATAGAACATGCAAACATGAGAATGGGCCAGAATAGGAAAATGATGGTAAGTACATGTAAAAAAAAGTCCCTGGCCTCCTCATGCCAGCATACGTATGGGATATACCAGCAACCAAGGAAGCAAATGCAAAATATACAATAAAATATACATATTTTGGAGACGCAGCAGCAGAAAGCACCACTGAACTGAAAGAACTGGAAGCCGTTGACAAGCAGTCCAGAT
The DNA here is from genome assembly GCF_062004578.1 of Staurois parvus. Taxonomy (NCBI): domain Eukaryota; kingdom Metazoa; phylum Chordata; class Amphibia; order Anura; family Ranidae; genus Staurois; species Staurois parvus. The sequence goes on along the minus strand of NW_028318184.1, from coordinate 3,165,182 downwards.
GATAATAGTGAATGAACAGATTAACTGACCTCCAGCTATCTGCCTTAAAAACATCCAGGACAGGAATCTTGAGATAAAATGGCCATGAGGAAAGGGTAATCCAAGGTTTTGCTGCTTTCCCCTTCCTTGACCTCCAAGGTAAAACAATAAGAGACTCGTCTTTGCATAAAGAGTATTTGATCTGAAGGTACACCTTCAGTAGAATAACAAGATCAAGTCTTGTCCATTTGTATTCCTCCAGAGATTAGTATGATCAAAACTGGTAAAATGATTTCTCGATTTATGTGGAACTCCAATGCTTCCTTCTAGATCAGCAATGGGCAAACTACGGCCCACGGGCCGTATACGGCCGGCGGACCTTTTAATCCGGCCCGCGGAGTTAGGCTCCTCTCACAGTCCGCCCTGAAGACCGGTGTAGCATGAAAATCTGTCTCCTATGAGGATCTGTCCCCCTCGATGTATCTGCGCATGAGCCGGAGATCGCCGATCGGCTGCTAATGCCTGAAACTGGCACATGCGCAGATACGTCGAGGGGGACAGATCCTCATAGGAGACAGATTTTATGCTACACCGGAACGGCGCGGGAACACGCCGAGAGGAACGCGCGGAGCAAATGTAAGTGAATTGACACAGGGGGGACTTAATATGGGGGATGAATTACTATGGGGGATGAATTACTATATGGGGGATGAATTACTATATGGGAGATTAATTACTATGGGGGATGAATTACTATATGGGGGATGAATTACTATGGGGGATGAATTACTATGGGGGATGAATTACTATATGGGGGATGAATTACTATATGGGGGATGAATTACTATAGGGGGATGAATTACTATATGGGGGATGAATTACTATATGGGGGATGAATTACTATGGGGGATGAATTACTATATGGGGGATGAATTACTATGGGGGATGAATTACTATATGGGGGATGAATTACTATGGGGGATGAATTACTATATGGGGGATGAATTACTATGGGGGATGAATTACTATGGGGGATGAATTACTATATGGGGGATGAATTACTATGGGGGATGAATTACTATATGGGGGATGAATTACTATGGGGGATGAATTACTATATGGGGGATGAATTACTATGGGGGATGAATTACTATATGGGGGATGAATTACTATGGGGGATGAATTACTATATGGGGGATGAATTACTATATGGGGGATGAATTACTATGGGGGATGAATTACTATGGGGGATGAATTACTATATGGGGGATGAATTACTATGGGGGATGAATTACTATATGGGGGATTAATTACTATGCTTACTATGGGGGAATATTACTATACTTACTATGGATGACACATACACATCATTCATCTACTCTTGGTCCGGCCCCCGGTTCCAATATATGAACCCATTGCAGCCCTCAAGTCAAAACGTTTGCCCACCCCTGTTCTAGATAAATGCTGGAACTGGTCTGAGCATGACCCTATCTTCATAGAATGTACAGTATGGTTCTCTTACAGATAAAGCCACAAGAAGATACAAGAAGGCCAGAGGCAACTGGCAGAGTGCTACTTGCAATAAAAAAAACTGAATTATGATCCAACAGTTAAAAGGTCCAGATAATCCTGAAACTGGGGACTTTGGCATGCTGCCCAAGATCCATATGCCAGGAAATCCAAGCAGACCCATCATAAAAGGTATAAATACACTTACTGAACAATTCTCCAGCCTTGTAGGAAACCTTTTAAAACCATTAGTCACAAATAGTGCTAGTGTCCTCCAAGATACAACTGATTTTCTGAACAAGATCAACAATATACAGCAATTACCACCAAACACACTTCTAATCACTATGAATGAAGAGTCTCTGTATAGTAACATCCCCCACAAGGATGGAATTGCTGCATGTCACAGATTTTTATCATCCTCACCAAACCACAAATACAGCACTAAGGATATTACACAGCTTAGTAAATTCATTCTAACACACAACTATTTCACTTTCAATGATGACATTTATCTTCAGTGTATGGGTACCACTATGGGAAGTAAAATGGCACCCCACTATGCTAACTTATCTTTGGTTGACCTGGAGGACAAATTGCTTAAGAGCATACAACAAAAGGCATATAAAAACGATCACTATATTGATGATATTTTCATCATATGGACAGAATGTGATGAAAATCTGTAAATAAAATATGCATTGATCAATATATTTCACCCATCATTCAGACTAAAAATGGACTACCCAAGCACACAGCACAATTGCCTAGACACCACAGTATCCATCAGGGTGACAAACTGTACACCTCAATATACAGGAAACCACCTGACCGATGCAACTATTTTCACAGTTCCAATTTCCACCCCCTGTACACCAAATGGCCATCATACACAGCCAGACCATCAGATACCACAGAATATGGTCTGACCCAGAAGACAGAAATAAACATCTCAGAACATTAGCAGACTCCTTTAATGAGAAAGGTTGCAAGAACAAAACCATAAAAAAGCATAAACACAGCTTTGAGAACCCAAAGAGAAAACCTCTGACACTACAAAGAGGAAACAAAAATGACTGCGTACCAGGGGTGGACTGACCATTTGGAAACTCGGGCACTGCCCAGGGGCCCAGGGTCAGTAGGGGGCCCCATGAGATGCCCCTGGTACCTTTTTCATAGGCTTTTTTGAGTTTGGGCAAGGACACAGGGGCCCCATGATCCCCTATTGCCCGGGGGCCCCATGAGTTGTCAGTCCGCCCCTGCTCTGTACCTCTAGAAAACACATACAATCTAGAATGTATAAGAAAGATAATCAAAGATTTGCAGCCCATGATAACAGAGGATGAAACCCTAAAATAAATATTCCAACAACCCCCAATCCTAGCTTTTGGGCAACCACCCAGCTTCAAGTCATTAATCAGCAGAAATCAGCATGAAACTTCAAGTTTGAAGTTGCAAATAAAAGGGCCAAGCCTTGCAACAAAAAATACTGCAAACTGTTCAGCAAATTCAATCCATTAAAAAGTGTCACACACACAAAAGGGACCTTCAGTATCTCAGGATCAAACAACTGCACCTCCAGTAATGTACTGTAGTATACCTCATTCTATGCAAATTGCTGCACACCTGTGGGACATCGCTTTTGATCAGCCAGACCACACCATGGAAGACATGAATGTTTTAGTTCTTAAAGGGAACTTCAAAAATACTCAGGAAAGAAAAACTTTGAACTAAGAATGATAATTCTATTTGACACAAAGGATAATGAACTAAATGTGGGCTTCAGTTTCCTAAATAACTATCCAACAGTTTTATGACCACTCTCATCTCTGTGGTTCTTTTTTCTCTCTCTCTCAGTCCAATGCCCCCTCCTTTCCCTATCTAACCAACAACACAATTATAATTACCAGAGCTGTGTATATTTGTTTGTGTTATTTTTCTCTCAGTGATTGTCTTTCTTAAAGTGTATGTTATCCCAACATTTCATATTTCTGATACGTGTCTGTTATACCATGTATTTGTGTAAAAAAGTATCCTGTTGTCCTAAAAATGTGGATGTTAGTGCAAATAAAAAAGTATCATGGATAGTACTCAATTGTTTTTTTTTTTTTGCAAGTGCACTAATATGGCTACAGTCACCTCAAGCTTCAGTCTCTGAAACTCTTCTTTCTGACACAATTCCCATTAGAAAAACTGTTTTCAAGGTTAAATCCCACATAAAACATGAGTATTCTGGGATGAGAGGTGGTTCCATGAGCATGTTTAGAACCAACAAAAAGCCCCACTTCTGTACCACGGATTTAACTGGTGTGATCTTCATGACAGCTTTCACAACTGAACAACTAGAAGGTCAACCAACTACTTAACCTTCATGAATGCAGAAAGAGCCAACACCTGTACTTCCAATGTCTAGAAATGTAGCAACATGTCCAGGGCTGATTACAAAGATTCTAGCACTTGGGAAGTCTTTGGGTTCCAAGGATCAAACCCTTTCTGTGCTGAGAAAGTCTAAGAGCTACTTCCAGATCTTTGACATGCCTTCATAGACAGTTTGAGACTGGAAGAACGTATCGATCATTGAGGAAGAGAGTGTGAGAGTTTTAAGTTGTTCCTGTTTAATTGTCAGACCATCTAATTAGTTTCTTAAGATGCAATTGGAAAAAAACTTGGCTTGGACAACAAATTTTATTTTCAGAGACATGGGAATTGGCAGTTTTATTAATAGTTACCAGAATGGGGGGAACCAAGATCATCTTGGCCAGTGTGATAAGATGGTATTGGGTATTGGGTTGAACCCTTTCAGCAAAAGGGGAAAACTTACACCAGGCGAAAATTCTGTGGTCTCTTTAATGCATCCTACCATATGGCCTTGGGACAGAAAAACTGAGAATATGCATGGAGTTACCATCACATCCACTTCAGGCGTTTCCCAGACTACAAATATCTTGGATAGGTAATATCTGTTGAAAATCCTCTGCCTGTGGTGGATGAACTGGCGACTTACCTGAAAAGAATGTTGGGGTTATGTCTGCCAAGCTCTCCTCTGCATCTCGCAAGATTAGTAGCAAAAGCAGGCAACTGATGTTCCTCTGATGCAGCAGGTATACTACAATGGTTTTGTTGGCCAGAATCACTTTGACTCGCAGATCCTGAGGCTCGGGTATGTCTCACTGTCATAAAAAGAGACATTAGACCATGCTCACCAATGCTTCTGCCATGAAGTCTGGAAACAACTTGTCCAAAATCATCATGATGGTTTCTATATACAATCAAAATCTTAAAGCAGTCTCCAAATCTTTGCCTTGATTGGGCAAAGCTTTGATACTTGGTTCTGGATGGTAATATGTTTGTTCAGTCTAGCACACCTATCCATTATATCCTTTGTTTTATACTTCAGTGTTTTGGGATAATACTTTCATAGATTTCTAGTGGGAACTGGGCCTTCCAGCAAATTGCCTCTTTGATAGTTGTAACGAGAGGTGAGACAAGGTGCATATGCCTCCAAAGGCTCGCCCTCTAACTCATGATCTTGAACCTCAGCCAGTGAAGCTCCAGTCTGATGCAAAGAAGGGTCTGAAGGGTCTGAATTAGAAGTCTGGAAGTCCATTATTAACCACTTGACCTCTAGAAGGTTTTTATCCCCTTCATGACCAAGCCATTTTTTTGCTTCTAAGCACTGTGCTACTTTAACTGGCAATTGCTCGGTCATGCAAAACTGTACCCAAACAAAATTTTTATCATTTTTTTCACACAAACAGAACTTTCTTTTGATGGTATTTGATCACCACAGGGTTTCTTATTTTTGCTACATAAGCAAAAAAATAATGAAAACAAAAAACCCAACAAAAAACCTTTTTCTTGGTTTCTGTTATAAAATTTTGCAAATAAATAATCTCTCTTCATATATGTAGGCTAAAATGTAGTGTATATTATTCATCCTGTGTGAAGTTATAGAGTCTACCTACTACTGTATAAGTATATATATTTGAAAATTGATAATTCTGCTGTACTAATGGCCCATCTCATTGCGTGAGGCCCTAAAATGCAAGCCAGTACATATACCTTCCAAATGACCCCTTTTTGAAAAGTAGAACGTCCAAGGTATTTAGTAAAAGGCACGGCGATTTTTTTAAAGTTGTAATTTTTTATTACATTTTTTTGGGGTGTTTAAGAAATGAAATAATTTTTTTTCCCAATTTTTTTTTGCATACTGTCACCAGTGCCATACAGCATCATTGTACAACTGGTGTGGCGGTGATCATGGATACTGACTGGTAACAGCATGTAAAAAAAATATTTTTGAAACTTTTTTCTTTTTTTACTAGTTTTTACATACTTTCATCAGACACTGTACTACTCTGGGGGGATAATCAGAGATTTTTTTTATTTTACCATGATTGTTGTTACAGTGATTATCACTGCAACAGCAGTTGTTTGACCTGTCATGAATGGATTTTATTCATAACAGCTGTACTTACTCTAATGATGCTCTGATTGGCCCACAACTATTATCACATGGTACAGGGTGATGTGACTGGCGCAGGTACCGTTGGATAGCTGTGGGCCAATCACATCATCACTATGTTATGAATGAAATTAATTTGTAACAGTTTTGTTGACATTGTGATCGTTGATCGAATAGCAATCCACTCAATGCAACTGGATACCAGGAACTGTTACATGAGCAGTTCGCTGCGCATGTGCTCAGCAATGTATATATATGTTACTGAGACTGTCTGCAACACCCATCCACAGTACTGTGGGCAGGCAGCAAGTGGTAAAAAAAAGTCCATTGTGTAAATCCATTGTGAGTCAATTCATCCAGGGATGCAGATCCACATCAATCACAATGAAAGAAGCCCCCTGCCTCCCGAAAAAAATCATGCCAACCAATAGACACATTCAATCCCATCACTGACTTGCCAAGAATGACAACACCTGGGCCCTGCTGCTAAAAGTAAACAAAATTTTAGGGTCTTTCTTTGTTTTCACAGTCAGAAATTCTCAACCAGTATATGAATGGGGCCAGGGGATGCAACTGATTGGTAAGCTTTCATAGCAACCATTGACAGGGAGGTATTTGTCATATATATAGAAGTGGTAAAAACACTGTGGCTATATATATATATATATATATATATATATATATATATATATATATGAAGTATGGTCCCTGGCAAAAGGCAGAACACCCAACAACCAAAAGTTCATTGCGAACCTTGAGCTCATCTTTATACCTTACACACGGCAGCATCTCTATGCTGTTGTTCATTAAGGATGCTGAGTGCACTTTCTGACAAACCGAAATCTCCCAGAAGGTATACTGTATTTGTTATGAAATAATTTGGGTAATAAGGCATGCATGTAAAACTGTGAATCATGTCAATATAGTAGTTTTGAAACAAGTGATCTTTCTTTAACATCCAATGTAGGTAAGCGATTTTCTTTCAGAAAAATAAATATTCTGAAATCTAACAGCAGCTGGTTAAAACTAAGAGGTGACTCATAATGTCATAAAAACAAAAGGACAGCAAAACCCCCAAGTGCGTTTGTCTTCACATCCTGATGTGAATTCTTTTATTTCACTGCCAAACAAGACCCCGCCAGAATGCATGAGTCAGAGAATCGTAGCGTCTGCACCTTCCCTCCGGTGATGAGACTCCAACTCTAGCCAAGACCGTTCCGTCAGTCTCACACTGGAATGAGCAGACCCCGAAACAATGAACATTTTTCAACTCTTCATTGGAAGATGTTAGCTTTCAAACCCTACTTCAACCAAAAACCTAGTTTTGGATAGAGAGGGGAAGGAATTGAACATCTGTCCCCCCATTGTAGGAGACTTCCAGTTATTTCTTGTCCCATCGAAGGGTGTCATCACAACAGGAAATAAGGGGAAATCTCTTCAATGGGGGCAGTAATAAAAAAGACAAATTTTGCATATATTGATAAGCCATAACTAGATCAGATGAAAGTGCTCTTGTCCAAACCTGCTCATCTCATTATTTTGTCCTCATACATTTGTTTGTTCCCTTACACTTGTTTGAGGTCATTTTTTTTTAAATACTTATGTAGCACTTCCCTCGTAAGGGTTGCTGTGTTGTGGGTGGCCCTAAGCTTCCTTCCGCATAGCCAGGCAACAGGTATTTCTCACACAGACTTGAATCCAAAGACAGTGACCAGTCCATGGGCTTCGTTTTATTGTTTCATTAGGGGAATTCAACTTTGATAGGGAAATAGGGATTATGGGATGCCCAGTTTGGCTTGGATCAATGGAAGGGGACACTTTCTTCCTATGTATAAAAGCAGATCCTGGACTGTTCTTTTCCTGAAAGCCGTAATTAATTCTGGATCAGTAGCAGCCACCCTTTATGGGCGAGGAACTGTTAGCCCCTAGAAAATCAACTTAACTTCTTATAGCTACATGTAGAGGTGTCTTCTCCCCACCCCCCTGTAGAGCTGCTCCCAGCTCCACAGTCTGCAAACACTATCAGCCCTCCTGGCTTCTCAGAAGATCTCCCGGGACAAGAATAAAGGATTGATCCCAGCACTGTCCTTAGAAAGCTTGCTACATGTGGCAGTCTTTTCCCTTGTAGATCCCAGAGTGCTGCTGTCCTCACTCTATCCTCTTTGCTCCCTGCCGCTCCAGGTCTCGATCCCATTCATGCCTTACTGCTGAATGTATCCTCCCGAGCCAGGCCAAGCCCAGCCTGGAGGCTGCCCCCAAGACCTGGGGGACTCCTCCCTGGCACTGACAGTCTCCTCAGCACTCCATCATCCACCTGACTCCCCATTAGCCTGGCTCTCTCATATTTATGGGCCAGTCCACCACTCTACTTGGGCCTCCAAACCTGAGATTGGCCAGACTCCCATCAACATGCAGATTAGGTCTCCACTCCTTCCTGCTTAGCAACTTCTGGAGGTTCTATGGTCCTCCAGAATCAGGAGGAGGCAATAGAGCCACAGCCTGTTGAGTCATCTGGCTGACCTGCAATAACCCAATCTCAATCACAGACTCACACAATTACCATGAGTCATTCACAATGATTTTACCTACGATACACTACACTATTCTAGTAGCACACTAGAGGGTGCTACACTTTTTATTGGGTTTCACAAGAAAGCACAACATAGTCCATCATAGCCATGATGTTGAAACAGAGGCCTAATAAGATAAACCAACAGAGTAAAATAAGTTGGTGAACGGCATAATACTATACATGAAAACTATGTGTTTTAAGTGGAGCTTCCAGTGGAGGAAGCAAGGAGACGTGGATGGAAAATCCTGCAGACATCATCAGCCCAAGGCGTCAGGATGAGCCCAAGGGAAGTCTGTGCTTGGCCAAGGAAAACTGTAATAGGCAGATAAAGAACAAATAACATTAACCTATAGCAACTAGGAGCTTAGACCACAGTTCCAGGTGCCTTAGGGCATGTGAGCAGGTACACTAGGTTGATAAAGATTCTGCTTAGTTATCCAGGGTAGAGGAAATAACTGTCGATCTTTGCAGTGGAGGCATTGAGTTGGTAGGGCCTTTCCAGGAAGGAGGACAGTAGAGCAGATATCTCCTAGTGTGGTTGGGTATGATCAAGAATACTTGCCATCTAGAGATTAAATGTTTGGTGGAGATGGAGAGAAGCACTTTAATTTCTAATCTTTCCCAATATAGGAGGGTTTTTAACATATTTGTAATGTCTTATTAGGCTGGCCCTGTTGATGATGTTCAATTTTTGAGTATGGATCTATGGGCTACCAGTAAGGATATATAAATCCAGTGGGGATCTCACATAGGATTCTCCGTTTGGGTCAAAGTGGTCCTTCCAGTCACTGTGCCGTAAGCCAGAAATCTTTTTAATAAATGATTTGGAGATAGCCTGCGTCTGCTGCTGGGGGAGCAATAGTAATTAAAGTGTATTTAAACCCAAAAATAAAAATGCAATGTATTACAGTTTACCAGTCCTTAGATAAGGAGGCTAAATTAACTTTATTTTACAGGCATTTTTTCCATTATTTTAACCTGGTGATCCTGAAAAAAGAACACTTCCTGTCCCTGGGTGCTACAATCATTCATTCAATAGTATCTATTGACGGAGCCATTGTTGTCATCCAGGCTGCTCTTCTAATTGGGTCTACAGATATGTCTTCCTCTCTTGAATCCAATACATGGAGGATAGGAATGTGTAGATTGCAAAAGATAGGTTTAGAGAGGCGGTAATTGTACTTTTAGTTCAATTCACAGGAAATGACAAAGACATTGCAATTTTGTCAAGGTTTTATGAAGACCGCCACAGAATGATTGAGGCTTATCATTTTGAATTCAGTGAATGTCTATTTAGTCGACCAAGACACATCTTATTGTATATTATACACACTGCCTAGTTTTATTTTATTACAGTTACTTACAAAGCACTGTCAATTTACACATGTATATATTGTACATTCACAGCAGTCCCTGCTGTCAAGGAGCTTACATTCTAAAGTCCCTAACTCACATTCATACTAGGGACAATTTACCTACCATCATGTCTTCAGAGTGTGGGAGGAAACCCATACAGGCACAGGGAGAACATGCATAGGATTTGAACCTATGAACCTAGTGCTACTAGGCATAAGTTCTACCCACTTAGCCGTTGTGTATTCTTCCCTCCGTCTCTCTTCCTTTCGTCTTTTGATTGTTTGTATTGTTTGTTTTGTTATATCTGTTTAATATAGTAAATTAAAACAAAGGGATGATTTATCCCGCCTTGATTACTGCATCTCCCTCCTCACTGGTCTACTGTTACACAGGCTATCCCCCCTTCAGTCTATTATGAATTCTGCTGCTAGACTCATACACCTTACCAACCGATCAGTGACTGCTGCCCCTCTCTGCCAATCCCTTCATTGACTTCCACTAACCCAACTTCTAAAATTCAAAATACTAACCACAGCTTACAAAGCCATCCACAACACTGCCCCTAGCTATATCACCAACCTCATCCGCAGATATCGCCCAAATCGCCCACTCCGCTTCACCCAAGATATCTTCCTCTCTAGCTCCCTCATCACCTGCTCCAACACTCACCTCCAGGACTTCTCCAGAGCCTCTCCCATCCTCTGGAACTCCCTATCACAGTATGTCCGGTCAGCCCCCACCCTGTCTGCCTTTAGGCAATCTTTGAAAACTCACTTGTTCAGGGAAGCCTACCCCACCTCCACCTAAGAACTGTACTTGAGTCACCTCTACCAGATCATTCCCTGAAGCTATCACCTTTTGTATCACCTCCCCCTTCCTTTCGATTGTAAGCTCCAGGAGCAGGGCCCTCATATTCCTTCTGTACTGAAATGTATTGTAATTGTGCTGTCTCCTTTATATTGTAAAGCACTGCGAAAACTGTTGGCGCTATATAAATCCTGTATAATAATAATATTAATGGTGTCCCTTTGAGAATGAGAAGATCAGATAATCTTTACACAACCACAATCATTCCTATTTTTAAACACCAACATTCCCATAACAAGTAAATGAAGTTGATTTTGACCTTGATAAAGTTTTAATCCACTCGCTGGGTACTGAGCAAAGTTGCTGTGACTATAATCATCCCCCGCCTAATAGTTCAGTAAATGTTATAAGTTTCTCTAGGGAAAGAGACAATTCTGATTCTACAATAACAGACAACAGTGTTTTGTGTTCCATCTCTCAGCTGGTCATGGTCTAAACCCCTCTGCAGGCTTTTATTTGGACTCTGTCAAGCTCCTGTATTGTAAGAACAATTTCAATGAGCAATCATTGATGATTGAGCTGAAAAGACACTTTCTTAAGCTGCACTGGCACACACCGGGCACATTCCAGAGCAGATGTAACCTTCAGAAACATCGGCACAGGGCAATGGTCCAAGCCATCCAAACTGCAGGGAGTGGAATGCAGATTGCTCACTTCTCCTCCACTCAGAACACACCAAGTGCTGCATGAATCAATAACTACTAGAAATATTATGCTTATTAACAAAATAATGCTCAAAATGAACCAGTCCTCAAATAATCCAGAATAATTCACATCTTCATGTAAATAAATAATAAATGTAAGATAAAGTGTCCACCAGAGTCAATATAATTGTACAAAAATTAAAGTCCTTCATACAGTTCACATAAAAAAATCTCCTTGTTGCAAACAAATCCCAAGTGCTTGGACCAGAAACCTCAAAGAAGGAAAAAACTCAAATAGTGCATTATTCTTAGCAAAAATTGAATAAACACTGTGATATACTCACACAAACACACGTGATCACTAATTGTGCAAAAGTGAACAACCGTGTAAACCGTGCCAGTGAAAACACTACCGTGAAAAAACATTCAATAAAAAAGTGTAAAAAATTGTGTACACTTCTATAGTGTGCAGATTAAATACCCTTACCGAATCTCATAAATCATAAGACTTGTAATTATTAGGAGGATGATGTTATGAATAAGCTCCAACAGAGGGATCCTCACAGCCACATGGATGTACTCCTCTCTAACCACCAATCTCCATGCTCCAAGCGATGCCAACCATATATAAAACAGATGATAGTGTAAATCTGTATAAATCTTAGGAAATAGACTTTATTTATATGCTTACATGGTATTACATCTTTAAAATCGCCATCCATAAAATTTATCTGGCTGCCAGACCTCTGGAGATCCTCTGAAACTTTTCCTGCGTTTTAGATAGGAACTTCCAGGATCCAAAATGGCCGCCCAATCACATCCGGTTCCGCTGTACGTCTTGACGTCACTTCCCTTTGACACGTTTCGTCATTCAACTTATAAGTACCTCCTTGCTGCTCTTGATTCCTTCACATGTGTGTTTGTCTATGCTCACCTTTCCTTTGAGGGGATTTTTATATTAGGGATACTCTTATTAAGTTAATTTTAATTATGAATCAATATTGCCATTGCTGCAATTATCTATCTAAATGATGATGATTATAATTAGCACGAAAGAATTAAAAAAAGGCATTACATATGTAGCGCTACCCTCGTATGGGCTGTTCAGTGATGCTTGTCCCCAGTGGTTGCCCTGACCTTCCAAGCCTCCTAACACCTCTGACACTCTGGGTTCAGACATGCAGTATTTTAGCAATATAGGATAATAATGCAAGGGTCACAATCCTTTAGTAACACTTCTATATTAGCATTGCCTAAAAGAGTAGACCAAAAATCATAATAGGATTAGTTTACACAAATCAATTAAAGCATGAAAGCAGAAACAGAAACAGTCAATTATCAATGTCTAACCAATTATACAGTTACGTGAAGCAAACTTCAACACCATTTAAAAGCAACACCAGTAGTAAGAGGGGGAAGAGAAGGCTTGTAATCTTGTTTTCTCCTTCTGAACCATCAGTGTTACAAGGTGGGCATACAGAAAATCCTATATAAACATAGGCTCAGGTATAGTCCCTTTAGCTAAAACTGCAGCTTGATGTGATGTTGAGTGTTACTAATCATGGTAGCTGGTGTCCTCTGCTAGCAAAGGTAGGGCCCATGAATGGTTTTGAGTACTGGTACGTCAACGGGGTTAAAGAAAAAAGCTGTTGTACTGCTCAAAGCAAATATCTAATGGTAGTGTAAAGATGCCTGCATGCAATCTCTCTAGAGGGATGACAGAATGAGGTTGAACATCCGCCCACTCACCAATTCTGTTGATTGCACAGCCTCCTAGGAACTAGGACTGGGGCGTTCTTGCACAGGCTCTTGAAGGTCTGTAGAGATGTGTGGAGTAACCACCTGAAAGCCTATCAGCACGGTGATCAGCAATGGCTTTGTGGGGCCCAGCAGTAGCAGTCCTACCCAACCCATTGACCTGAATGGGTACAAAGAAGAACAGATGCGATCTCGGTGTAGTGATCAGAGTCCCAGCAGTGTAGATCTGCTGCTAAAGGTACTGCGGTCACAAAACCACAGTCTCTCTTTTAAGGAGAATGGCAGTCCCCCTGCTTCCAGCTCCAAATCCCATTCCAAGAGAGAAAGTCCACCACTTACAACTGAAGGTATATGCACTCACAGAATCCTTTTTATTCGCCAGCTATCTGGTATGTGTAGTTCAGTCATCATGCAGGAAGACAGTGTGCATTGACTGTACTACTACAGGTCCCAAGATCCTCTGCTTGGGAGTACTCAAGGTTATGAAGAAATTTATGTGCAATCACCCAAAAGTTCCTACAAAGCAACATTTCAACTACTACTTTACATTACATTGCATTACCACAACCAAAACAACTATAGATAACAACTAACAAACGGAACCTGAAAGTCCAAATGCTCATTACAACCAGGGCTTCTTATATGTTACGTGTTAATGTACATTACATTAAAGCAACCCATTGACCTGAATGGGCTGCCAACACAGCACAAAGAACTGAAATTGAATATGCTGCAAGTTTGGTAAGTGCAGGACAGAATTGGGTATGTTCAACAAACTTGCTACTCAAATTTCAGTGTCATTTACAGTGAATAGCACCACAGCACAACAGAGAATGTTATCTGCACTATTGTGTGCCTTGTACCAGCGAAATGGTGTGAATGGGCTGTAAACATAAATTGGGGACTATGCCTATTAATTAGGATACTTATAACAAGAGGAATTACATATGCACCCATGTCAACAAGTATACAAATTGCAAGGATTAGTGCAAATTCATTGCAGATTACTTCCTGGCTTTTCATTCTATTCTATAGCTACGGAGTAAAGTGATGAAGGTTGCTGAGGGGCTCTGGATTACACCTCCACTCAGGTGCTCCTGTCAGGTCTAATTATATGCAGCTTTCTTGTTAGGGTTCTTTCACATGGGCCTTCCATATGTCCATTTACAGATGAAAAATGGACACACATGTATTTCTATGGACTAGCAGATATAAACGGTTGATCTACTGTGTATATCCGTTAATGTCCGCATCCGTTTTTTTAACAGAAGAAAAACCTAATGGATGGAAAACTTATGTAAACGGATAGTTACATAGTTAGTATGGCTGAAAAAAGTCCATCCAGTTCAACCATTAAAAAAAAAAAAAAAAAAGTTAGAATCCTATACCCACAGTTGATCTAGAGGAAGGCAAAAAACCCCCAGAAAAGCATGAGCCAATTTGCTCCTGCAGGGAAAAACATTTCTTCCTGATCCCCAAAGAGGCAATCGGATATTCCCTAGATCAACTTTACCTATAAATGTTAGTATCCAGTTATATTCTGTGTATCTAAGAAAGAATCCAGGACTTTTTTAAAGCAATCCACTGAGCTGACCAGAACCAACTCTTGAGGGAGTTTATTCCACATTTTCACAGCTCTCACTGTGAAGAAACCTTTCCGTGTTTAAAGATTAAATTTCTTTTCCTCCAGACGTAAAGAGTGCCCCCTTGTCCTCTGTGATGACCTCAGGGTGAATAGCTCTACACTGAGTTCACTATATGAACCACTGATGTATTTATACATGTTGATCATATCCCCCCTTAATCTCCTCTTCTCAAAAGAGAATAAATTCAGTTCCTCTAATCTTTCCTCATAGCTGAGCTCCTCCATGCCTCGTATCAGTTTGGTTGCCCTTCTCTGTACTTTCTCCAGATCCCCAATGTTCTTTTTGTGAATTGGTGCCAAAAACTGAACTGCATATTCTAGATATAAACATATGTAAATGAATGTAAACAGACATACGGTCCGTTTTTGCATCTGTTTTTGCATTGGTAAAGGATGTAAAAAACTGATGAGAAAATGACAAGAAACTGATGAGAAACTGATGAAAAAACTGATGTAAACTGATCCGTTTTTTTCTTTGACTGAACTGATAACAAAACGGCACACTCGTGTGAAAGAAAGGACCCTTAGTTTCTCCCTGACCAGAGCAAGAAGTGTACTTGAAATAATCTTTCAACCCTTCAAAGCTAATAAACTGCATTGGATGCACTTCTTGCCACTGGAGCTGTTGACCAAACACACCACCAACCGTTGTCAATAGTCAATAAAACAAACACAAGTCAGTAGTGCTTCTTCCTCTAACTCACTGTACCAGGGGCGGACTGTCAACTCATGGGGCCCCCGGGCAATAGGGGATCATGGGGCCCCTGTGTCCTTGCCCAAACTCAAAAAACCCTATGAAAAAGGTACCGGGGCATCTCATGGGGTCCCCTACTGACCCCGGGCTCTTCGGGCAGTGCCCAAGTTTCCAAATGATCAGTCCGCCCCTGCACTGTACTGTAAATAAGTCCACTAAAAAGTACAATATATAGAACCTTTATCATTATTCAGTCTCCTACTATGATCAGGTTTCAGGCTCTGTTTCCTTGGCACATTACCTCTTGAATTTCTTCCTAGAGGCCAAACCTCACCTTTTGTTTCTCCGTGGTTCTTCTGTGTCAGATGACCTTCCCACTGCTCAGGGACCACCACCAGGGAAGATAAAGATCACTCCTAATAAAACGAACATCAACACGCTTTATTACAACACATCCAAACTTACATTAAAGTTTCCAAGGAAGAACCAGTTACCCCCCACTGGAACATCCAGAAACACCACCCATGACAATATAAATCTCACTGTAATTTCTTGCAAAGTACTTGAGTGCAGGTTTCTGGGATATTCCCACACTTCACTGGTTATTCCTTCACAGAAAACATTGTAACAGTCCTTGATACTCCCAAGATGCTTTAACAAATGATGCCCAGTGACAACCAGTGTAATAGTCAACGTGCCAGTACATGGTGGAAGTTGTAACCACAGCTGTAAATGAGGTTCTTTTTTAATCCATTTATGAGTTTGTTCAAATGACAAACTCATAAATGGGAGGTGATGAGTTCTCCTTGGATCTGGTGTACTGTGCTTTTCTGGGAACATGCACCTATGCACGTGTATTTTACAATCACAGGTTACTTGAAGGTTGGTCTAATATAAATCATATCAATGTTTTTTTTTACTGAGGGCCTGAAGTCTGAACGCAGTAACAAGCAGAGGACAAGGGACTAGTAAGCAGTGTGTCTCTGGTCTGCCTGCAGCTGATCTTTTCTCCAGTACTGACCTACCCTGCCTTGTTCTGCACTGTTTCTCTGTGTGGAAATGGCCATCTTTGTAAATTTGCAGGTCTTTACTTACTCAGGTAAGAACTGCCTCACTAATGACTAGCTATTTAATAACTGGTAATGGCATATTCATGAAGCAGCAGGATAGGAGGAGGAAGCATAGATTCACAGAATGAATGAAACAGAAGGAAGGAGATCCTTGCACTGCAGGTCCTCAGATCCAGCTTCCACTCCAGCAAGGAGAACTTTAAGCAGTACAGTAGTGACATCAGCAAAAGATCACTCTAAATCTTACAAACCTAGCAATTATAGACAACAGTACCTTAGATGATCTCATACTGAAGATATAAAGTTCAAGGAAGAGAAAATGTTTTTTTATTTTTAGGACTAATTACAGCAGAACTAAGGTTTTTTTAAATGCAAACACTCTGAAACTGCAAGTGAAAAATAGTGCATGCAAGCAAAACAATGGGGTTGATTTACTAAAGGCAAATAGACTGTGCACACTGCAAGTGCAGTTACTCCAGAGCTTAGTAAATGATGTAAGGCTTCACTTTGAAAAGAATACCCAATCACATGCAAATAAAAAAACAGCATTTTTGCTTGCACATGATTGAGTGATGGGAGTCGGCAGAGCTTCTGCACATGTACTAATCTTTGGAGCACCTTCTCTTGGAGAGTGCAACTGCCCTTTACAAAGTGCACAGTCGATTTGCCTTTAGTAAATCAAGCCCAGTGTGTCTTCTGGCTTTTCGAAAAGATCTCCCAGCTGCTGTAAAGACACAATACAAAACCCAAGATTCTCTATGTGTAAAGGCCCATTCACATTCACGTCTCTTATGTTCCATTCATTTTTATAGGACACCCAGCTGCACAGGCACAGCCACTATGTCCTAGCATAACAAGCGGGTGGGTGCATGGGGCCCAGGGGCGGACTGACCATTTGGAAACTCAGGCACTGCCCGAGGGACCGGGGTCAGTAGGAGGCCCCATGAGATGCCCCTGGTACCTTTTTCATAGGCTTTTTTGAGTTTGGGCACACAGGGGACCCATGATCCCCTATTGCCCAGGGCCCCATGAGTTGTCAGTCCGCCCCTGATGGGGCCTGAACACACTCTATATGATTTCCTGCACACTCCTGCATGTTATTTTAGGACACAGCAGCTGTGCCCATGCAGCATGTCCCAATAGAAATGAATGGGATGCCAGCATAGGGATGCACACAACAGCTGTGTATCCCCATGCCAGTAAAATACAGCCCTGTATGGGAGACGCATGTCTGCACTTCATGCGAATGGGGCCTAATTAGTCAATGAGAGAGCCAAATGAAAATTCCTTAAGAGTCCAAGTCTTTATTATGGTTACAACAAGCATGGCTATGGACAGCCACACATTCTGGGGGCCACACAGTCCCTTTCATCAGGGCTGGAGATAAAGTTTAACACACATAAAAATAATGATAAAGCAGAATTGCTACTAAAAATACACATATATAAAAGAAAAATAAACAAATAATAATGACATGTCCATGTAAAAACAAACTTGTCATTGAAGTAAGAAATGCAACAATAACAACTCAGGTGTATTTACTAAAGACATTGAAAATCTTCACACAATACATTCAATTTTCACTTTAATTATTCAATGACCGCAGATTAAATCGAAAAACAGAGATACACTGTGTATCTACTTTCCTTTAAACACCATTGCAAAGTATTTTTAGAGTAACTGCTATGAGTGATTATACACCATGGCGCCTTCAGCTGTGCCATCAAATAGGACCTAATGTCTTCTGCTTCCACAACAACTCCTAAATTACATTTTATAGCCTCATAAATAATATATATAATGCATGCAAAGCTATCTGTATGTTCACTTATACAGATTTTTTTAACCTCTACTATAAAATTGTTATTAACCAGTTCCTCTCTAACACCTGTACACTCCCTATGGGCCAGAGCAAATTTTACATATCTGCCATTGGCTTGTCTATCTGACACAAAATTTTGTAATTACTTAGGACTATTCATACTTTTTTAGCACATACAGGGCTTTCTTTTGGTGATATTGTTTTGAAAAAATTATCTTATTTTTGATTCAATACATAGGCACACAAAAAAATGTAACAAACCTTTAAAAATATTTTTTTTTACTTTGAAATTAAAAAATAATTTGTCCCATTAAAACAACACTGAAATTATAATTCTGATACAAAGCATTGCTAAGTTATTTAAAAATAAAAATATGTTTTGTTTTTTAATTTTGTGCTTTTTTTAATGTGACACCTTAAAAAAATCCCAAACAAATTAAATGAAAAAAATGTTTTTTTAAATATAAGTTATTAGAAAACTAGAAAAAAAGTCAGCAGGAAAATAAATTTTAAGGTCAGAATTGGTTAATTAGAGCTGATAATGGTATACGAAGGGTCAATAAGGGGTTAAGCAGTAAATTTTATTAAATCATTTAAAACTGTATTTAGCTTTATTTATAAACTTTATTTTCTTTACTTATCAGATTGCTTTAAAGTGTTACTAAACCCCGGACCCTGCATTCACTATATCTGGTCTCCCGGACCCTGCATTCACTATATCTGGTCTCCCAGGACCCTGCATTCACTATATCTGGTCTCCCCAGGACCCTGCATTCACTATATCTGATCTCCCACAGTACACAGAACATGGAAATGCAATTATTTTAGTAAATATAAACTGCTAAATACCTTTTCTCACCAGCAGTATATAGCAGTATTGTGACTTCTATCAGTGTCCGGGTGGGCACTGGTTAATCTTGTAGACAGTTTTCATTCTCCTTTGACTGACCTATGAAGCCGCATGACCCCTTATGCTCTGTCCTCAGATCTTCACCCTCGTCTATTACTTTTCTCTTACCCTTAGTCCATTACACAATCGGATCTACATCACACTGCACATGCATCATGGCACGTCATCAAGGGCTGAATGCGCCACCCAGGAAGAGACACCTGGCTCCCTGATGAAGTAAGAAGAGAAGATGATAGCACTGGACCCAGATTGCTGAGACAGAATGGCAGCTTACAACAGGTAATGCTGGGTTTAATGGGCAGGTGCATATGTTGTATATTGTAAAGCACTGAGCAAACTGTTGGCACTATATAAATCCTGTATTATAATAATAAGAATAATAATAATATGTTTTGTGAGGACAACCCAACAGATAAAGTAAGATGAAAAAAAGAAATTAAAAGAAAAAAAGAGAAAGAAAAGTACCTCTTTGAAGTGGTTGTAAATCCATACATATAACCAGTGAAGTAATTGGCCTCAGGTGATACACAGAGATTAAAAAAATCCTTCTATATAAGTTGTACCAGTTTATCTGCAGATGTCTGTTCTCTATATCTGTTTAAACTGCAGAATCTATACAGCTTGTCTGAGATTTCAGAAAGCAGGGGCCTCAAATTACACTCTGCAGAGCTCAGTGAGGAGAGCTCTGAGAGCTGATTGGAGGGAAGAGACACACCCCCTTTCACACAGCTCACAGGAACAGAGCTGAGGCTGTCAATCTGCTGGAGGTCAGTGGTGTATTTAGGTTTCATGCTGCCCTAGGCAACACAAAAATCGTAGAGACTCTGACCGATACCCCATCCCCCACGAAAAGAGGCTGACATTGACCAACAACATCCCAGCCGCTCACCCCCACTCGAGAGAGCCTTCCACTACTACTGCCCCCCATGCACTGACAACCCCCCCCCCCTCTACCAGCGAGAGAGCTGACCTTCACAGCGCTGGGCATCCCCAGGAACAAAAGTCAGGCTCTGCATACACCATCAAGCAACCCGCAGCCTCTCTCAGATCCCACCTGGTCCCCATACTGATTGTGTCCCTTCTGCCATCCCTTCTTTCGGGGGACGGCGCTGTCCTCCTGAAAAATGTCACCCTAGGCAAATGCCTTGTTTGCCTTGTGGTAAATACGCCCCTGCTGTATATATGATGGCCCCTGTTTTTCATACAGATAGGAACAAGGCAGCAGATAGAAATGACACTTAGTGCTCTTAACTGAGACAAGTACACCCTATAGAAGGATATGCTTTTTTCATATTCCACGTCTGAGGTTTACAATCACTTTAATTAGCTTCCAGATAAATGATCACTAGTATCTAAATGTGCACAAGATTGCAGCATTAGATTATAAGCTCCTTTGGGCAATAAACACTGATGTGAATGTTTTTTTGTTCACTCCACTACTATGTAAATGTTGGAAGTAAATAAAACAGATGGGAAGAATGTAGCAATATATCCATCAGGATACAACATATATTGTTCTCTATCTCCAAGGATTAGATCCTCGACTCATATAAAAAGAGATCAAATATTTCTGAAGTGTAAGAGGACCAAAGTGACATTGAAGACCTTGAGAAATCGATAATGGTGGAGCCACTGGAGGTGTATGTAACCTAATATTGTTGAAACCGGTATGTGCCAACATTGTCCCTGGCGCTGACCTCAGTGCAGGGCTGCGAGCCCAGGGGGGGCCCAGAGCTGTGTATTAGATACCTTAGGTTGCCACACAGTGTATACTGTAACATCTTCTCTTGGCACAAACACCAACAACAAGCAGAATCATGAAAGGGTAATTATCATGCGATCTTACTTCCCGTTGTGCGTTGACAGATGGCATTTTTGGCCTCTGTACCACTTCAATATAAAACTCATTCCGATGCCATCTTATTTATTGTTAGGAGAGATTAAATTGCATGCATATTATAACTCACGCCAGAGCTATAAATTATGACATTTGGTAACATTACAACGAGGAAGGAAACAAAATGTTTGGATCACAGTCAATGTGCAGTTGTGTGAAAACAATTCAGTCGTACAATAGATTTTTTTATAGGGAGAGAAAAAGGGCAGTTGGCCCAGAGCAAATTTTGTTATTTTCTATTTTTCAATAGATTTCTTATTGATGGAACCTGAGAGTAGCAAAAAAAAAGAAAGAAAAAAAGCTTTCAGTAGCCGGTTCTGCTGCTTTCATGCAGATAAAACAATGGGATTTCTAAAGCTGAACCTAGGAAAATTAAAAACTCTCTTTTGCCAGAACTGCAAGGGTTAACTGGTTAGGTCTAGGGGACTTATAAGAGCATGTAGTAGGGCTGCATGGCTGAATGATTTTGGCCCCAAGCACAATGCCCTACCCCCTCTCCAGCCCTGAAAGAACACTCCTCTGCCATCTTCTGCAGTGCTTCTAGCTATCCTCACCACAACCCGGCCATAGACCTTTATATCCTGAAGATATCCCAAAGAAGGAGTGTCCACACAATAAATAGATTTGCTGAACCTTACTGGTGTTGCACAGTCAATCGCATATAGAGGATGGTCCACAGTAGTCACAGGTGAAAGCACATGCAGCACCTCAACAGCCATCTCCCAACAGTCTCTCCTCTGCCCAGGGTCACCAGAGCTCACAGGACTGTGCTCTCTGTAGACACCTCCTATCTAGGTACACCTCTATGGGGAACCCTCCAGGAAAGCAGTGTCATAAGGGATCTCCAGCCTGGTCTATAAGGCCTTATGTAGTCCACCCTATCCCCCACCTCCTTAAGGGACAGAATGACTACAGCTGGCTCCTCCTGCATACGGGTCCACTCCACCCAGCCTCCTGCCCTGTCAATGGTCTACATATACTAGTTAAATGCCCCCCAAGTGTGGGGTGTTTAGCTACAATGCCCCAAGTCTCTCCATGTCCTTCCCCACCAAGCTTATATGTGGGTGCTGACTCACCCCTGACATCACTGTGCAAGGGCTCTACCTGAAAGGGGCCTAACACCTTGTTTCACCACCTGCTGTACCAAACACTATTCTGGAACAGATCCACCTAGTGGTAAAGTGGCTACATACACCCGCCTACAAGCAGTTTTACTCATTTGGCAATAAAATAAAATTCCCATTTTTCATTGTATTTTATGGAGCCAATTCACATCTGAGCGATGTGTTGCTGCTTCTAATTGTTAGTCCGGTTGATAAAAAAGACACATGTCCTTCTGTTTCAACCATTAAAATGGCTTAAAAGGGCTTCTCGCACCAAAGAAGTACAGGTGCTTCTTTGGGGCAGGATTGTGAGTTTTAGACTTTAATTGGTGCGCATGAAAAACACTTTTTTTTTAAATTTTACCACCTGACAATCAGTTGCCAAAACAAAAATGCTGACACCTGACATGTCATGAAAAACGTATAGAAATACGTATTAAAAAAAGAATGCCTAAAAAAGCTGATGCTCAAGTGTGAACCTAGCCAAACTAGGTAGACTAGGTTCACCCTTGTGCATTTGAATTTATGGTTTGGCGGTTGCCAGCAGAACGGTACTTGTCTGACTGCATTGTGCCAAGTGTAAAGTTTGGTGGAGGGGGGATTATGGTGTGGGGTTGTTTTTCAGGGGTTGGGTTTGGCCACTTAGTTCCAGTGAAGGGAACTTTTAAGGCGTCAGCATACAAAGACATTTTGGACAATTTCATGCTCCCAACTTTGTGGGAACAGTTTGGGGATGGCCCCTTCCTGTTCCAACATGACTGCGCACCAGTGCACAAAGCAAGGTCCATAAAGACATGGATGAGCGAGTCTGGGGTGGAGGAACTTGATTGACCTGCAGAGTCCTGACCTCTATCCGATAGAACACCTTTGGGATGAGTTAGAGTGGAGACTGCGAACCAGACCTTCTCATCCAACATCAGTGCTTGACCTTACAAATGTGCTTCTGGAAGAATGTTCAAACCTTCCCATAGACACACTCCTAAACCTTGTGGACAGCCTTCCCAGAAGAGTTGAAGCTGTTATAGCTGCAAAGGGAGGGCCAACTCAATATTGAACCCTACAGACTAAGACTAGGATGTCATTAAAGTTCATGTGAGTGTAAAAGCAGGCCGACCAATACTTTTGGCAATATAGTGTACATAGAATGATAAACTTTCCTGGGGATATTAGATATTCATATCACCAAAAACATGTCATCACAAAAAGATGAGTAGTATAAAAGAATAGTAGCAAGATAATCACCTGTAGTACCTCTACAGTTATAGAAAAATGCCCTCACTATAAAGGATCCATTATAAAAAGGTAAGTTCGATAGACAAAGGGAAAACATGAAAAGTCAAGAAAGAAGAATGAAAAACCCAGGAGGAGAGAGGTAAAGGAAAAAGAAGAAAGATGAGTGAAGGTCGTGTCGGGGTCCACGTGCAAGGCAAACCGCCGCATCATTTAGCTGATGTAAATGTCCATATAGCTTCCCTCTTTTAGGTATTTGAGCTGTGTATTTAGCTGTTTGTCTAAGGTTCAGCTTTAAAATATAAATTTTTTATGGATACTGAGAAATTCCCCCTTATAGATTCCATAAAGATCACCGTTTTTGTACTACAGAGAATATTCATAGAAGTAGATGATGATATAAAGTCACAGTCCAGCAGATGTTTCCTAAGCTCTCCATACATATTTTTTAAGGAAGTAAGAAATCCATTTGGAAAACCCTTTCCTTATATAAACTACCGAAGTGGAGCTGTCTCCTTACTATCATAAGGAACGTCCTTTAGTAATTCACTCTCGTGGCAACTGTCCAATTTTGCTTTGGAGGCCATTTCTCTATATCAGGGGTCTCCAAACGTTCAAACAAAGATCCAGTTTACTGTTCTGCAGTCTTTAGGGGGGCCAGTGGGAATAAAAAAAATGCCCCAGTGTCAGTGGGAATAAACAATGTCTCGGGCTTGAAGACGGAATAGTGCTCCATGATTGATATTAGTGGGAGGAATAGTGCCGCATGAATGGTATCACTGGGAGGAATAGTGCCCCATCATTAGTATCACTGGGGGCAATAGGGCCTAATTGTTTATATCAGTGGAAGGAAAAATGCCCCATTGCTAGTGTTTGTGAGAAATATGGTTCCCCGCTGTTGATATCTTTGGAAGGAATGGTATCTACTTGTTGGTATTAATGGGAGGAATAGTGCCCAAAGAGCTGGAACAAGGCAAGCAAAGAGCTACATTCTGCCCAAGGACTGCAGTTTGGAGACCCCTGCTCTAAATTATGTCCCATGTGCTACTGCAAAAATAACTTAGTCATTTAGAAACATTATAGTTGGCAAGGACACACACCCATGTCCCTTTGGGAACTAGGTTGAAGAACTTGCTTGGTAAAGGAGGAATGAGGAGAGAGCTTACTTTGGGAAGATAAAACCAGCTGCGATACAAATATCATAGCCTGAAATACCATTTGCTGCCATTGGATACACATAGGCAGTTACAAATGTGGCACACAATGTGGTGCAATCTAAGGGCTGTGGAGCAACCTAGTGATTCCCACTTTTAATATTCTTTGAGCTATCCTGCAAGCTAAAAGCTTGGTGTGATCACTTTTCACACTGTTTCCTACACAACCACATAGTAGCTTGCCACCATCTGTAGTTTTTCAGCTGACAGCTCTGCTCGGCACACACATAGGCAGGCGCAGTTAGCCTTCCCACCTGTGGGTGGCATAGTGCCATTACTGCATGGGAAGGGGAACCTCATAAAGGAATTTCTCTGGTCAGTGACTTGAGGGTGGAAAGTGGTCTGATTGGACACATAACTCTTGAGGGACTTTGGTGGCCATCTTGGGTGAGGGAACCTTTTAAACAAGGGACCCCACATCATTTTGGCATCTTTCTAGGGGACGTAAGTGTTGTCAGATGCAATTAACTTGCTTGACACTAGATGGCTCAGTTCTCATTATAGTATGGTAGAGGGAAAGTTGTATGAGGTGTTAGCTCCCATTTCAGAGAAATCACACCTCTAGTGATGTAATGGGTGGAGTTAGTGCCCAATTTAAATGCCAGTGGTGGGTGGAGCCTAGGTAGGAGGGGCATGGGACCCAAACACCCCAGAGCTGTCAAAACATAGTCTCCTTCAGTGCTGATCTAAAGGCCCTTTGCAAAGCTAAAGTCCTAGGCGAGGTAATACAGAGCATGGGAAGAATAACTGTAGTCACCCTGTCACCCCTGACCATCTTCTGTGGGTCCTGTAGCGGGGTGCTTAAGGACTTGGATGCCTGGGAAGAGTCCACTGATATAAGTAGTGGTGGAAGCCTGGGAATGAGTGTGCCATCTGGGAGCGAGCCCGGCTGGGCATAGGGATGTGTATAGGGACAGGAACCCACTTGTGAAGGAAAGTATAGAACACAAGGTGAGGTTCCAGACAAGAATGGATAGCTCAGGCTCTTTCTTCCCTATGGAGGGACATTTGGAGAGACTAGTATAATAATGAAAGCACCTTGATCCTCCCTGACCCTCATCTGCAGGTCTTTAGGCTTAGTATACTTGGGGAAGTGGTCCTAACTCCATGGTGCTCCCAAGGAGAGCAATGGAAGTGTATAGGGAAGATGGCTTAAAAGATGTGTACTTGTGCTCTGTAATGAAATGACTGCTACAGAATGTTTAACCTTACATATGGCATTCCGCAATGAAGATACTGCTAGTATGTCAATGTGAAATGCCATGGAAGATTTACAGTAAACTGGGGAAAATGTATTTGTGTGTGGACATTCCTTTTATTTTCAAATATAAAGGCAACAGGCCAGGGATGTTGTGAGCAGGACTAAGGCCAGGAGTATGGCACAATATGGTGGAGAGTTTAACTCAGCAACATATGGGTGGTTATCCTGTCCAAGGAGGGAACTGTACAATCTGATGCCAACATCTACCCAATTGTAGTACTAGTCCCCCTTACATGTGGACAGGGACAGGGACAGGAACCCACTTATGAAGGAAAGTATGTAGTGCAGGGTGAGGTTCCAGGTGAGAAGGGATAGTTCAGGCCAGGCTCTTCTTTCCCTTCATCACTCCAATAATCATTACAGGAAAGAACTCTACCCCTGATACTTGAAGCCATCTTTCAGCAACACACCGAAAGATGGCTACTGGGACTGTACGTTTTCTGTATCTGTGCCAGGAACAGTCTGTCACTTCAAACAAACTTATTCAAAACTCATATAATGGAAATTGGTGAACTTCCCTGCTCAATGAATGCATTGGTGCAATGTGGTGTCCTCCATTTGAATGCCACTCCAATGCACCTTGCTGATGAATGTGCCTTGCGGTGCACTAAGGTGCATTCAAGTGCACTGCCAAAAAATGGTGCACCATTTTATGGAAGTGCACCTCAATGCATATTAGTGCGTTGCCATATGATGCACTGCAATGCACATCTGTCAGCAAGGTTCTTCAGGGTGCCATTCAAATGAATCACACCAATGTATTTAATGTGCATGTTACCACTACCCCAGAGTGTGGTAGTATTGTTGCATACAATAAAGGAAAACATTTTAAAAAACCCATTCCATAATATTTTCAAAAGATACGGCCATGTTTTTTCCCTGTTTTTTGTGTTTGGCATATTTTTAAATGACATTCTGCTATATGTTGTATCTGCATTGCGAAACATTAGCTGCAGACAGAGCGAAACGTCTTCCGGGAACTCTCACCCATGCTGTTCATTCACACACATTGATGGGAATCGCGGGGAGCTTGTTCTATTCTTCACAAACCAGGCTGAACTGTGCCATTCTTCTGTAACAAAACAACGACACCAATCTTCTCTTCATAATTATCCTCTTACACTGGAGACTTTACGGAAGCACTGGGGCAATCCATTGATTATAGTTCTCTGAAACGAAACAACGAAGGATAAATAGAGCAGTGCTAAATGTTCTATAGGGGATTTCAAAGGATTTCTACTCTACTCCATATTTTCAATGTGTATACATCTTGATCTACTAGTTCCCTGAAACTGGTTTCTTTGTTAATTTTACAATTGTAGTCAATCACACTAGTGCAGCACAGGAACAAATACATAACAAAATATATATATGTGACAATTACCCTAAAAAGATCTGCAGATTATATAAAGTGCTTATAAAACCAAAAGTGGATGCAAAAATAAATAAATATAAATAAGCTAAACAATAGTGTTTATAAAGTGCCAGTGATTATATACTGTATAACAAAAGTCCATTATAAGACAATCCCAGAAAAAGAAGAAAAGTCCTATAAAGATCTCCAATAATCATTCCAGGTGCTCATTCACAGTGCAAGGTCCTCCACCACTATGCACTCACTCAGCCATAATGGACCTCCATGCATTGCTGCTCAGTACTGCTGGAACTACAGCTGGAACGGAATCCTAAGGGGAAATGCTCACCACATGGAGCCCAAGAGATAATATACAGCGTAGTATTTTAATGTTTAAAAGATCTATATTAACCTCCTTGGCGGTATGATTCTTTCCGATTTTTTGTGCTGAAAGCGGTACAATTTTTTTGCATGGAAATATGTAGTTTTTTATTGTAGGCTGTAATTTTTAGGAATAACTCCCTGAAATCTGTCCAAACAAGAGTCTATTAAACATTCCGGATATGATAAAATTTGAAACACGAAATCATAAATTATAATTTAATAAATAATCATAAAAAATAATAATATAATAATAATAAATTTAATTCAATAATATAATCAAACCAAAAACACTGAAATTTGAAATACAGAGGCAAATTTGCACATCGCTGAGCAAAGTCGCAAAATCGTTTTCAGTGTCTGATGATGAATTTCCCCACAAATCATTATCACTCAATTCTGCAAGTGGTTCTGATTTACTATCACTGCTCTAAAACCGTACGTATGTCCCGATGTCACAGGGACCGGAACACAGAAGCCGGATGCCGGCATCAGCCGGAGGAGATGGCCGGGGACGCTGCAGGGGACACATCGTGGGAGCGAAGGACAAGGTAAGTGCTGCAGGGACCCCCAGAGCAGCGCCGCATGGTAAGCCCGAGTGTAGCTCGGGGTTACCGCTTTTGGTATAGAAATTTTACCCCGAGCTACACTCGGGATTACCGCTAAGGAGGTTAAAACAGCTGTGACAATCTTCCACGTGGAAAACAACATTTGTGGCCAGACTTAAGCTGGCCACACACGTATAGATTTTCGTTCAAGAATTTTCATTTCAAGAATATTCGTTTGATTTTCTAATCGTTAGTGGGGTCAAATCGATGCTTGTTTTCGACCGTAGTGAAGGGAGAATTTGAAGGGGCAAGAAGGCAAACGTTTCTTGATCAAATGAATTTTCGGCCAGTGTATGTGGTTCTCATTCAGAAATTACATTCATTTTAAACTCCAATGTTAAAAGCAAAAGACAATTTTCGAACAACATTCGTCCATTCACCATTCAATGTGCTGCGAAGGGGGGGGGGGGTCAGTAGAGGGGAGGATTTGTACTGGGAGGAGGGAGGAATTTATGCTTAGCTACTAAGCATGCAGATTAGTGCTTGACTTTTTTTGGGGGTATGGGATTTTTGCTGACACATAATTGTCATACATCTTTGGGGAGACACAATTTGGGATTTTTGCCCTGGGCGCTAGATGATCTTGTCCCAGCACTGAAACAGCAGCATTGTTTTTTGTGAGGTTTGCTGTCTTTTCTCTTTTATCGAAGAACTTTTATACTGCGTTTGTGCAATATTTTTTCCACATCTGATTATTGGGATGAGTTTTTAAATTTTAAGCTTTTAAACATCTAAAATACGCTCAAAAGACAAGAGGCTCTGTTCTCACAGTTAAAACAAGAAATTTCCAATATGACATCACATCTTCAAGGGTCATGTTTACTTGCTGGATTATCAGAAATGGCGGACGTATTCCACAAATAAAACACATGTACACTTTTATTTTTTATTTTCCACAGAGTCTGAATAAGGCTCTATCTACATCTGTGCATTGCAGTAATATATGGGTTTCACTGCACATACAATAGTTGCAATACATAGTAATAATGCCTGATGTTCAGTGCATTCATTTTTATTGACATCTTAGTGCACCTAGGCAGCACACCATGATTCACTTACATTGGAATGCACAGATGAAAACCAATTGTGCATTTTGGTGCGCTGTAGTAAAAAAAACAAAAAACAAAACAGCTACAGTTCATTTAAAACTTGTTTGTGGCGATTCACCACAATGCAGAGTAAATGTATGAATGGGTTCTAACTACCAGTAAATAATTATACTTGGAACATTTTTGGCATTATTTTGTCTAGTCCCTTTCCCAGGGCTTTTTTTCATCCAGAATGTGGCAGTACTCTCCGTGGCCCTGTGGTCACCACTGTAACTAAACACAGAAGCCAGTAGAGGGAGATTTCTGCACTACTGACTACCTATGTTGTCTTCTGTGGGTACAAGTGACCGCATGCCTCTCCTAAAAGCTCACACAGAATCCTCCATGCCTTGCGCTATCCCTATGAAATCAGAGGATTTGATGGGGGAATTACACATCTTCACCGGTCTCATTGCAGAGGCTCCTGCAGCCCTTTTCCCCAGCCAGGATTTCCCCCTTTTCTGCTGTGAGTTCTACCTCCTCTTCCATAGTAGACAATGTCTATCTGGCTACATTGGTGTGGGAACCCTGGAGTATGTTGGCTGGATGTGATCATCAGGATGTCATGGGCTTAATAAATGTGCCTTTTACAAGCTATTGAAATGTGAGTGGCCTGGATTCTGTTCGTTATTGTACAAGATTGATCTGGCAATATTACACTATGTGAGTTTTCTCTTTGATGATACGGTGGAGCAAACTTTGGAGCTACGGTGAGGACCTGTAAGAGGATTTTATCTTGGAGAGGCTATCATTGAGCTGATGGAAAGAGGGTATAGGATTCCCATAAGATCCTAAAGGCTTTTCATTCACCAAAATCTGGTGAGTGCATTTGATTTTGGTGTGCACGGGTGAAAGGTGGAAGGCTAGAAAATTATTTGGAGTTCGTATTTTTCACCACAAGGGACTTTTTATGGTGTCCTTTTCTTGAAAAAATTTTTCTCTGACACAGATATGCACTTAATGATATGGGACATTTATATTTTGTGATTTATTAATAATTGATTTTAGGTCTATTTTTGCGCTGTTTATTCATATATTTTATTCTTTTGAATGGGCTGCCTTACATAGCAAACTACAGCAAAAAAAAAAAGTGAATGAACTTTAGTAGTGTGTTATAGCGTGCTGCAATGGACATCCGTTGGCACGGTCTGTTAGCATACCATTCAGAACAAATGGCTCTGCAGCACACCAATGCGCAAAACTCTCCTTTACCAGCAAAGAGTGAGCCAAGCACACATTACCACAGCACAACCGCATGAATCCAGCCTAAAAGCTTACAGAATATAAACAGAAAATCTGGGAAGATCAGAACCCAGGAATCTATGGACAGTTTGGCAGCTCCACTCTGTCACTTCCTGCGTCTCCTCGTGGTTATCCACAGATAATTCCCTATCTCTCTGATGTCCATTCTGCTTCAATCATGTAGAACATTTGTAGAATAAACATATACAGATCGTGAAAATGTGTGACAAGTGCTGATAAACATGTACATCAGGTCTTTGTCCTCGTAGGCTGTTTCCACATCAGACACATGTGAATATTTTGATTGCGGGCTGATTACATATCGTTCCTAATGTCTGTTTATATCTTTATACAATCAGAGTGATAGGGATCACAGTGTAGTCACATTCCTCCTCAGGGGGTCACACCGAGGCCACTTCCTACGTCCCAGTCATTTCATACATCCACAAAAAGCTGTACAAAGCCAGATTGGCCACATAACCCCAATATCATTCTAGAAACAAAATAACTTTCTTGCAAAAAAGAAAACTCTCCTTTTGTTTGCAGTTGCAACCCAGGAACTCTGGGAACGAACAGTAGAAACCCCCCATAATGGGTACAGCAGGAGGGTAGACCAAAGAACTCATAATGGTGTGAACCCCTCACAAGGGTCACGGCAGGTGTGCAGACCAAGGAACTTAGTACAAGGATGGTGGGAACTCTTCACAATGGTCAGGGCAGGTGTGCAGACCCAGGAACTCAGCACATAGATTGTGGGAAGCCCTCACAATGGTCACAGCAGGTGTGCAGACCAAGGAACTTAGTACAAGGATGGTGGGAGCTAATCACAATGGTCACAGCAGGTGTGCAGACCAAGGAACTTAGTACAAGGATGGTGGGAACTCCTCACAATGGTCAGGGCAGGTGTGCAGACCCAGGAACTCAGCAGATAGATTGTGGGAAGCCCTCACAATGGTCGCGGCAGGTGTGCAGACCAAGGAACGTAGTACAAGGATGGTGGGAACTCCTCACAATGGTCAGGGCAGGTGTGCAGATCCAGGAACTCAGCACATAGATTGTGGGAAGCCCTCACAATGGTCACAGCAGGTGTGCAGACCAATGAACTTAGTACCGGGATGGTGGGAGCTCCTCACAATGGTCACGGCAGGTGTGCAGACCCAGGAACTCAGCACAGGAATGGTGAAAACCTCTCACAATGTTCACAACCAGTGTGTAGACCCAGGAACTCAGCACATAGATTGTGGGAAGCCCTCACAATGGACACGGCAGGTGTGCAGACCAAGGAACTTAGTACAAGGATGGTGGGAACTCCTCACAATGGTCAGGACAGGTGTGCAGACCAAGGAACTTAGTACCGGGATGGTGGAAGCTCCTCACAATGGTCACGGCAGGTGTGCAGACCCAGGAACTCAGCACATAGATTGTGGGAAGCCCTCACAATGGTCACAGCAGGTGTGCAGACCAAGGAACTTAGTACAAGGATGGTGGGAACTTCTCACAATGGTCGGGGCAGGTGTGCAGACCAAGGAACTTAGTACCGGGATGGTGGGAGCTCCTCACAATGGTCACGGCAAGTGTGCAGACCCAGGAACTCAGCACAGGAATGGTGAAAACCTCTCAGAATGTTCACAACCAGTGTGTAGACCCAGGAACTCAGCACATAGATTGTGGGAAGCCCTCATAATGGACACGGCAGGTGTGCAGACCAAGGAACTTAGTACAAGGATGGTGGGAAGTCCTCACAATGGTCACGGCAGGTGTGCAGACCCAGGAACTCAGTACAGTAATTGTGAAACCCTCTCACAATGTTTACAACCAGTGTGTAGACCCAGGAACTCAACGCATAGATTGTGGGCACCCCTCATAATGGTCACGGCAGGTGTGCAGACCAAGGAACTTAGTACAGGGATGGTGGGAACTCCTCATATTGAGCACAGCAGGCGTGCCAACCCAGGAACTCAGTACAGGAATGGTGGGAACCCCTCACAATGGTCACGGCAGGTGTGCAGACCCAGGAACTCAGCGCAGGGATAGTGGGAATCCCTCACAATGGTCACAACAGGTGTGCAGACCAAGGAACTTAATACAGGCATGGTGGGACCTCCTCATAACGGGCACTGCAGGTTTACCAACCCAGGAACTCAGTACAGGGATGGTGGGAACCCCTCATAATGGGCACATTAGGTGTGCCAACCCAGGAACTCAGGGCAGGGATGGTGGAAACCCCTCATAATAGGTATAGTGAGAGGGCAGACCAAAGAACTCATAATGGTGGAAATCCCTCACAATGATCACAGCAGGTGTGTAGACTCAGAAACTCAGCACAAGGATGATGGGAATCCCTCACAGTGGACCCCAAAACTCAGCATAGGGATGGTGGGAACCCCTCGCAATGGTCACAGCAGGTGTACAGACCAGTAAACTCAGCACAAGGATGGTAAGAACCCCTTACCATGGTCACCTTAGGTGTGCCAAGTTAGGAACTCAGCACAGGAATGGTGAGAACCCCTCACAATGATCACTCCAGGTAGTAGACCTAGGAACTCAGTGCAGGGATGGTGGGAACCCCCCATAATGGGCACATCATATGTGCCAACCTAAGAACTCAGGGCAGGGATGGTGGAAACCCCTCACAATGGACACAAAGAGAGTGCAGACTCGAGGAACTCATGGCAACGATGGTGGGAACCCCTCACAAGGGTGTACAGACCCAAGAACACAGAACAGTCATGGTCGTAACAGCTCTTCCTACATCTCAATCAGGTCATATCTAGAAGAACTCCACAAAATACTGTACAGAGCTAAACTGGCCACAAAACCCCAATGTCATCCTGAAACAAAATAACTTTCTTGAAAAAAAAATTGGGAAACATTTATGAAAACTGTCATTTTGTTTGCAGTTGTTGAAAAATAACAGCCCAAGAAATAAAAATATAAAAATGACTACTTTAGCCACCTCATCTAAGGACTGGTAGGCTGCCATAGATTTAATAGGTGTTATTGGGTTTAGATACACTTTGAAGTGAATGCATAGTGCACAATGGGTAGCACAGTGGCCAAATGGTTAGCACTTCCACATGGCAATACTCGGGTCGTTAGTTCAAACCCCAACCATGGCACCACCTGCCTGGAGTTTGCATGTTCTCCCTGTGCCTGCGTGGGTTTTCTCTGGGTACTCCAGTTTCCTCCCACACTCCGAAGACATGCTGGTAGATGAATTGATTCCTGTTCAAATTGGCCCTAGTATGTATGAATGTAAGTTAGGGACCTTAGATTGTACACCCCTTGAGGGTTAGGGACTGATGTGAATGTACAATATATATGTAAAGCACTGCATAAAATTGACAGCACTATATAAGTACCTGAAATAAATAATAGTCATTTTTTTTCATTTTGCATAGAGTAGGGAAGAACTAAATCCCCTGTAACTTTATTTTTTTCTCTGTGCTTTGGCAGGAAAATTCTTTACTTAGTTACTGTTCTGGGGAAAATCAGAGGAACACTACAAAATGAACCAGTATTCCAGTTGGCTGATTCACCCTCACCACTTGTTCTAGTGACAACTGTAACATTTTTAATGTCCCATAACTTTCAACCCCGGCAGGAGTGACTTTCCACAGTATGGCACTAATAAAAACTTAATAGGGGTTCTAAACTTCCCTTGCTCTATCCAAAACTAAAAATAAAAGGTTTGGCTTTACATACAGTTTACAGCTAAACTCTGGGCACAAAAAAATTAAATTCAAATACATTCTCCAAAGGAAAGAAGAGGCAGGATTAGATTTGACAACAAGGGAATTAAGAACTATATACAGGTGAAACTCGAAAAATTAGAATATCGTGCAAAACATTTCAGTAATGCAACTTAAAAGCTGAAACTAATATATGAGATAGACTCATTACATGCAAAGCAAGATAGTTCAAGCCGTGATTTGTCATAATTGTGATGATTATGGCTTACAGTTTATGAAAACCCCAAATCCACAATCTCAGAAAATGAGAATATTACATGCAATCAATAAAACAAGGATTGTACATAGAACAATATCGGACCTCTGAAAAGTATAAGCATGCATATGTACTCAGTACTTGGTTTGGGCCCCTTTTGCAGCAATTACTGCCTCAATGCGGCGTGGCATGGAAGCTATCAGCCTGTGGCACTGCTGAGGTGTTATGGAAGACCAGGATGCTTCAACAGCGGCCTTCAGCTCTTCTGCATTGTTCGGTCTCATGTCTCTCATCTTTCTCTTGGCAATGCCCCATAGATTATCTGTGGGGTTCAGGTCAGGAGAGTTTGCTGGCCAGTCAAGCACAGTAATCCCACGGTCATTGAAACAGGTTTTGGTGCTTTTGGCAGTGTGGGCAGGTGCCAAGTCCTGCTGGAAAATGAAGTCAGCATCCCCATAAAGCTCGTCTGTGGAAGGAAGCATGAAGTGCTCCAAAATCTCCTGGTAGACGGCTGCGTTGACCCTGGACTTAATGAAGCACAGTGGACCAACACCAGCAGATGACATGGCTCCCCAAATCAACACAGACTGTGGAAACTTCACACTGGACTTCAAGCATCTTGCAGTGTGTGCCTCTCCATTCTTCCTCCATACTCTGGGTCTTTGGTTTCCAAATGAGATACAAAAGTTGCTCTCATCAGAAAAGAGGACTTTGGACTACTGAGCAACAGACCAGGTCTGTTTTTCTTTAGTCCAGATAAGACGCTTCTGGCGTTGTTTGTTGTTCAGGAGCGGCTTGACAAGAGGAATATGACATTTGAAGCCCATGTCCAGGATCCGTCTGTGTGTGGCGGCTCTTGATGCACTGACTCCAGCCTCAGTCCACTTCTTGTGAAAGTCTCCAACACTTTTGAATGGCCTTTTCCTGACAATGCTCTCCAGGCTGCGGTCATTCCTGCTGCTTGTGCACCTTTTTCTTCCACACTTTTCCCTTCCACCTAACTTTCTATTAATGTGCTTTGATACACTTTGGGAACATCCAACTTCTTTTGCAATTACGTTTTGAGGCTTTCTCTCTTTATGGAGGGTGTCAATGATGGTTTTCTGCATAACTGTAAGGTCAGCAGTCTTTCCCATGATTGTGATTCCTACAGAACCAGACTGAGAGGCCATTAAAAGACTCAGGAACCCTTTGCAGGTGTTATGGCTTAATTAGCTGATTAAAGTGGGACACTTTGAGCCTAGAATATTGCACCTTTTCACAATATTCTAATTTTCTGAGATTGTGGATTTGGGGTTTTCATGAGCTGTAAGCCATAATCATCACAATTATGACAAATCACGGCTTGAACTATCTTGCTTTGCATGTAATGAGTCTATCTCATATATTAGTTTCACCTTTTAAGTTGTATTACTGAAATAAATGAACTTTTGCATGATTTTCTAATTTTTTGAGTTTCACCTGTATATACAGGCAACTATGCAGGGGTTGAAACCCGCACAGCCCTTGTTGAGGAATTACAGATTGATTTTACACACATGCCTAACAACAAGAGAGGTAAGTATCTCTTGGTTATAGTGGAATACATTTTCAAAATGGCTCGAGGTTTTATCACTAACAAAAAGGATGCCTCCACTGTGGCCAAAATTTTGTGCAAGGAAATCATTCCGAGATGGGGATGCCCTCTTGTGATTGATTCAGACAAGGGCCCAGCATTCACACTCAAAGTGACTCAACAGGTAACCAAATTAACGGTTATTGAGTGGAAATTTCACATCCCTTATCACCCACTGAGTTCAGGAATGGTAGAGAGGATGAACAGGACAACTAAGGATAAGTTGAGGAAAGCTGCTGGAGGTACATTTGTTAAGTGGGAGACTTATCTGCCCGCAGTGTTCCCAAAGTACTTTGAACTGTATGTTTATTGTATCGGAGAAGAGGGCCCTAAATTGATATTCCTGACAAAACTGGTGTCAGAACTGTGGGATAGGAGCGGCCATCGGAGGTAGGTGAGCATTTTTTGTCTTACTTTGCCCTGATTGCCCCCTATCTCCACCAAGCCTCTGTGCTGCGGTAGCACGAGCAGTTGTCCGCTGGAGCTTTAGGAGCTCGCGGGGTTAAAGAAAACCTAGGTTGATTTTTAAGAAATTTGTGTATGTCTTCCATACAATTATAAAGAATAGTGTGTTAAGTGCTTATGTACGCTTGCAACAGAGTAGTGTGTGCATAGATAACAGCATTTCATCCCAAGGGAACAAGTACAGCTTCACCATGCACAAAGAGTAATCACTGGGAGAGAAACACATAGGCCAACTTGCATAACATTGCTTCTTTGTTTTGCAGTGATGATGGGAAACTCCCAAGGTAAGGGGGAGTACCCAGACCCTCCTAAGCCACTGCGTAAAAAGTGTTAAGAGAATTAAAGTTGTTAAAAACATTAACTAAGGAAGATGGATCAGCTCTAGAAAAATCCCAAGCACCAGCTAATGAGACATGCAAAGAGTATGTTGCCCGAGTGTCACCTTGGGATGATTATTATGTTGTGCAGTGGATGGACAGCTTGGCAGGGTGGAGTTCAACCATGGGGAGTGCCTGTCCTTTTCCCAGAGATGGGGACAATGATGATTTTCACATGGATATGATGAAGGGGATATGTTTAGGGGACAAAACTGCCTTTCCCTATTTTGGTCCAGATCCTGAGTGGGATATGAAATGTATGAGAGGGAGTGCATTGAATTGGTTGAAGTATGCCCCAGGATATAAGCTCCCGACACAAATCCCTTCTGCCCCAGTAACTAAACAGAGTAATAACCCTTTTTGTGACACTTTTTTGATGCCTGCCACTGTGCTTCCTGATTATATTCAGCTGTATCCTCGGCTCCCTAAGGGATAGAAAATATATAAATCCACGTTGTGTGTCTATCTAAGCCAGCAATGGGCAAACTACGGCCCGCGGGCCGTATACGGCCCGGCGGACCTTTTGATCCGGCCCGCGGAGCGTGATAAAAAAAAAAACAGTCAGGGCAGGCAAACATTGGCTGTCAGGATGTGTGTAGGCGGGGCAGCGTGACGAACATGAGGGGAGCTAGGCTCCTCTCACAGTCCGCCCTGAAGACCGGAACAGCGCGGGAACACGGCGAGAGGAACGCGCGGAGCAAAGGTAAGTAAATTTACACAGGGGGGACTTGGCTTACTACTTGGGGGGGAATAGTACTATGGGGGATGAAATACTATATGAGGGATGAATTACTATATGAGGGATGAATTAATATGGGGGATGAATTAATATGGGGAATGAATTACTATAGGGGGGATGAATTACTATAGGGGGGATGAATTACTATATGGGGGATGAATTACTACGACCTACGTGTGTGAGCAGACGTTCAGCGTCATGAACATCAATAAATCCCGTCACAGATCCCAGTTAACTGACCAACACCTCAGATCTATTCTGCGAATTGCAACAACAAAACTAACTCCTGACTTTGATGCCTTAACAAAAAAGGGAGACCAACAACACTGTTCCCACTAAAATTGAAGGCACTATTTTATGAAAGAAATACATTGCATAAAAGTTTTGTAAAATAACTATTTTTATGCTTTTCTACCTTAAATTAATCTAAACATTTAATGTTACAAATTTTAATTTATATTAATTCACACATACACATCATTCATCTACTCTTGGTCCGGCCCCCGGGTCCAATATATGAACCCATTGCGGCCCTCAAGTCAAAAGGTTTGCCCACCCCTGATCTAAGCCATCATATTGCTTGTTAAAGTGGCAATGACATCATCACTTTGCCGTACACTGCATGTGCAGAGAGCTGAGCTTTGGGAGGAGTCCATCAGGCTCCACCCACTACAGGTTGCCTGCAGAAAACTACTGGAGGGGGCGGAGACAAGACCAGTCACCCTGCACAACGAGAGAGAGCAGCAATGCCAGTCTTTATTACAGGAAGCTCCTACACAGAGGTAAGCTTTCACACTGTAAGACTGCACAGATCTGGAAGAAATATACAAAGCACACCAAGATTCAAGAATACCCATGACCCAGAGTTCAGCTTTAAATATGCATCTTTTTAGTCAACAACATGGTAACCTTCATTTATTATTTTATATCAGCCCTAATATGGAAGGGACAAAGGAGTGAAAACCAGGACAAAAACTAAGGCTCCATTTGCACTTCTGCGACTTGTCATGTGACTTTGGATACATAAAGTCACATGACAAGTCACAGCCCATGTATTTCAATGGAAACCGTTCAACTATATGCAACTTAAAGTCGCAGCGACTTTCAACTGTGTCGATGTCACCCTTTCGAGCCTGTTCCAAAATTGGGCTACAAGTGAGCTGTGCCAGCTGAGTAAAGCTGTTTCCCTACAACATAAGCATGTCCATGGGAATTGTATACAAAGAATCTGCAGAGCTAGGACAAAAATATGAACAAAGTAAGCAGAAAACTGTCATTTAAAAAAAACAAAACTTTATTTATAGTCACCTACAAAACAAAGTTTTATTTTCTGAAAATGTACTTCTCCTTTAAGTTATTCATTCTGTTGAGATGATTGCATTCTTTGAAGATTTAGTTATTTAGCTAAGCTTATGAAATTTCTATAGAAGGAATAACACAGGTGACATCTGTATTGCAGACTTACCATGATATAATCTCAGCATTTATATATTAGGTGAAGGGTTTATAAGCTCAGCAAGCTTTCATTTAGCCTGTCCTTGTTTACTCCCATCAGGTCACAGAAATGACAGGAGGCTCTAAAAAACAACATAGTCTTTGTGGCTCTCGGTGCTCATAGTGGCCCTTCAAGTGTATGTAAACCCCAAAAATGAACTTCTCACTTTTGCTCCCTTTTGCTCTGTACCATTGAAAATGTTCCACAAGTCTCGTCTGACGAGTGCAAACTCCAAAAAAATTAAAATAAAATTGAAAATAATAATGTTGATACTGCCAGAAAGTGAGAAGTTTCTCTGTAGTTTTATCCTAATTACCAGCCCTGCTCTATAAGAACTACAAAAGACCACCCCCACGTTAATGAGGAGAGATGGAGGTGTTCTGATACACTTTCTGGTCTAGTTTCACAATGCTGCTTTGTTGTAGATACAGAAAATAGTTAATGTATGGTTGCACCAATATGTATGGTGCAAAGTTCTTTAGATCTTAGCAAGCGGTATAGGCCACATATGATGTGTATGACCTTCCCAATAAAAATGCGGTGAAGGCGCGTACCACACACGCCTCCACTCCTCTATATAAACGCACAATAAAATTGCAAAATAAACAATACAATAATGGTCCGATAAAAGTTCAGTGATCAAAAAAAGCCACAAATAAATAGAAGAAGGCTTGATAAGATCCCCGTAGTATATATAGTCCGGCGTTATGCAGAACAACAGATAAATTGCGCACTCACCGGAGGCACAATTTAATTGTGCATTT
Source organism: Staurois parvus (assembly GCF_062004578.1). Lineage (NCBI taxonomy): Eukaryota > Metazoa > Chordata > Amphibia > Anura > Ranidae > Staurois > Staurois parvus. The sequence continues at coordinate 3,125,110 of NW_028318184.1, read as the reverse complement.
GTATCATATACACCAAAGGTCACTCCAGTCGTAGATGGAAAGAAGCTCAGATCGGATGGCTCCGTGAAGAGGGGTGTCACATCTGGGGATCCCTTGTGATAAACCAGCTGGTATAGATGAGTGGCCGCCGGGCCTCCTTGATCCGGCGGCTTGACGTCACGGCTAGCAGGGGCTCCTCCTTGACACGTGTTTCGTATCACACGTACATCATCTGAAGGAATAAGAACCAGAAGGTCATACACATCATATGTGGCCTATACCGCTTGCTAAGATATAAAGAACTTTGCACCATACATACTGGTGCAACCATACGTTTATATCACTTTTTAGCGCTGCACTATTTGTTATGTTTTGTCAGTTTTAAGGTTTTAAGGTCTTCCTTTTTAGTGTATCAGCTGCTGTATCTGTTAGCGCTCACTGAATGTCTCCATCATTACAGAAAATAGTTGTTGTCACCCTAGGTGAACAAAATACAGCCACTACATATAAGAATTGGTAAACAACAATATATGACATTTTTGTTCTTGGTTTTAGCTATGCTTTAAGACCCCTGCAAGTATTTTTTTCTAACTGTGCCCCCTCGGGGAGATTTCACCTGATTTGCTGTTATAGAAACACAGCAAGAAGTTAGAGTAGGTCTCTGCAAAGCAATTAGACAGTTGCCACCAGGCTTTCCTCTTCCAAGATTTTTGTCACCTTCCTATGACAACAGTAAAATGTTGGACTTCCCTTCACTATCTGTATCAGTCACAATGGTCACCAGAGCAAATAGAGAGGTCAAATCTCCTGAATGGAGAGCTCAAAGAACAGTAATAGCCAGCATTCCAAGCCAAACCTCAAACATTTCTTGAGGTTACCATCTTCAAAGCAAAACTATATTCCACTGACATTTCAGGGCCTTAAAAGACCCCTTTATCCCTGTGAAGCCCTGAAATTTTGGTGGAATATGGTTTTGCATTTGAGATGATAACCTCAAGAAATGTTTGAGGTTCAACTTGGAATGCTGGCTATTATTGTTCTTTGAGCTTTTTATTGCTATCTGTATCCTCTTCAGGAGATTTGAACTTTCTATTTGCCCTGGTGACCATTGTGACTGATTCACAAAGTGAAGTGAAGTCCAACATTTTACTGTTGTCATAGAAAGGTGAGGAAAATCTTGGAAGAGATTGGAACTCTCATCTTTACTTTTTGATGGTAACCTCATCAAATGTTTGATGCTTGGCTTGGAGTGCTGGCTATTTTTGATCTTTGAGCTATGATATGGTTTCACTGTTGGGTCCAGCATCCAATGGTTTTGTCTACAGCTATAAAAACAAAAGGGGTTATACTTTCACATTGGCTGGCTTTATATACGCTTTAAATATTTCAAATCTATGGTATGTTCACTTCAGGGGAAAGCATCTAACTAATAAAGATTGCATCTGTCTCATCATTGCATTGTAAATACTTTGTGGACACATGTGTTCAGGGAGTCTATAACGCTGCCTAATTACAGTAAAAGAGACTTGTATACTGCAAGCTTCTACTGCTCTAACATGTTATATTACAATTTATATCTCATTTTGGTCTGTAACACCCACTTAATTATATTAAGCTTTGCAAATAATAATTAAAAGTCATTAAAATGTAATTTAATACATGCGGCAAGATGACAGAGTGAAATAACAATAACTCTTTATGCCTTTAACTTAAAGCACAGTTTCAGCTCAACAAAAAATACAAAAAATAATTCCCAAGGAAAAATTGAAATGAAAAAAGCAGCTGCAATACTCACCCCTTCCCCCAGTAATTCCCCTCCACCATTAGATGGTGCATTTTTTGGGTTGCAGATGCCCATCATCATTCAATCCACTTCTGGTGACCCCAGGGGTTCAAGGACTGGCCACCCATCCTGGAATTACAGGATAATGCAGCAGAGAGCATTAAGTTGGGCCTTTTTCTACAGCATTCAGGACCCCGACACTTACAGAGGAGGAAAAAGAGGAAGAGCCATAAAAGAAAAACCTGGTCAAAGAGATAATGTTAATACTTCAAAGGCCATAGACAGGTTAAGAGTGCACAGTTGGTCCTGACCACTAGAGAAGCAACAAAGGCCAGAGAACAAGGGTGAGGTCAACCATATATGATAGCCTTTAAATGAGAATCAGAGTTTTCCCTCAGGGAAACCCATAGAAAAATAAAGAGATGATCTTCTCTTCACTTGGGAAAGGCATAGTGGAGTGCAGACATACCTGTACATGTCAAGTTGTGTCAGGTATTATGGGAAAAAGACCTAGAAGTCTTGTCCATGGGGATAAAAAGCATGTAAGACCCATCTGGGGAGCTTCAGCTTGGAGAGGCATGTGGAGAAATTTACGCTCTGCAGTAACATGACCACTACCTACAGAAGGCTATGCCACTGCTGTATGGGCATCACCTATAAAAAACATTTGATGTGTGCTAGACCCCCATTAAACTACTGAGGATGACAATTCTCTCACAAAGATGAATTTATTGGGCATGGAGACAAAAGAATCGGGCAAACAAAGAGAGAAGATAATGGTCCAAGAATTTGTGATATCCATCTAAGTTTCTTACAGTAGTATCTGAAAGAGAATTTCTAATATATCATACTTACCATGAGAGAAGGCTCAGTTGTACTGCAGGTGTTCCTCAACTCACCCTCTCCCTTCCTAAAGAGTGTTTTGTATTGTTTGGCACATCAGACTGTTAATGAATAGCGAAAATCGGTACACCCACAAAAATACAATAACAATTATTAACACCCTCAACGCAAAAAAGTCACACTTTCTCCCCCAAAAGTCCAAAGTCAAATATAACCTTCTCTGCGTCTGTGAAATCCTTAAATATTAATCAAAATTCATACTCCCAATTGATCCACCTCCATGGAATCACTCCTTCAGTATCCCCGTGTGCCTCAAAAAAACAAGAAACTATACATAGAGCGTTATCCCTATTTCATAAACATCAAATAAACTAAATTCTCAGTGTATATTGTGTTCAAAAAAAGTAAACATTCCATCCAGTGTCCACTTCTATGTGGCTAGATAAAATACTCTTACCCTATATATACTTGTACATAACTTCAAATCTCATTCCATGAATGAGATCCATGAAACCTGATCCTCCAAATACGTCCTTCCGTTCGTAAAGAGTACCTCCGGAGAGAACGTATAATGGTGTTGTATCCTTAAACATATAATAATGTGTGCTCCCCTCTTCAACACCATGAGTGCAACATGAATCCACTCGCCACCACCCTCCAAACCATGCACCCTAACAGACTATACTATCCACTAAGATAGATTAAAAGTGGCTCCCCTTGTCCAGCGCTTCTCCAGCTTCCAATCTCATTAGGTCATCATAACATGGGTCAAGAACAAAGGCCACATAGTATAATATGTATTATTAATGGGTCTATTTATTAAAAATGTGCTTACAGATAAAACTCATTAAAAACACATATATCCTTAGTAGACACTCAATGACAGTATACTGAATGCTGTCATTGTTTTTACCTATATCTTTACCTATATTGTACATTGTCTTTACCTATATTGTACATTCAACATCAGTCCCTAACCCTCAATGGGCGTACAATCTAAGTTCCCTAACTCCCATTTATACATACACATACTAGGGACAATTTAGACAGGGTCCAATTAACCTACCAGCATGTCTTTGGAGTGTGGGAAGAAACCCACGCAGGCACAGGGAGAACATGCAAACTCCAGGCAGGTGGTGCCATGGTTGGGATTTGAGCCAATGACCCTGGTGCTGCCAGGCGGAAGTGCTAACCATTTGGCCACTGTGCTAACTCGCTACAAATCTAAGATTAAATACAATCTCTATGTGTCTAGGTCTTTTGTAGCAAATTGTGTTTATTTAATAAAGCTGTGGCTTGCCATTTCAACACCAATACCTTTGGTGCCGTTATTTGGGCAAGGGCCTACCTTTGGAAGGGGAATGTTTTCTTTTGCATACAGTATGCTTTTATGGTTTTCTGCTTACGAACTAGAATCACTAAAAAATGATTTTAGCACCTTGTTGTCACAAATCATTTGGGCTGTTCTAGAGAAAAAAAAGAGGTCCTGTCCAATATTAGATAGATGTATGTAATAAGCTGGCCCTGGAATGCATGTTATAACAATAGGTTTCCTTTAAGACTTCCCATGTAATGTTGAGCAGTGTTCAGTAGACTATGTGTTTATAGGGGCAGGCAGGGGCAGCAATTTTTGTTTATACTGACACTGGTGTGAATAGGAGGCATCAAGCTGTGAGTGCACCGTTTATGTTTTTACTTTTCATGGTATTATATTAGATTGAAAGAACGGTCCTCTTTTATCCTGCAGTCGCCATGTAATTTGTCCCGTCTTTTCTTCTGACTGGACCTTTAGCCTTCCTGAGGTTTCTGCTCACCTACTTGTCAAGCCCGATTGCCTCAAAACACAGCCAGGGGCCCTCGTGGGTTTCCCAAGTCTGTGTTTTACTGCAGTTTGCAAGATCTGTCTGAAAGTGAAACATCCTTGTACATTCATTACATTCATCACATATCATATATGTATTTTAAAATAGTGGTGTATAGCTGCATTAATTCAACCTTTATATTGGGTTCCAATCGGCTGCACACCAGAAATAAGAAAAAAGAAGATTATGCAATGTAAAGAATGTGAGGAGCTGTCTGATTCATGGAGATATAAAAAGATTGAACTCACTAGTGTATTGCTGATTCTTCGATATTCGATTACAGGCTAGTGTAGTTCTTGACCAAGCTGTATTTCTATATTTGCAGTAGAGAAAGGTGAGGTCAGGTCCTATCTAAGCTGTCAGATAGGTTTATCTGGCTTTATCACGCTGCAAAAAGCTGTGGCAATAGGCTTGCTTGTAGGCACTGGGCTGTTCCTTGCCTCAAAGGATAGCAAAATTGTTCATTCCCCTTTTAACAGGAAGCATGTATGTAGGTGGGGCCTATATTAGGTACCATGTTTGGGAGGAATCACTCTTTTGTGTAATGCCACCCTTGGCTAGGGCCACTATTTTAAAGTGTCACTAAACCCAGGACCCTGCATTCACTATATCTGGTCTCACAGGTCCCTCCATTCACTATATCTGGTCTCCCCGGACCCTGCATTCACTATATCTGGTCTCACAGGTCCCTCCATTCACTATATCTGGTCTCCCCGGACCCTGCATTCACTATATCTGGTCTCCCAGGACCCTGCATTCACTATATCTGGTCTCCCCAGACCCTGCATTCACTATATCTGGTCTCCTCGGACCCTGCATTCACTATATCTGGTCTCCTCGGACCCTGCATTCACTATATCTGGTCTCCCAGGACCCTGCATTCACTATATCTGATCTCCCCGGACCCTGCATTCACTATATCTGGTCTCCCAGGACCCTGCATTCACTATATCTGGTCTCCCAGGACCCTGCATTCACTATATCTGGTCTCCCCGGACCCTGCATTCACTATATCTGGTCTCACAGTTCCCTCCATTCACTATATCTGGTCTCCCCAGACCCTGCATTCACTATATCTGGTCTCCCTGGATCCTGCATTCACTATATCTGGTTTCACAGGACCCTGCATTCACTATATCTGGTCTCCCTGGACCCCGCATTCACTATATCTGGTCTCACAGTTCCCTCCATTCACTATATCTGGTCTCCCCAGACCCTGCATTCACTATATCTGGTCTCCCTGGATCCTGCATTCACTATATCTGGTTTCACAGGACCCTCCATTCTCTATATCTGGTCTCCCCGGACCCTGGATTCACTATATCTGGTCTCCCACAGTACACATACTGTAACATGGAAATGCAATTATTTGCATTGGTTAATCTTGTAGAAGGAGTTTTCATTCTCCCCTGAACGTCCTATGAGGCTGCAGGACCCCTGACCCTCTGCAAGGACAGTGTTGATTGGCCCTGTGCTGATCACATGCACTCTCCCAAGCAAAAAAAAAAAACCTCTCTTGCAATACACACCAAACTGAGCAATCTGCAGCTTGCCCCCAAGGCTCTGTTCACTATATCTGGTTTCCCACAGTACACAGAACATGAAAATGCAATTATTTTATTAAATATAAACTGCTAAATACCTTTTCTCATCAGCAGTTAGAGCAGTCTTGTGACTTCTGTCAGTGTCCAGCCGAGCACTGAGTAAAGATTGTAGGAGGAGTTTTCATTTTGCTCCAGAAGGATGCAGAACCCCTGACCTCTGTATGGACAGTGCTGATTGGCCCTGTGCTGATCACATGCAATCTCCCAAGGAAAAAAAAAAACCTTGCTAGCCATACACACCAAACTGAGCATGTGCAGAGTGACTCCACATGATATGTCTTATCAGGAGATAAAAGGGGGACACTGGAAGAAGGGGAGCATTGGAGAAGACAGGATCATTTTACACAATGCAGCGGATTAACCCCTTAGGTTCCATAGTGAGTATAACAAGCATGCTTTACTGCATATATAGACTGATTTTACTGTTGTAGGTTTGGTAACACGTTAAAGTCCCAGGTTCTATTCCAGCCAGGGCAGCATCCAGGCAAACAGCAACTTCACACATTGATTCCGTAAACACAGTCCATAGGGGTTGCCTTTTTCACATTTTATTGTAGCATTAACTTGGAAGGGTTTAGGGAGCTGTTGAATACTTCACATTAATAACTGGAACAATGAGGACACTCTTCCTTGTAGCAGCTGCTGAACAGTCCCTTAATCAGTGAGACATTAAGTGGACAGCACTGAGGCACCTATAACACTGTCCCAGGCCAGGCAAGCCTTAAACTTTGAGCAGCAGGGATGGTAACAGCAAACAGTTACTGAAATTCTCTCCCCCTATAGGTCCATACTCAGTGTCCTTCCAGCTTGAAATAATTCTCTCTGATTCCAGTAGACACAAGATTTCTTGTGTACTTCAAAGGCAGGTCTTTCCTGGTGCCCCTCTTGGTTCCTGAAAGGGTTTTGTGGGTGAGCAGACCCTGTCAGCAATGGCTGGGATCCTGATGAGCAGGGTGGCCCTTCAGCAATACAGCCATGAAGGCAGTCAGCCCTTTCTGACTGGGATCCTCTCCTCCTGGACAGGAAGCCTAGGCCCTAGACTCCAGACTATTTATACATTCCCCAACCACCATATGGACACGCCTCTCCAGGGATTGGCTGGGGTAACATACATATTCAGGCTGCCTTTCTAGACCATCCACCCACTAGGTTCTGGAAAACCCCAGAAAACAGGGGGAGGGAGTCAGACTAGCAGCCTGCAGAGCCCAGAGCAGCTTAATGCAATCACACAACATACAGGTCTGCTGGTTGCATGAGAGCAAAACTAAATTTGCCTAACCAAAAAACACCTAGCAGCCTGGAAGAAGGGTGATATACACGCAATGTATACTGCACCAATATCTTTGAATATTATATCTTGAATGCATTTGGTGGAAGTAATAGACAAGCTATTCTTTACACTGGTATACAGTAAAACAAAGGAAATTCAATCTCAGTAATTATCAGGTGTGTTACTGGAGGATGGTTTCAGTTAATGGGTTGGATTCCCTTACTGGAATGTACATAGTACAGCCGGTTTCTCTCCTCGGTATAGATTACTGATGTATATGTAATGAAGAAGGAGCCTGCACTGAGTTCTCTCTTGTCACCTGTAACCTGTCCCTGAGCTATATTTTTGGGGTAAGAATAACCCAAAACATTGTATATTACTTAGTCTGAATGAATGTATAGAGTCTACAAACTATGGTATATATATCTGAAAATTGATCAGTTGAGACCCTAAAATGCCAGACGTTGGTATAATGCATGGCAGTGATCAGGACATTGGCATGTCCCGTATGGTGGTGATCAGGACATTGGCATGAGGTATGGTGGTTTCCCTCACAAGCAGGTTCCTGTACCTGACCATTCAATCACCAGAAGTGTGCCAAAATGGTGTGGGTCCCATTATTTTAAAAGGATCCCTCACCCAAGATGGCCTCCAAAACCTCTTCAAGGTTTTGTGTCCAAACAGACTGCTTTCCTTTCTCAGGGCACTGAACAGAATCTCTAATCTCACTAATTCCTTTACGAGCTTCCCCTTCCTCTACAACAATGGCAATACAGGTGGGAAGGCTGGCTGCACCTGCAAGAGACAAATACACAAGCTGCCATTGCTGGCCTCTACTTCTGAATATGGCTAGTTACCTGGAAGTCCTGCTTTTCCAGCAGCTTCAGTACGATTCGTACGATCTCACCGACCTGAAATAAATATGCCAATTACAGTTCTGACATCACATTGACTTTGCTTGCTGCATTCTCATTGCAGGTTGGTTATTGTCATTTAACAACTTCAGGCCTGGACACTTTCACCCCCTTCCTGCCCAGGCCAATTTTCAGCTTTCAGTGCTGTCACACTTTGAATGACAATTGCGCAGACATGCAACACTGTACCAAAAAGACAATTTTATAATGTTTTTCCACACAATTAGAGCTTTCTTTTGGTGGTATTTAATCATCATTGGGTTTTTTATTTTTTGCTATATAAATGAAAAAAACAATTTTTTTGGCTTAGTTTTGTTATAAAAATTTGTAAATATTCTTTCTTCATACATTTAGGCCAAATGTATTCTGCTATAGTCTACAAACTATGGTATATATATATCTGAAAATTGATCAGACCCTAAAATGCCAGACGTTGGTATGATGCATGGCAGTGATCAGGACATTGGCATGAGGTATGGTGGTGGTCAGGACATTGGCATGAGGTATGGTGGTGGTCAGGACATTGGCATGAAGTAAGGTGGTGATCAGGACATTGGCTTGAGGTATGGTGGTGATCAGTACATTGGCATGAAGTATGGTGGTGATCAGGACATTGGCATGAGGTATGGCGGTGATCAGGACATTGGCATGAGGTATGGCGGTGATCAGGACATTGGTATGAGGTATGGTGGTGATCAGAACGCTGGATGCTGGTATGGGTTATATCATTGATCAGGATGTTGGTATGCCGGTGATCAGGACATTGTTACAGTTTATGGCATTGATCCGGACACTGATATGACATATGGGGTGATCAGAACGCTGGTATAAAAAGGGGCAGCAACTTTCAAAAGTCAGCAGAACAGAATAAACATCTCCACAATAGCACATAGCTCAGCTTGAAACATAAAGCAGGCCGTCAAAAATCCAATTAAAACATTCCAGGATCTCCATACCCTGTTAATGAGCAACGTCATAAATGGCTACCTTAAACAGTACTTAGTAAAGGCTGGAAAGTCAGAAACTCTTAATATAGCCTATTACAATTCATCTGGAGGTATACACATCAATCAGACAAAGGTTAGTGACCTACTGTATACTGACATATAGATGAGCTGCCCAGAATAAAGTTTCATACTTTTATCATAATTAATGCTATGATGGCACTAGATTAATAACAAGTGTTCACACAAATTAAAAAGAGAATAACAATCAGTTTGATACCAAAACATGCATGTGCTTTAATGTACAGAAGGTGGATGGATGGTACACATTAATTCTTTTAAGCAACATATACATTCTATCTATATAATGTTTCATTTCATTCTATTCAATAATAGGTTGTTGGAATGAAAAAAGCATGCCATCTGGATATATAGATATCAGTCTAATACTTGGCAATAAGGGAAAATTAAAGAAATTAAAGAACCTTTGCCTCTTGAAATAAAGCTATTATATATCTGTTTTATTCCTATCTGGCGTGGCAGCAAGTTTCACAAACATTTCTTAAGGGTCAGAATTGCTATAGCAGATATGGTAGTTGTGTGTGTTTCTGTTAAAACATGTGATGGCTACCATTTTGTTTGTAAAGGGTTCACTTTGTTAACCGACCCCAGTAGGATCACTCTTAGTTTTGCTAGCTCTTTGTCAGGAAAGGACTCGCCAATAGTGGTGGGACTCACCTGCCTTGTGGGTTTCAGTACCAGGACTGGCCAGCGGGTGCTCTCAACAACCAGAGGCTCACTCTGGCAATTAGCCACCACCTGGAGCTGATTGCAGGTGGTGTATTTAAGGGATGGCCAGACCTGCAGTCAGCGCCTTGTTGTACTGTTCGCTTGGCCCTGGTTTCCTGATCCTGTTACTTCTGTCCTGACTCTGCTTGAACTCTGCTTGTACTGACCTCGGCTAGTCCTGACCACTCTCCCGCCTGCTCCTGGTACTCCGTTTGCCCGTTTGCTACCGACCCGACCTGCCTGACTACTCTTGTATTGTATGTTTGTTATCTGTTGGAGGTTTGGTTTAGTTTGTTTGCACTGTGTTTATGTTTAATTTTGCACTGCGTTTGTATTGTTAGTCTTAATAAATTATATTATTTACTATATCTGAAGCCTGCATTTCCCTGTGTCAGTCCACACACTTCTGGTCATACCCGCATCCCTGACATTACAACAAGGCCATTCCTGACCAGAAGTGGCTGCTCAGGGAAGCCATCTTGGCTTGTTGCTGGGAAGGATGCATCCTGATGAGGTTGTGTATTTGTCGCTGCTGGTCTTTGTTGACAGAGAGTATGCTTATCAGACTCTGAAGGAGTATACCAGGGATCAACTGCTAGAATGTATACGGGTCGCTCATGTTCTAGTAGATCAGGGCACAGAGTTCTCTGAGGTGCAACCTTTGATTCAGGTTTGCGCAGAGTTGGCTTCATCTGGTACCCCTGAAAGCAGGAATGACTTTTTGCCACCATTTAGTGCAGACCAGGTAGAGTCCCTGGTATGGTTATTAGAGGATGATATGGATTGCTTCTTGGAGCATTATGCTGCATGTTCACAACAGGTATTAAGGGATTGTATAAACGCAGTGCAGTCTTTGACTAGACAGGCTTTGTGTAAGCTGAGCTTTGTTCAACCCATACTGCAGACATGGTCAGACTTGTTGCACCCAGCCTCAGTCAGCTTACAACGTCATTCCTCCGCTCAAGGCACTCTTCCTGCATCCCCGACAGCACCCCCAGTGACGGCCCAGTATACTCTGCTAACTACCACATATCAGTCCCCTGCTCCCACTCGCTGCACCTATCCTGCCTTTAACCCTGTAAAGAAGTCCTCTGTAGCAACCTCTCCCTCCTCTGTTCCATCCTCCAGCTCTTCTCTGTCTTCAGCTGCTCCATCCGTTTACAAACCTGCGCTTACTTACAGTGCTCCGGTAACTAAAACCAGGAAAAGGCGAAAATTCTTTCCAACCAATACCATCCTGCCAGTATCCAAACCGGTCAGCCTGCCATCTGAGAACCCACCTTCCGTGGTGCAGCCTGGTGCCTCGGTGCCCACAATTCAGCCTGATGTCTCTACCCAGCCTGATGTCTCTACCCAGCCTGATGTCTCTACCCAGCCTGATGTCTTTACCCAGCATGATGTCTCTACCCAGCCTGATGAACTGATCCAGCCTGATGATCCTATTATGCCAGGTGACTCGGTGCCCGCAGTCTTGCCAGATGACTCGGTGCCCGCAGTCTTGCCAGATGACTCGATGCCCGCTGTCTTGCCAGATGACTCGATGCCCGCTGTTCCGCCAGATGACTCGGCGCCCGCAGTCTTGCCAGATGACTCGGAGCCCGCAGTCTTGCCAGATGACTCGGAGCCCGCAGTCTTGCCAGACGACTCGGTGCCCGCAGTCTTGCCAGATGACTCGGTGCCCGCTGTCGAACTTGACGACCCGATGCCCACTGTTCCGCCAGATGACTTGGTGCCCGCTGTTTTGCCAGATGACCTGGTGCCCGCTGTCTTGCCAGATGACTCGGCGCCCGCAGTCTTGCCAGATGACTCGGCGCCTGCAGTCTTGCCAGATGACTCGGCGCCCGCAGTCTTGCCAGACGACTCGGCGCCCGCAGTCTTGCCAGATGACTCGGTGCCCGCAGTCTTGCCAGACGACTCGATGCCCGCTGTTCCGCCAGATGGCTTGGTGCCCGCTGTCTTGCCAGATGACTCCGTGCCCGCTGTCAAACTTGACGACCCGATGCCCGCTGTTCCGCCAGATGACTTGGTGCCCGCTGTTTTGCCAGATGACCCGGTGCCCGCTGTCTTGCCAGATGACTCCGTGCCCGCAGTCTTGCCAGATGACTCGGGGCCCGCAGTCTTGCCAGATGACTCGGGGCCCGCAGTCTTGCCAGATGACTCGGCGCCCGCTGTCTTGCCAGATGACTTGGTGCCCGCAGTCTTGCCAGATGACTCGGCGCCCACTGTCTTCCCAGATGACTCTGTGCCCGCTGTCGAGCTTAAAGACCCGATGCCCGCTGTTTTGCCAGATGACTTGGTGCCTGCTGTTTTGCCAGATGACTCGGTGCCCGCTGTTTTGCCAGATGGCTCGGTGCCCGCAGTCTTACCAGATGACTCGGAGCCCGCTGTCTTGCCAGATGACTCGGTGCCCGCTGCTCCTCCTGGTGGCCCAGTGCCCGCTGCTCCGCCTGGTGGCCTGGTGCCCAGCCTGATGTGCCTCTGTACGGTGCCCAGCCTGATGTGCCCAGCCTGATGTGCCTCTGTCCGGTGTCCAGCCTGATGTGCCTCTGTCCGGTGTCCAGCCTGATGTGCCTCTGCCCGGTGTCCAGCCTGATGTGCCTCTGCCCGGTGCCCAGCCTGATGTACCAGTCTTTGATATCCCGCCAATTACCGGATCCGGGCGGTGGAACATTTTGCCCATTTAGGACGGTTTGGAGCGTCCTGAGGCCGCTCCTTGAGGGGGGGGGGGTACTGTCAGGAATGGACTCACCAATAAAGGTGGGACTCACCTGCCTTGTGGGTTGCAGTACCAGGACTGGCCAGCGGGTGCTCTCAACAACCAGAGGCTCACTCCGGCAATTAGCCACCACCTGGGGCTGATTGCAGGTGGTGTATTTAAGGGATGGCCAGACCTGCAGTCAGTGCCTTGTTGTACTGTTCGCTTGGCCCTGGTTTCCTGATCCTGTTACTTCTGTCCTGACTCTGCTTGAACTCTGCCTGTACTGACCTCGGCTAGTCCTGACCACTCTCCCGCCTGCTCCTGGTACTCCGTTTGCCCGTTTGCTACCGACCCGACCTGCCTGACTACTCTTGTATTGTATGTTTGTTATCTGTTGGAGGTTTGGTTTAGTTTGTTTGCACTGTGTTTATGTTTAGTTTTGCACTGCGTTTGTATTGTTAGTCCTAATAAATTATATTATTTACTATATCTGAAGCCTGCATTTCCCTGTGTCAGTCCACACACTTCTGGTCATACCCGCATCTCTGACACTCTTAGACTGCTGTCCCGTGAGCTGGAAAAACTGATGGTTTGGCCGGGAGTGCAATCCTCACATTCTGATAGCAGTGATAGGATTGGAGACTGCTGCCGTCACATGGGTTGTTGAGTACAATGTATCCGTTTCAGAATGGTCAATGCATGATGCTTACAAGGATGGTCAGTCCTCTGCATTCCTGTTGGCCAGTTCCCAGCAAATCTTACTGGCAGGCAGTGCTGTCCATTCATTTCCAAATCTGAGTTGTGCTGTACAAGAAACTACAAGAGGCCAGTATGAAAACTTCAATAGATTGGATCAATGCACCAGAAGGGATATGCCAAAACGAATGACCCTTACTTAGAAATAAATTAAATAACCAAAAAGTCAAATACAAAATATAAACTAATATTTATTGAAACAAAAATACCTATATTTCTAAACAAAAATACAGTAATATGAAAAAAAAAAATCTAAAGTGATTAAAAGCAAGACCTAAAAAGACCTCTTTTCTGGTCCTTTTTTTGGGGGGAGTTTTGTTTGAGTTTCTTTTAGATATTAATTTAGCTTTTTCTATATGATTGTTGGTTATTACATTTCTGTCTTAGTAAAGGTCATCTCTTTTGGCATATTCCTACTGGGGCATTGATCAAATCCTTTGATATTCATCCTAGGGGAACTTTTGATTGACCAAAGAGGATGATACACATATTTCTTTTTGAGTACCTTTTGCTGTACAAACCACAGCCCCATGATTGTCTTTCCTAATATTAAAACTTATTGACATAGCCTTTATAATACTTTGAAGCCCATCTCAAGCCTAAACCCATTTTTGGTTTTGGTTAGGGTGAGGAAAGGTTATAACCGCATTTATATTGCTATCTTTGTTCTATTGGGGAGATTTGACCTCACTTCCTGTCCTAATGATTAAATATGAAGTAACGGGGTCTTCCCAGTGGGAGATATAAAACCCGAAAGAGGTTCTCACTTTTTTCCAAATCTACTGTACCCCCATTCAAGAGACTTAACTTCTTGCCTTGGGGACTGCACAAGAAGGCAGATAAAATCTTACACATCTACATAAACCGCAATAAAATAAGTTCTATCCCCTCTCCACTCTGTCAACAAGATTACCTGAAAAAATCTCCTTTCATGTTTTGAATTCTGCCTGTTTGCTGGCTGTCTCTTTCCACAACTTCCGGGATACCCAGCAAGCTTTGCTGTTTCTCCTCTGCTCATTACTCTCAATTTCTCAGGGTGTTTCATTTTTGCTGTCATGCACTTTTTCCCAAGACAAAAGCTGCAGGTACCCCCCCCCCTTCCGATTTACTCCTTGTCTTCGCGCAATACCCACCCTTGTGCATCATCCCTTGTTTCCACTCCCTACCACCCTCCCAGTACTGCCCCTTTTATAGAATACAGAACCAAGTATAATTTGTTTGGTGTTAAGAACCTTTTCTGGAATTCGTTAATGATAACCAGAAAACAGTAAAATAGATCCTCTACAGCCAGCAACAATAGGCCTCCAGCAACAACAGCTCCCCCCCTAAACAAAATATCCCCCCCAGAAACAATATATCCCCCACAACAAAATAAACTGACGTAACCATATATCCACCCCAGCGACAATAGATCCCTGCTAGCAACAATAAATCTCCCAGCAACCAGCATCAATAGACCAGACCCCTCCCTCAACAGTTGATCCCACCTGTAACAATAGATCCACCCCAGCAGCAATAGACCCCTGCAAGCAACAAGATTCTCACAACAGCCAGCATCAATAGACCCCTCCCTCAACAGTTGATCCCTCCCAGTAACTACTGACCCCCCTGAGCAACATAAGACCTCCTCCCCAGCAATAATAGATCCCCCACCAGCAACAATAAATAAACCTTAGTGATGATAGATCCCTCAGCAACTAGCGGCAATAGACCCTCCAGGACACCCCACCCCTTCCCATTACATACATTCAGTACTGGAGGTGCCGGAACTGAGTTCCCGGCATTCCTGCTGAAAATAAGCCCTGGTATGGACTACATATCCCATGGTACCTTGCTGCCTGCAAGCAGTGATTCCTGTACTACACTGGTGGCCAAAATTGTGTATACACCTTACATTTTTACAAACGTTTTCAGTTTAAAGTACTTTTTATATAAAAATCTCTAAAAATGTCATAGCACAAGTGAAATTTAATATAGTAAATGGATGACTTAACAAAACAATCTTTAAATAAGTTCAATTTTGGCTGGAAATGTACCATAATGCATCTTGGCTATTATATAGCATAAACATTATAATTTCAAGTTTGTCACAATGTGTTTTTCCAATAATGTGTTGGATAGCCTTTGGCCTTAACTACTGCCTGACACCTTCTAGGCATTGGCTGTACAAGTCTTTTGACATGCTCTTCTGTGATCAAATGATGCCATGAATTGATTAAATCCTCAATGAGTCCTCGCTTGTTGCTTGGATTCTTGCACGAGACCATGCGTTTCAATCTTGACCACAGATTTTCAATGGGTTTCAAGTCAGGGCTATTTCCAGACCAGGAAAGCAGAGGAATTTTCTTGTCATTGAACCATTTAAGGCATTTAAGAGCTGTATGGCATGCAGCTCCATCCTGTTTAAAAGTAAATTCTGTGCCTTTGTCCGCTAAGTCGCTTATTGCTAGGGTTAACTTTGGTTCCAAGACCTCTTTGATGTATCGCTCTGCATTAATAATGCCATCAATAACCTGCATTCGTCCAACACCATACCAAGACATGCAGCTCCGTGACGCTTTCAGGGTGTTTCATTTTTGCTGTCATGCACTCAGGAAGGCATTCTTCGCCTGACCTTCTTCACACGTATCGAACACCATCGCTTCCGAAAATAGAAATTCGTGTTTCATCACTCCAAATAATTTTTATCCAATCTTCTGGTGTCCAATTTTGATGTTTCTTGGCCCATTCAACTCTTTTCTTTCTTTGTTGGCAGTTCAAAAATGTTTTTTTTTTCTTGGTATTCAAGCTCTTAATCCAGCAGCAACAAGTCGACTTCTTACTGTTCAGTCAGACACTGACAGTCCTCCATCTGACAACACCTTGTTGATATCCTTGGCATAGGATTTTCTATTTTGCAAAGCAAGTCTTGCAATTTTTCTGTCAGTTTTGGGTGTTGCAGCTTTAGCTTTTTTCCTTCCTCTGACTTGCTGTGTTTAGATACTTTTGGTGTTCGTAAATCGTGCACACAGCTTCTGGACTCCAGATGCAGAAACTCCTTGACCCATTTTCCTGGCAATTTTGCGAAAACTATAACCTTCATTTCTTAATGTTATTGCTGTTGCTCTTTTCTTTGGTAACAAGTCTGACCTTTTAATTGTTGGCATCATTCATTTCTACAAATATAGTTATTTAGGTACATTTTAGGTCAAAACAGCACAATATTATTTTAATTTATTTAATTATTCTAATATAATTTAAAAAATGCATAAAATGGAAAATAGGTTCCTAAGATCTATATAAAATTGCAGGCATTGCAACTAGAATCTCTGTAATGCAACATAATGCTTTATCCTGACCAGATATTATAACATATACACAATAATATACATGGTATACCCGGAGGAAGTCACGTGATATCGTGACGCAATGCGTCGGTAAGCCAGTTCCGGTGACACACTTCCAGTTGGATGCCATTTTGGACATGTTCACAGGACCATGCAATGCACCCATACAATGTGGTGAATAGCGAGTTTATCAAGCATTTAATGTGAGTGAGCAATTTTTACTTGTACTATCTGTTGTTGGAATAAACATATCGCACTATGGAGGATGTCTTTTGCTTATGTTTTAATGACATGGCTCTGATGGGAATGTGACCTGAGAGTGTTATTGGGAAGGACCTTATGCAACATCTCTGCCAGGACGTGGTCTATAATCTGGGATCGTGGTGAGATCAATGCTTGGAGGTGAGGGGGCATTTCTGTCATTTAGGATTTCTGTTACCTATATGAAGACCACCTTACCACGAGCACCAGTGTGTTTTGACTTGCAGTTTTTACCTGTGTGGCTTTGGACATTTATATTGATCACATGCACTAGTCCGTTTGCTTGTAGATACTAGTTGAAGTATTGTGGCCATTTATACTTACCCATGCATGTTTTTTTATTAGAGATTGTACTTTGTTTTATTCACTACTGGCACTGGTCACATTGATTTGTGTCCTATATCCCCCTAGGGGACACGTTATTTTCACCAATAGTCCCTTATGTGGACAGGGGGAGGTTGTCTTCATTTTTTCCATTTAAAGAAAAAAAAAAAGGTCCACTTTTTCGGCTACAGGTTTTACCTGATCACTTTAGCAGCACTTCATTAAGATCCCATTGGATCAGTACACTGAGTGTTATCTGGTTTACATGTGATGTGTTTATGTATCTTGTTCTTTATTTATATGCTGTTATTTTGTTAGCACTTCACCATTTATCATATTGTTGCCATTCACTTTTTGAAGTCAGGTTAGGTGATAGCAGCTCTTTTGAAGGTGTCCATTTTAGCGCAGAAGGTTTTATTCATCATTGCAACTAGAATCTCTGTTATGCAACATAATGCTTTATCCTGACCAAATATTATAACATATACACAATAATATACAAACAAAAATTGGCAACATTTCCTCACATTTTCACCAGCTAGCTTTCTGTCGATAATTTTCAGTAAATCTGCTCAAATTAACTCAAAACTTGTATCATATGTTGTCAAAAATATTTTGTTCACCATTTGCATAGAATAGGTAATGTATAGAAGGAAAAAACAAGGGAGTAAGTAAAGATATCAACCAAAACTGACAAAAGCAGAAGATATATCCACAATTTTGGCCACCAGTGTAACTCCACCTCCTGAAACTCCTCCTCTCATGCCCTCTGTAGCTCATAGGGGAGGCTATGTGAAATACGTGAAACACCAGCGCCTACTCACAAGACATTAGTGATTACATGTCACAGAATTCAAGCAAGGACATGTGTGGGGAGCTTCACAAAACTGACAAACGTCAAGATTGTTCAGAATACTAGGAGTGGGTAAGAAGTAATTGAAACACAATGTAGAAATCAATATATGATTTTTATGTTTAGATACTTAGATACGCTTTAATAGGGTGTTTTACATCATCCTACACTTTTTGTTTTAAATGAGTGCAGCAGACACAGGAACAGGCTTGTACTCACCCAACTTCTCCATGCCTATATAAGTTCATATGAAATGTAGGAATCTATACAATGATAATTACTCTTCGCCTTTGTTGTCCTCTTTCTTGGCTGAGTAGCCCACGTGGGTTGTAGCTGGTGGGATTTTTGGAAATCACAAGATTCGGTTACATTTAGACTCTTGTGTTGTTTCAGCCTTAGCCATCCTCTAATAGCGAAGTTCAGAGGCTGAAGATACTATCTAAGAGGGAAGTGCTGATTAACATTTTGTTTTGTCAGAAAAGCTATTTGGCTCTCCCTGTGGGACTAATGTGAAAGTTTAAGTCAGCTAAATATAGCCGGATCTGTACCAGTTCTGTGGCATACTCTGTGAATTATTAACAGCTTCAACTTTTACAAAATAAAAAAAGAACCATTAAGAGCTCCAAAACCGTAACCAAAACCCTTTGTGCTATAAAAGAAGCAGGATCAAGTGATGATAGGAGCAAAGTCATGGAGACAGTGGCTTCAGAAATCAATCTATGTCTGTCTTGTTCTTTCATTCTCTCCATTTCTCTCTAGCTCCCCTTTTCACTCTCTTCTTGGCCTAGAAGCATTCTTTCTTTTCTGCCTCGCCCTCCCCATTTTTCTTCATCTTCCCCTCTCCCCATTTCTCTCTTATATATAGTTACATAGTTAGTTTGGCTGAAAAAAGACAAAAGTCCATCCAGTTTAACCATATAACAAAAAAAAGTTATAATCCTATGCCCAATCCAACACAACAAACACTTTACTCCTGCGCTAGGAAAGGACTCAGTAGACCCAATAGGAATGTTCTGGAATTTTCTTGTATATGCACTGCTTGCTGCCCTCAACAGACCGGGGTGGTCCGAATACACTGGATACAAATGGAGAAACAGAAAAAGGGCGCACCGACCTAGTGCATTATCGTTTAAAATAATTTATTAAAGAAACAAAAATAGGTATCATACTCACAATGGACATTATAACACAGGCATGTCAAACTGAACAAGGTGTATGATCCAAACAACATCTGAGTTCATACGATGGAACCCTGGATGACCAACTGGCTAACATGTTTCGAGGACACAACCTCTTCCTCAGAGCCAACACTACAGGAGTCTGCATTTCTCTTTATATAAGTTAATACCACGTTGCAGGACTCTGACAAACAAACCAAGGTCAGCTCACCTTTTTTAAAGCAATCCATGGAGCTGGCCAGAACCAACTCTTGAGGGAGTCTATTCCACATTTTCACAGCTCTTACTGTGAAGAAACCTTTCCATATTTGGAGATAAAAATCTTTTTTCCTCCATACGTAAAGAGTACCCCCTTGTCCTCTGTGATGACCTCAAAGTGAATAGCTCTACACCAAGTTCACTATATGAACCACTGATGTATTTATACGTGTTGATCATATCGCCCCTTATTCTCCTCTTCTCAAGAGAGAATAAATTCAGTTCCTCTAATCTTTCCTAATAGCTGAGCTCCTCCATGTCTCTTATCAGTTTGGTTCCCTTCTCTGTACTTTCTCTAGTTCCCCAATGTTCTTTTTGTGAATTGGTGCCCAAAACTGAACTGCATATTCCAGACGAGGTATTACTAATGATTTGTATAGGGGTAATATGATATTATTATTATACAGTATTTATATAGTGCCAAAAAGTTTGCTCAGCACTGTACAGAGTAGTGGGGGACAGTACATGAGACAATACAGTAACAAACGAGGGGTTCGAGGGCCCTGCTCTTTCGAGCTTACAATCTAGGAGATATCTCTCTCTCTGGAGTCTATACCTCTTTTAATACAAGAGAGGATTTTGCTCGCTTTAGAAACAGCAGCTTGGCATTGCATGTCATTATTAAGGTTGTGATCTACCAGAACTCCCAGATCCTTCTCCACCATTGATTCCCCCAGTTGTACCCCCCTAGTATGTATGATGCATGCATATTCTTAGCCCCCAAGTGCAGAACCTTACATTTATCAACATTAAACCTCATTTGTCACATAGTTGCCCAATTACACAGTGCATTGAGGTCGGCTTGTAAGTTGGAGACATCCTGTAAGTACGTTATTCCACTGCACAGCTTGGTGTCATCTGCAAAGACTGAAATGGGATTTTTAATCCCAGACCCTATATCGTTTATAACTAGAGATGAGCGAATCGAAGTAGCCGAAGTGGAATTCGAGTCGAATATCGGAAAAATTTCGATTCGCGCCGAATCCGAAAAATAGCCTACTTCGGACGCGCGAATCTAAATTTTTCCGAAAATGGCGGCGGACATGTGCGGCGACGGAGCGGGGATGTCTGGGAAGGCGCGCAGACAAGGCGCGCTGACCCATAATGCATTCCTCAATGACATGTGATCGCATCAGCCAATCAGCAGCCAGCCAGCCAGCACTGTGTAATGGTCGAGCTATAAATAGCGGCCATTTTGGAATTCTTCATTTGCCTGCAGTCATTGAACAGAGGCAGACTGCTCTGTATTAGGGACAGAGTTAGGGCCACAGAAACGATACTTGGGGACAGAGAAACGTTACTTAGGGACAGAGAACCATTACTCAGGGACACAGAATTGTTAGTGAGGGCCACAGAATCGTTACTTAGGGACAAAGAAACGCTAGTTAGGGCCACAGAATTCTTACTCAGGGACAGACAGAATTGTTACTGAGTGCCAGAGAATTGTTACTTAGGGCCACAGAAACGTTATTAGGGCCACAGAATTGTTACTCAGGGACAGACAGAATTGTTACTGAGTGCCAGAGAATTGTTACTTAGGGCCACAGAAACTTTAGTTAGGGCCACAGAATTGTTACTCAGGGACAGACACAGAATTGTTACTGAGGGCCACAGAACTGTTACTTAGGGCCACAGAAACGTTATTAGGGCCACAGAATTGTTACTCAGGGACAGACAGAATTGTTACTGAGTGCCAGAGAACTGTTACTTAGGGCCACAGAAACTTTAGTTAGGGCCACAGAATTGTTACTCAGGGACAGACACAGAATTGTTACTGAGGGCCACAGAACTGTTACTTAGGGCCACAGAAACTTTAGTTAGGGCCACAGAATTGTTACTCAGGGACAGACACAGAATTGTTACTGAGGGCCACAGAACTGTTACTTAGGGCCACAGAATTGTTACTCGCACAGACACAGAATTGTTACTCAGGGACACAGAATTGTTACTGAGGGCCACAGAACCGTTACTTAGGGCCACAGAATTGTTACTCGCACAGACACAGAATTGTTACACAGGGACACAGAATTGTTACTGAGGGCCACAGAACCGTTACTTAGGGCCACAGAATTGTTACTCAGGGACACAGAATTGTTACTGAGGGCCACAGAACTGTTACTTAGGGCCACAGAATTGTTACTCGCACAGACACAGAATTGTTACTCAGGGACACAGAATTGTTACTGAGGGCCACAGAACCGTTACTTAGGGCCACAGAATTGTTACTCAGGGACACAGAATTGTTACTGAGGGCCACAGAACTGTTACTTAGGGCCACAGAATTGTTACTCGCACAGACACAGAATTGTTACTCAGGGACACAGAACTGTTACTGAGGGCCACAGAACTGTTACTTAGGGCCACAGAATTGTTACTCGCACAGACACAGAATTGTTACACAGGGACACAGAATTGTTACTGGGAGCCACAGAACCGTTACTTAGGGCCACAGAATTGTTACTCAGGGACACAGAATTGTTACTGAGGGCCACAGAACTGTTACTTAGGGCCACAGAATTGTTACTCGCACAGACACAGAATTGTTACTCAGGGACACAGAATTGTTACTGAGGGCCACAGAACCGTTACTTAGGGCCACAGAATTGTTACTCGCACAGACACAGAATTGTTACACAGGGACACAGAATTGTTACTGAGAGCCACAGAACCGTTACTTAGGGCCACAGAATTGTTACTGAGGGCCACAGAACTGTTACTTAGGGCCACAGAATTGTTACTCGCACAGACACAGAATTGTTACTCAGGGACACAGAATTGTTACTGAGGGCCACAGAACCGTTACTTAGGGCCACAGAATTGTTACTCGCACAGACACAGAATTGTTACACAGGGACACAGAACCGTTACTTAGGGCCACAGAATTGTTACTCAGGGACACAGAATTGTTACTGAGGGCCACAGAACTGTTACTTAGGGCCACAGAATTGTTACTCGCACAGACACAGAATTGTTACTCAGGGACACAGAACTGTTACTGAGGGCCACAGAACTGTTACTTAGGGCCACAGAATTGTTACTCGCACAGACACAGAATTGTTACACAGGGACACAGAATTGTTACTGAGAGCCACAGAACCGTTACTTAGGGCCACAGAATTGTTACTCAGGGACACAGAATTGTTACTGAGGGCCACAGAACTGTTACTTAGGGCCACAGAATTGTTACTCGCACAGACACAGAATTGTTACTCAGGGACACAGAACTGTTACTGAGGGCCACAGAACTGTTACTTAGGGCCACAGAATTGTTACTCGCACAGACACAGAATTGTTACACAGGGACACAGAATTGTTACTGAGGGCCACAGAACCGTTACTTAGGGCCACAGAATTGTTACTCAGGGACACAGAATTGTTACTGAGGGCCACAGAACCGTTACTTAGGGCCACGTAAACGTTAATCAGGGACAGACACAGAATTGTTACTGAGGTACACAGAATTGTTACTGAGGGCCACAGAACCGTTACTTAGGGCCACAGAATTGTTACTCAGGGACACAGAATTGTTACTGAGGGCCACAGAACTGTTACTTGGGCCACAGAATTGTTACTCGCACGGACACAGAATTGTTACTCAGGGACACAGAACTGTTACTGAGGGCCACAGAACTGTTACTTAGGGCCACAGAATTGTTACTCGCACGGACACAGAATTGTTACACAGGGACACAGAATTGTTACTGAGAGCCACAGAACCGTTACTTAGGGCCACAGAATTGTTACTCAGGGACACAGAATTGTTACTGAGGGCCACAGAACTGTTACTTAGGGCCACAGAATTGTTACTCGCACAGACACAGAATTGTTACTCAGGGACACAGAACTGTTACTGAGGGCCACAGAACTGTTACTTAGGGCCACAGAATTGTTACTCGCACAGACACAGAATTGTTACTCAGGGACACAGAATTGTTACTGAGGGCCACAGAACCGTTACTTAGGGCCACAGAATTGTTACTCAGGGACACAGAATTGTTACTGAGGGCCACAGAACTGTTACTTAGGGCCACAGAATTGTTACTCGCACAGACACAGAATTGTTACTCAGGGACACAGAACTGTTACTGAGGGCCACAGAACTGTTACTTAGGGCCACAGAATTGTTACTCGCACAGACACAGAATTGTTACTCAGGGACACAGAATTGTTACTGAGGGCCACAGAACCGTTACTTAGGGCCACAGAATTGTTACTCAGGGACACAGAATTGTTACTGAGGGCCACAGAACTGTTACTTAGGGCCACAGAATTGTTACTCGCACAGACACAGAATTGTTACTCAGGGACACAGAACTGTTACTGAGGGCCACAGAACTGTTACTTAGGGCCACAGAATTGTTACTCGCACAAACACAGAATTGTTACACAGGGACACAGAATTGTTACTGAGAGCCACAGAACCGTTACTTAGGGCCACAGAATTGTTACTCAGGGACACAGAATTGTTACTGAGGGCCACAGAACTGTTACTTAGGGCCACAGAATTGTTACTCGCACAGACACAGAATTGTTACTCAGGGACACAGAATTGTTACTGAGGGCCACAGAACCGTTACTTAGGGCCACAGAATTGTTACTCGCACAGACACAGAATTGTTACACAGGGACACAGAATTGTTACTGAGAGCCACAGAACCGTTACTTAGGGCCACAGAATTGTTACTGAGGGCCACAGAACTGTTACTTAGGGCCACAGAATTGTTACTCGCACAGACACAGAATTGTTACTCAGGGACACAGAATTGTTACTGAGGGCCACAGAACCGTTACTTAGGGCCACAGAATTGTTACTCGCACAGACACAGAATTGTTACACAGGGACACAGAATTGTTACTGAGGGCCACAGAACCGTTACTTAGGGCCACAGAATTGTTACTCAGGGACACAGAATTGTTACTGAGGGCCACAGAACTGTTACTTAGGGCCACAGAATTGTTACTCGCACAGACACAGAATTGTTACTCAGGGACACAGAACTGTTACTGAGGGCCACAGAACTGTTACTTAGGGCCACAGAATTGTTACTCGCACAAACACAGAATTGTTACACAGGGACACAGAATTGTTACTGAGAGCCACAGAACCGTTACTTAGGGCCACAGAATTGTTACTCAGGGACACAGAATTGTTACTGAGGGCCACAGAACTGTTACTTAGGGCCACAGAATTGTTACTCGCACAGACACAGAATTGTTACTCAGGGACACAGAATTGTTACTGAGGGCCACAGAACCGTTACTTAGGGCCACAGAATTGTTACTCGCACAGACACAGAATTGTTACACAGGGACACAGAATTGTTACTGAGAGCCACAGAACCGTTACTTAGGGCCACAGAATTGTTACTGAGGGCCACAGAACTGTTACTTAGGGCCACAGAATTGTTACTCGCACAGACACAGAATTGTTACTCAGGGACACAGAATTGTTACTGAGGGCCACAGAACCGTTACTTAGGGCCACAGAATTGTTACTCGCACAGACACAGAATTGTTACACAGGGACACAGAATTGTTACTGAGGGCCACAGAACCGTTACTTAGGGCCACAGAATTGTTACTCAGGGACACAGAATTGTTACTGAGGGCCACAGAACTGTTACTTAGGGCCACAGAATTGTTACTCGCACAGACACAGAATTGTTACTCAGGGACACAGAACTGTTACTGAGGGCCACAGAACTGTTACTTAGGGCCACAGAATTGTTACTCGCACAGACACAGAATTGTTACACAGGGACACAGAATTGTTACTCAGAGCCACAGAACCGTTACTTAGGGCCACAGAATTGTTACTCAGGGACACAGAATTGTTACTGAGGGCCACAGAACTGTTACTTAGGGCCACAGAATTGTTACTCGCACAGACACAGAATTGTTACTCAGGGACACAGAACTGTTACTGAGGGCCACAGAACTGTTACTTAGGGCCACAGAATTGTTACTCGCACAGACACAGAATTGTTACACAGGGACACAGAATTGTTACTGAGAGCCACAGAACCGTTACTTAGGGCCACAGAATTGTTACTCAGGGACACAGAATTGTTACTGAGGGCCACAGAACCGTTACTTAGGGCCACGTAAACGTTAATCAGGGACAGACACAGAATTGTTACTGAGGTACACAGAATTGTTACTGAGGGCCACAGAACCGTTACTTAGGGCCACGTAAACGTTAATCAGGGACAGACACAGAATTGTTACTGAGGTACACAGAATTGTTGCTGAGGGCCACAGAACCGTTACTTAGGGCCACATAAATGTTAATCAGGGGCACAGAATTGTTACTGAGGGCCACAGAACCGTTACTTAGGGCCACATAAACGTTAATCAGGGACACAGAATTGTTACTTAGGGCCACAGAACCGTTACTTAGGGCCACAGAATTGTTACTCACGGACAGACACAGAATTGTTTCTTGAGGGACACAGAATTTTTACTGAGGGCCACAGAACCGTTACTTAGGGCCACAGAAACGTTAATCAGGGACACAGAATTGTTACTGAGGGCCACAGAACCGTTACTTAGGGCCACATAAACGTTAATCAGGGACACAGAATTGTTACTTAGGGCCACAGAACCGTTACTTAGGGCCACAGAATTGTTACTCACGGACAGACACAGAATTGTTTCTTGAGGGACACAGAATTTTTACTGAGGGCCACAGAACCGTTACTTAGGGCCACAGAAACGTTAATCAGGGACACAGAATTGTTACTGAGGGCCACAGAACCGTTACTTAGGGCCACGTAAACGTTAATCTGGGACAGACACAGAATTGTTACTGAGGGACACAGAATTGTTACTGAGGGCCACAGAACCGTTACTTAGGGCCACATAAACATTAATCAGGGACACAGAATTGTTACTGAGGGCCACAGAACCGTTACTTAGGGCCACAGAAACGTTAATCAGGGACACAGAATTGTTACTGAGGGCCACAGAACCGTTACTGAGGGCCACAGAACCGTTACTGAGGGCCACAGAACCGTTACTTAGGGCCACATAAACGTTAATCAGGGGGACACAGAATTGTTGCTGAGGGCCACAGAAACGTTACTTAGGGCCACATAATTGTTACTCAGGGACAGACACAGAATTGTTACTGAGGGACACAGAATTGTTACTGAGGGACACAGAACCGTTACTTAGGGCCACAGAATTGTTACTCAGGGACAGACACAGAATTGTTACTCAGGGACACAGAATTGTTACTCAGGGACACAGAATCGTTGAATTAAAGAGTATGTCAGACAACATGCAGAGGAGTGGCAGAGGAGGCAATGTTTTAGGAGCGAGCAGACGTGGCAGCAGAGGAAGGGGTCGAGGCAGCACTATTCGCAGCCAGAGGCCAGTGCTCCCGGTGTCATCCAGCGGTCGTGTCTCCACCGACAACCCTGCCGTCATCGATTGGTTGGCTCGGTCGTCTTCCTCTTCCCAGGTCACCTCTGACACCTACAGCCAACGGTCGGTGGGTACGTCAGACACAACCGTTAGTTGGCATGGCCCGGGACCAAGCCCACTGAAATCACGTGTCCTCTACCTGCCCCTGTCCTTTGGTGTTCCCTCACCAAGCGAAGTATCGCATGCTGTGGGCTCAGCCCCACTGTACAGTGAGGAAGAGCTAACAGAGGGCGGTCAGGAACGGGGGGAGACATCCGCCTTTTCAGCAGCCAGGCAAAGAAGTAGTGGCGAGGAGAGTGGCCCGCTAGCCGGTCTAGAGACAGGTCTGTCTCCTGACCCAGACGCAGCCGAGGGGGCTAGTAGTGAGGCGGAGACCCTACTTGATGATGAGGAGGTTGATCGCACTTGGCAGCCTCGTCGTCATCAGGCAATTTCTTCCGCATCATCAGGAGAAGAGGGTGGCAGCTTGGCAGTGAGCGAAACAGTCGGTGGGTTGCCCAGGAGACAGCAGCAGGGTCGCAGCAGTGTCAGTGGAAGCAGTGTCAGTGGAGCCAAACGGCCACGGAGTAGAGCACCAGCTCCACTGCAGCCTACCACCACGGCCAGTAGTGGTGCCGGTGTGCACGGAGGAAGCAGCAGTCAGCCAGTGAGGAGTATCGGGGGCAAAGTTTCCTACTCGGCGGTGTGGCAATTTTTCGTCAAGCCGCCCGAGGAAGTAAACGTAGCCGTATGTCGACTATGTGGCCAGAAAGTCAAGCGTGGCCAGGGGGCCCATGTTGGGACTACAGCGTTGCGGCAGCATATGCAGCGTCGCCATTTGGTGGCCTGGGAAAACCGTGATAAAGATACGGCGGTTCTGCCCGCCCCAGCCCCCGCTCCATCACCCGCTCCGTTACTTGCTCCGTCACCCGACGTCAATCGCCCTCCATCAGCCAGTCAAGGCTCCAACACCTCTGCTGAGGGGAGTTGTCGCTCGTTGGCATCTTCGGCTCGTTCAGATGCTCCTTCTCCTGCTACTCCTCTTCACGGATTCCGTCAGCAGTCTTTCTTGGAATCCGTTTCCAAGAGACAACAGTTTGCGAGCACGCACCCGACGGTGCAAAAGCTGAACGTCCTCCTGTCCAAGTTGCTGGTGCTGCAGTCCCTCCCTTTCCAAGTGGTGGACTCAGCACCTTTCAGAGAAATGATGGCTTGTGCCGCGCCGCGGTGGAGAGTGCCAAGCCGTCATTTCTTCGCCAAAAAGGCAGTGCCAGCCCTGCATTCACATGTAGAAGACATGGTGGGCCAGTCTTTGAGCATGTCGGTCTCTGCCAAAGTGCACGCAAGCGCCGACGTGTGGAGCTGTAACTACGGTCAGGGACAGTACATGTCATTTACGGCCCACTGGGTGAACGTGGTGCCGTCACAGCCGCACCAGCAACTTGGACAGGTCACGCCGCTTTTGCCTCCACGTTTGCACGTCCTTGGTCCAGCAAAGATGTCCGCCTCTACCACCTCTTCTTCCGCCGTGTCCTCAGCCGCCACCCCCGTGCCAAGTCCCATCGGCATATCACATGTGCAGGGCGCAACGGTGTCACGCTGTTCTGCACCTGGTATGCCTTGGCGAACGTAGTCACACAGGGAGGAACTTCTGAGTGTAATGAACAGAGAAATCGACAGATGGCTGTCTCCGCGCAAACTGAAAATCGGAACCATGTTGACCGACAACGGAAAGAACATGGTGTCTGCTCTGCGTCAAGGAAGGTTGTGCCATGCGCCATGCATGGCTCACGTGTTCAATCTGGTTGTCAAGCGGTTCCTAAAATCCACCATCCCACTGCAAGACATCCTTAAAATGTCACGTAAACTTTGCATGCAGCCATTCCTACACCGCAAAGCACACCCTCCTTGAGCTGCAGCGGCAGAACGGAATTCCACATCATCGCCTGATCTGTGACGTTGCAACAAGGTGGAATTCAACCCTACACATGTTAGACCGCCTTTACGAGCAGCAAAAGGCCATCACCGATTTCCTGATGTTACAAGCGGATAAAGGTACTCCCCTGTGTAACTTCGATGTCAGCCATTGGCAGCTCATGCGTGACACCTGCCGCTTGCTCAGGCCCTTTGAGGAGGCCACGCTATTCGTGAGTCGGCAGGACTATGGGATGAACGACGTCATTCCTCTGTTGCACGTCCTTGAACAAATGCTGTTAACAATGGCTGGTCAGGGTGCGGTAGACGTGGCGCACAGATCTCAACGCCACATGACCCCTGTGGGGGCAGGACAGGAAGAAGAGGAGGAGGTAGAGGAGGACATTTGTGCTCAGGAATTATTGAGTGAAATGGGTGGTTTTTCCACTCAGCGGACAGGAGTGGAGGAGCAGGAGCATCTGGTAGAGGAGGAGGAGGAGGAGACAGAGGACCCAGACGCACCGTGGCAGTATGCTGTGGAGATGGAGGCAGGGAGTCCCTCGCATTCCTTGGCACAAATGGCCCATAGCATGCTCGGTTGCTTGCGTAGCGACAGCCGAATAATAACCATCAGACAGAGGGATGACTTTTGGCTGTCCACCTTGTTGGACCCTCGCTACCGTTCAAAAATGGTGGCCTTTTTCACACCTGCTGAGAGGGAGGCCAAAATAACGTACTATAAAAACCACCTATGTAGTCAGTTGGTCTCTGCCTTTGTGCGCCAACGTCCATCCTCAGACACTGTGGGCCCTGTGCGCTCGCGTTCCGCTGCCATGGCAGCAGGGGAGGGGTGGGGTGGTAGGAGCAGTGGCAGCTCCACCAGCAGCGGCTGCCTCAGTCTGCAGTCGATGATGAGTAGCTTTCTTCACCAGCGCAGTGAGGAAACTACTAACCAGCCGCAGCAGCAGCAGCAGCAGCAGCAGCATCAGGTGGACCTGGAGCAGGACCTCAAACAACAGGCTTGGGCCTACTTGGACAGCACCCTGCCAACCGAGGTAGACAATCCCCTTGACTACTGGGCAACGAAACTTGACCTTTGGCCCCAACTAGCTGAATTTGCCCTTGAAAGGCTGTCATGCCCGGCCAGTAGCGTGGCATCGGAGCGCGTGTTTAGTGCGGCAGGAGGTATTGTAACTCCGCGGAGGACACGACTGTCCACCCAAAGTGTGGAGAGACTCACGTTTGTGAAAATGAATCAGGCGTGGATTAGTCTGGATTTCAAACCACCAGTTCCTGACACAACTGACTAAATCCGCCATGAATCATGCCTCAAACATGTGCCACTTTCAGGTCTCCTCACACACTGCTGGTGTGTTCCATTTTTTGTCATAGGGTGCTGGCAGATTACGGGCCTCCCATAGCTGCTGCCAGGCCCCTAATCTGCCATGGGCCCCTATATACCGCCTCCTCATGCTGCTGCCAAGTCCAGAGTCTCTCATGGGTCCCTGTACGGCCTCCCATTGCTGCTGTCTCCATCGCCACACTCTGCCATGTGCCACTTTCAGGTCTCCTCACACACTGCTGGTGTGTAGAATTTTTTGACATAGGGTGCTGGCAGATTACGGGCCTCCTATAGCTGCTGCCAGGCCCCTAATCTGCCATAGGCCCCTATATACCGCCTCCTCATGCTGCTGCCAGGTCCAGAGTCTCTCATGGGTCCCTGTACGGCCTCCCATTGCTGCTGTCTCCATCGCCACACTCTGCCATGTGCCACATTCAGGTCTCTTCACACTGCTTGTGTTTTCAATTTTTTGACATAGGGTGCTGGCAGATTACGGGCCTCCCATAGTTGCTGCCAGGCCCCTAATCTGCCATGGGCCCCTATATACCGCCTCCTCATGCTGCTGCCAAGTCCAGAGTCTCTCATGGGTCCCTATACGGCCTCCCATTGCTGCTGTCTCCATCGCCACACTCTGCCATGTGCCACTTTCAGGTCTCCTCACACACTGCTGGTGTGTAGAATTTTTTGACATAGGGTGCTGGCAGATTACGGGCCTCCTATAGCTGCTGCCAGGCCCCTAATCTGCCATGGGCCCCTATATACCGCCTCCTCATGCTGCTGCCAGGTCCAGAGTCTCTCATGGGTCCCTGTACGGCCTCCCATTGCTGCTGTCTCCATCGCCACACTCTGCCATGTGCCACATTCAGGTCTCCTCACACACTGCTGGTGTGTAGAATTTTTTGACATAGGGTGCTGGCAGATTACGGGCCTCCTATAGCTGTTGCCAGGCCCCTAATCTGCCATGGGCCCCTATATACCGCCTCCTCATGCTGCTGCCAGGTCCAGAGTCTCTCATGGGTCCCTGTACGGCCTCCCATTGCTGCTGTCTCCATCGCCACACTCTGCCATGTGCCACTTTCAGGTCTCCTCACACACTGCTGGTGTGTAGAATTTTTTTACATAGGGTGCTGGCAGATTACGGGCCTCCTATAGCTGCTGCCAGGCCCCTAATCTGCCATGGGCCCCTATATACCGCCTCCTCATGCTGCTGCCAAGTCCAGAGTCTCTCATGGGTCCCTGTACGGCCTCCCATTGCTGCTGTCTCCATCGCCACACTCTGCCATGTGCCACTTTCAGGTCTCCTCACACTGCTGGTGTGTACAATTTTTTGACATAGGGTGCTGGCAGATTACGGGCCTCCTATAGCTGCTGCCAGGCCCCTAATCTGCCATAGGCCCCTATATACCGCCTCCTCATGCTGCTGCCAGGTCCAGAGTCTCTCATGGGTCCCTGTACGGCCTCCCATTGCTGCTGTCTCCATCGCCACACTCTGCCATGTGCCACATTCAGGTCTCTTCACACTGCTTGTGTTTTCAATTTTTTGACATAGGGTGCTGGCAGATTACAGGCCTCCCATAGCTGCTGCCAGGCCCCTAATCTGCCATGGGCCCCTATATACCGCCTCCTCATGCTGCTGCCAAGTCCAGAGTCTCTCATGGGTCCCTATACGGCCTCCCATTGCTGCTGTCTCCATCGCCACACTCTGCCATGTGCCACTTTCAGGTCTCCTCACACACTGCTGGTGTGTAGAATTTTTTGACATAGGGTGCTGGCAGATTACGGGCCTCCTATAGCTGCTGCCAGGCCCCTAATCTGCCATAGGCCCCTATATACCGCCTCCTCATGCTGCTGCCAGGTCCAGAGTCTCTCATGGGTCCCTGTACGGCCTCCCATTGCTGCTGTCTCCATCGCCACACTCTGCCATGTGCCACATTCAGGTCTCTTCACACTGCTTGTGTTTTCAATTTTTTGACATAGGGTGCTGGCAGATTACGGGCCTCCCATAGCTGCTGCCAGGCCCCTAATCTGCCATGGGCCCCTATATACCGCCTCCTCATGCTGCTGCCAAGTCCAGAGTCTCTCATGGGTCCCTGTACGGCCTCCCATTGCTGCTGTCTCCATCGCCACACTCTGCCATGTGCCACTTTCAGGTCTCCTCACACTGCTGGTGTGTAAAATTTTTTGACATAGGGTGCTGGCAGATTACGGGCCTCCTATAGCTGCTGCCAGGCCCCTAATCTGCCATAGGCCCCTATATACCACCTCCTCATGCTGCTGCCAGGTCCAGAGTCTCTCATGGGTCCCTGTACGGCCTCCCATTGCTGCTGTCTCCATCGCCACACTCTGCCATGTGCCACATTCAGGTCTCTTCACACTGCTTGTGTTTTCAATTTTTTGACATAGGGTGCTGGCAGATTACGGGCCTCCCATAGCTGCTGCCAGGCCCCTAATCTGCCATGGGCCCCTATATACCGCCTCCTCATGCTGCTGCCAGGTCCAGAGTCTCTCATGGGTCCCTGTACGGCCTCCCATTGCTGCTGTCTCCATCGCCACACTCTGCCATGTGCCACTTTCAGGTCTCCTCACACACTGCTGGTGTGTAGAATTTTTTGACATAGGGTGCTGGCAGATTACGGGCCTCCCATAGCTGCTGCCAGGCCCCTAATCTGCCATGGGCCCCTATATACCGCCTCCTCATGCTGCTGCCAAGTCCAGAGTCTCTCATGGGTCCCTATACGGCCTCCCATTGCTGCTGTCTCCATCGCCACACTCTGCCATGTGCCACTTTCAGGTCTCCTCACACACTGCTGGTGTGTAGAATTTTTTGACATAGGGTGCTGGCAGATTACGGGCCTCCTATAGCTGCTGCCAGGCCCCTAATCTGCCATAGGCCCCTATATACCGCCTCCTCATGCTGCTGCCAGGTCCAGAGTCTCTCATGGGTCCCTGTACGGCCTCCCATTGCTGCTGTCTCCATCGCCACACTCTGCCATGTGCCACATTCAGGTCTCTTCACACTGCTTGTGTTTTCAATTTTTTGACATAGGGTGCTGGCAGATTACGGGCCTCCCATAGCTGCTGCCAGGCCCCTAATCTGCCATGGGCCCCTATATACCGCCTCCTCATGCTGCTGCCAAGTCCAGAGTCTCTCATGGGTTCCTGTACGGCCTCCCATTGCTGCTGTCTCCATCGCCACACTCTGCCATGTGCCACTTTCAGGTCTCCTCACACTGCTGGTGTGTAAAATTTTTTGACATAGGGTGCTGGCAGATTACGGGCCTCCTATAGCTGCTGCCAGGCCCCTAATCTGCCATAGGCCCCTATATACCACCTCCTCATGCTGCTGCCAGGTCCAGAGTCTCTCATGGGTCCCTGTACGGCCTCCCATTGCTGCTGTCTCCATCGCCACACTCTGCCATGTGCCACATTCAGGTCTCTTCACACTGCTTGTGTTTTCAATTTTTTGACATAGGGTGCTGGCAGATTACGGGCCTCCCATAGCTGCTGCCAGGCCCCTAATCTGCCATGGGCCCCTATATACCGCCTCCTCATGCTGCTGCCAGGTCCAGAGTCTCTTATGGGTCCCTGTACGGCCTCCCATTGCTGCTGTCTCCATCGCCACACTCTGCCATGTGCCACTTTCAGGTCTCCTCACACACTGCTGGTGTGTAGAATTTTTTGACATAGGGTGCTGGCAGATTACGGGCCTCCCATAGCTGCTGCCAGGCCCCTAATCTGCCATGGGCCCCTATATACCGCCTCCTCATGCTGCTGCCAAGTCCAGAGTCTCTCATGGGTCCCTATACGGCCTCCCATTGCTGCTGTCTCCATCGCCACACTCTGCCATGTGCCACTTTCAGGTCTCCTCACACACTGCTGGTGTGTAGAATTTTTTGACATAGGGTGCTGGCAGATTACGGGCCTCCTATAGCTGCTGCCAGGCCCCTAATCTGCCATGGGCCCCTATATACCGCCTCCTCATGCTGCTGCCAAGTCCAGAGTCTGTCATGGGCCCCTATACCGCCTCCTCATGCTGCTGCCAGGTCCACAGTCTCTCATGCCATGTGCCACTTTCAGGTCTCCTCACACTGTTGGTGTGTTGAATTTTTTGACATAGGGTGCTGGCAGATTACGGGCCTCCCATAGCTGCTGCCAGGCCCCTAATCTGCCATGGGCCCCTATACCGACTCCTCATGCTGTGACGTTGCAACAAGGTGGAATTCAACCCTACATATGTTAGACCGCCTTTACGAACAGCAAAAGGCCATCACAGATTTCCTGATGTTAAAAGCGGATAAAGGTACTCCCTGTGTAACTTAGATGTCAGCCATTGGCAGCTCATGCGTGACACCTGCGCTTGCTCAGGCCCTTTGAGGAGGCCACGCTATTCGTGAGTCGGCAGGACTATGGGATGAACGACGTCATTCCTCTGTTGCACGTCCTGGAACAAATGCTGTTAACAATGGCTGGTCAGGGTGCGGTAGACGTGGCGCACAGATCTCAACGCCACATGACCCCTGTGGGGGCAGGACAGGAAGAAGAGGAGGAGGTAGAGGAGGACATTGGTGCTCAGGAATTATTGAGTGAAATGGGTGGTTTTTCCACTCAGCGGACAGGAGTGGAGGAGCAGGAGCATCTGGTAGAGGAGGAGGAAGAGGAGACAGAGGACCCAGACGCACCAGGGCAGTATGCTGTGGAGATGGAGGCAGGGAGTCCCTCGCATTCCTTGGCACAAATGGCCCATAGCATGCTCGCTTGCTTGCGTAGCGACAGCCGAATAATAACCATCAGACAGAGGGATGACTTTTGGCTGTCCACCTTGTTGGACCCTCGCTACCGTTCAAAAATGGTGGCCTTTTTCACACCTGCTGAGAGGGAGGCCAAAATAACGTACTATAAAAACCACCTATGTAGTCAGCTGGTCTCTGCCTGTCTGCGCCAACGTCCATCCTCAGGCACTGTGGGCCCTGTGCGCTCACGTTCCACTGCCATGGCAGCAGGGGAGGGGTGGGGTGGTAGGAGCAGTGGCAGCTCCACCAGCAGCGGCTGCCTCAGTCTGCAGTCGATGATGAGTAGCTTTCTTCACCAGCGCAGTGAGGAAACTACTAACCAGCCGCAGCAGCAGCAGCAGCAGCATCAGGTGGACCTGGAGCAGGACCTCAAACAACAGGCTTAGGCCTACTTGGACAGCACCCTGCCAACCGAGGTAGACAATCCCCTTGACTACTGGGCAACGAAACTTGACCTTTGGCCCCAACTAGCTGAATTTGCCCTTGAAAGGCTGTCATGCCCGGCCAGTAGCGTGGCATCGGAGCGCGTGTTTAGTGCGGCAGGAGGTATTGCAACTCCGCGGAGGACACGACTGTCCACCCAAAGTGTGGAGAGACTGACGTTTGTGAAAATGAATCAGGCGTGGATTAGTCTGGATTTCAAACCACCAGTTCCTGACACAACTGACTAAATCCGCCATGAATCATGCCCCAAACATGTGCCACTTTCAGGTCTCCTCACACTGCTGGTGTGTTACATTTTTTGTCATAGGGTGCTGGCAGATTACGGGCCTCCCATAGCTGCTGCCAGGCCCCTAATCTGCCATGGGCCCCTATACCGCCTCCTCATGCTGCTGCCAAGTCCATAGTCTCTCATGGGTCCCTGTACGGCCTCCCATTGCTGCTGTCTCCATCGCCACACTCTGCCATGTGCCACTTTCAGGTCTCCTCACACTGCTGGTGTATTCCATTTTTTGTCATAGGGTGCTGGCAGATTACGGGCCTTTCATAGCTGCTGCCAGGCCCCTAATCTGCCATGGGCCCCTATACCGCCTCCTCATGCTGCTGCCAGGTCCAGAGTCTCTCATGGGTCCCTGTACGGCCTCCCATTGCTGCTGTCTCCATCGCCACACTCTGCCATGTGCCACTTTCAGGTCTCCTCACACTGCTGGTGGGTTCCATTTTTTGTCATAGGGTGCTGGCAGATTACGGGCCTCCCATAGCTGCTGCCAGGCCCCTAATCTGCCATGGGCCCCCGTACCGACTCCTCATGCTGCTGCCAGGCCCGTAATCTGTCATGGGCCCCTGTTGTCGCTTGTTGGCATATTCCGCTCGTTCAGATGCTCCTTCTCCTGCTACTCCTCTTCACGGATTCCGTCAGCAGTCTTTCTTGGAATCCGTTTCCAAGAGACAACAGTTTGCGAGCACGCACCAGACGGTGCAGAAGCTGAACGTCCTCCTGTCCAAGTTGCTGCTGCCAGGCTCGTAATCTGTCATGCGCCCCTGTACCGCCTCCTCATGCTGCTGCCAGGTCCAGAGTGTGTCATGGGCCCCCGTACCGACTCCTCATGCTGCTGCCAGGCCCGTAATCTGTCATGGGCCCCTGTACCGCCTCCCCATGCTGCTGCCAGGTCCAGAGTGTGTCATGGGTCCCTGTACGGCCTCCCATTGCTGCTGCCAGGCCCGTAATCTGCCATGGGCCCCCGTACCGACTCCTCATGCTGCTGCCAGGCCCGTAATCTGCCATGGGCCCCTGTACCGCCTCCTCATGCTGCTGCCAGGTCCAGAGTGTGTCATGGGTCCCTGTACGGCCTCCCATTGCTGCTGTCTCTATCGCCACACTCTGCCATGTGCCACTTTCAGGTCTCCTCACACTGCTGGTGGTTTCCATTTTTGTCATAGGGTGCTGTATGGCCTCCCATTGCTGCTGCCTCCACCGCCACACTGTGGCTCCACACTCTGGTTTTGGCCCCGTGACTGCCCAAATGAGTGAAGTGTGCGGTGATTCTAAGATCGACGGCACTCATCTGCATGTCATACTGACTGACAGTATTATTTCTCTTCCCCAGCAGACTCCAAGGGCATTTAAATTAAAGGTACAGTGTTCAGCACTAATATTAAGTCTCTCTGAAGCCTAGAAACACCCTTTTTTAAGTTAAATTCACAGCGAATATATTCGACTCGAATCAAAATTTTTCCACGAATTCGCCGAATCAGTCGAATCGAATTTTTGAATACTTCGCTCATCTCTATTTATAACTATATTAAAAAGTAAGGGTCCCAACACTGAACCTTGGGGTACACCACTGACACCCCTAGACCATTCAGAGTATGAATCATTAACCACTACTCTCTGAATACCATCTTTTAGCCAGTTTTCTATCCATTTACATACAGAATTTTTCAGCCCGTAGATTTTATCTTACACATTAGCCGTGAGGTGAATGGGTAGTCACCTCAGCTCTTTGTAGCCAATCCTAAACTGAGCCACTTAACTTCTCTCCCACAGTGGTACCATGGTTCCAGCAGTCAAGGCTCCTTTCCTTAACGGAGGTTCAAGGGGCCTTCATTATCAACCTAAATGGACCTACCTGTCAGATCAGACTTTTCCTAGTCATATATAAGAAAGAAATGGGGTGAGGGGGAGATGAAGAAAAATTGGGAGGGTGGCCTGAACTCTAGAAAAAGGCTACTGCTCTGAGGAGGTTCAGCTGTCACAAGTGTTGCCCGCCCTCCCACCTGTTGTGATGTTTTGTCACAGCTTTATTGGCAGTTTTGACCTTTCCAGCAATTGATGTTACTTTATTGGCTATGCCCTCAAGTTAAATTCTGAGGTCAGTGTAATGCCTGTCTGGTACTGATGGTAAGGACAGGCCTCTTAGACTATATGAGTTTATGTTTTATGTGTGCTCACACCGTAACAGTAACTGGCATTGCTTTTTGGTACATTTGGAAAATTGTTACATTTGGAAAGTGCAATAAACTGTGGCCTTGCCCTATTTCCAACTTAATCGGCTGTCTTTTTGGGGGCACGGCATTGATTTATTGGTCATAAATGAGCCTATGCTTCTCAGCAGTCATGAGTGCTTGTTACTGCTTACAATTTCCATTGTACTGAAAAACTTCCCTGTGACCTGGATGATTCTTTCCTCTTCTCTCCTCAGACAAGTCCCACGAGAAAGATCATCAGTCCCTGGATTGCAGGTGATAGCCAAATGCCCAACTGTTGCTAGTCTTCTTCTTCCCCTCTCTCTTAACCTCCCTGGCGGTAATCCCGAGTATGGCACGGGGTTAATTTTCAGTACCAAAAGTGGTAACCCCGAGCCACACTCAAAATTACACTGTAGTGCTTTGTCCTGCGATCCCCCGATCCTTACCTTGCCCTGCGATCCCCCAATGTGCCCCCGCTGTGTCCTCCGGCTGATACCGGCATCTGTCTTCCGGGTTCCCTTCCCTGCGAGCATCGTGACGCAGGAGGGCAGAACCGGCGAGAGAATCAAAAAAGTAAAAACATGACATACACACAATACATTGTAATCTGTTAGGATTACAATACTTTACTGTTTTACTGCTTTGTCCTGTGCCCTGCCTGAACTTCTACTGGTTTTTCTGTCTGGAAACTTGAGAACGTCCATGGCATCCAAAAAGCATCCCTTTAGGTCACAAGCGGTTTTAGACCAGCTAGAAAACAGCGATATTGAATTAGAATCACTTGCAGAATTGAGTGATAGTGATTCGTCGGGAAATTCGTCATCAAACACTGAAAGTGACGATAGTGATGATTCTGCGACTTTGCTCAGTGATGTGCGAACTTGGCGCTCTATTTCAAATTTCAGTGTTTTTGGTTTGATTACGTTATT
This sequence comes from Staurois parvus, assembly GCF_062004578.1. NCBI lineage: Eukaryota > Metazoa > Chordata > Amphibia > Anura > Ranidae > Staurois > Staurois parvus. The sequence continues at coordinate 3,086,176 of NW_028318184.1, read as the reverse complement.
GAATTAAATTTGTTATTATATTATTATTTTTATAATTATTTATTATATTATAATTTATGATTTCATGTTTCAATCATTATCATACCCAGGATGTTTACTAGACTCTTATTTGGCCAGATTTAAGTGAGTTATTCCTAAGAATTACAGGCCTACAATATAAAACAACAAATTTCCATGCAAAACAATGTACCGCTTTGACATTCAAAAATATTGATATAATCAGACCGCCAGGCAGGTTAAGCTGGCTATAGATGAGATGGGTCATTTTTTTATAAACTCACTGACTAAAAAATAATAATAATAATAATTAAAAAACAAATTTCTGTAACTATATAATCGAGGTGGATGGCTGAATTTCCCCTTTGGCTTCTGTTGAAAAGGGATTGCCACACATGGATCACAATTTGGCCATCCGTGCTGAATTGGCCTAATTTTGATCCATCTATGGCCAGACTTATAGTACATTACCCTATATCCTTCCTTTCTACTTTCCAAAAAGGGGTAATTTGGGGGATATTGGTACTGTCCTGACATTTTAAGGGCCTCAAGAAAAGAGATCAGCCACCAGTACATCAGGATTGACTAATTTTTACATATATATCCCATAATTTGTGGATGCTATAACTTTCCTAGAGACTAAATAATATACGCTTATTGGGATTTGTTTTTTTGTTTTTTTTTACCAATGACAGAATACAGTTTAACCTAAATTTATGAAGAAATTCAATTTTTGGATTTTTTTTTATTGGATATTGTTTAACAGAAAATAGAAAATATTTTTAATTTTTTTTTTTAAATTATATAATAGAATCTAAAAAAGAACAAATGGTGATCAAATACCACCAAAAGAAAGCTCTATTTGTGTGAAAAAAGATTATATAAATTTCACGACCATGCAATTGCCAATTAAAGTAGAGCAGAGCTGAATAGCAAAAAATGGCCTGGTCAGTGGTCATGAATAGAGATGAGCGAATCGAACATGGCGAAGTGGAATTCGTTTCGAATATTGGGAAATATTCGATTCGCGACGAATCCGAAGATTAGCCAACTTCGGGTGCGCGAATCGAATTTTCCCAAAAATGGCGGCGACATGTGTGGCGACGGAGCGGGGATCTCTGGGAAGGCGCGCAGACAAGGCGCGCTGACCCATAATGCATTCATTCATGACATGTGATCGCATTAGCCAATCAGCAGCCAGCCAGCCAGCACTGTGTAATGGTGGAGCTATAAATCGCGGCCATCTTAGAATTCTCCATTAGCCTCCGGTCATTCAAGAGAGACAGACCTGTCTGTATTGAGGGACAGAGTTAGGGCCACAGAGACTTTAGGGACACAGAAACGTTACTCAGGGACACAGAACCGTTACTTAGGGACACACAATCGTTACTCAGGGACACACAATCGTTACTCAGGGACACACAATCGTTACTCAGGGACACACAATCGTTACTCAGGGACACACAATCGTTACTCAGGGACACAGAATTGTTACTCAGGGACAGACACAGAATTGTTACTCAGGGACACAGAATTGTTACTCAGGGACACAGAATCGTTACTCAGGGACACAGAATCGTTACTCAGGGACAGACACAGAATTGTTACTCAGGGACACAGAATTGTTACTCAGGGAAACAGAATCGTTACTCAGGGACACAGAATTGTTACTCAGGGACACAGAATTGTTACTCAGGGACATAGAATCGTTACTCAGGGACAGACACAGAATTGTTACTCAGGGACACAGAATCGTTACTCAGGGACAGACACAGAATTGTTACTCAGGGACACAGAATTGTTACTCAGGGACACAGAATCGTTACTCAGGGACAGACACAGAATTGTTACTCAGGGACACAGAATTGTTACTCAGGGACACAGAATTGTTACTCAGGGACACAGAATCGTTACTCAGGGACAGACACAGAATTGTTACTCAGGGACACAGAATTGTTACTCAGGGACACAGAATCGTTACTCAGGGACACAGAATTGTTACTCAGGGACACAGAATTGTTACTCAGGGACACAGAATCGTTACTCAGGGACAGACACAGAATTGTTACTCAGGGACACAGAATTGTTACTCAGGGACACAGAATGGTTACTCAGGGACACAGAATTGTTACTCAGGGACACATAATCGTTACTCAGGGACAGACACAGAATTGTTACTCAGGGACACAGAATTGTTACTCAGGGACACAGAATCGTTACTCAGGGACAGACACAGAATTGTTACTCAGGGACACAGAATCATTACTCAGGGACACAGAATCGTTACTCAGGGACACAGAATTGTTACTCAGGGACACAGAATCGTTACTCAGGGACAGACACAGAATTGTTACTCAGGGACACAGAATTGTTACTCAGGGACACAGAATTGTTACTGAGGGACACAGAATTGTTACTCAGGGACACAGAATTGTTACTCAGGGACACAGAATCGTTACTCAGGGACACAGAATTGTTACTCAGGGACACAGAATTGTTACTCAGGGACACAGAATCGTTACTCAGGGACAGACACAGAATTGTTACTCAGGGACACAGTATTGTTACTCAGGGACACAGAATCGTTACTGAGGGACACAGAATTGTTACTCAGGGACACAGAATTGTTACTCAGGGACAGACACAGAATTGTTACTCAGGGACACATAATTGTTACTGAGGGACACAGAATTGTTACTCAGGGACACAGAATTGTTACTCAGGGACACAGAATCGTTACTCAGGGACAGACACAGAATTGTTACTCAGGGACACAGAATTGTTACTCAGGGACACAGAATCGTTACTCAGGGACAGACACAGATTTGTTACTCAGGGACACAGAATTGTTACTCAGGGACACAGAATTGTTACTCAGGGACACAGAATTGTTACTGAGGGACACAGAATCGTAACTGAGGGACACAGAATTGTTACTCAGGGACACAGAATTGTTACTGAGGGACACAGAATTGTTACTGAGGGACACAGAATTGTTACTGAGGGACACAGAATCGTTACTGAGGGACACAGAATTGTTACTCAGGGACACAGAATCGTTACTGAGGGACACAGAATCGTTACTGAGGGACACAGAATTGTTACTCAGGGACACAGAATTGTTACTCAGGGACACAGAATCGTTACTCAGGGACAGACACAGAATTGTTACTCAGGGACACAGAATTGTTACTCAGGGACACAGAATTGTTACTTGGGGACACAGAATTGTTACTGAGGGACACAGAATTGTTACTGAGGGACACAGAATCGTTACTGAGGGACACAGAATTGTTACTGAGGGACACAGAATCGTTACTGAGGGACACAGAATTGTTACTCAGGGACACAGAATCGTTACTGAGGGACACAGAATCGTTACTCAGGGACACAGAATTGTTACTCAGGGACAGAAATTTTTACTCAGGGACACAGAATCGTTACTCAGGGACAGACACAGAATTGTTACTCAGGGACACAGAATTGTTACTCAGGGACACAGAATTGTTACTCAGGGACACAGAATTGTTACTGAGGGACACAGAATCGTTACTGAGGGACACAGAATTGTTACTCAGGGACACAGAATTGTTACTCAGGGACACAGGATCGTTACTCAGGGACAGACACAGAATTGTTACTCAGGGACACAGAATTGTTGAATTAAAAAGTATGTCAGACAACACGCAGAGGAGTGGCAGAGGAGGCAATGTTTCAGGAGCGAGCAGACGTGGCAGCAGAGGAAGGGGTCGAGGCAGCACTAGTCGCAGCCAGAGGCCAGTGCTCCCGGTGTCATCCAGCGGTCGTGTCTCCACCGACAACCCTGCCGTCATCGATTGGTTGGCTCGGTCGTCTTCCTCTTCCCAGGTCACCTCTGACACCTACAGCCAACGGTCGGTGTGTACGTCAGACACAACCGTTAGTTGGCATGGCCCGGGAGCAAGCCCACTGAAATCACGTGTCCTCTACCTGCCCCTGTCCTTTGGTGTTCCCTCACCAAGCGAAGTATCGCATGCTGTGGGCTCAGCCCCACTGTACAGTGAGGAAGAGCTAACAGAGGGCGGTCAGGAACGGGGGGAGACATCCGCCTCTTCAGCAGCCAGGCAAAGAAGTACTGGCGAGGAGAGTGGCTCGGTAGCCGGTCTAGAGACAGATCTGTCTCCTGACCCACACGCAGCCGAGGGGGCTAGTAGTGAGGCGGAGACCCTAATTGATGATGATGAGGCTGATCGCACTTGGCAGCCTCGTCGTCATCAGGCTATTGCTTCCGCATCATCAGGAGAAGAGGGTGCCAGCTTGGCAGCGAGCAAAACAGTCGGTGGGTTGCCCAGGAGGCAGCAGGGTCGCAGCAGTGTCAGTGGAGGCAAACGGCCACGGAGTAGAGCACCTGCTCCACTGCAGCCTACCACCACGGCCAGTAGTGGTGCCGGTGTGCACGGAGGAAGTAGCAGTCAGCCAGTGAGGAGTAGCGGGGGCAAAGTTTCCTACTCGGCGGTGTGGCAATTTTTCGTCAAGCCGCCCGAGGAAGTAAACATAGCCGTATGTCGACTATGTGGCCAGAAAGTCCATGTAGGCCCATGTTGGGACTACAGCGTTGCGTCAGCATATGCAGCGTCGCCATTTGGTGGCCTGGGAAAACCGTGATAAAGATACGGCGGTTCTGCCTGCCCCAGCCCCCGCTCCATCACCCGCTCCGTTACTTGCTCCGTCACCCGACGTCAATCGCCCTCTATCAGCCAGTCAAGGCTCCAACACCTCTGCTGAGGGGAGTTGTCGCTCGTTGGCATCTTCCGCTCGTTCAGATGCTCCTTCTCCTGCTACTCCTCTTCACGGATTCCGTCAGCAGTCTTTCTTGGAATCCGTTTCCAAGAGACAACAGTTTGCGAGCACGCACCCGACGGTGCAGAAGCTGAACGTCCTCCTGTCCAAGTTGCTGGTGCTACAGTCCCTCCCTTTCCAAGTGGTGGACTCAGCACCTTTCCGAGAAATGATGGCTTGTGCCGCGCCGCGGTGGAGAGTGCCAAGCCGGCATTTCTTCGCCAAAAAGGCAGTGCCAGCCCTGCATTCACATGTAGAAGAGATGGTGGGCCAGTCTTTGAGCATGTCGGTCTCTGCCAAAGTGGACGGCAGCGCCGACGTATGGAGCTGTAACTACGGTCAGGGACAGTACATGTCATTTACGGCCCACTGGGTGAACGTGGTGCCGGCACAGCCGCACCAGCAACTTGGACAGGTCACGCCGCTTTTGCCTCCACGTTTGCACGTCCTTGGTCCAGCAAAGATGTCCGCCTCTACCACCTCTTCTTCCGCCGTGTCCTCAGCCGCCACCCCCGTGCCAAGTCCCATTACCCGACCGGCATATCACATGTGCAGGGCGCAACGGCGTCACGCTGTGCTGCACCTGGTATGCCTTGGCGAACGTAGTCACACAGGGGAGGAACTTCTGAGTGTAATGAACAGAGAAATCGACAGATGGCTGTCTCCGCGCAAACTGAAAATCGGAACCATGTTGACCGACAACGAAAAGAACATGGTGTCTGCTCTGCGTCAAGGAAGGTTGTGCCATGTGCCATGCATGGCTCACGTGTTCAATCTGGTTGTCAAGCGGTTCCTAAAATCCACCATCCCACTGCAAGACATCCTTAAAATGTCACGTAAACTTTGCATGCATTTCAGCCATTCCTACACCGCAAAGCACACCCTCCTTGAGCTGCAGCGGCAGGACGGAATTCCACAGCATCGCCTGATCTGCGACGTTGCAACAAGGTGGAATTCAACCCTACACATGTTAGACCGCCTTTACGAACAGCGAAAGGCCATCACCGATTTCCTGATGTTACAAGCGGATAAAGGTACTCCCCTGTGTAACTTCGATGTCAGCCATTGGCAGCTCATGCGTGACACCTGCCGCTTGCTCAGGCCCTTTGAGGAGGCCACGCTATTCGTGAGTCGGCAGGACTATGGGATGAACGACGTCATTCCTCTGTTGCACGTCCTGGAACAAATGCTGTTAACAATGGCTGGTCAGGGTGCGGTAGACGTGGCGCACAGATCTCAACGCCACATGACCCCTGTGGGAGCAGGACAGGAAGAAGAGGAGGAGGTAGAGGAGGACATTGGTGCTCAGGAATTATTGAGTGAAATGGGTGGTTTTTCCACTCAGCGGACAGGAGTGGAGGAGCAGGAGCATCTGGTAGAGGAGGAGGAGGAGACAGAGGACCCAGACGCACCGTGGCAGTATGCTGTGGAGATGGAGGCAGGGAGTCCCTCGCATTCCTTGGCACAAGTGGCCCATAGCATTCTCGGTTGCTTGCGTAGCGACAGCCGAATAATAACCATCAGACAGAGGGATGACTTTTGGCTGTCCACCTTGTTGGACCCTCGCTACCGTTCAAAAATGGTGGCCTTTTTCACCCCTGCTGAGAGGGAGGCCAAAATAACGTACTATAAAAACCACCTATGCAGTCAGTTGGTCTCTGCCTTTCTGCGCCAACGTCCATCCTCAGACACTGTGGGCCCTGTGCGCTCGCGTTCCGCTGCCATGGCAGCAGGGGAGGGGTGGGGTGGTAGGAGCAGTGGCAGCTCCACCAGCAGCGGCTGCCTCAGTCTGCAGTCGATGATGAGTAGCTTTCTTCACCAGCGCAGTGAGGAAACTACTAACCAGCCGCAGCAGCAGCAGCAGCAGCAGCATCAGGTGGACCTGGAGCAGGACCTCAAACAACAGGCTTGGGCCTACTTGGACAGCACCCTGCCAACCGAGGTAGACAATCCCCTTGACTACTGGGCAACGAAACTTGACCTTTGGCCCCAACTAGCTGAATTTGCCCTTGAAAGGCTGTCATGCCCGGCCAGTAGCGTGGCATCGGAGCGCGTGTTTAGTGCGACAGGAGGTATTGTAACTCCGCGGAGGACACGACTGTCCACCCAAAGTGTGGTTTGTGAAAATGAATCAGGCGTGGATTACTCTGGATTTCAAACCACCAGTTCCTGACACAACTGACTAAATCCGCCATGAATCATGCCCCAAACATGTTATTATTTTTAACATAGGCCTCTGTATGGCTTTCAATTTAAGCTGCTTACGCTTCGCCACTCTGCCATGGGCCCCTGTACCGCCTCCTCTTGCTGCTGCCAGGTCCAGAGTGTGTCATGGGTCCCTGTACGGCCTCCCATTGCTGCTGTCTCCTTCGCCACACTCTGCCATGTGCCACTTTCAGGTCTCCTCACACTGCTGGTGGGTTCCATTTTGTCATAGGGTGCTGGCAGATTACGGGCCTCCCATTGCTGCTGCCAGGCCCGTAATCTGCCATGGGCCCCCGTACCGACTCCTCATGCTGCTGCCAGGCCCGTAATCTGTCATGGGCCCCTGTACTGCCTCCTCATGCTGCTGCCAGGTCCAGAGTGTGTCATGGGTCCCTGTACGGCCTCCCATTGCTGCTGTCTCCTTCGCCACACTCTGCCATGTGCCACTTTCAGGTCTCCTCACACTGCTGGTGGGTTCCATTTTGTCATAGGGTGCTGGCAGATTACGGGCCTCCCATTGCTGCTGCCAGGCCCGTAATCTGCCATGGGCCCCCGTACCGACTCCTCATGCTGCTGCCAGGCCCGTAATCTGTCATGGGCCCCTGTACTGCCTCCTCATGCTGCTGCCAGGTCCAGAGTGTGTCATGGGTCCCTGTACGGCCTCCCATTGCTGCTGTCTCCATCGCCACACTCTGCCATGTGCCACTTTCAGGTCTCCTCACACTGCTGGTGGGTTCCATTTTGTCATAGGGTGCTGTATGGCCTCCCATTGCTGCTGCCAGGCCCCTAATCTGCCATGGGCCCCCGTACCGCCTCCTCATGCTGCTGCCAGGCCCGTAATCTGTCATGGGCCCCTGTACCGCCTCCTCATGCTGCTGCCAGGTCCAGAGTGTGTCATGGGTCCCTGTACGGCCTCCCATTGCTGCTGTCTCCTTCGCCACACTCTGCCATGTGCCACTTTCAGGTCTCCTCACACTGCTGGTGGGTTCCATTTTGTCATAGGGTGCTGGCAGATTACGGGCCTCCCATTGCTGCTGCCAGGCCCGTAATCTGCCATGGGCCCCCGTACCGACTCCTCATGCTGCTGCCAGGCCCGTAATCTGTCATGGGCCCCTGTACCGCCTCCTCATGCTGCTGCCAGGTCCAGAGTGTGTCATGGGTCCCTGTACGGCCTCCCATTGCTGCTGTCTCCATCGCCACACTCTGCCATGTGCCACTTTCAGGTCTCCTCACACTGCTGGTGGGTTCCATTTTGTCATAGGGTGCTGTATGGCCTCCCATTGCTGCTGCCAGGCCCCTAATCTGCCATGGGCCCCCGTACCGCCTCCTCATGCTGCTGCCAGGCCCGTAATCTGTCATGGGCCCCTGTACCGCCTCCTCATGCTGCTGCCAGGTCCAGAGTGTGTCATGGGTCCCTGTACGGCCTCCCATTGCTGCTGTCTCCATCGCCACACTCTGCCATGTGCCACTTTCAGGTCTCCTCACACTGCTGGTGGGTTCCATTTTGTCATAGGGTGCTGTATGGCCTCCCATTGCTGCTGCCTCCACCACCACACTGTGGCTCCACACTCTGGTTTTGGCCCCGTGACTGCCCAAATGAGTGAAGTGTGCGGTGATTCTAAGATCGACGGCACTCATCTGCATGTCATACTGAGTGACAGTATTATTTCTCTTCCCCAGCAGACTCCAAGGGCATTTAAATTAAAGGTACAGTGTTCTGCACTAATATAAAGGCTCTCTGAAGCCTAGAAACACCCTTTTTATAAGTTAAATTCGCAGCGAATATATTCGACTCGAATCAAATTTATTCCTCGAATTCGCCGAATCAGCCGAATCGAATTAAATTTTTGAATACTTCGCTCATCTCTAGTCATGAAGGGGGTAAAATCTGAAGTGGTTGAAAAGCAAGTTTAGTTTATTTACTGAAAAAATCAGAACAGTGCAGCGCATAAAGCATTGGGAGATACTTTTGTAACCCTTTCCAGCTTCATGCAAGTCAACAATTCTTGATCGTAGGTCTTCTGAGAGCTCTTTTCTGCGAGGCATGGTTCACATCAGACAGTGCTTCTTGAAACTAATGAACCCAAAACAGGTGTGTGTTTCTTAAGGGCAGGACAGCTGTCAGTAACACATCCAATATCATCACACTGAGTGGAGTCAAGGTTGGCTCACTCCTGGCTCCAATTAGCTCTGGGAGAAGTCATTAAGCTAGGGCCTCACATACTTTTTCCTCCCTGCACTGTGAATGTTTACACGTTATGTGCAATTAAACCATGGCAACATCTAATGTTTGTGTAGTATTATGTTCAGCAGACTGTGTTCTTCTATTGTTGTGACTTAGATGACGTTCAGAGCACATTTTATGCCCAATTCATGCAAAACTCCACGTAATCCCAAGGGGTTCACATACTTTTTCTTGCAACTGTATATAAAAAAAGGGCAATGTGAATATGTAATTACCAATAAATAGTATAAATAAAAATATACAAATGGTGCATATATTGATTTATGCTATTATTTATTTATTGGTAATTACACATTCATTTGCACATTTTTGATATACACTGCATTTCACCTTCTTAGTTTAACTAAACAACTTTAATTTTTTTCAAAATTTCCATTTTTTCTGGAAAAAACAGAGAATCGTTTTTTTTTTTCATGGCTCCAAAATTTTACATCTCTATCCATGACATACTCTTTAATCTGTAATAAATCAAATACGTTTTTGTTGGGTTTAGTTACACCTGACAGTGATCAGTGCTGCAAACGTATGCATAAGTCGCCATCTAGTGGTTGCTGTCTCAACTGAAACATTTATTGAATTAAATACTCAGCATAGAGCAGAGTTGCGCACCTGCAGACAAAGCAGATACTGATCTATTTACTAGTCATTTAATATTTTTCCCAGTTGTCTGAAGGTTACATTCATTTCCATAAATATCCTTTAAATATTTGCTATTTTCAAATGGCAAATCCTTGCTTGGGCCCAATCACTGTCATCAGGAGGAGGTCATATGCTTCAATGTGTGTAGTGTCACCAACAGTGATGAAGGAAGGCACAGCAGGATGTTCTGCCAATGTCGTTATTGAAGGGGGGGGGGTGAGGGGGTCCTTTGCAGAGACATTATTTCTTTGCCCTGCATGAGCAAAGTGTCTTTTTAAAGATAACCTTCATTTAAACTGTGAAAGTACTTTATTGTTATCCAGTTCTTATGTGAACCTCTATATAAAGAATTTGAAAAAAAAATGTTATTGCCTTGAATAGATATTGTCACTTTGCCCTTCCTGAGTGTTTGTAATGTAACCCAGGGGTTGACTGACCATTTGGAAACTCAGGCACTGCCCGAGGGCCCGGGGTCAGTAGGGGGCCCCATGAGATGCCCCCGGTACCTTTTTCATAGGCTTTTTTGAGTTTGGGCAAGGACACAGGGGCCCCATGATCCCCTATTGCCCGGGGGCCCATGAGTTGTCAGTCCGCCCCTGATGTAACCCCCGACCCAGTATACTCACCTTACCAAGCCCCCTGGCCAGCCCCCTGCAGCTCCTTTCTCCCCTGCAATCAGCATTGAAATCCAAGTTGTTAGTTGGTGTCAGATGTCATGTGACAGTGCATAGACATAGAAATTGGCTACTAGCCACTTGCCAATCGCAATATATATAAGTTGCGGCTTGCAAGTGATTTAACAGGGTGAAGTTATCAGCCGTTTTAAAAAATTTTTTTTTTTTTCAGCCGGGAAATTGCCTATCACAGAAAAGTGGTCAGAGCGTCTAACTATCCACTGGATCACTTTTAGAAGCAGTAGGAGACATTGTCACCCACCCCCCTTGCACCTCTTAAGCTTACTGCTTTTACTGTTTGGTGTTCACGTTTACATTTTTTTTGAAAAGGTGAACTAATACTTTGGTCATAGAAAAATCTTAAAAAAAATAAAAAAAAGTAATAAAAAATTAAAAATAATAAAAAAATTAAAAAAATTAAAAAAAATACTTTTTTTTTCATACTGTCACCAGTCAGTGTCCCTGATCACCGGCATTCCAGTTATATGATGACGCTGTACTGCACTGGTGACAGTATGTAAAAAAAAATAGTGAAAATAATTTTTTTCATTTTCCGAAAAATTATGACAAAAAAAATACAACTTCAAAAAACTCGCCATGCCTCTTATGAAGTACGTCTGACTCTCTACTCTGCAAAAAGGGGTCATTTGGGGGATATCTGTACTATTCTGACATTCTTGGACCTCAAGAAATTAGATTGGCTGTCAGTACTTCAGGATTGATCAATATTCAGATCTATACCATAGTTTGTGAACTCTATAACTTTCCTACAAACTAAATAATACATCCTAATTTGGGTTATTTTCACCAAAGACATGTAGCAGAATACATCTCGGCCTAAATTTCTGAAGAAAAATTATTTATTTGTAAACTTTTATAACAGAACCAAAGAAAAACATGTTTTTTTTTCAAAATTTTTGGTCTTTTTTTGTTAATTTACCAAAAAATAAAAACCCCAGCGGTGATTAAATACCACCAAAAGAAAGCTCTAGTTGTGTGAAGAAAATGATAAAATTTTAGTTTGGGTACAATATTGTATGACCGCGCAATTGTCATTCAAAGTGTGAGAGCGCTGAAACGTGAAAAATGGCCTGGGCAGGAAGGTGTAAAATTGCCTGGTATTGAAATGGTTAAACCAATTGAATGTTTCCAGAGCAACCTTTTCCTTCTTCTCTATTTATGTTTGGATTTTTTTTTAAGTGTTCTTATGCACATGAGATGTAACTACAATCAGGCTTTGTCAAATATCCAGGTGAAGGTCAAAGCACATGAGTCAAAAAGAGTTAGTCTTCAGCATAATCTGATATCTGTATCATGTTGTAGTCATGAAGTCTATTGTCCAACATATTTGATGGATCTGCAGGGTCGTTCTATCAGTGAGAATTTTTTTTCTTTATCATTAGGTTGCACACACTAGAGATAGAATTAAGGGGTGGTTTCCTTCTCATGGAATCTAGTTGCTGCCTGATATTGTAGACACTTGTGTACTATCACAAGCAAGACCTAGAGGAAAGGTGGGCTTTATGGCCAAGAGTGACAAGACAGTAGTTTAAGTGATGTCTAAGAAGCCCCAACCGTAGAAGCTCTCTGCTGGAAGTCTAGCTGGTATTTTAGGACTTTTCCCCACTTCACTTATTTTCATGAGCTCTTTTACCCTTGTAGTGACCTGCCTACCTGCCGATTGTAGCCTGGAGTGTGCTGTTTTTAACAAACCTTACCAGCTACAATATATTCCAGGGTATTTTCTTGTTCATCAGAGTACAAATACTGCCAGGCTTTTATATAGAAGGATTCGTTTTGCAAATAGCTGTGTTGGTTAATAGTTGCTGAGATGGGATTCATTTTGCACATAATCTGTTAAACTGTGGGGTCACAGGTCTGTGGACACCTGACTTTCACACATCCATTCCAAACCCATGGCCATTAATATAGATGTTCACTGGGGGAGGGTTAAGGGTGTTGTTTTTTTTTATGTGTTTATTTCAATAAAGCCCTGCATGGCCAAATTTTGTACTATTCTGCCTATTTTCTACTTCAGTTTTTTGCACTTTTGTAACTTTTGTCTTATGTGAAAACTTTAATTAAACAACAACAAAAAAAAAAATAGCACCATGTCCTTTTCATTTGTGGCTCTAACAGCTTGCACTCTTCTGGGAAGGCTTTACACAAGATTGTGGAATGTGTATGTGCCATGCCAGCCAAAAGAGCATTTTTAATTTATTTATTTATTTATTACAGGTACTTATATAGTGCTGTCAATTTGCGCAGCTCTTTACATATATATTGTACATTCACATCAGTCCCTAACCCTCAAAGGGTGTACAATCTAAGGTCCCTAACTTACATACTAGTGTCAGTTTAGACAGGATCCAGTTAACCTACCAGCATGTCTTTGGAGTGTAGGAGGAAACCAAAGTACCCGGAGGAACCCTACGCAGCCACAGGGAGAACATGCTAACTCTAGGCAGGTTGTGCTGTGACTGGGATTTTTTTTTTTCTGAGGTAAGGTACTGATATTAGATGAGAAGACCTTATAAATTACATTCCAGTTTATCCCGAAGGTGTTCAGATGGGTAAGGTCACTGATGTTCTTGTCAAATCAGTCTTTATGGAGCTGGCCTGGTACACAAGAGCACAGTCGTGCTGGAACAAAAAAAGGCCTTCTCGAAAGTGTTGCTTAAAGGCTGGGAGTGGACATTTGACTGAAATGTATTTTATATGCTGTTTTATTAACTGAACCCTTCACTGGAAACACCTAAACTTGATTGGTTGTAGTGGCCCACATGCTTTTGACCATATAGTGTATCTGCATTTTGACCAGACTTTAATGAATAGACAGTCAGTGATAACTTTTAGAGAACTAAGAGAAGACGCAACCTTTATATTTTTAAGGAGTCATTTTATCTGACTCCTTGTACTTTTATACGTAGAGGGTTAGTATTGGGTTTACAGAGAGGGTCAGTGTTGGGGTTACAGGGGTTGCTAATGTTGGGGTTGCAGAGAGGGTTAGTGTTGGTTACAGGGAAAGTTATTGTTGGGGTTAGATAGATGGTCAGTGTGGGGATTACAGGGAGGTTAGTGTTCGGCATACAGCGAAGGATAGTGTTGGGGTTACAGGAAGAAGTAGTGTTTGGGGTTACAGGGAGGGTTGGTGTTGGGGGTACAGGGAGGGTTAGCATGAGCGTGCGTTAGAAGGAAAGATTGTGTCACAGGGAGGTTTAATGGTGTACTTACAAGGAAAGGTTAGTGTTAAGGTTGCAGGAAGGGATAATGGTGTAGTTGCATGGAGTGTTTGTGTAAGGATTGCAGTTACAATTAGTTTAAGGGTTACAAGGAGGGCTAGTATGAGGATTATTGTGAGGGTAGATACAGGGACAGCAAGGGTTACAGAAATGGTTAGTGTTAGGGCTACAGGGAAGGTTAGGGTTAAGGTTACATGGAGAGTGTATCACAAGGAGGGTTAATGGTGTAGTTACATGGAGGGCTAGTGTTAGGGGTGGACAATGATGTAGTTATAGGGAGGGGTGGACAATGATGTAGTTATAGGGAGGTAGGTTAAGTGTCAAGGTTACAGAAAAGGTTAGTGTTATGGTTACAGGAAGGGTTGCTAGGATTACAGGGAGAATTGGCGTTAGGTATACAGAGACGTTTAGTGTTAGGGTTAAAAAGAGGGTTAGCTATAGGGTTACATAGAGAGATTGTATTTGGGTTACCGGGAAGGTTAGCAATAAGGTTACAGGGAAAGTTAGTGGAAGGGTATCCTATACCTGACTTTGGAGCTTGAGATGATGAAGGTAGCCTCTTGCACAGTTATCATCTAACAGCCCTGGAAGTGGGGACAGAGACTGCGAGGGAAGCGGATGGGCACAGGTGCCAGGAAGTTGGACCAGCACCTTGAGCTTGAGTGTACTGATGTCAAATGAGCAGAAGTGTGGAGTTAGGTCAAAAACCAAACAGTAACAGCTGAATGAAGAGACACCAAATCAGGTCAGAGACAGACATAGGTTGGCAATGTGCTGGCAGTGAAGTGCAGAACGAGAAGGCAGAAACATAGTGGGTAGTCTAGACTGAGGACAGGTAACATGGATGAACAGCAAATATGAGCAAGCAGGGGTAATCCAGAAAAGAGTCAGATGTAGCCATATCAGGAAAGGAGTCTACTGTAGCAGGCTTCAGGAATACAGATAACAAGGGATCAAGACCATCCAGTGATGATCCCATGCAGGCCTCAGGTTTAAATAGGCCATCAGGCACCAAGATCTGTGGCAGGCGTGCCTGTGCGTCCACTAGAACATTATGGGGAATATGAACATGTCTTTTTTTGCATGTTCATGAAAACGAGTACAACCGACATGAGATTCCTAACAGAGGGATATTGTTAGGGTTACAGGGAAGGTTGGGATGGGGGTTAGTATTATGACTACAGGGAATGTTCGTGTTACAAAGATCTTAGGTTAGGGCATTGTCTACAAGGGTCAGGGGGGGAGGGAATAGTGTCCAGACGTAGAAATGGAGGACATGAACACCGGACATAGTTGCTGAGATATGTGTAATTCATTTAGGTCCGAAACTAAATTCCGACACATTTCTGGTTATTGAGAGATTCTGATGTATACAAATTTCCGAGTAACAATAATAACAGATTTTGTGAAAATTCGTTTTGCTTATTTGCTTTCTAGATAATTTCAGATTTTCAGAACATTTAGAATTGGTCGAAAATTTAGCGACTGATCCAAATTCTGTGTGAAGATTAGCTTGTTGTTAAGGAGAGGGTCGACCGCCACGTCTTTAACAACCAATGTATCATCAGCTGTCAGTGGTGTCCCCACTGACAGCTGAATGTAGAAAAAAAATTGCCGGCAATGAAAAATTAGGAGAAAAAAATGGCGTGGGCCCCCCATCCATACCAGGCCCCTTGGGTCTGGTATGGATTTTAAGAGAAACCCTACACCATAATGAGAGAAAAAAACAGCATGGGAAGAAGATGCTGACATACTTGTTGCCTAGAAGACATCCTGACACTGTCCCGACACTTTGCCTCCTTGTGGGTGGGGCTGACTTGCCCAGTGCACACAAGGCCTTTTGTTCATTCTTGCTCTTCTCCTTCCTCCGGACTCTCTGGTGTACGCAATTTCTAATGCCTGAGACCAGACGGGGCCGTGTTCATGTTCCTTCAACATTATGGTGGCACCCCAACTTAGCAAGCGAGCCCTACACCCCAGTCTCCCTGTATCAGAACCTGAAGCTGTCACACAGGTACCTCCTGGTCCCACAATACATATACCTGTGCAAGATGCAACATTTTGAAGGAGACAGCATATTGTAGTGTCCAGTTCCATCAGCCCATCTAGACTCTGCCACTAAATTCCCAGTGACAAAAGCGGGTCCTGCCAGGAACCTATGCACAAGCCTAATTAACTCTTCTGTACCATATGGATAGGTCCCAAAGGTCTCCGATGCACGGGTCCTGGTTACTGGGGCACCGACCACTCAGAAGGTAGGCCACGAACTGCTCATTTTACATAAGACCATTCACCCTGCCCGGTACATTTCACCTACTGTCTGGCTGTCATATCCGCCTCTTTTGATTGTTGCCCCTAGCAACAGCATGTTACTACTTCACCTGTGTGTGCATTAGAGCCCTGTTCTTCGATATGCCATTACCACCAGGCACCCCTTTAAGTAACTTCAGACCAGGCATGATGTTTCAAAAGCTTTACTGGAATAATGTGAGATAACAGTTCAATATCAAGTGCAGTCTTCCCCTAACTACAGGCTTGCACACTTCCCCGGCATACCTGCTTAGGAAAGAGTCCATCACTGAAGTCTTCTGGGAGGATTGCAAGTTCCCTGAGCCTGCCAACGTTTCCATTGCTTTTGCCAGCTTCACTACACCTGAAAGCTTTCAGCAGCATCTTCACAACAAATGCTAGAACTTGGATTCAGTGACTAGCACCTGGCATCCCCTAGTTTGCCAACATGTCCATTGCTTGAGCATACACCAGAGCTTGACAGTGATTACAGTGTACATTGCCTGTCCTACAGCAACATTGTGACCAGCAGATCAGCAGAGAACATTTCTTCACTGCTGCAAAAGTGGTAATTGAGCACTGGGAAGTATAATGATAGAAATGATAATAGTAATGATAAAATGATAAAAAAGCCGCTAGCATAAAGGCAACCTCTAAACCCAATATAGAAATATGTAAAATAAATATGCAGTGCTAATATTGATAAATCCGGTGAAGACAAGTAATAACACATAAGTTAGATAACTCAATCCTTATAGTGATCAAGCAAAGTGATTATGTGCAGGTATTCAAAAGTCCATGGTCAATGATAATGGTGACTCTTGTGTACTTGTGAATGTACAAACGATGCACTAACCAGATAGCGCATTGATTGCGCATGGAGCAATTAAGACACGCTCCTGGTGCTCTGAACTTGTAATACCAGGCAGATGTCATCCGCAGGTCAGCCACTAGATGTCCTCAGTAATCATTCCACCAGGGCCATCAACAGCAGGAGGAGGGGGAAGTCATATATCAATCCAAATCCTCAGTACCTTCAAAAACGGGCTCACATGGAAATAATGAGCCCCAAGAAAGCTTCTAATAGTGTAGTAGTTCTTTAATCGTCAAAAATCCAGCATAAAACAAGTAAATCAAAACTTACATCAGGATCTGCTAGGGCCACCAGTCAGGATGGCATTGTGGTATATGCACACAGGTCAGGGGCACCTCTCTGACGCGTTTCGTGTAAAAACACTTCCTTAACATTACTAAGATATGCATGAATGTGTTGGACCTTGATAGAATAATTGAGTTGTTATATTTCTATTTGTTCTAGATTGGGAAAAGTAAGATAAACAGATCTTTATAGTCTACAGAAACATTTGGGCATGTAGACGTGGTGAAGACAACTTGCTGAAGTTCAAACCGAGCATCAGAATGGGGAAGAAAGGGGATTTGAATGACTTTGAACGTGGTATGGTTGTTGGTGCCAGATGAGCTGGTCTGAGTATTTAAAAAACTGCTGATCTACTTGGATTTTCACGCACAACCATCTCTAGGGTTATTATTATTATACAGCGTTTCTATAGCGCTAAAAGGTTTGCTCGGCGCTGTACATACAGTAACAAAACAAAACACAAGGGGGTCAAGGGCCCTGCTCTTTCGAGCTTACAATCTAGGAGGGAGGGGATAGTGGTACAGGAGGAAGTGGCTGTGGGGGATGGAGTGGTAGGAGGAGTGGAGGAGATCAGCTGTTAGGTGAGGGCGGGGTAGGCTTCCCTGAAGAGATGGGTTTTCAGGGTGCGCCTAAAGGTGAGGAGGGTAGGAGACAGTCTGATGGATTGGGGTAATGAGTTCCAGAGGATGGGGGAAGTCCTGGAGAAGTCCTGCAGTCGGGCGTGGGAGGTGGAGACCAGGGAGCTAGAAAGTAGGTCTTGTGAGGAGCGAAGAGTACGGGTTGGGTGGTATTTGGGTATCAGGTCAGTGAGGTAGTTTGGGGCAGCGTTATGAATGGCTTTGTATGTCTGTGTTAGTAGTTTGAATTTAATGTGTTGGGCAATCAGGAGCCAGTGGAGGAAATGACAGAGGGGAGTGGCAGAAGTGGAGCGGTTGGTAAGGTGGATAAGTCTGGCCGCTTAGTTCAGGATAGACTGAAGCGGGGATAGTCTGTGATGAGGTAGGCCGGTGAGAAGGGAGTTGCAGTAGTCCAGACGTGAGATAATAAGGGAGTGAACGAGTTGTTTTGTAGTGTCTGGGGTTAGGAACATACGTATTTTGGAGATGAGGGTTTAGAGAGAATGGTCCAAAAAGGAGAAAATATCCAGTGAGTGGCAGCTGTGTGGAGGAAAATGCCTGGTTGATGTCAGAGGAGAATGGGCAGACTGGTTCGAGATGATAGAAAAGCAACAGTAACTCATGTCAATATGGACCAAAACTGAGGAATGTGTCCAACACCTTGTTGAATCTACGCCACGAAGAATTAAGGCATTGCTGAAGGCAAAGGGCATGCAACCCGATACTTGCAAGATTTACCTAATAAAGTGGCCAGTGAGTGTATAGGTATTTAAATATATAGGCTTGGTTTTTTCTGTACACTCTAGCAACATGTGGTAGTAATTAGTCATGAATTGGCTAGCTTTCCTTCCCCATCTCTGTTAGTGAAAAAGATAGTTTCACTATGAAGTGGCTCATAAGAGTCCAAGCTTCTTTTTTACAATGAGTTAAGAAAGTTTTATACTGCAATTTTTCCTCATTAGGATATTAATATAAGATGTGACTTTACATTAAGTGATATATGAACTTTTAGGAGAATTATATACATCCATAGATATGATTAGGTATGTGTAACACTCCCCATCACCCCTTTTATTGAATGTCAGCGTAGCTCTGGCTAAGGGCCCTAAGTATTGAATTTCAGAAGCCAGTCACCCATTGAGAGCAAAGCTGAAGGTTTGTTCTATACATTTGTTACTAGATATTATTGTGGGACCAGAAGTCACAGAAGAAATAAACTATATTGCCAAAAGTATTGGGATGCCTGCCTTCACGCACATGAATTTTAATGGCATCCCAGTCTTAGTCTGTAGGGTTCAATATTGAGTTGGCCCACCCTTCGTAGATATAACAGCTTCAGCTCTTCTGGGAAGGCTGTCCACAAGGTTTAGGAGGGTGTCTATGGGAATGTTTGACCATTCTTCCAGAAGCACATTTGTGAGGTCAGGCACTGATGTCGGACGAGAAGGCCTGGCTCGCAGTCTCCATTCTAATTCATCCCAAAGGTGTTCTGTTGGGTTGATATCAGGACTCTGTGCAGTCCAGTCAAGTTCTTCCACCCCAAACTCGCTCATCCATGTCTTTATGGACCTTCCTTTGTGCACTGGTGCGCAGTCATGCTGGAACAGGAAGGGACCATCCCCAAACTGTTCCCACAAACTTGGGAGCATGAAATTGTCCAAAATGTCTTTGCATGCTTACACCTTAAGAGTTCCCTTCACTGGAACTAAGGGGCCAAGCCCAACCCCTTAAAAACAACCCCACGCCATAATCCCCCCTCCACCAAACTTTACACTTGGCACAATGCAGTCAGGTAAGTATCGTTCTCCTGGCAACTGCCAAACCCAGACACATCCAGTGATTGGTCACTTCAGAGAACACGTCTCCACTGCTCTAGAGTCCAGTGGCGACGTGCTTTATGCCACTGCATCCGACACTTTGCATTGCACTTGAAGATGTAAGGCTTGGATCAGGGGTGGACTGACAACTCATGGGGCACCCGAGCAATAGGGGATCATGGGGCCCTTGTGTCCTTGCCCAAACTCAAAAAAGCCTATGAAAAAGGTACCAGGGGCATCTCATGGGGCCCCCTACTGATCCGGGCCCTCGAGCAGTGCCCGAGTTTCCAAATGGTCAGTCCGCACCTGGCTTGGATGCAGCTGCTCGGCCATGGAAACCCATTCCATGCAGCTCTCTATGAACTGTTGTGCTAATCTTGAGGCCACATGAAATTTGGAAGTCTTTAGCTATTGTCTCTGCAGACAGTTGACAACTTCTGTGCACTGTGCACTTCAGCATACGCTGACTCGGTCATTTTGTCCTACCAAAATGGCCTACCACTTGGTGGCTGAGTAGCTGTTGCTCTCAGTTGCTTCCACTTTGTTATAATACCACTAACAGTTGACCGTGGAATATTTAGTAGCAAGGTAATTTCACGGATAGACTTATTGCACAGGTGGCAACCTATCACGGGACCACGCTTGAATTCACTGAGCTCCTGAGAACGACCAATTCTTTCAAAAATGTTTGTAGAAGCAGTCTGCATGACTAGGTGCTTGATTTTATACACCTGTGGCCATGGAGGTGATTGGAACACCTGAATCCAATGATGTGGAGGGGTGTCCCAATACTTTTGGCAATACAGTGTGTGTGTATAATATATATATATATATATATATATATATATACATATATACACACACACACTCTGGTTTATAGAAGTAAGATTGAACCAAAACCTTTATATAATTTAGCATAGGAAAAACGTCAAGGTATTCTTGTTAGTTTGTGTTTTGTTATCAGACATTCCCCGTCCGTATGACATCATATGTTGTCCTGCACTTTGAGCTGAGATATCTGGATGATGCCTGCAACTACAGACATCATCCGGATATCTTTTTTTTTTTTCAGCTGATGATTCCCTGTGTTGTAAAAGCCATCCTAGCGGCGGGTTAGCCGCTGGATTGCTTTTACAAGCAGCTAGAGGAGACACCTCCTCTCTGCCCCCCAACAGCGCCTTTCCATACTGTCCTATGTGATCGCTGGTTTACCATAGATCTCTATAATCTTGGGAGGCTGGAAGCAATGTCATGACATCACTTCTGGCTCTGGCAGATGTAAACACTGCCATTTTTTGCTAGAAAGGCTGAGATGATTTTTTTTGTTAGATCTCATGCTTTCCAGCATAGAGGAGAGATGTGGGGTCTCTTAGACCCCCGATCTCTGCAAAAAGAAGACCTGTCATGCCATATTCCTATTACAAGGGATGTTTACATTTCCTGTAATAGGAATAAAAGTGATAAAACAAAATTAAAGAGACAGTGTAAAAAATATAAAAATATTTAAAGCGCCCCTGTCCCTTCTCGCATGCAGAAGTGAACACACACTTAGGTCATGCTCGCATATGTAAACAGCGTTTGAACCACACATGTGAGGTATTGCCATGAACGTTATAGCAAGAGCAATAATTCTAGCACTAGACCTCCTCTGTAAGTCTAAACTGGTAATCTGTAAAAAAAAATTAAAAATGCCGCCTATGGAGATTATTAAGTACCGTAGTTTGGTGCCATTCCATGAGTTTGAGCAATTTTAAAAAGCTTTGTTGGGTATCTAATTACTCATTGTAACATCATCTTTTACCAAAAAAATTGGTGTATATATTGTGTTTTCTTGCATTAAAATTCATGAAAGTGTATTTTTTCTCAAAAAATTGCATTTGAAAAATTGCTGTGTAAATACCGTGTGACAAAGAATTGCAACAACCGCCATTTTATTCTCTAGGGCCTCCGCTAAAATATATATATATATAATGTTTTGGGGTGGTGAGTAATTTCCTACCAAAAAAATTATTCTTACAGTGAGTAACAGAAGTATTTGAACACCCTGCGATTTTGCAAGTTCTCCTACTTAGAAATCATGGAGGGGTCTGAAATTCACATTTTAGGTGCATTCCCACTCTGAGAGACAGAATTAAAAAAATAATTCAGGAAATCACATTGTATGGTTTTTAAAGAATTTATTTGTCTTGCACTGCTGAGCATAAGTATTTGAACACCTGAGAAAATCAGTGTTAATATTTGGTACAGAAGCCTTTGTTTGCAATTACAGAGGTCAGACATTTCCAGTAGTTCTTGACCAGGTTTGCACACACTGCAACAGGGATTTTGGCCCACTCCTCCACACAGATCTCCTCTAGATCTGTCAGGTTTCAGGGCTGTCGCTGAGCAACACAGAGTTTCAGCTCCCTCCAAAGATGTTCTATTGGATTTAGGCCTGGAGACTGGCTAGGCCACTCCAGAACCTTGATATGCTTCTTACGGAGCCACTGCTTGGTTATCCTGGCCATGTGCTTCAGGTCATTGTCATGTTGGAAGACCCAGCCACGGCCCATCTTCAATGCTCTGACTGAGGGAAGGAGGTTGATGCTCAAAATCTCACAATAAATGGCCCCATTCATCCTCTCCTTAATACAGAGCAGTCGTCCTGTCACCTTCGCAGAAAAGCACCCCCAAAGCATGATGTTACCACCCCCATGCTTCACAGTAGGGATGGTGTTCTTCGGATGCAACTCATCCTTCTTTTTCCTCCAAACACGACGAGTGACGTTTAGACCAAAAAGTTCTACTTTGGTCTCATCTGACCACATGACTTTCTCCCATGCCTCCTCTGGATCATCCAGATGGTTATTGGCAAACTTCAGACGGGCCTGGACATGTGATGACTTGAGCAGGGGAACCTTCCGAGCAATGCATAATTGGAAACCATGACGGCGTAGTGTTCTACCGACAGTGACCTTTGAAACTGTGGTCCAGCTCTCTTCTTGTCATTGAACAGCTGCTCCATTGTAGTTCTGGGCTGATTTCTCACCTTTCTTATCAGTGATACCCCACGAGGTGAGATCTTGCATGGAGCCCCAGTCCCAGAGAGACTGACAGTTGTCTTTAGCCTCTTCCATTTTCTAACAATTGCTCCAACAGTTGATCTATTTTCACCAAGCTGCTTGGCAATTGCCCCGTAGCCCTTTCCAGCCTTGTGGAGGTCCACAATTTTTGTCTCTGGTGTCTTTTGACAGCTCTTTGGTCTTGCACATGGTAGTAGTTGGCGTCTGACTGACTGTGGGGTGGACAGGTGTCTTTAAAGAGCTCAGACAGGTGCTAGTAAGTTAGATTAATGAGTGGAGTAGAGGTGGACTTTTTAAAGGCACAGTAACAGGTCTTTGAGAGCCAGAATTTTTGCTGTTTCTTAGGTGTTCACATACTTATGTTCAGCAGTGCAAGACAAATAAATTCTTTAAAATTCATACAATGTGATTTCCTGAATTTTCTTTTTTAATTCTGCCTCGCAGAGTGGGAATGCACCTACAATGTGAATTTCAGACCCCTCAATGATTTCTAAGTGGGAGAACTTGCAAAATCACAGGGTGTTCAAATACTTCTGTTCCTCACTGTATATGTGGGAGAGGAATGGCAGAATTGGCCAGGGTGGGAAGTAGTTACCAGAAGCTGATTGTAGATCAGATCTCTATTGTTAGAAATTGGATGAAGCAGTTACGGTTTACACAAGTATGAATTAAGTATTCTGCTAGGAGTTGCCTTCGTGTCTGTCATGTCTTCAGTGATCGATGAGTTATACTTTTTTATAATAACATGCAAATTAGATTGGAATAATTTGAAAAAATGTGATAAACACAATTACACATTTAGAAGAACATGTGGTTATATGCTGGTCAAACACACCTGAATGAAAAAATGCACATGGCATGAAGACAATGATCACGTCAATAGCAACTGCAAAGCCTAGTTATTCTAGTTTGACCACTTGAGTAAAAGCCTGTAATACCATTTCATTGCCAAGTCATCTTTAGTTTTCAATGCTGTGATATTTTGACTGACAATTGCTCCATCATACAACATTGTACCCAATTGAATTTTATATCATTCTTTGAAACAGACAGATTTTGATAGTATTTAAAGTAGAACTATAAAGATTTCTGTTGACTTCCTGTCCCATAGACAAACAAGAAGTGAGAGGAAATCCTCTAAATTATGGGAATGCCTTGGGGACCCCCAGGTCACCAGAAATAGTGTCCCCATTGGAGGATTTCTCCTTTATTATTTTTCTGGGGATAACCCAAAATGTGGGAATTTCTTTCACTTTCAGCGATGGTTAACATATAAATAGAGAGGGTGAATCTCCCTAAAGGGTACAGACAGCAATAAAAACCTAATAGGTGCTCTAGTCCATCTCAACTCTGTCCAAAACTAAAATTAAATGCTTTGCCTTTAGTAAAACTTTAATAACTACATTTTTTTAATTTTCTTACTATAAAAAGGAAAAAAGACCATAAACAAAAAAAAAAGAAGAAAACAAGAAACCTGCCAGGAAGGTACCACCCGCAAAATTACCCCATTTTTGGAAAGTAGATACCCCAAGGTGGCTTAATCTTTAGTCAAAGTTTTTTGGAAATGAAGGAACATTCGGTATCAGGAGAAGGGATGGGGGGGGTTAAAACACGGATCTTGGTAATGATGCAGTAGATACCATACATCAGGTCATACTCAGAGGAAGGAGGAAGTGAAGGGGTAGATGTACAGGTCACATACAGTGAGAGGATGGAGATAAAGGGGTTAATATGCAGATGTGCAGGATATAGAAGGTGAAGGGGCTAATATCGAGACAGGCTGGAAATCAGGTGTGTGTGAAAGGGTTAGAAAAAACATTTGCATTTCCCCTACCCGCGCTGCCATTCGAGGCCGTGGCTGTCAATCACCGGGTCCTGGCTGGTGATTACTTGCCGGCGCCTGGTGATTGCTGAGCATCTCCGACGGGGGGGGGGGAGAACTGTTTGTAAACAATACAGTTCTCTCCCCTGTCAGCTCCTGCACACTGTCTGCATGGCTGTGCGCAGCACAGCCATGCATAGCAGTGTGCTTACAGTAAAGCACAAACACACAGCCCTTAGTAAGACAGCACACAGTTGACCCTTTGATGGCCCCACATGTTAACCCCTTCCTGCCCAGTGCCATTAGTACAGTGTCAGTGCTTTTTATTACATTGATCACTGTATTGATGTCATTGGGGATGTCAGTGACACCATGTCAGTTCCCCCCCAGTGTCAGAATGCCTGCCGCAGTCCCGCTATAAGTCACTGATCGCCGCCATTACTAGTAAAAATTTAATTTTAAAAACCCAGTATATATACCGCCATTTGTAAACTCTATAAATTGCATGTAAACCAATTAATTTACACGTGTTGGGATTTTGGTTTAGCAAAGACATGTAATAGAATACATTTTGCCTAAATTTATGACAAGATTTTTTTTTTATTTTTTTATTGGACATGTTTAATAGCAAAAAGTCAAAAATATTGGTTTTTTTTCAAAATTATCAGTTTTTTATAGGTAAAAAAATAAAAACCACACAGGCAATCAAATACCGCCAAAAGAAAGCTCTATTCATGGGGAAAAAAGGACATAAATTTCATTTGGGTGCAGCGTTGCATGAAAGAGTCAATATGGATGGGGGAATCCTCCCCGCTGAACTATTGTATTCTGATGGCGGGGAGACTACCCCGCCATCAAAATACACTGATCAGCACTGCCGGCCATAGCCAGTGGCGTATGTCGGGCAGGAAAAATTGGACAGGCTGGTTGTACAGAAGTCATTTGGTAAATCAATTTCTATACAAGTAGCCTGCCCATACATGAACCGAAATTCGACTGGTCCCTGCAGAAGTGGCTGAAGTTCGATCCGTTCATGGCGAGTTTAAGGATTGGTTGGTTCACATCCAGCAATAGGCGCCCATGTGTGATTTCCCCAGCGGCACTTGTAAATGGTGCTCAAGAGATAACAGTCTATCACTTTTCCATTCATAAACATAGTGGTAGTATATTGGTTCAAAAAGAATGATTCTACCTGCACACTCCCTAAGGAGGTACTAATCACTGGAACATAAGCTGGAACACTGGATTGTAATTTCAGTGATATGAAGAGGTAAATGTAGGGGTGTACTTACCTTTTCCATGTGAGAATTACATGCTGAAGCTTTCCTTAGACCTCATGCACACTGTGTGTAAAAAATAAAAAAAAAAACACCACTTTTAAGGGCGTTTGACTTTTTATATCTTCTGTCTCTAAACACCCCTCTGTCCATTTTGGCAATAACACGATGTGGGTGAATTTCTGCCAGTCACAGGCTGTGTCAAGCCTCTCCAGCCTGTGTCTTAGAATAACAGGGAGGTGAAGCCTCCATCAATCAAAATGCAATATCCCACCCCTCCATGATGTTTTACTGGTTAGTGGGCATGGAGGAGGAGGGAGGGAGTGGGCTGTTATTTATCACTGTTTATACAACCACATGTTTGACCCTATAGTCACATGGAAACACCACCCTGTGATAGGGTCATATGAAAGATAAGTAAAAATGGCATTTTCGATTACATTCCATTATGCAGGTATGGTCTTTTGTCATCATTCCTGCCCAGTGAACACTCTTTGCCTTCGGGCTTTCTCCCTATGGCTCTGTATAAACAAAGCAGGCATAGAAAGGGAATGTGTGTGTAATCTGAGCTCAAGATATTAAGTTTTGTAGTTATTACCCTTTAAAAGATTGAAACTGAAAAGGTCACTTGCACTGTCCATCAGAAACTCTATAAAACATAATAGCAGGATCCCCAGGTACTAGTTTACCCTCCTCCTGTCTGCTTACTGCCTATAGATGGTGGCCTGGAAGCTTTTCCACTGCGGGCTAATGTACCTCTGACCGACTCTGGTGTAAGGTGGTGGCACTTTGGGGACACTGATGTGAACGTGGCACTCATCCTAACTGTTGCACTCCATATGTTGTTTTGTATATTACTTGCACCTAACCCCTGTACTCTGTACATTCTGCATTGATATACAGTAAATAGACCTGACCAAGGTGTTCATTGTCTCAACAGTTGCTGGTTTTAATAAAATTCTTCCTTACGGTAGGCTCAGTGAGGCAGTCTATACATTTGTTGTTTTTGTTCAACATCGGGGTTCCCACATGGACACTGAAATCACTCCCGCTGAGGTATTGTGTTCTGACAGTGGAGAGACTTATCACTTAGAACTGATAAGTGCTGCCAGCTAGAACTGGTGGTGCTGGTCACGTGGACATTTTCCTAGAGGCTGGTTGTACAGAAGTCGATCGGTACACTACCCTACAAACTGCTGATTCCTGCCCTCTGCTCTGCTAACCCCTATCCTCTGAACTGTTGACCCCCAGTACACTCCGCTATTGATTCCTGTTTTTGTACACTGCCCTGCAGACCTCATATCCTCTGCCCCCTGACATTTTTTACTGCACCCCCATATCATACTGGCTAGATCCGGCTCTGCCGGTGATTAGTATGTCGCCCGGACACAGCAGATCACATTATGGCTGTGTCTGGGTGATCACATGGTGTTTTACCAAGTGATTGCTTTGACCAATCACAGCATTCACATTGTAAACACTGAAAGTGAAAGTAAAGATCCCTTCTTTCTGCTCTCACTGTGAGAGTAGAGAGAAGCGATGCAGCAGCCTGTGAGTGTACAGAAGTCTGTCAGGATGCTTGTACACTCAGACTGCAGTGCCAGCCACCCCAGGGTCCCTGATCACTGCCCATTGCAGTCAATAGTAAACAATACAGTCAGCCCTGTCACCTGACTCACAAAAACATGGCCATACGCCATACCACTGTCCTAATCATCGCCATATGCCACACCAGCGTCCTGATGACCGCCATACCAGCGTCCTGATCACCGCCATACACTATACTAGCACCCTTATCACCACCATACCCCATGCCAAGATCCTGATCACCCCATATGCCATACCAGTGTCCTGATCACCCCATATGCCATACCAGTGTCCTGATCACCGCCATACCCCATATCAGTGTCCTGATCACCGCCATACTCCATATCAGTGTCCTGATCACCGCCATACCCCATATCAGTGTCCTGATCACCACCATACTCCATACCAGTTTTATAATCACCGCCATACCCCATGCCAGTATCCTGATAACCGCCATACCCCATGCCAGCATCCTGATCACCCCATATGCCTTACCAGTATCTGGATCACCACCATACCCCATAACAGCATCCTGATCACTGCCATACCCCATATCAATGTCCTGATCACCACCATACTCCATACCAGTTTTCTTACCACCACCATACCCCATACCAGAATGCTGATCATCGCCATACCCCATACCAGCATCCTGATCCCTGCCATACCCCATACCAGTATCCTGATCACCACCATACCCCATACCAGCATCCTGATTCTTGCCATACCCCATACTAGCATCTTGATCACCACCATACCCCATACCAGCGTCCTGATTCTTGCCATACCCCATACTAGCATCCTGATCACCACCATACCTATGCCAGAGTCCTGATAACTGCCATACCCCATACCAGAGCCAAGATCACCACCATACCCCATACCAGAGCCAAGATCACTGCCATACGAGCATCCTGATCATTGCCATACCTCACACTAATGTCTTGATCACCACCATACCCCATTTGAGCGTCCTGATCACCACCATACCAGCGTACTGACCACCCCATATCCCATGCCAGTGTACTGACCACCCCATATCCCATACCAGTATCGTGATCACTGCCGTACCATTGTCCTGATCACCGCCATACCCAATACCAGCATCCTGATCACCCCCATACCAGTGTCCAGCATTTTTGCTGATCAATTTTCAAATATATATCTTAAAGTTTGTAGACTCTATAGCTATCACACAGACTAAATATTAGACAGTTTTTTGGTTATTTTTACCCCAAAAATGTAGCAGAATACATTTTGGCCTAAATTTATGCAGAAAGATTTTTTTTTTTTTAAAACAAAAACTAAGCAAAAAGTTTTTTTTTTTCAAAATTTTCGGTATTATTTCATTTATATAGCAAAAAATAAAAAACATTAATAGTAATCAAATACCAGCAAAATAAATTTCTGTCTCAAAACAATGATATAAATCTCATATGGGCACAGTGTTGCATGACCGCACAATTGTTGCTCAAAGTGTGATAGCGCTGAAAGCTGAAAATTGGCCTGGACTAGAAGTGGGTGAAAGTGTCCAGACTTGAAGTAGTTAATGAAAGCTGCAAATTAAGGCTACATGTACACTGGACCAACCCTAGACAATAACTCTCCTGGCAGCAGCAGAATGCTAAACGCAGTAAAAACGCATGTAAACGCAGTATCACATTTAGCTCTTGGACGTTTATTCATTTAATTGGCCAGAGTGCTTGCCATTGAAATGAATAAACGACCAAGTGCTAAACACAGCTAGCAATAAGAAGTAGGGTCAGCTGCACACCGGAGGATAGATGAATATAGTGTATATTTATTGATCCATAGGACACACAAAACACCAGGACATGAATACAGGACCTGTTAACGCGTTTCACATGATCTCATGCTTAATCATAAATGCAGCTAGTGCTTAGGTACATGGACACATAGGCTTTTATTGAGTTGAATTCAGGGGCTTTGGCAAAAAAAACACCAAAAGTTGCAGTCTCCTAAAAAGATTGATGTTAACTTTTAAAATGACATTAACATGTGAAATCCGATTTTAGATAGTTCAAGATTACAAACCAAAAATACATAATAGAGTAGTTTCCCTGTAACAGATGCCTACGTCTTCTTGTTTCTACATGTTTCGCTGTCAGACATTTCATTACAAGCTGAAATGGGCTGATCCAGCTAATAATTACACAAAGTACAAAGAAGTGCCAACCCACTGTGATGATTCAATTGTTATTCTAATGGTAACATGTAAATGATAGCAATAATCCGCAATTTACAATGATGTACCAGGAAGACATAAAACCTTTAGTTACACCTCTAATAAATGTTGATAGAAGAACATAATTACAGTATGTGATGGAAAAACACAAAAATCAGCACCTTATGTATGAAAAAAATATACATAAGGTGCTGACCTTTGTAACTATTTTCTCCATCCCGCTAGTACTAAAATTGGAAAAAAAAACCCTGTGCTTAGTGCACACCGATACCCTTCAATATGCACAAACAGCAGCACTCACTGATAGTACAAAATATATCAAACATAAAAATGTGTCGAGCTGTCCCATTAAATGAATAACTCTCTCAAGTGCAAATAATAGTGCAGAACTACCCAACACCAATTTCATGTGACCATTCGACAAATATTTTACAATGAATCATACAATATTAGGAATAAAATGCTCAATAATAATGTGAACAATAATAAACAAAGTGCATGAAATAAACAGCGATAATATCCTCCTGTGCAAGTGCTTCGGTGCGCCACCCAGAGGTGTAGTTAGATTTGTGCTGCGTAGGCAACATAAAAATCGTCTGCCCGCATGGACACCGACCAGCACCACCCCCAGAGAGCTTGACATTGACCAACAACACCCCTGCTCCCCACCTGGGAGAGCCTTACACTACTTTCCCCCCTGGCGATAGAGAGAGACACTCATCTTCACAGCTCCGGACATCCCCGGGAATGAGAGTCAGGCTCTACATCAGTGGTTCTCAACCTGTGGGTCGTGACCCCTTTGGGGGTCGAACGACCCTTTCACAGGGGTCCCCTAAGACAATCAGAAAACACATATTTCTGATGTGTAAAGAGAAGCTACTGTGTAGAAAGCAGCTGCTGTGTTGAAAGCAGCTACTCTGTTAAAAGCAACTACTGTGTTGAAAGCAGCTACTCTGTTAAAAGCAGCTACTGTGTTGAAAGCAGCAGTATTGGAAGTAAAACGACACTCATGAATTATAATTACTGTGTAAATAATTTTATGGTTGGGGGTCACCACAACATGAGGAACTGTATTAAAGGGTCACGGCATTAGGAAGGTTGAGAACCACTGCTCTACATAGACCATCAAGAAGCCTGGTTCTTATGGCACGTGTGTCCCTTCTTTCATCCCTTCTTCTGGGGGGAAGGTGCTGTCCCCCTAAAAAATGCTGCCCTAGGCAAGTGCCTTGCTTGCCTTGTGGTAAATACGCCCCTGGCTCCACCACCTTCACACACATGTACTTAAGTTAAGACGTCAAAACATATGAGGTCCAATAGCGCTTAATAACATCATAGCATAAGACTGGTAGTTTGGATGGGTTTCGCTTGCACAGGAACTCCAATCACATGAAACCAAGTAACATCCAGCATAAAGGGAAAAAAGAGGAATTCCATAGTGTAGTTCAATCTAAAGCCATTTATTTGTAAAATAAAGGTACTCACATAACATCAGTAAGAGACAGGTATACGAATGGCAGGCATGATGTCATAGCTAAGCTTAATGATGCATTTCATCACACGTTCAGGGGCCCAACAGCTATTGTGATGAAACGCATTGAGTGGAGCATCTGGTACTGCACAGTACTACTGCAAGTAGTACTACAGTAAACTAGCATTTAAATGATTTTTAAGATAAGCTTAGTCAGTCTTACAGAGTTTCTTCACTCAGACCCCTAACTGATGACTATCCAGAGATGGGCAGAGGCCTCCCTGAGAATGACAGTAAGGAAATCATCCAGGTGTCCCCTTAAATGCCACTATCCACCACTATTTCTCATGGGAAGGGTTATGTTAGGTTTGTACTCTCCCTGCTGGATTTTCATTTACATTTAATAGTTGGTTGTTAAAGTGTTCCTCTGTATTGTGTAAAAAGGCCTTTTGATCCTGTTTCTCTGCCCCTCCTCTTGTTCAAATGTCCACGACTTATCTTCTGATAAGGCAGTCTGAACCCGTAGCCACATGCACATGATCAGTTTAGTGTTTATTGCTAGAGAGGGTTTTTTTATTGGGAGAGTGCATGTAATCAGCACAGGGCCAATCAGCACTATCCAGACAGAGGTCAGGGGTTCTGCATCTTCTTAGAGCAGAAAGAAAACTCCTACAAGCCTTACCAGTGCTCTGCTGGACACTGATAGAAGACACAAGACTGCTCTAACTGCTGATGAGAAAAGGTATTTATCAGTTTATATTTACCAAAATAATTGCACTTCCATGTTGTGTGTGCTGTGGGAGAGCAGATATAGTGAATGCAGGGTCCTGGGTTTAGTAACATTTTAAAGAGCCACCACCCGCTGGCATCCTATCAACCACTCATTCCTGCCATTCTCATTCACCTCCCAGCCAGGGATTCCTGGCTGATAGGTGAGCATGGACAAAGGAGCTAGGAAAGTTAAAAAAAAAAAAAAATGTCATGGGGGTCCCCTTGAAATCCATACAAGGCCCTTCGGTTCTGTTATGAGTTTTAAGCGGGACCCAATGTAACAGAAAATTGTATGAGGCCCCCAAAAAATCTATGCAGCCTAGCAGCCAGGAAAGGGGGCAACAAGTGTGACGCCTTCCAAACCAACATGCCCCCCCACCCCCAGGTAAAGCTCCTAGTCTTCATGTGGATGAGGACAATGGCCTCTTCCCCTCAATGGATTCTTCCCCCCAACTCTGACCTGGTGTTTCTGGGGTTCTGTGGGTTTATTGGAATCTGAAAATCCTTATTCTCAATAAGGAGGCCCCCAGATACTGCCCCTCCCCCCCCCCATGTGAATGAGTAAAGGGTATCCTAGAAATAACAACACTGAAACTATTGACAAGTCCTTTATTAAAAAAGTCTCATTTACATTCATCATTATTTACAGTGATGCAAGTCCATGTCAAACATGATGAATGACAGCTGCCAACCCTCCTGGACAAAAATAAAACCTGATGCCTGATAAGACACAACCAATCCTATTGAGTCTCCCGGCTGATGTATTTGACCAAATAGACATGTCCACATTTGGTCAATGATGTCACTGGGTGACCCTGCTCCTTTGTTTACTTTAGCAGCAGGGGGACCAGAGATGCCAGTCCATGCCAGGGAATTAACGGGATTGGAGGTGTATCTCCGATTCCCCACCCCTAAACACAGAGGCAGGGTCATCTGGGTAACTCTCCCACTTTATTTAGAAGCACCTCCGATGAATGATGGGCCCTGAACCGCATGTATATAAAAAGCCCCATGCCTGCCAAGACCCGACCAATCCCATTGCTTTCTTGACATCCCTGTTTCCCCCCCTCCCCCATTGCTATTATAAACAAAGGGGCAGGGTCACCCGGAAACGTCATTGACCAAATCTGGACATGTCTAAGTTTGGGAAGGGGGGCATACCCACATCAACTCCCCTATCCTGGCTACCCAGGCTGCATATTTAGATAAGGGTCTGGAGGGTATGGAATTTGGCAGGAGATGTAGTGTTGGGTGACCCTTAAAATTAATACCAGACCTGAAGGGCCTGGTATAGATTATGAGGGAATCCCCACACCAGGTTTTTTTTTTTTTTTTTTTAAACAATCCCAACTCCCATGTTTGCATTCAACTGTCAGCTATGAATTCCCAGCTGAAAGATGCAAAGAATTTTGAACACTTTCAGGGTAAAATACTGCACCATGTAAAGATATAGCGCATGTAGTATTTTAGTAGGTTTTTTAATTAATTACTAAATTTTTAAGAAATATACTTTGAGTCTTAATTTATCACTTTTTCCTGCAGTATTTTACACTTCGTAAATTAAGCCCTTGTTGGAATATCCAAGACATGTATAAGAAGCCAAGGACCAACTCAGCTCACCAGATTCCACCAAAATATCACCTTTTGGTGGGCAGACTATTTAAAGGGGACCTTACATATAGAAGCTATGTGTTAATAATCTCCAGTTAATCTCCAGTATTGTCTGTGGTCTTCTGCAGCTGATCTTTTCTCCATTACTGACTTATCATGACCTGTTCTGTACTGTCTACTGTATATGTGGAAGTGACCATCTTGCTAGAGGAGCAGAGCTTTGCTTCTTCATGTCAGAGCTGCCCCGGTGGTGAGTGTTGGTCGGACTGGTGGGGTAGTAATCAGGAAGAAGGAGAGGTGGAGGAAACAAATTCATAGAATGAATGAAGCAGAAGCAGGAAGATCATTGGACTGCATGTCCTCAGATACATTCTCTTCTCCAGCAAGGAGGACAAAATCACCAAATCTCATTCCTAATGTGCTGACACTGGCAGTGAGAGGTAGCAGTGCCTTGAATCTCATACTGCAGATATACAGCTATAAGGCTTGAGCACAGGAGTACCTAGTTACAGAAATTGCATTGCTGTTTACTTATACATTTTTCAGGGTACTGCTTAGGCACAATTAACATTTTAAGACATTTTCTGTAAGGCAATATAGCCAAGTGCAGGGCTACAGCAATAACGGAAAGGAGACCCTTTTATTCTTCTCTCCTTCTGGTAAGATACTGATGTTATGGTGCACCATTCTTATACTCCTGCAGCCAGCAGGGGGAGAGTTAAAGCCAATTAGGCCCATAGACTTCTATGCAGAGCTGAGAATCCTGAGAGTTGTAGTGTGAGATGGCAACCTATAATGGGACAAATAGACTCCTTACACTACAGATCCCAATAGGCACTCTGCAGTAGGAAGATTGAAGAGATGATTTTTATTTAACTGCCTAGAAAAGTTCTTCCTCTTTGCACCAAGAGAGTGTGAGAGAGAACACCTCTGTCTGAATATTTGCCTGCCAGCGAGAAAATATACCAGTGAAGATCCGAGCCTGTGACTGGGAGTGAAGATACCCAGGGGCAGCGCAGCACTACCCACATCAGCACCTGCACCAGTGGTGTATTTAGGTGTTGTGCTGCCCTAGGCAACACAAAAATTGTCTGTTTCAATGGACACCGACCAACGCCCCCCCCTTCCGCCTTCTGTGGAGAGAGCCTGACATTGTCCAATAACACCCCTGCCCCCCACTTGTGAGAGCCTTCCACTACCCCTGACCCCCCCCCCATTGATAGAGAGACACTCATCTTCAAAGCTACGGACATCCCTGGGAATGGGAGTCAGGCTCTACATACACCATCAAGCAGCCCGCAGCCTCTCTTGGATCCCATCTGGTTCCCATGGCACGCGTGTCCCTTCTTTCATTCCTTATTCTAAGGGGAGATGCTGCCCCCCTGAAAAATACCACCCTAGGCAAGTGCCTCGTTTGCCTTGTGGTAAATACACCCCTGACCTGCACAGCTGCCACAGGGAGACTGGAGCATCCACTCACCTTTTGCCTCCCATCACTGATCACTGGAGGCTTTCCGGGAGAGACCGAGGGTCCCCACTTCTACAACGAGAGGTCAGCACAGCATACTGGGGATTGGTAAGAGGGCTATTCGCCCATTGCTGATACTGTTAGCAGGAACTGAGCCACTGAGAGTAGGTGTATCTAATCCATACCTTACCCGTACTGCAGTCTATACTGCATTTATTTCCAAACCCAGACTGCACCTATACCAATCCTGTACTGCATTTTACTAAACCTTTACCGCATCTGAACCACATCTACCTTGCACCTGTGTCAAGACTATACAGTACCTATACTGCATGCAGGTTAACTGGGACTGTCGTTAAGTGCACTGATGCTCGTAATGGGCCCCAATGATAGCCTGCAAAAGAACATCTCAAAGGACATCCCCTCTTATAATTCTGCAAGCCCCGTTTGTTACCCTGCCCTACCATCTTCCTTTTAGTTTTAGACAGTGCTTATCAAGTCGGTTTAGGGACTAGCATCACAGCCATAAATGAGCTCTGGCAGTATAGTTCCAGTATTCAGTAGGGTAAACTTTACTACTACTCACTGCTGCACTTGAGGTGGCCTTGCTACTGTTTGTGCTGACCTGTAGGCCAAATTTCACCTTGTGCCTAGCTCCTACTGTCAATCAATTTGTATACTAAATTGTGTTATTACCATTGTTGATCCATTGTATGCTTGCCTAGTTACCAACCATATATTAAAGAGGATCTTCACCCTGCAAACAAATGTAAAAGAAGCTTCAAATACTGTAGCTGCTGACTTTTAAAAAACGCACACTTACCTGTCCCAAGATCTAGTGATTTCCTTACCCAACACGGCTCTTTGCCAGTCTTCAGGTACAGGTACCAACATCTTAACTGTGGATTGCCAACTGTGACTCCTTGTGGCTTCACAGCTGGCTGACCACTGAGCAGGTGCAAGCAAGCTACTCCCAGCAGTCTCCTGGGACCTGTCATTACATAGGTAGCCTTGCTGAAAAAAGACAAGTCCTTCCAGTTCAACCATAAAAAAAAAAAGTTATAATCCTATACCCACAGTTGATCCATAGTATGGCAAAAAAAACAACAAAGCATGATCCAATTTGCTCCTACAGGGGAAAAAATTCCATCCTGATCCCCCGAGAGGCAATCCAATATTCCCTGGATCAACTTTACCTATAAATGTTAGTATCCAGTTATATTCTGTGTATCCAAGAAAGAATCCAGGCCTTTTTTAAAGCAATCCACTGAGCTGGCCAGAACCAACTCTTGGGGGGGGGGGTCTATTCCAAATTTTCACAGCTCTTACTGTGAAGAAAACTTTCCGTATTTGGAGATTAAATCTCTTTTCTTCCAGACGTAAAGAGTGCCCCCTTGTCCTCTGTGATGACCTCAGGGTGAATAACTCTACACTGATTTCACTATATGAACCACTGATGTATTTACACATGTTGATCATATCCCCCCTTAGTCTGCTCTTCGAGAGAGAGTACATTCAGTTCCTCTGATCTTTCCTCATAGCTGATCTCCTCCATCCCTCTTATCAGTTTAGTTGCCCTTCTCTGCACTTTATTCAGTTCTCCAATGTTCTTTTTGTGAATTGGTGCCCAAAACTGAACTGCATATCCCCAAGAGGCTGGGGAAAAGAGGGGGCCAAACTTTCTCTCAGATCACTGCGGCAATCCGACCGGAAGTGGGAGTGGGTACCTGTCAAAATCAGGTACCTGCTCCTCCCCCCAAATAAAGACATTCCAAATATGGGAGGGGGGGGAAAGTGGAACTTCCCCTTCCGGGTGAAGTTCCGCCTTAAGTTTGCCTTTACAACCTAGTTTGGTGCTTGTTTTCTTTGATATAGCACTGCTATTGAGTACTGAGTATTACTTTCAGTGAATTCCTGAGATATTGTATGATTGTATACTCAACCTGGTGTGTTTGAGGGGGGTTGAGGCAAAGAACATCTTATCAAGTGGCTCCTACAGGGGTAGGGCTACAATTTCAAAACTTTGGTTTTTGAGTTAAGGTTCACATTAAGTGCTGTAGTAGCTTCATCAAATGTCTCCTCTTAACGGATGGGACTTTACAAGCAGTAGACATGACTGATATGAGATGCTGACAGGGAAAATTAGCAATGATACTGTACAATAACCAATGACTAATAGCAAAAAGTCAGCAATAATCTTTGTCCTCATGTGGCTTCAGTAAAACTGCATAATTGTTTTTTAATAACAGCCTTACAGAATAAGCCCACAAGTAGGTTTGCTATTACAGAAATAAAAGGGTTTTCCACAAACTGTTACCGCAAAGTTGGGAGTGCACAATTGTCTACAATATCTTGGCATGTTGTAACATTATTGCTTTCCCTTCACTGAAAACATCTGATTAAAAAATTTGATAATTACCAACATTACTTATGTTTGCGTAAGCTCCTTGAACTGGTTGTACGGCTGTACACACCTAAAATGTAAATTCTAGGTTAGTTCAGGGGGATGTCCAATTTGTAGGGTGGAAGTTTATTATATGGTATAAAAGGGACTCATTTTACCAAGTGTACAGGCTGCTCTACACAAGACAAGGTAAGCAAAATGACTTTCTACAGTATTTTTCTAGGCATGCTTGATTTTTTGTTTTTTGTACTACAAGCTCAAAGAAAAAACAATACTAAAAGGTAACCTTGGCTTAGAAGTGTTCATTATTCAAGTGAGAGAGACCCCTAGCAATATCTGCAATTTATAGGTGCCACCTGCCAAGCCAAGACACCTCTGTGAACTGTAACCTACAAAAATAGGTCCCTGAAGATCTCTCCCTGAAGTGTAATTTGGATTGTTCAGTAAAATTGACTTTATAAACTTCCCTTCCCTACCCTAACCACTGGAAGACCAAACCTTTACTGGCACTTTTGTTTACAAGTTTAAATCAGAATTTTTTGCTAGAAAATTACTTAAAACCACCAAACATATTTTTTTTTTGCAGAGACCCTATAGAACAGTGGTTCTTAACCTTGTTGGAGGTACTGAACCCCACCAGTTTCATATGCGCATTCACCGAACCCTTCTTAATTGGAAAAATAAAATATGATTTTTAAAATTCAAAACATAGGTATATATTTAGGTATATATTTATACATAGGTGCACAAAATGAACAAAACCGTTAAGAACAAAGAACAAAACCATTAAAATATGATTTTCACACAAAAACAAAAACATAATAATGAATATTTACTGCACGAATCATATGAGTCGGGTGTAAGTCTTCACCTCCGCCGAACCCCCGAGACTGACTCACCGAACCCCTGGGGTTCGATCGAACCCAGGTTAAGAACCACTGCTATAGAATAAAATGGCAATACTTTGTCTCACAGTATTTGTGGAGCAGTTTTTCAAACACATTTTGTTTGGAAAAAATACACTTTAATGAATTTTAATGCAAGAAAACACAATAGATAACCTAGTTTAATTTGTAAAATATAAAAAATAATTTTACGCCGAGTAAATAGATACATATCACATTTTCAAATTGTGGAATGGTGACAAACTATGATACTTAAAAATCTTTTTAATTGTAAATAAATTAAAGTTACACCTAAGAACATAAAATCCCCCCAAAAAATTTTTCTAGGCCCCCCCACCCCCATATATATACATATGCCTGTAAATGTTGGGGGTGCCTACTCATGAAAATGTAGATTGTGATACACATGTTACATATCGCCACGCACATTGGAATGAAAGCAATATTTCTAGCACCAGACCTGTAATGACCTGTAATGCCAAACTGATGACCTATAGGGGGCTTTTAAAAGAGAAGTAGGGCTTTTTACCCCCCAGAGAGCGGGACTGTCAGCCACAGCTGTCTGCTCACCCCCCCAACACTGGGCTGTGAAGAGGGGGAGGGAGCGGCTAGCTCAGGCTCTCAGCACTGCACTAAGAGGCTGAGCCAGGTGCCATTCCAGATTCTGGGGTGGATCCTGACTGTGAAGTCGGGATCTTTTTCCAGCCTGAACAGGCCGAGTGACGTCAGCTGACAGTGGACTTCAGTCCTCTCGCAGCTAAAAACGGGTCACAGGAGTGGAGAACGAACTGCATTCCTGTGATCCACAGAAGTACAGCCAAAGGAGCTTCCACACCTGAAGGGCTGGTTCACATATATGCGGACTGGATGTGGTTTGAACTGCATCCAATCCATATGACATGTGAAATAGCATTGCTTCCTATGGTGCATGTTCACATATGTCCGGTGCACGGCTGGTGCAGATTCAGTGCGGTTTTAAAACGAATCATGTTCTATTTCTGAGCAGTGGCTTCAATTCAGGTGCTGATTACAGGGTATTGACCTCTATGGGAACCGTTCTTAAACCACATATGTGTGAACAGAATAAGATCTTGAGCTAATCCTGTCCTGAACCTGATGTAAACCTGACCTGAACCTGTGAACAACTACTGTATCAATTAGATGTGAAACCTGAGCTTCAAACCGCACTGCACATGTGTGAATCAGCTCTTAAAGCGTAGGAAATGGATGTTTGTCGCCTTTTTACAGGTACACACAAATTTAAGGTTTGACATGTTGGGTATCTATTTACTCGGTACAACCTCATCTTTTATATTTGACCTACAAATTTGGTAGTTTATTGTGCTTATGTGCCCTAAAATTCTTTTTTACTTTTTCAGTAATATTGTGTGACATAAAAAATTACAACTACCACTATTTTATTCTCTAGGGTGTCTGCTTTCAGAAAATATATATTGTTTTGGGGGTTGTGTAATCTTCAGGCCAAAAATTATTTTCTAAACGTGTGCAAAAAGATACAAAAACAGCTCTGACAGCAAAAAAAGGTTAACAGGTGTATGTTTTTACAGATTCACACTTTTTTTCACCAAAGATTCGCATGTTTTTACACAGGATTTCATTAAAAAAATGTCAGTCTTAGGTGAAAACATAGACCCTTTAGTGATTTCCTAAAAACTGTTTTTTTTTTTAAATATCTGGTAAGAGATTATCAGGAATAATGTGACAGATCTTTTGTTATTACACATATT
This sequence comes from Staurois parvus, assembly GCF_062004578.1. NCBI lineage: Eukaryota > Metazoa > Chordata > Amphibia > Anura > Ranidae > Staurois > Staurois parvus. The sequence continues at coordinate 3,046,145 of NW_028318184.1, read as the reverse complement.
CTTTGTATATTAAAGTGGAGCTCCACCCAAAAGGAAAGTTCTGCTTTAAGGCTTTGTCCCCCACACCCCATTAAGGATTGGCACCTTGGGGGTGCACTATTTTTACAGGTACCCGCTCCCACTTCTGCTGCGATCTCCTAGGTGATCTGAAGCAGAAATTGTCCTTCCCCTGTGGTCTTCTGGGACACATGACAGGTCCCAGAAGACTACAGGACTATTCACAAAGTGCAGAACTACTCGCACATGTGCAGGGGGCACCCGGCTATGAAGCAGCAAGCTGTCACAGCTGTCTCCCACACTGAAGATGCCAGTGCTGAAAAGAGAGGACGGCTGGAGAAACTGGCTGTGGTGAGGACACTGCGGGATCGAGGGACAGGTAAGTGTCTGTTTTTTAATAGTCAGCAGCTACGGTTTTTAAAGCTGCTGACTCTTAGTTGTTTTATCATACTGTGGCTGGAGCTCCACTTTAAGATTTGATGATGCTTTGCAGAATTTAGTAAACCCTTTTCTTAAGCCCATATGTATACTGTATAGGCAACCTCACAGAAGTAGGTCCTTATCTGTGAGGGCGCGTTCATAAGCCGCTCTATTTTGATCACGCTCTGTACAACGCGTTCCCAGCTCAAAGACTGAGCTGTCAGTAACAGCTCCTGCTTTCATACTAACAATTGGAAACCAGGAAGCCTGATTACTGGTATAGCCTCTGAAAGGCTCTCACAGAGATCAGTTGCTGTAAAGTCCACTCCTGTGTTGTTTTCACATCTTAAATGGAGAAATAGATACATATGCGTTCATTTACTAAAGGGGTATAGACTGTGTGCTTAGCAAGTGCCATTGCACTCATTTTCTCCAGAGCTTAGTGAAAATATTAATGCTTCACTTTGTAAAATATACCCAAGCTGGGCAAGGAAAATAAAAAAAATAAACAGCATTTTTGTTTGAATATGATTAGATGATGGAAAACAGCAGAGCTTCACCTCATTCACGAAGCTCTGGGGAAAAGAAATACAACTGCACTTGAAAAGTACATAGTCTATTTGCCTTTAGTAAGTCAACCCCATTGCATACATATAAGATCCATTATATAATACATTGTATACATTCAGGATATTGAAAAAAATAGGCGCTGTGGAAAATGCTCTCAGACAAGCACCTTAACCACTTGCCTACCAGGCACTTATACCCCCTTATTTACCAGGCCAATTTTCAGCTTTCAGCGCTGCCGCACTTTGATTGACAATTGCGCGGTCATGCAACATTGTACCCATATGAAATTTTGATCATTTTTTTCTCACAAATAGAGCTTTCTTTTGGTGGTATTTAATCGCCACTGGGCGCTTTACTTTTTGCGTTATAAATAAAAAAGATGCAAAAAATTTGAAAAAAAAAAAAGTTTCTTTGTTTCTATTATAAAATTTTTCAAACAGGTATTTTTTCTCCTTCACTGATGTGCGTTGATGAGGCAGCACTGATGGGCACTGATAGGCGGCACTGATGGGCACTGATAGGCAGCACTAAAGGCCACTGATAGGCAGTACTAATGAGGTGGCACGGATAGGCGGCACTGATAGACAGCACTAATGAGGTGTCACGGATAGGCGGCACTAATATGCAGCACCGATAGGCGGCACTGATAGGTGACACTGATGATGGGTACTGATAGACGGCACTGACTGGCATCACTGCTGGGCACTGACTGGCGCACTGACTGGCACAATCCCTGGGCACTGACTGGTGGCACTGACTGGCAGCACTGCTGGGCTGCACTGGTGGGTGGCACTGGTGGGCAGCACTGGTGGGTGGGCACAGGTGGGTGGCACTGGTGGGCACATGTGGGTGGCACTGCTGGGCACAGGTAGGTGGCACTTCTGGGCACAGGTGTGTGACACTGCAGAGTGGCACAGGTGGGTGCACTGCTGGGCACAGGTGGGTGATCTGCTGGGCACAGGTGGGCGGAGCTAGTAGGCGCACTGCTGGGCACAGGTGGGCGGAACTTGCGGGTGGCACTGCTGGGCACCGATCATCAGGGCACTGATCATTAGTGCCCTGATGATCGGTGCCGATCCCCGCTCTGACAACTGCCGGTTCTCGGCAGTACTTTCCTCACGATCTGACAGTGTGAGGAAAGTGCAGCCGAGAACCGGCACTTGCATTTCCCTCTGATCAGCGTGTCATTGGACACCGCTGATCACGTGGTAAAAGGCCGCTGTGATTGGCCTTTTACCACATCACGTGATCAGCTGTGTCCGTAGGACACAGCGATCACGGAGATCGCCGGGGGCGTGCCCCCTGGGGCGCGCAGGAGAGCGCGTTCTGGGAGGACGTCATATGACGTCCACTCAGAACTGGCCGGCCGCAGTGTAGCGTCATTCGGCTATCTGCGGTCGGCAACTAGTTAATGAAAGTGCATCTTTATTGGGTGAGACAAAGTAGCAAATATAATAAAATTTGACCAGCCTGAAGTGAACAGTGTGACTCCAATGGATGGCCCGTCCGCTCTGAAGGGAGCTGAGATCGAAGAACGCTCCTGTCGACTTCAAATCACATGGTGTCAGTGTACCTGCGTCCCGGGTGGTGTCACCATGGCAAGCGAAGGCGGTGTCCGGTGTTGGCTTCAGCTGGGAGCATGTGTAGGGTTACCAAGACGACATGTTTCGCGCAGTTGCGCTTTGTCAAGTGTCTGGTAACCCTTGCCGGCGGCCATTATATAGAAGACCATTAAAGGGAAGGCTGGCTGAGTGTAATTAGCAGGGGATGGGGTGTCAATCAGAGCGGACGACTCGTCCTCAAGCAATGCTGAATACAAATTTAAAAGTACAAATTGCAAATTATAGAAAGTGGTGCCAATTAATGGAGTGTTATGTATAAGAACACTATTGGAAAACATGATATACTATTATCTTTAGCATAATAAATGTAATAATAAAATAATTAAAAAAAAACTTTCATGTGGGAGAACTCTAAGTTAAAAATGACATCGCTGGTTCATGGAAGCTATGTCAAAAATGCGTTTATAGTGATGTAATTTTGGGTATATGGACAAGGAAGGGGGTGGGGAGAGGGGGAAGCTTGTCATATGAGAATAAAAATGACTGTATAAAAGGTACTGCTAAAATGAATATAGTCAAATCAATATGGGTATCAAATTAGGTAACTCATATGTTCGTAATCAAATAAACGCAATAGATGTGTAGTAACACGTATTCATAAATGAGTAAGCACAATATATACATGGTAACAGTGAAAATTAAAAAACAAGTGTTAATAAACAATGTTTATAAAAGAAATGGCAGTACATAACCATAATGGTTAGACAAAAAAAAAAAAAAAAAACACAGGAGGATCCTAGATCCGGGGACTATAAGTCATACTTGTTAGATAATGCTATGGATTTCAAGATCCTCACTGAGACCATTGGACGTCATAGAACCTAACTTGTAGATCCAGAACGTCTCTCTTACATAAACGGGCTAGTCTTTCATTGTCAGTAAATGTACCCTTTCCTGGAAGAATCGTCACCAGAGCTGGGATCAGGAGCCAGGAAGAATGGTCGCCAGAGCCGGGGTCAGAAGCCAGGAGGAGTCTTAGCCAAAGCCGAGTCGGTATCCAGGAAAGTAATGAGTAGCTAAACAGGAGCTTGCTGCTGTGCAAGAGACACTGCAGACAGCAGGCTTAAATGTGCAGACAGCAGGTTAAATACGTGTTACATGCATTGGAGCTAACTGGTACCATCTTAAAAGTATCCATTATATGGGAGGAGGAACGGATAGAGGAGATATCGCGAGGTCTGGATGTGTGGAGATGTTATATTAACATAGTTTTTACATGCGTTGGAGGTGAGAGTTCTGTGAGCAGAGTGGCACTATTATGGGCCACTATTACAATTCACCATGGAATTGTAGGGACGGTGTCAAATTATGTGACATTTGGAAATTTATGAACTCATTTATTGAAAGCTCCTTATTCACCTTATTCGTTAATTTGTATTTATGTTCTTGGTCATCTATTCACATTATGATTATCAGCACAGTTTATTCACCTGTATTGTTTACTAGCACTGATTGATGTCCATTAGCAGCACTTCATCACCTTTTTATTTATTTTTTTGTTGTTGTGGGAACACAATTGATATCAGCAGCAGCACCTATTCGTTTGTTTATTTATATTGTATAGTAGGCTCAGAAGTTCACTTATCTAAAGATAAAATTGCTAGATCAAGGTTTTATCTAGGTCAGTGTCAGACCAGCAGACCAATCGGGTCTGCCTGTCAGTTTTTCAGGTGGATCAGTACGGACCCTCCAGTCTTCCTCTATGGAGCAGCAGGTGTCAACGGACATGCTGACATCCAATCCTTTCCATTAAAAACAGATGGATGGGAGTCCCTTCTCTATCTCTTTGTCAGATTGGATTGGACGGCACTCTGGTGTAAATGGACAGGTGGCCCGTTTACATCCGACCTCCCATACAGAAGAGCTGGCTGTGTCTGCGCTACATAAGCGGAGCGTAAAATGATGCTATAAATAGTGAATACTTGTGAGCTATTATGAATGAGGTCTTCAGTGAATTATAAATAATTAATAAATAATTATCTGCTGGTATCATGCGCCTGGTGCGCTGGCACTCACACAGACTCACTTACTAGTGTTAATTCAGTAACAAAGATATTTATAGTGCCGCGGGCGAATTTAACTATTTTATATAGCATTAGGAGCGCGGCACTATAAATATCTTTGTTACATAAGCGGACACGGACTAGCCATCCGCCTGCTCAGATTCCCCGCTGTGCAGGTAGATGCCAATGGATCCCACCCCATGTGGAAGGGGCCAAAGAATAAACCCTCCTGGCGGTATTCCCGAGTGTAGTTCGGGGTTAACTTTCAGTACCAAAAGTGGTAACTCGGAGCTACACTCGGGAATAGCCTGCAGTGTTGCTGTGGGATCCCTCCAGCACTTACCTTGTCCTGCACTCCCGCGATGTCCCCCCGCAGCGTCCCCAGCCATCTCCTCCGGCCAATGCCGGCATCTGTCTTCCGGGTTCCGTTCCCTGCGACGTCGGGACATACGGGAGACGGAACCGGCGAGAAATTTTAAAATGTTAAAAAGTGACATTCACTAAGTACACTAAAATCACATAGTAAAACATTACTGTATCAAACCATTTCACATACATTTTGTCCCGAGTGCTTTGTCCTGTGCCCTGCCTGCATTTTTACTGTTCTTTCTGCCTGAAAACTGAGAAATGTCCATGGTGTCCAAAAAGCGTCCCTTTAGGTCAAAAGTGCTTTTAGACCGGCTAGAGAACAGCGATAGTAAATTAGAACCACTTGCAGAATTGAGTGATAATGATTTGTGGGGAAATTTGTCATCAGACACTGAAAACGATTTTGCGACTTTGCTCAGCAATGTGTGAACTTGGCGCTCTATTTCAAATTTCAGTCTTTTTGGTTTGATTATATTATTGAATTAAATTTATTATTATAATATTTTTTATGATTATTATATTATAATTTATGATTTCCTGTTTCAAATTTTATCCTACCCGGGATGTTTACTAGACTCTTGTTTGGACAGATTTCAGTGAGTTATTCCTAAAAATTACAGGCCTACAATAAAAAAATGACCTATTTCCATGCAAAAAAATGTACCGCTTTGAGCACAGAAATATTGACATAATCAGACCGCTAGGGAGGTTAAAGTGAAGAGTGGGGTCAAAGGTCAGGGTCAGGATCAGTGTATTTTAGGCAGGATTAAAAATAAAAATGTAATTTAGTATCCGTGTGAGTTAGCGTCAGTGGGTTTTAGGAAGAGTAAAAGAAGCAAACTGCACACTATTGTTTCTGTTACTATGGGCACACAGGTATGTGGTTGAGGAATCCATTACCATTTACTGACAAATGACAGGCCAATATGTCCTGAAAAAACCTGGATACACCTAGTTGTGATGATATGTATAGTTTTAACATGTCAACGTTGCAAAACTGTGTTTATATAGGGGATTGTGTAAGTTTTTTTTTTTTACCCTTCGTCATGAAAGGGTTAAATTGATGAAACCCAATATTTGGGTGCCTAGTAAGAAATATTGTAGTCAATCTAATTGAAAGACTTATATTTCCATCTATAACATGTCTATGCTTTGCTTTGGGTCACTCTTTTATACATAGGTATCTTGTGTTTTTTTGGGTTTTTTTTAGATCTCTTTTCAAGAAACTTGGTGAATCGATATGAAGGTCATTCTGTTCCTTGCGCTTTGTCTGTACTTAAGCTATTTCTCAGAGGGTAGGAAGTTAAGCAGGTGTGAGTCTGTAAAAATCGCCCAATCAAAATTGAATGGAGTTGCCGGAGCCAGTACTGCTGACTGTAAGTAGATCACACCGAAAAAATCACAATCGTTATCTGCATCAATGTAGAGCACGGGTGTCAAACTGGTGGTCCTCCAGCTGTTGCCAAACTACAAGTCCCATGAGGCATTGCAAGATTGACAGTTACAAGCATGACTCCCAAAGGTAGAGGCATGATGGGACTTGTAGTTTCACAACAGCTGGAGGGCAGCCAGTTTGACACCCCTGATGTAGAGTATATGCATGTAGAGTTCACACTCCTGCATCCTATAGTCTGTTTAATAGAATAGGGGTTCAATTGGCATATAATGTTATTTATTATATTTAGGATACATTTCTTTAAAAATCTTTATAATGCAAATTTTTTGGTAAAATATAAAGGGCGAAGTTTCTTTATGCAAATGGATAACATACATTCCAAGACTCAGAACTGCATGTTTAAATGTTTTAGAAGTAAGTGCTGCCTATTTTAACCACTTGCTCTCCTGAGGATTCACCCCGCTTCCTCACTAGGCCATTACTTTAACTGCGTTACTTTAACTGATAATTGCGCAGGTCATGCAGCAATGTACATAAATGAAATGTATGTCCTTTTTTTCCCCAGAAATAGAGTTTTTTCTTTTGGTGGTATTTGATCACCTCTGCACTTTTTTCGTTTTTGGGCTATAAACAAAAACAATTTTGAAATTGAAATTTATGAATTTTTGCTATAAAACATATCCAATTAAAAAAATGTTTTCCTAAATTTAGGCCAAAATGTACTCTGCTACAAATGTTTGCTAAAAAAAAATCCCAATACATGTATATTAATTGGTTTAAAGTTATAGCATCTACAAATGGCAGTATATATATATTGGAATTTTTTTTCTTAATACTAGCAATGGCGGCGATCAGTGACTTATAGCTGGACTGTGGCAGGCATCCTGACACTGAGTAGGAACGGACTAACGTCTACTGACATCTCCAGTGACACTAATACAGTGATCAGTGCTAATAAAAAGCATTGACACTGTACTAATGACACTGGGCAGGAAGGGGTTAACATCTGGGGCGATCAAAGGGTTAACTGTCTGCTGTGTGTGTTTTACTTGGGAGACATGCTGTGCAGAGAAATACAAAGCAGCATGTCCTTGCTGGCACGAGACAGACCTGTGTTGTTTATACTCAGATCTCTCCCCTCTCAGCCCTGCCAACAATCACCGAGTTCCATCCTGGAATCGACGGCTGGGACCCTGTAGCATTTTATTTTGAGACAGATAAAACTTTATTTTGGTGGTATTTATTCACCACTGGAATTTTTATTTTTTTACTATGTAAATGAAAAAGTCCAAACATTTTGAAAAAAAGTGTTTTTCTTATAGAATTTTGCAAATATATAATCTTTCGTCATAAATCTTGGCCAAAATCTATTCATCTATCTTTTAGTAAAAAAAAAACAAAATTAGTTTATAACTAAAAATTATTTTTCTAAAAAATTTTTTTTTACATTTTTATATTATTATTTAGGTTTTTTTTTTAACATACTGTCACCCTAGCAGTACAGTGTCACCATAGTGAAACTGTAATACTTGTGGGGGGTGATGATTTTTTTTTTCTTTTTTTACTCTGATTGCTTTTACACCCATAAAGGCTGTAAAAGCAATCATTTCTTCTCTATGGGTACATTCATGCAGCCATTGAGAAATACTATGAGAGCTGTGATTGGTCATAGCTTGTCACATGGTATAAAGACTGTTGTGAATAGCCTTGTACCATGTGACCTCTGTGATCATTCAGATTTCACAAGTAGTAAGCAATGATGTCAGGAAGTGACATCTTGCTTGCTACTTTTCATGTGATCACTGATTGGCCAATCAGTGATCATATGAATCGGGACCTCATACAGAGGTACAGTGATCGGTGTTTTGCTGTGTCCTCTGGACACAGCGGGCACCAGATCGCGGTGCCGAGCGCGCAAAGGCAGTGAATGCGGGGGCCTTTTATAAACGGCCACCTGCTCCTGCATTGGTCCCATCCGGCCGTTTATGTACATGGGCCAGATGGGAAGTGGTTAAAGACCGCATCTTATTCAACAGCGGTGCAGACTTATATGCCAACAATTATTTCCAGCAGTATATTTCCAGTTATTAACAAGTGGGCTTGATCATTGACTGAAATCTAACAGGTAAAATTGATGGTGTTGCTATATTGGATAGCATCATTTATTACGGCTATATGGCATGCTTATAGGTATATATTATTGAGTAAGATCTACTGCGGTTGACCAGTTGCCAATTACTATATGTGCTGCAGTGCCCACCATGGCGACACTGTACTGCTAGGGCAGTGGTTCTCAACCTTTCTAATGCCGCGACCCCTTAATACAGTTCCTCATGTTGTGGTGACCCCCAACCATAAAATTATTTTCATTGCTACTTCATAACTGTAATTTTGCAGTGGGAGGAGTAGTGCCATGTCATTGGTGTCAGTGGAAGGAGTAGTGCCCCATCACTGATGTCAGTGGGATGAATAGTGCCCCATCGTTGGTATCAGTGGGAGGAATAGTGCCCCATCGTTGGTATCAGTGGGATGAATAGTGCCCCATCACTGGTGTCAGTGGGAGGAATAGTGCCCCATCACTGATGTCAGTGGGATGCATAGTGCCCCATCACTGGTGTCAGTGGGAGGAATAGTGCCCCATCACTGGTGTCAGTGGGAGGAATAGTGCCCCATCACTGGTGTCAGTGGGAGGAATAGTGCCCCATCACTGGTGTCAGTGGGAGGAATAGTGCCCCATCGTTGGTGTCAGTGGGAGGAATAGTGCCCCATCGTTGGTGTCAGTGGGAGGAATAGTGCCCCATCGTTGGTGTCAGTGGGAGGAATAGTGCCCCATCGTTGGTGTCAGTGGGAGGAATAGTGCCCCATCGTTGGTGTCAGTGGGAGGAATAGTGCCCCATCGTTGGTGTCAGTGGGAGGAATAGTGCCCCATCGTTGGTGTCAGTGGGAGGAATAGTGCCCCATCGTTGGTGTCAGTGGGAGGAATAGTGCCCCATCGTTGGTGTCAGTGGGAGGAATAGTGCCCCATCGTTGGTGTCAGTGGGAGGAATAGTGCCCCATCGTTGGTGTCAGTGGGAGGAATAGTGCCCCATCGTTGGTGTAAGTGGGAGGAATAGTGCCCCATCGTTGGTGTCAGTGGGAGGAATAGTGCCCCATCGTTGGTGTCAGTGGGAGGAATAGTGCCCCATCGTTGGTGTCAGTGGGAGGAATAGTGCCCCATCGTTGGTATCAGTGGGAGGAATAGTGCCCCATCGTTGGTATCAGTGGGAGGAATAGTGCCCCATCGTTGGTGTCAGTGGGAGGAATAGTGCCCCATCGTTGGTGTCAGTGGGAGGAATAGTGCCCCATCATTGGTGTCAGTGGGGGGAGTAGTGCCCCATCATTGGTGTCAGTGGGGGGAGTAGTGCTCCATCATTGGTGTCAGTGGGGGGAGTAGTGCCCCATCATTGGTGTCAGTGGGAGGAATAGTGCCCCATCATTGGTGTCAGTGGGAGGAATAGTGCCCCATCATTGGTGTCAGTGGGAGGAGTAGTGCCCCATCATTGGTGTCAGTGGGGGGAGTAGTGCCCCATCATTGGTGTCAGTGGGGGGAGTAGTGCTCCATCACTGGTGTCAGTGGGGGGAGTAGTGCCCCATCACTGGTGTCAGTGGGAGGAGTAGTGCCCCATCACTGGTGTCAGTGGGAGGAATAGTGCCACATCATTGGTGTCAGTGGGAGGAATAGTGCCCCATCATTGGTGTCAGTGGGAGGAGTAGTGCCCCATCATTGGTGTCAGTGGGAGGAGTAGTGCCCCATCATTGGTGTCAGTGGGAGGAGTAGTGCCCCATCATTGGTGTCAGTGGGGGGAGTAGTGCCCCATCATTGGTGTCAGTGGGGGGAGTAGTGCTCCATCACTGGTGTCAGTGGGGGGAGTAGTGCCCCATCACTGGTGTCAGTGGGAGGAGTAGTGCTCCATCACTGGTGTCAGTGGGGGGAGTAGTGCCCCATCACTGGTGTCAGTGGGAGGAGTAGTGCCCCATCATTGGTGTCAGTGGGGGGAGTAGTGCCCCATCATTGGTGTCAGTGGGGGGAGTAGTGCCCCATCACTGGTGTCAGTGGGAGGAGTAGTGCTCCATCACTGGTGTCAGTGGGAGGAATAGTGCCACATCATTGGTGTCAGTGGGAGGAATAGTGCCCCATCATTGGTGTCAGTGGGAGGAATAGTGCCCCATCATTGGTGTCAGTGGGAGGAATAGTGCCCCATCATTGATGTCAGTGTGGTGGAGGGGAGAATAGTGCCCCATCATTGGGGTCAGGGGGGGGGAATAGTGCCCCATCGTTGGTGTCAGTGGGGGGAGGAATAGTGCCCCATCGTTGGTGTCAGTGGGGGGAGGAATAGTGCCCCATCGTTGGTGTCAGTGGGGGGAGGAATAGTGCCCCATCGTTGGTGTCAGTGGGGGGAGGAATAGTGCCCCATCGTTGGTGTCAGTGGGGGGAGGAATAGTGCCCCATCGTTGGTGTCAGTGGGGGGAGGAATAGTGCCCCATCGTTGGTGTCAGTGGGGGGAGGAATAGTGCCCCATCGTTGGTGTCAGTGGGGGGAGGAATAGTGCCCCATCGTTGGTGTCAGTGGGGGGAGGAATAGTGCCCCATCGTTGGTGTCAGTGGGGGGAGGAATAGTGCCCCATCGTTGGTGTCAGTGGGGGGAGGAATAGTGCCCCATCGTTGGTGTCAGTGGGGGGAGGAATAGTGTCCCATCGTTGGTGTCAGTGGGGGGAGGAATAGTGCCCCATCATTGGTGTCAGTGGGAGGAATAGTGCCCCATCATTGATGTCAGTGTGGTGGAGGGGAGAATAGTGCCCCATCATTGGGGTCAGGGGGGGGGGAAATAGTGCCCCATCGTTGGTGTCAGTGGGGGGAGGAATAGTGCCCCATCGTTGGTGTCAGTGGGGGGAGGAATAGTGCCCCATCGTTGGTGTCAGTGGGGGGAGGAATAGTGCCCCATCTTTGGTGTCAGTGGGGGGAGGAATTGTGCCCCATCGTTGGTGTCAGTGGGGGGAGGAATAGTGCCCCATCGTTGGTGTCAGTGGGGGGAGGAATAGTGCCCCATCGTTGGTGTCAGTGGGGGGAGGAATAGTGCCCCATGGTTGGTGTCAGTGGGGGGAGGAATAGTGCCCCATCGTTGGTGTCAGTGGGGGGAGGAATAGTGTCCCATCGTTGGTGTCAGTGGGGGGAGGAATAGTGCCCCATCGTTGGTGTCAGTGAGGGGAGGAATAGTGCCCCATCGTTGGTGTCAGTGGGGGGAGGAATAGTGCCCCATCGTTGGTGTCAGTGGGGGGAGGAATAGTGCCCCATCGTTGGTGTCAGTGGGGGGAGGAATAGTGCCCCATCGTTGGTGTCAGTGGGGGGAGGAATAGTGCCCCATCGTTGGTGTCAGTGGGGGGAGGAATAGTGCCCCATCGTTGGTGTCAGTGGGGGGAGGAATAGTGCCCCATCGTTGGTGTCAGTGGGGGGAGGAATAGTGCCACATCGTTGGTGTCAGTGGGGGGAGGAATAGTGCTCCATCACTGGTGTCAGTGGGGGGAGTAGTGCCCCATCACTGGTGTCAGTGGGAGGAGTAGTGCTCCATCACTGGTGTCAGTGGGAGGAATAGTGCCACATCATTGGTGTCAGTGGGAGGAATAGTGCCCCATCATTGGTGTCAGTGGGGGGAGTAGTGCCCCATCATTGGTGTCAGTGGGGGGAGTAGTGCCCCATCATTGGTGTCAGTGGGAGGAATAGTGCCCCATCACTGGTGTCAGTGGGGGGAGTAGTGCCCCATCACTGGTGTCAGTGGGAGTAGTGCCCCATCACTGGTGTCAGTGGGAGGAATAGTGCCACATCATTGGTGTCAGTGGGAGGAATAGTGCCCCATCATTGGTGTCAGTGGGGGGAGTAGTGCCCCATCATTGGTGTCAGTGGGGGGAGTAGTGCCCCATCATTGGTGTCAGTGGGAGGAATAGTGCCACATCATTGGTGTCAGTGGGAGGAATAGTGCCCCATCATTGGTGTCAGTGGGAGGAGTAGTGCCCCATCATTGGTGTCAGTGGGAGGAGTAGTGCCCCATCATTGGTGTCAGTGGGAGGAGTAGTGCCCCATCGTTGGTGTCAGTGGGGGGAGGAATAGTGCCCCATCGTTGGTGTCAGTGGGGGGAGGAATAGTGCCCCATCGTTGGTGTCAGTGGGGGGAGGAATAGTGCCACATCGTTGGTGTCAGTGGGGGGAGGAATAGTGCTCCATCACTGGTGTCAGTGGGGGGAGTAGTGCCCCATCACTGGTGTCAGTGGGAGGAGTAGTGCTCCATCACTGGTGTCAGTGGGAGGAATAGTGCCACATCATTGGTGTCAGTGGGAGGAATAGTGCCCCATCATTGGTGTCAGTGGGGGGAGTAGTGCCCCATCATTGGTGTCAGTGGGGGGAGTAGTGCCCCATCATTGGTGTCAGTGGGAGGAATAGTGCCCCATCACTGGTGTCAGTGGGGGGAGTAGTGCCCCATCACTGGTGTCAGTGGGAGTAGTGCCCCATCACTGGTGTCAGTGGGAGGAATAGTGCCACATCATTGGTGTCAGTGGGAGGAATAGTGCCCCATCATTGGTGTCAGTGGGGGGAGTAGTGCCCCATCATTGGTGTCAGTGGGGGGAGTAGTGCCCCATCATTGGTGTCAGTGGGAGGAATAGTGCCACATCATTGGTGTCAGTGGGAGGAATAGTGCCCCATCATTGGTGTCAGTGGGAGGAGTAGTGCCCCATCATTGGTGTCAGTGGGAGGAGTAGTGCCCCATCATTGGTGTCAGTGGGGGGAGTAGTGCCCCATCATTGATGTCAGTGGGGGGAGTAGTGCCCATCACTGGTGTCAGTGGGAGGAGTAGTGCTCCATCACTGGTGTCAGTGGGAGGAATAGTGCCACATCATTGGTGTCAGTGGGAGGAATAGTGCCCCATCATTGGTGTCAGTGGGGGGAGTAGTGCCCCATCATTGGTGTCAGTGGGGGGAGTAGTGCCCCATCATTGGTGTCAGTGGGAGGAATAGTGCCCCATCACTGGTGTCAGTGGGGGGAGTAGTGCCCCATCACTGGTGTCAGTGGGAGTAGTGCCCCATCACTGGTGTCAGTGGGAGGAATAGTGCCACATCATTGGTGTCAGTGGGAGGAATAGTGCCCCATCATTGGTGTCAGTGGGAGGAATAGTGCCCCATCATTGATGTCAGTGTGGTGGAGGGGAGAATAGTGCCCCATCATTGGGGTCGGGGGGGGGGGGGGAAATAGTGTCCCATCGTTGGTGTCAGTGGGGGGAGGAATAGTGCTCCATCACTGGTGTCAGTGGGGGGAGTAGTGCCCCATCACTGGTGTCAGTGGGAGGAGTAGTGCTCCATCACTGGTGTCAGTGGGAGGAATAGTGCCACATCATTGGTGTCAGTGGGAGGAATAGTGCCCCATCATTGGTGTCAGTGGGGGGAGTAGTGCCCCATCATTGGTGTCAGTGGGGGGAGTAGTGCCCCATCATTGGTGTCAGTGGGAGGAATAGTGCCCCATCACTGGTGTCAGTGGGGGGAGTAGTGCCCCATCACTGGTGTCAGTGGGAGTAGTGCCCCATCACTGGTGTCAGTGGGAGGAATAGTGCCCCATCACTGGTGTCAGTGGGGGGAGTAGTGCCCCATCACTGGTGTCAGTGGGAGGAATAGTGCCACATCATTGGTGTCAGTGGGAGGAATAGTGCCCCATCATTGGTGTCAGTGGGAGGAGTAGTGCCCCATCATTGGTGTCAGTGGGAGGAGTAGTGCCCCATCATTGGTGTCAGTGGGGGGAGTAGTGCCCCATCATTGGTGTCAGTGGGGGGAGTAGTGCCCCATCACTGGTGTCAGTGGGAGGAGTAGTGCTCCATCACTGGTGTCAGTGGGAGGAATAGTGCCACATCATTGGTGTCAGTGGGAGGAATAGTGCCCCATCATTGGTGTCAGTGGGGGGAGTAGTGCCCCATCATTGGTGTCAGTGGGGGGAGTAGTGCCCCATCATTGGTGTCAGTGGGAGGAATAGTGCCCCATCACTGGTGTCAGTGGGGGGAGTAGTGCCCCATCACTGGTGTCAGTGGGAGTAGTGCCCCATCACTGGTGTCAGTGGGAGGAATAGTGCCACATCATTGGTGTCAGTTGGAGGAATAGTGCCCCATCATTGGTGTCAGTGGGAGGAATAGTGCCCCATCATTGATGTCAGTGCGGTGGAGGGGAGAATAGTGCCCCATCATTGGGGTCGGGGGGGGGGGGAAATAGTGTCCCATCGTTGGTGTCAGTGGGGGGAGGAATAGTGCCCCATCATTGGTGTCAGTGGGAGGAATAGTGCCCCATCATTGATGTCAGTGTGGTGGAGGGGAGAATAGTGCCCCATCATTGGGGTCAGGGGGGGGGGAAATAGTGCCCCATCGTTGGTGTCAGTGGGGGGAGGAATAGTGCCCCATCGTTGGTGTCAGTGGGGGGAGGAATAGTGCCCCATCGTTGGTGTCAGTGGGGGGAGGAATAGTGCCCCATCGTTGGTGTCAGTGGGGGGAGGAATAGTGCCCCATCGTTGGTGTCAGTGGGGGGAGGAATAGTGCCCCATCGTTGGTGTCAGTGGGGGGAGGAATAGTGCCCCATCGTTGGTGTCAGTGGGGGGAGGAATAGTGCCCCATCGTTGGTGTCAGTGGGGGGAGGAATAGTGCCCCATCGTTGGTGTCAGTGGGGGGAAGAATAGTGCCACATCGTTGGTGTCAGTGGGGGGAGGAATAGTGCCACATCGTTGGTGTCAGTGGGGGGAGGAATAGTGCCACATCATTGGTGTCAGTGGGGGGAGGAATAGTGCCCCATCGTTGGTGTCAGTGGGGGGAGGAATAGTGCCCCATCGTTGGTGTCAGTGGGGGGAGGAATAGTGCCCCATCGTTGGTGTCAGTGGGGGGAGGAATAGTGCCCCATCGTTGGTGTCAGTGGGGGGAGGAATAGTGCCCCATCGTTGGTGTCAGTGGGGGGAGGAATAGTGCCCCATCGTTGGTGTCAGTGGGGGGAGGAATAGTGCCCCATCGTTGGTGTCAGTGGGGGGAGGAATAGTGCCCCATCGTTGGTGTCAGTGGGGGGAGGAATAGTGCCCCATCGTTGGTGTCAGTGGGGGGAGGAATAGTGCCCCATCGTTGGTATTAGTGACACAAATGATGGGGCACTACTCTTCCCACTGACACCAATGATACTTACTTTGCTGACCCCTGCTCCAGCCTGGGCTCGCTCTCTCACTTACCTGTCAGCTGTCTTCCTTCTCTGGCCGCTCTCCTCTTCACTCGCTCCGGCAGCTCCCTCGGTCTTCTTTGATGTACGCGCGCTGCCGCTCGGCTCCTCCTCTCCAAGCTCCACCTCCTCGCCGGTGATTGGCCGCCTGTGTGCCTCTCCTGAGCTACAGTTCCGGTGGCCAATCAGCGGCGAGGAGGCGGAGCTGCTGAGCGATCCCGGAGGTGTGGCCAGGTGACAGCAGCGTATCATCCCGCCCACACATCGCCGGAGACTGCAGCGGTGTCTCGGTTCCTAAGACCATCGGAAATATGTGTTTTCCGATGGTCTTAGGCGACCCCTGGGAAATGGTCGTTCGACCCCCAAAGGGGTCGCGACCCCCAGGTTGAGAACCGCTGTGCTAGGGTGACAGTATTAAAAAAAACCCATAAATAATAATATAAAAAAAATAAAAAAAGTTTAAAAATGATAATTTTTAGTTATAAACTAAATTGGCTTTTTTTTTTTTACTAAAAAGAAAACGGAATACATTTTGGCCAAGATTTATGAATAAATATTATTTATTTGCAAAATTTTATAAGAAAAACACTTTTCCAAATTTTTGGACTTTTTGATTTACATAGCAAAAAAAATAAAAATCCCAGCGGTGAATAAATACCACCAAAATAAAGCTTTATCTGTCAAAAAAATGGTAGAAAAAATTCATATGGGTACAGTGTTGCATGACAGCTCAATTGTCATTCAAAGTGTGATAGCGCTGAAAGCTGAAAATTGCCCTGGTCAGGAAGGGGGTAAAAGTGTCCGAACAGGAAGTGGTTAATATACATCTGTATTTTATCAGAATAATGTATTTATTTTAATTAACACAGGGGTATGTCTTGTGAAACATGAAAGTAATTTCGACACTGCAGCAATACACAACAATGGACGAAGCAGAGATTATGGAATATTTCAAATTAACAGCCAATATTGGTGCAATGATGGAAAGACAGCAGGAGCTACCAATGGATGTAATATTGACTGTAGAAGTAAGTATAATCGATTGACTGACTGATCTTGGAAATGCTCTCTTTCCAGAATGCATTTTTATTAACAAATATTCATACACTAGAGAAAGAAACATAATCACAGGAAACACTAGCTATGAAGTACAAATTTGTAAGTAGAATTATTTTGAAAGAAATACAGGAGGGGGGCATCAAGATTCCATGACCTACTTCTGACATACCTGGATGGATGTTATGCTGACCTAACAGCTAGCTGTTCAGGTAGATTTATTTTTAATTTTTTACACACTTTAAATTCAGCTTTTTTTAAAAAAAAATATAACATAGAACCCCCAATTATTATATATTTTCTGACAGCAGAGACCTTGGAGAATAAAATCAAATTTTGAAGGACAAATACACTAAAATAAAGTTTAGTGCACACAAACACAATATAATACCCATTTATTTTAAATAAAATATAAAAGATGATGTTGCTTCAAGATAATAGATATCACACATGCCAAAACTCAACATTTCACACACCACAAGACAGTCTTCAAGTGGTAGTAAACCGCATGTAGCGCCTAACCCCGCAGGAGCCACTGTAATTATTGTCCAGGTCTTCCCTAATTTAGCCCCGCAGCCAGGCACAAGGTAGTTTCACAGCCAGGTGCACACACACTTTCGCTCGTTCTCTCCAATGATCAGTCTAGGGGTTGTTTTGTAGTTTTATTATTATTTATTACTGCAGGATAAGAATTAATTACAGTTGAGAACAGAACTTGCTTAACCATTTGCCTTCCTGAAGATTTACTCCCCTTCCTGACCAGGCCATTTTTTGCGTTACACCACTGCGTTAATTTAACTGACAATTGCGTGGTCATGCAACGCTGCACCTAAATAAAATTTACGTCCTTTTTTTTTCCCCATGAATCGAGCTTTCTTTCGGTGGTATCTGATCGCCTGTGCATTTTTTTGTTTTCACTATTAAAAAAGCCGGACAATTTTGAGAAAAAAAACAATATTTTGGACTTTTTGCTATTAAAATGTCCAGTAAAAAAATTAAAAGAATCTAATTTCGTCATAAATTTTGGCCAAAATGTATTCTGCTACATGTCTTTGCTAAAAAAAAATCCCATTACAAATGGCGGTATATACACTGGGATTTTTTTTTTTTTTTTATATTTGCTGGTAATGGCAGCGATCAGCAACTTATAGTGGGACTGCGACAGGCATTCTAACACTGGAGGGATTTGACTTGATGTCACTGACATCCCCCAGTGACACCAATACAGGGATCAGTGCTAAAAAAAAAAAGCACTGACAATAATTTAGGCCAAAATGTACTCTGCTACAAATCTTTGCTAAAAAAAAAATCCCAATACAAGTATATTAATTGGTTTACGTGAAAGTTATAGCATCTACAAATGGCAGTATATACATATATTGGAATTTTTTTTCTTAATACTAGCAATGGCGGCGATCAGTGACTTATAGCGGGACTGCGGCAGGCATTCTGGCACTGAGTAGGAACGGACTAACGTCTTCTGACATCTCCAGTGACACTAATAAAGTGATCAGTGCTAATAAAAAGCACTGACACTGTACTAATGACACTGGGCAGGAAGGGGTTAACATGAGGGGCGATCAAAGGGTTAACTGTGTGCTGGGTGTGTTTTACTAGGGGGCTGTGTCTGTGTGCTTCACTGTAAGCATACTGCTTTGGATGGCTGTGCTTGCTTGTTATAGGCTTACCTGTAGGTATAAATCAACCACTTTAACACTGTTCAATACCATTTACCTAAGGGCAGGACACTGCCAGAACAAGGTCTGAACACGGCCCAAAACTATTCACCCAAGGACAGCACATCATCAGGAGACAGTGCCAACACCACTACAATACTATTTACCCAAGGGAAGGACATCACCAGGACATGGTCCTAACACTGCCCTATACAATTCACCCAAAAACAGAACATCGTGAGGAGATACAATAGTCCTAACTCCAATAAAACAGGATAGACAGGTTATAGACAGTCCTAACACTGCTCAATATTATTCATCAAAGAACATGCAATCAACAAGACGTAGTCCTACCACTTCTCCAGTAATATTCCCTCAAGGACATGGTATTACCAGAAGATAGTCCTAACCAGGGGCGGACTGACCATTTGGAAACTCGGGCGCTGCCCGAGGGCCTGGGGTCAGTAGGGGGCCCCATGAGATGCCCCTGGTACCTTTTTTCATAGGATTTTTGAGTTTGGGCAAGGACACAGGGGCCCCATGATCCCCTATTGCTCGGGGGCCCCATGATTTGTCAGTCCGCCCCTGGTCCTAACACTGCTCAAAACTATTCACCCAAGGAAAGGGCATCACCAGAAGACTGTTCTATGACAGTCCAATACTATTCACCCAAAAATCGTAGACATTCCTAACATTGCTTCATCTAAGGAAAGGACTTCACTAGGAGACAGTGCTAACACTACAACAATACTATTTATCCAAGGATGGGGCATCATTATGACACATATCTATAGTGGGAGAGAAACCCAGACTGCGTGTGCTGTATGTCCACACAAATCATATACAACTATGGACAGGATATGCAGCCATGGACTTTGTGTGGAAATCCTATAAAACACAACATTAAAAATTACTCTCCACATAGGGGTTCATATCATGCAAAGATTCTGATTACAATCCACATGTGGTCTTGACACATTTCAGGAATCCTTCTTCAAGGGCACATGGTACAGTATCAGTACACTGGAACCCACTCCTAATCTTTAAAGCGGTAGTAAACCGCTGACAAAAAAAAAAGAATAAGTCCCCTGCAAGGTAATGTCATAATGTGCTAGTTTGCATGGCATACTAGCACATTATGTAAAACTTACCTTAAAACGAAGCCCCCCCAGTGGCACGCTGTCATCGCTGTAGAGACTTCCATCTTCACCCGTCTTCCTTCCAGGTTCACAGGCTCCGGCATTCTGACAGGCCGGGCCACGACAATGTCAATCCCGCACATGCAGACCCCAGCACACAGCTCTGAAGGAACTGAATGGATATGCGGTTCCTTCAGAGTGCATACGCTGGATTAAATGAAGAGAGAATATCTCCTAAATGGTGCATGTTTAGGAGATTCTCATATTACCTATGGGTAAGATTTAATATAAGCTTACCTATAGGTATAATTAAAAAACAGAGTTTACAACCACTTAGAGTAATATCAGTCAGTAGGGTAGATTGCAAGTCATTACGATGTTCCACCTGGCCAGGGGAGTACTGATCATGTCTCTACATAGTGAAGTAGAGTGGATCTTTCTCACATACAAAAAAAGATGTCAGATCCTTTCAGAGCAACTATCTCTATTGTCAGCTTCAGCTTCCTCAAAAAACTAATTGGAGGATAGCTCTCCAATGGAGAACACCCCGGTGTCACTTAACTCATGAGGGAGGCAAGTCTTTAAATGGCTCCTGCACACGCAAATGTCCATCTGTCTCCTTCTGATTATGGCCAACCTATGAGAAGACTTGTTTCCAACATACAAGGTACAGGGGAGAACTGGCATATTTAACCTTAGGGCAGATGTGAAAGCAGCTCCTTTTCTATTGTAGGCAAACTTATCCCATACTCAAAAAATTTAGCTGGGATGCTTGACCATCACACTTATGGCCGAAAGGCAATCTGACCATCACATTTGCTTGTTGGTCAGGATAATATTCCACCATTCCAAAACCATAGACATTAAAATTAATTTGCCCCCCCTTATTTGTGGCTAGACATTCCACTAGGCAGGAGAACATTTGTGAGATCAAGTGTTGATGTTGGACGGGAAGACTTGTCGCACAATTGGTCTACGTTCACACTAGCCTCCACTCTGTGGGCTGGTTTCGGGTGCTGGAATTGATGCAATTCCTGCACCCTCAACCACTCTCAGCCACCTTGTGCTTCTCTTGCAGGATGCGGGGGGAACCCCCATGCATCTCATCCTGCAGCGTGATTGCTGCATGATCACGGGTGCAGGAACGGCACAGAAGCCGTATAGTCAAAAGACCATGTGGTTTCCATGCAGATGCTGTTCAGAAAAGGAGCATGCACCTTTTCCTTGTGTAAACCACAGGCACAGCAGCCCATTCAAATGAATGATCCACTCTAGTGTGAACCGGCCTTAGCATCCCAATTCATCGTCAAAATGTCAGGATTCTGAGCATACCATTTGAGTCAAGCCATTTCTTTATGTAGGTAGCTTTGTGCACAGAGGCACAATCATGTTAAAATGGAAAAGGACATTTCTCAAACTGTCTCCACAAAGTTGGAAGCATAAAAATGTCTAAAATGTCTTTTTATGCTCTAGCATTAACTGTACCCTTTAGAAACATCTGAACTCGATAATATAAAGGATTGTCTACACTCCCTTGGCCAGGTAAAGTATAAAGCTCAGGTACTTTCTGTTGCGCAGAGGCAGATATACTTTTACTGTGCATAAGGACATTTTTATGAAGATTAAATATTATATTGATATCAGCACCAATAAAACATGCTGTAGCTGACCAGGTGGTTTTGTTCATGAGTTGTAGGGTATTATTTCTGAAGCACCTCTACGGGGGTACTATTTCCCAATTTATAGATGGGAGAAGACAGTTTGATTCTGACATCATTTTTTTTTATTCCTTAGAACTTCTGGATGACAACTTAGATGATGATATTGAATGTGCAAAGAAAATTGCTCAACAAGCTAAGGGTCTTACACCTTGGTAAGTGACGGAGTGCTGATTACAATGGAAGAGACAACACATTGGCAATACTTATTATAAATGTTACTGTGGAGAGGGATTGGAAAGACACCTACAGTAGCTTTAAACAGCTCAGAATTAATTCCTTCTTGCTATTATTACCCGTATTTGCTTGTCTAGAGATTTACCTGCAGAAGGAAGCTCACAGTGGCATCAACAGCAGCTGTTAGGCATGCCTGCTAGATAATGCACACTTCCAGACCAGGCCTTTTCTGGCACTTTTTGTTTACAAATCAAATCATGTTTTTTTTTTTTCCAGAAAATTACTTAGAATCCCCAAACAGTATATATTTTTTTAAAAGCAGGGGCCCTAGAGAATAAATTGGGTTTTGTCATTTTTTATGTCGCACGGTATTTGCACAGCAGTTTTTCCAACACAATGTATTGGGAAAAAATATGCTTCTTTGAATATTAATGCAAAAAAACACAATATATAACCCAATTTTATTGTAAAATATGTTATGCTGAGTAAATAGATACCAAACATGTCACACTTTAAAATTGTGCACTCCCGTGCAATGCCAACAAACAACATACATATTACTATCCATAGGTGAAGTTTTAAAAGCTTTTACAGGTTACCACTTTAGATTTACAGAGGAGGTCTGGTACTATAATTACTGCTCATGACCTGACATTCACGGTGATACAGTGCCTTGAAAAAGTATTCATACCCCTTGAAATTTTCCACATTTTGTCATGTTACAACTGAAAACATAAATGTATTTTATTGGAATTTTATGTGATAGACCAACACAAAGTGGCACATAATTGTGAAGTGGAAGGAAAATGATAAATGGTTTTCTTACAAATAAATATCTGAAAAGTCTGGCGTTCATTTGTATTCAGCCCCCTTTACTCTGATACCCCTAACTAAAATCTAGTGGAACCAATTGCTTTCAGAAGTCACCTAATTAGTAAATAGAGTCCACCTGTGTGTAATTTAATCTGAGTATAAATACAACTGTTCTGTGAAGCCCTCAGAAGTTTGTTAGAGAACATTAGTGAACAAACAGCATCATGAAGGCCAAGGAACACACCGGTAAGGTCAGGGATAAAGTTGTGGAGAAGTTATAAAAAAATATCCCAAGCTTTGAAAATCTCATGGAGCACTGTTCAATCCATCATCCGAAAATGGAAAGAGTATGGCACAAGTGCAAACCTACCAAGATATGGCCGTCCACCTAAAATGACAGGCTGGGCAAGGAGAGCATTAATCAGAGAAGCAGCCAAGAGGCCCATGGTAACTCTGGAGGAGCTGCAGAGATCCACAGCTCGGGTGGGAGAATCTGTCCACAGGACAACTATTAGTCATGCACTCCACAAATCTGGCATTTATGGAAGAGTGGCAAGAAGAAATCCATTGTTGAAAGAAAGCCATAAGAAGTCCCATTTGCAGTTTGTGAGAAGTCATGTGGGGGACACAGCAAACATGTGTAAGAAGGTGCTCTGGTCAGATGAGACCAAAATTGAACTTTTTGACCTAAAAGCTAAACGTTATGTGCCGGAAAACTAACACTGCACATCACCCTGAACACACCATCTCCACTGTGAAACATGGTGGTGCCAGCATCATGTTGTGGGGATGCTTTTCTTCAGCAGGGACAAGGAAGCTGGTCAGAGTTGATGGGAAGATGGATGAAGCCAAACACAGGGCAATCTTAGAAGAAAACCTGTTAGAGTCTGCAAAAGACTTGAGACTGGGGCGGAGGTTCACCTTCCAGCAGGACAACGATCCTAAACATACAGCCAGAGCTACAATGGAATGGTTTAGATCAAAGCATATTCATGTGTTAGAATTACCCAGTCAAAGTCCAGACCTAAATCCAATTGAGAATCTGTAGCAAGACTTGACAATTGCTGTTCACAGTCGCTCTCCATCCAATCTGACAGAGCTTGAGCTATTTTTCAAAGAAGAATGGGCAAAAATGTCCCTCTCTAGATGTGCAAAGCTGGTAGAGACATCCCCAAAAAGACTTGCAGCTGTAATTGCAGCGAAAGGTGGTTCTACAAGGTATTGACTCAGGAGGGCTGAATACAAATGCACGCCACACTTTTCACATATTCATTTGTAAAAAATGTTGAAAATCATTTATCATTTTCCTTCCAATTCACAATTATGTGCCACTTTGTGTTGGTCTATCACACAAAATCCTAATAAAATACATTTATATTTTTGGTTGTAACATGACAAAATGTGGAAAATTCCAAGGGGTATGAATACTTTTTCAAGGCACTGTACCTCATGTGTAGGACAATCCCTCTTTGCATGCATGCTTTCATGACCGAAGCGTGCTTTCACATTTGCAGGCAAGCACAGGGGGACAGGGGAACATTGATTTTTTTTATTTTTACACTGTTGCTTAAATTTTTTTTTCGATCAGTTTTTTTGCTGTCACAAGGAATGTAAACATCCTTGTGACAGCAATAAGCATGTGACAGGTACTCTTTATGGAGGGATCTGGGGTTTATGAGACCCCAAATCCCTCCTCTGCCATTAAAAGCATTTAAAGCCCCAAGATTGGTGTTTTCGAATGCTGCTGATTTTTAAAAAATGGTGCCATTGACATCCGAGTAAACCAGAAGTGATGTCAGGTCATTGATTCCGGATTACCATAGCAGAGAAACGATCAAAGCCGATCCTAGATTTGTTTGGCTCTCCGACCAACTGGTGCTTCTGGTGGGATGGGAGAGCCTGAGCAAACTGCGGAAGGCGGTGGTGGTGCATTCCTTCCCACTGCTTGTAATAGCAATCGAGCGGAAAGTTATCCGCTTTGATTGCTATTAGAAGAGAGCCGACTGTTGACTCTAAAAACCTGTAACGGGGTAATGCCTGATGTAGCTGCAGGCATCATCCCAGTACAACCATCCAAAGTCCAGGAATGTATGGTCCGGAAGTGATGAATAGCTTTGCCCTTTCATGTAACTCTGTGTAGTGATTGAACAAAAGAGGGCACCAAAGGTTCATTATATACAGGTTACAAAAGTAAGTTTTTCCATATTTCTACCCTGATAGGCAGCAAAATGATTTATTGAAACATGTCTAACATTTCGGGACATATTCAGAGAACAGTGAATGAGACTTTCACCAAGCATTCACTAGTGGCAAATCAATCACTAATGTAAAACACAAGTACTCAGAAGATTAGCATGCATTGACTGGTGAATGGCAGGTTGACTGCTTAATAAATATGTCCCTTAAAGTGGAACTCAGAACTTTCTTTTAGTTAGATAGCAGGTTTCTTCTTGGTGAGAGGAAATATCTCTCTGATGGGGATGCACACAATTCAGACCACCTGACAAGGTCTCAGATACACCCAATTGCAAATATACACCAATCAGCTATAACATTATGATGACTGACAGGTAAAGTGAATAACATTGATTATCTCATTACAATGGCATCTGAAAGTGGGTGGGATAAATTAGGCAAGTGAACATGTTGTCCTTGAAGTTGATGTGTTGAAAGAAGAATAAAATGGACAAGGGTAAGGATTTGAGTGACTTTGACAAGGGCCAAATTGTAACGGCTAGAAGACTGGGTCAGAATAACAAAACTGCAGCTCTTGTGGTTTGTTCCCGGTCCGCAATGGCCAAGACCTACCATATGGGATCCAAGGAAGGAAAAACTGTGAACCAGCAGCAAGGCCAATTCTTATTGATGCACGTTGAAAATGAAGGCTGCCCTTGTGGTCCGATCCAATAGAGTAACGAGCTCAAATTACTGAAAATGTTACTGCTGGTTTATATAGAAAGAAGACAGAATGCG
The DNA here is from genome assembly GCF_062004578.1 of Staurois parvus. Taxonomy (NCBI): domain Eukaryota; kingdom Metazoa; phylum Chordata; class Amphibia; order Anura; family Ranidae; genus Staurois; species Staurois parvus. The sequence goes on along the minus strand of NW_028318184.1, from coordinate 3,020,960 downwards.
CAATGCACTTCAGTTTGTTATTTATGAGGCTGCGTAGCCACTGACCAATCAGGGTGCCTATGCTGACCCATGTCCACAGCCAAAAGTGCCTACAATGGGCAGATGAGCATCAGAACTGGACAACGGAGCAATGGAAGAAGATGGCCTGGTGGGATAAATCATGTTTTCTTTTACCTCATGTGGCTGGTTGGGTGCATGTGCATTGTTTACCTGGGGAAGAGATGGCATCAGGATGAACTATGGAAAGAAGGCAAGTTGATGGAGGCAGAAATCACAGCATACCTTCAGAGGTCTAGTAGAGTCCATGCCTTGACAGGTCAGGGATGTTTTGGTGGCAAAAGGGCACTTACTCAATATTAGGTGGGTGTTATATGATATGGTGGGTGGTCATAATATTATGGTTGATTGGTGTATATTCTATCTGTGACCCCCTTCAGAGTTATCTTCATTAATTTTTTTTGTCTGGGACATCCATAGAGGACATGTCACTGGAACCAGACGGTAGGGACAATATTAGAATAATAACTAAAGGAGGGATTACAAAATCCAATATACAAAACTAATTTTTTAATCAAACATAGATTTTTTTTAAATCTAAATCAGCATTTTATATTTTTTGTATAATTTACATTAATTTTTACCTTTCTGGTACGGTTTGTGTTTTGTTCATTTTTTTTCCCCAAGTCCTTATAAAGATAGGCCAGGATTTCTGTAGCACCTCAAGAGTGAAAATTAAAAGTATTACCAATACCCATTGGTGACTGGTTCTCTTTTAAACAGATTCTGGCAATAAGAAAAGAAATGTAAATGAGATGGCAACAAAGTTCAGAGTGATTAAAGAATGATGGATACGTTTATAATTTATATGTATTTCTGACTTGCAGGCATGGCTGGACTAAACATTGCAGAGGACGAAACTTGAGACAGTATACTTCTGGATGTTGAAAACAATAAATGGGTGTTCAGTTTTTAAACACACCAAGAAGAACAGAATTCTTTGCATGAAAAAAAATGCATGCTTTCTAAAGTTTCAGCTTAGCAAATTGAAATATATGCATTCATTATACTAAATAAAATCTGGTGGAGAAAACATGCTTCATTCTTCTTAACCACATGCTGTATATAAAATGACATTACCTTACGTGAGCATTCCATTAAGACTTAAATCTGTGTGAGAAAATTCCTTGCATGTGTAGCACTACTCCCACAGGTGCCGCTTGGTAATTTGGGTTCTCTGTTGTGCACCTTGATTCCAAAAACAACCTCAGCCCCTCTGACACACCTTTTTGATTGAAAGTTACTGCAAGCACTTATAAGAACACAAGTACAGGTACCTTTAACTTGGCTGTGAATTAGCACCAGGAAATAGACACAAGATTGTTTAGTGGTAAATGAACTCAATGCATTGGTAAAAAAATAGAAATTGGTAGAAAAAATGGTGGTTTGAGCATAAATAAGCACATAGGTAGGTTCAGGCACAATCTGCTAGACCACGGGTGTCAAACTGGCTCCCCTCCAGCTGTTGCCAAACTACAAGTCCCATGAGGCATTGCAAGACTGACAGTTACAAGCATGACTCCCAAAGGCAGGGGTATGATGGGACTTGTAGTTTCACAACAGCTGGAGGGCCGCCAGTTAGACAGTATAATCGCTAGGCCAAGGTAACTTGGAATAGAGTTCTGTACCACTAGATTGGAATTAACTCAATAATCGGCAAAGTCAGCAATAAACAATGCATTTAACCCATAATTGCGATATGAATAATAGTATTATAACTAGTCTAGAGTGCGCTGTACGAGAGTGGCTAGGATATCGTGCAATGTCCCCTGAGAGGCACCTCGTAGCAGAAGCAATTGGTGAAGGTCTCTGTGTAGCAGCCATAACTGGCTAGCATTAGGGCCTAGTTGTACCATTAGTGCACATGAAAATTGATCCAGAGGAACAGTTGATCCAGAGGAAGGCAAAAAAAACGCAGCAAAGCATGAACCATTTTTGCTCCTGCAAAAAATTCCTTCCTGATCCCCTGAGAGGTAATCGGATATTCCCTGGATCAACTTTACCTATAAATGTTAGTATCCAGTTATATTATGTGTATCCAAGAAAGAATCCAGGCCTTTTTTAAAGCAATCCACTGAGCTGGCCAGAAACAACTCTTGAGGGAGTCTATTCAACATTTTCCCAGCTCTTACTATGAAGAAACCTTTCCATATTTGGAGATTAAATTTCTTTTCCTCCAGACGTAAAGAGTGCCAAAGTGTCCTCTGTGATGATCTCAGAGTGAATAGCTCTACACCAAGTTCACTATATGAACCACTGATGTATTTATTCATGTTGATCATACCCCCCCTTAATCTCCTCTTCTCAAGAGAGAATAAATTCAGTTCCTCTAATCTTTCTTTATAGCTGATCTCCTCCATGCCTCTTATCACTTTGGTTTGGTTGCCCTTCTCTGTACTTTCTCCAGTTCCCCAGTGTTCTTTTTGTGAATTGGTGCCCAAAACTGAACTGCATATTCCAGATGAGGTTTTACTAATGATTTGTACCGGGGTAATATGATATCTCTCTCTCTGGAGTCTATACCTCTTTTATTTTTATTAAGCTTGTGATCTACCAGAACTCCCAGATCCTTCTCCACCATTGATTCCCCCAGTTGTACCCCCCCCTCCCCTAGTATATATGATGCATGCATATTCTTAGCTTGGTGTCATCTGCAAAGACTGAAATGGGATTTTTAATCTCAGACCCTATATTGTTTATAAATATATTAAAAAGTAAGGGTCCCAACACTGAACCTTGGGGTACACCACTGACACCCCTAGACCATTCAGAGTATGAATCATTTAACACTACTCTCTGAATACCATCTTTTAGACAGTTTTCTATCCATTTACATACAGATTATTCTAAGCCTGTAGACTTTAACTTACACATAAGCAGTGTGTGGGAAACTGAGTCAAACGCTTTTGCAAATTCCAAGTATACCACGTCCACTGCCACCCCTCTGTCCAAGGTTTTGCTCACCTCCTCATAAAAAGAAATAAAATTTGTTTGACAACTTCTGTCTTTCATGAATCCATGCTGTCTGTGGCTTAAAATATTTTTTTCCAGCGAGAACTCATCTATGTGACCCCTTTTTAAATATAGGCACCTCATTGGCCTTATGCCAATCCAGTGGTATAATGCCAGTCATTAAAGAGTCTCTAAATATTAGAAACAATTGCTTTGAAATGACAGAGCTCAATTCTTTAAGGACTCGTAGGTGTATGCCATCCGGTCTAAGTGTGCTATTCACCTTTATTCTATCTAAATATTTCTGGATCGTATCAGTTGTGAGCCAGTGTGGATCATCTGGAGCTGTGTCAATACCATGCCCATTATGGACAAGAGCTCCCCCATGCCCTTTTTGTATACACAGAGCTGAAGAAGGTTGCCTTCTTTGTCCCCAGTCACCCACTCTAGATTATTTTGTAAAGGGCCTACATGCTTGGACTGGACCTTTTACTATTAATATATTTGAAGAATAGTTTTAGGACATTTTTGCACTTTTTTCCATCCTTGTTTGTCAATCTCTCTAACTTGAAGTGTTACTAAACCTAGGACCCTGCACTCACTATAATATATATACTGTACCTAGGTGGATGGTGCATATGTCCCTCACCGACTCTAAGTGTGAGCTTTGGCTGTACATCTTTAACATTTCCTTTTCTTGCTATATGATCTTAAATATACTATACATCTATCACATATATCCCATGAACTACATAGAAAGTTGGAACTGGAACAGACATTGACAACTTGTGATGCAGCCACTGTATATATTACTGGAGGGGGATGCTGTGATATAACAGCACTCTATAGTCACATGATACCAACTTTCTCACAGCCCCCAAACATCCAGATTTTTATATATACACAAGGTCATTGTAGTAGACATTCCACATTGGGTGGACAATCAGAATACTTTGCCCTGAGATATAGATAGGATATGTGGGGTTGGAGTGTGATACTTCAGAGGGGCAGAGGACAGGGCTGGAACAAGGGGTGGGCTGGAGAGGTAGCTGCCCCAGGAGCAGAGAAGCTAGGGGGGATAAAAATAGATTCAGCGTGGTACACCTATTCTATGGCATGTATGAACAGTGAGTAAGGGGGGAGGGTGCAATTCTGGCTCCTTCTCTTGGGCACTAAACGACCCTGTCCCGGTAATGGCAGAGGAACACCTAGGAATGGACAGAGGTCCCACTCCATATATACTGAAAAACAGAACTGGGGCTGGTTGCAGCTAAGCAGCTGACTAAAGGGCCTACATCCAAAGGTGACATCAGCCAAGGCCGGAACATCTATCTGGTAAATATTCAGCAACCTATGAACTGAGGACCAGGTAGTAGCCTTGTAAATAAGGCAAAAAGATGACCAATACTGACAAGCCCTAAATAAAAAATGCTCTAAAAGGGAAAGGCGGAACCTTATTCTGAAGCCTGTATGCTTGAATGAGCCAGCTAGAGATGGTGGAACAAAATGTAGGCAGTCTCGAGCAGGGATCTCCAGGAATGACAAAGAGTAAGTCTGTCTAAGAGACGAGGTGGCAAAGAGACATGAACAGCCCCCACTGCATCCAAGGGAGGGAAATCTCCTAGGATGTCTGGAGGCAGGACAGAGAGATAGAAGTATGATGTCCTGGTCAAGGTGAAGGTAAGAAGAGACCACCTTAGGAATAAGGGATGCCCTAGACCTTAAGACAACCCTACCCTTATGTAGAACAAGGAAAGTTCCTTATAGGAGAAGGCTTCCAACCCAGAGGCATCCCTCACAGAAATGACCGCAATGAGGAAGATCACTGGGTGGGCAAGAGTAGAAAGGGGGAACCCTTGATAGGTTCAAATGGCAGTCTTTAGATTGCCAACAGTACCAGGTTGAGGTCTCACAGGTGTGCATACAGGGGGAACTATGTGAGCAACTCCCTAAACAAATGCCTTCATCAAAGAATGAGAAGCAACCAGCCGCTGGATGGGATCACTAGGGCTGAGATCTGGCCTACGATAGTAGTTAAGATTTTGGACCAGATTAGGAGAACGTCAAACCACATCTCATAGAGTACTTCTTAGTATTCGGTCTCCTTGCCTTACACCATGTAAAGTTTCCATGTATGATGGTACACCTTGCTAGAGGGGAATTTCCTAGCCTATAGAATTGTATAAAGATCCACATTTCCTTAGCCCTGAACTTCAACAGCCAAGCCACCAAAACCAGCGACTGTGAGGTAGGTTGGTAAACCAGTCCTTGGGGCAGAAGGTTAGGGCAATCTGGGTGAGCTCACAGAGAGTCTGACAGGAATATGATGAGGCCCAAGTAATACAGTCTCCTGAGCCAGACGGATGCAACAAGGACCACTGGGATGCCCTCCCTCTCGATTCTACTGAGGGAGGAACTTCAAAGAAGAAAAAGCGCAGATCATGTTGAATTAATCCCATGAAATTACGGGAGCATCTACTGCCAGTGCCAGATTATCTCTGACTCTGCAGACAAACTTTCTCAGTTTGCTGTTATACTTTGACAAATAAGGAGCAACATCTGGAGTTCCCCACCTGCAACGGAGGTCTTGAAATGCCTCTGGGTGAAGAGACCACTCTCCGGAGTCCAGACACTAACACCCAGGAAAATCTCCAGCCAACTGACCACGCCTGGATGGTGTATGGCACACGGGGTAAGAACAAGATATTTCCTCCCCTCAGCCAAAATCTGATTGGCTTCAGGCCAGGTGACCCTTCAAAAGAAAGGTTCAAAGATCAGGGCACATTACAGGTCAGATATACTAAGATAGTTATTTAAGAGGTTATTAAATAAATTTGCGTGTCACCCAATGTATGGTCTCCATTCAGTAGCCAAAAGAGGCATACAAAAAAGGAGGGTTGTGAAAAGAGATTCACAGAAAAGCGGCTACATAATGAACAGAACGTGACACTCAGGAAATAATTTCCAAAAATTATGCTTTATTACACATATATAAATATGACATATGGGCATTCGCCCTGGTTTACCATCACCTCAGTATGAGACAATACACACAGACCTAAAACCATTTAAAATGACACCAGAGCCGGTCTAAATGTGTGTGCAGCAGGGAAAATGGCTACATGAGTCTAGTGTCCCTGTAGCACAAACACATAGGTGAACACTTCCCTAGGGAGGTGTATCCAAAAATTATGCCATGGGCATACCAAAATAGAGGATATAAGGGATTAAGCAGTAACCATAATGGCAAATCCCTATCAAGGAATCCAAAAATTATGCTATAATGTGTATATCACATGTATGCAATGGAGCAAGCACAATATGCGTCAAAAAGGAGAGTAGCAGGCCTCAGGCCTGTATGAAGGAAGACATAAATGTCAAATATATTATACAATACATTCCTGTGCCGGCACAAGTGGTTGGGGCCCATTCATCTATAATATAGATAGCTGTTTCCTAGAGCTCTTAGATGGGAATATGCCCCATTTATTTCCAGGATGGAGGAAAAGATGCACACAGCAGCACTCTGCTTGAAATGGTTTCTTCACCACTACACGTGGACTATACACCACTTTTTGTAGGAAAAGACAAGACACATCCCAAAGACTCTTCTGCCTGTTGAAATATATATGGTGGTATATCTTGTTTCCTATACAAAGCACCATGATGTCCCCATCCTGTAGTGAAACAAACAATATGTGGGAAGTCACTGACAGAGCTAACACTCTATGGAAGATATATAGGTCATGTAGATCACAGAGGACCATATATCTAATGTCCTGTAACGATCCACTCACCACCTGTGCTATGGATAACGGGAATGAAAGAGAAGTCCTTCATAGGTACTGCCATACAGGGCCAAGGCGGCCAAGGAACCACCGCTGACATCCGCCGATATACCGCGGGTTCCAGCCCCTTCTCGGCGCTTGTGCTGCTTAAGCTTGCCTCATGGCTTGTGAAGATGGCTTCCTCCTTATGGGTCAGCGTGCGTTCCACCTAGTGCGCATGACCGGAAGTGACGTATCTGACGTATGACGTCAACGCGTTTCGCCGATGGGCGTATCTCACTCAGCTTCGTCAGGACCAATGAAACAACCGCATTTCAATTGCCTATTTATAGTGGGTAGAGACCCACCCATTTATGCAAAACATCAACCTGCAGTTATTCCCAATGGAAGAAAGAAAGGGCTAAATACTTAGCACAGCTGCTGGTCATTGTTGAATATAATTAAAAAGATAGACATCCGGAGACAACAGAAAGGAGAGAGATTATAGCATAATTTTTGGATTCCTTGATAGGGATTTGCCATTATGGTTACTGCTTAATCCCTTATATCCTCTATTTTGGTATGCCCATGGCATAATTTTTGGATACACCTCCCTAGGGAAGTGTTCACCTATGTGTTTGTGCTACAGGGACACTAGACTCATGTAGCCATTTTCCCTGCTGCACACACATTTAGACCGGCTCTGGTGTCATTTTAAATGGTTTTAGGTCTGTGTGTATTGTCTCATACTGAGGTGATGGTAAACCAGGGCGAATGCCCATATGTCATATTTATATATGTGTAATAAAGCATAATTTTTGGAAATTATTTCCTGAGTGTCACGTTCTGTTCATTATGTAGCCGCTTTTCTGTGAATCTCTTTTCACAACCCTCCTTTTTTGTACACATTACAGGTCAGGCCTGCGTCTTACTCACAGAGGAGTCCAAGTACAGCTTTGAAGGCCAAAGATCGGACGATCCAGAAACTATATCCATGAACACTCTTGGCTCTGCAATAAACAAAGAATCTTGCTAGTAGAAAAATGTCTTCATAAAAAAGTGAAATAGTGATTCTTTGCTCCAAAGGAGAAGAGATAACAAGTCACTAGCAAAAAACTGAGGCATGCTAGGAGTGGGAGGGGTTACCTTGCCTTACTGACACTTTTTTGTTTTTGGGCTTCCTTTCATACGCTTGTTCTGCAGAAGTACATGTAATATTTTTGTATGCCAGTGTATTAATTGGCTTCAGATCAGGTTTTTCCAGTATCTGGTTATCAACCCTGCTCTCCACCTTTTTCTGCTTCAAGATCTCCAATTTTCACAATGTCTTCTTTTTACATCTGAAGGCCATCATATCTCAAAGAGTTGCTTCCCTTATAGTTTCTTCTGTGCTGCTGACATTTGGGTACACACTTATGACTTGCTTGCTTATTTCTTATTCAAAGTATAAATTTCTCTTACTTTGAAATTTTAAATGATAACCAAAATGCTCAGATTAACTATTTTGTACTTAGTTCAATCTGCATTTTTCCACTTCTCATATTTTTTGTGTGTTCCATCCTTTTCGTTATTTCTCTGAGTTTCCACTTTAGCTAAATGAAAACTCATAGAAATGTAATGAGCAGTACAGACACTTATCAAAAGATGATAATATGTACAGTTATGTCTTTGCTGGACTGTATTTTGTGTGAATTAGCAATTTTAATAGAATGGCATAGTGGAGACTTGTATTTCTTTGCATTGATTTTTTTTGGAATATTTTTTCAATTCTACATTCTATTTCCAACAGTCAAGCTAGAGAATCAGTTCTATAGGATTGTCCATTTTGGAAAGGACTGCTTGTTCAGGAGAAACATGTCTAAAGCTGACTCAAGAGATCAAGTTCAGATGACCTCCTTGTGAATCAATACGTGGACCTAAACCTGGTAGAGGATCTTTTATAAGGTCCTGACTGTCCTCATCATGCTTTTTCTCATGTATCAGAATATCCTGAAAGTAGAGACCCTTATCTCTCCTGGCTACTTGGATAAATACGAAAGGGATCATGTTACTACTCTACCTAATTTTAAAAAACAATATTTCTAGGTTATGCTGCACCTCTATGAGTGCAAAATTCTAGTAGCTGAACTTCAGATTGCTGCCTGAAACTTAAAAATAGTTTTTATTTTAATAGGTATCAGGGCTGTCAGGGCTTTAACAGGGTGATGACTGTCGCTTCCAGGAATTTCAAAATAAATTATGGGCTCCCCTGGACTTGAATGATGTTGTAATTATCTAAGTAAATTCCTCTTATTATTATATTACTTTTGAGTTGTTGAATTGTTGCACTCCATCCACATATGTGAATGATTGTGAAATGCACAGGAACCGCACACATCAAGGGCACAGCTTGTTTAGACTGGCACCACATCCAAACAGTTATATTAAACAAAGAGAAAATAGGATAAAAGGATTTTCAGGTGTCGGGCATAACTCCAGTAAAAGATGAATGCACAACTTTAAAATGTTTATTAACACCATTATACATTAAAAGTTTATATACCAATAAAACACTTGGATCAAATCAACTGTATAAATGTCCCAAAGGAGGCGCTATCCTGCTAGGCCACTAATGGCAATATCTCTATTAGTACAAATATAATCATTAAAATGAAAATTGTGAGATGTAAAAGGGCCAAATGCAGGATGAGAGTCACGTGTCGTAACAGTGTTTTCACTGTTTGGTAGCTTCATCAGGAGCCCATATATATGACCATAACTTTGTTTATGTAGCACCATATCCAAATATGGGAAAGCCAGGGTCGCCCCGGATAGGAGAAAACATAGCAATGTGTAGACAGCACAATGGAGCCCCTTTTGGGTGGCTAATGCCACTCATTTAATGGGTAAAAAGACTATGCACTCTGGAAAATGAGACCTCCTTTTGTATAAACTGGACCGGATAAGATATGCTTAAAATCAAAAAGGATGCATAAATCTGCCAGTCCCCAATGGAATGTACCGATCACAACTCAGCCTACAGTGGCTCTGGTTTATCGATTTCATGTCCCTTGGACTAGATATTTTTTCTTAGTGTGCAGATGCGCATCATGGAGATATTACTTGTAAACAATATCTAGGCATAGAGAAAATGATGCTTATCCCCCTCCCCCCACATTTGCTGTTCATTTTTTTCATATCTATATTTAATTGGTTGGATTTAGATGTGAACAAATAATTGTGTCTGGTGATCATTTTGGAAAAATGTTTCCTTTTTTTCTAATAAAAATAAATGAATAAAAAAAATATTTATGCTGTCATCTCTTTTGATTATACTGGCATAATTATTAAAATCAAAATATGGTATTCTAATAATTTTTACACGGATGTGAAAACAGGTTTTTTTATTGTAAAGTTCAACATAGAAGCCTCTAGTACAGCTATTCTCAACCAGGGTTCTTTGGAACTGTAGGGTACCTCCAGAGCAGCTTTTCACAACCAGGGTGCCCAGGCACCCTGGGGTGCCTTAAGGTTTCTTCATGGGTACCTTGGCAAAATGTCTAAAAATTGTCCACAACATGTATACAAGCCAGTGGGTAGAACAAGCCTTCCTTTTAGTTACACAACGCCACAGGTTTTCATTGTGCACCATTATGACCTTCTAGCCACCAGCATCCTGACAACCAATGACACCATCAGTTGATAGGGAGGATGTTAGCTGCCTGCACAGCATCCTAGTTTGTCCCTCCCCTGCCCCTCTCCATCAGTGCTGGGGTCACATTAACTCCCTGAAGGAGGAAAACTGAGGGAGAAGAGAAACACTGGGATACTAGTCAGTACCAGTGTGCAAAAGTGTATTTGCTTTGGAAGAATAAATCACCTCTAATATTGGGCGTCCTACATGTGTGGATGTTGCTGTGTTATATAAAGCTATTAGAAAGGGGTGCCCTTTTAAAATTATGGACAGTCTAGAGGCACCCCATTTTAGAATGGGGTGCCTCCAGACTGTTCATAATTTTAAAGGTTGCCTCGGAACTGTCCATAATTTTAAAGGTTGCCTCGGAACTGTCCATAATTTTAAAAGGTGCCTTGACTGAAAAAAGGATGAGAAACACTGCTCTAAAGTTTACACTGCCTCTGATTGACTGTCTTTATGATGTTGGTTGCATAGTCCAAGGACCAACACCACTTGTCATGCTAGCTGAATTACACCAACAATCTTTTTAGCTGTCTGTAAAGGGGTATTCTGACCACCACAATAAGGTAGATATTCTAAAGAAAGGTAAAACGGTGCAACCTATGAAAATGCTGAAAAATGCTGAGTGTAAAGAAAAAGGTCCATCATAGTCTATAAAAGTTCACTAAAGTCCTAAAAAGTCCTTTGTTACAATTGTCCAATCCATGTAAGGGTTTTTAATCTTGGTGGTCACACTATAGCACCGGCAGCAACTTGAAGTAGAAGGATCTTGGGGGAATCCTCTAGACCAGTATATATACTGTACTTAGACAAAAAGCTGGAGTTAGTAATGCCACTATATTAATACAGAATAAAAACAAATATCCACTCATATTGTAGATTACCCACTTGTTCTGGAAGATTTTACCCCATTCATGACCAGGCCATTTTTGTCTATTCAGAACTGCACTACTTTAACTGGCACTTGCACGGTCATGCAATATTGCACCTGAATTAAATTTTAATCATTTTTTCACACAAATAGAGCTTTCTTTTGGTGGTATTTGATCACCACTTGCATTTTTATTTTTTGCATTATAAACAATAAAAAGGACCAAAAATTCTTAAAACAATCCAATATTTTCTACTTTCTGTTATAAAACATAACCAATAAAATCAAATTTCATCATACATTTAGGCCAACATGTATTACGTCTTTGGTAAAACAAAAATCCCAACAAGTGTATATTAATTGGTTTGTGTGAAAGTTATACAGTCTGCAGACTATGGGATACAGTATATATTTGAAAATTGATCAATTCTGATGTACTGATGGCCTATCTCATTTCTTGAGGCCTGAAAATGCCAGGAAAGTACAAATTTAGTAAAATTCCACCCAAATTACCCCTTTTTGGAAAGTAGACAGTCTGAAGAATTAAATAAGAGGCATTGCGAGTTTTTTGGCGTTGTAATTTTATTGTCACAATTTTTTGGAAAATGAAGAAATTAAATAAAATTTTTTCACATTTTTTTGTTTACATACTGTCACCAGTGCAGTACAGTGTCGTCATATGATTGATGTGGTGGTGATCAGGGACACTGACTGGTGACAGTATGTTAAAAAAATTTAAAATAATTTTTTATTAAAATGTTAACAACATTTTTAAGTAACACTTTACTGTTCTGAGTGGATATTAAGGGATTTTTTTACACTTTGCTGTTACAATGATCTTTATTATAACAACAAAGTTTTCAACTGAAATTAATGGGTTACATTCAAGACAACTGTAATCACTGGTGATCTGTGATAGACTATAGCTAAGCTGTACATGGTGCTGTGTTTGGCTCAGGTACCATGTGATAGTTGTGGGTCTATCACAGCATAGGAAACACAACTGTTATGAATGGATTATTTCATAACAGCTTTGTTGACCCTGTGATCATGTGATCACATAGCAATCAAATGATCACTGGGCCCCGAATACTCTGCAGAGCAATGCAAAGCAGCATGCTGGTGCTGACAGGAGAGAGATCTGTATTGTTTACATGGATAAACAGTCCTCCTGCGCTTATGGAAGAAACCTAACACACACCAGCAGCTGACACTCTAACTGATACCTTAACAGTGATCAAATAATGCAAACAAAAATAGTGCAGCACTCTAATGACCCCACAACCCCCAAACAAATGAATGTCAAGTATGATGAAAAACGTGCCACAAAAAAAATTTTAAAAATGTATCACGTGCCTAAATCTTAGTGCTCAATATTAGTGAATATAACAACAACTGAAAAAACATGTGACAAAATGAATGATTAAATCAAGATGAACCCCTAAAATGAGAGGGGTATCCAGTGATTAAGTGAACAAACTTGATCGAACACAGCATCAATCAAAAACAATGTCCATAAACATGTGCTTCAAACTCCATGCAGCATCGTGTGGTGAAAGAAACTGTGAATATGTCTAAACACTCAAATGGCAAGATTGCCTCCTCACCTCCCCTCTGCGACCCAATGGGCCACTTCACTTTCAGGATCACCCAGGATCCTACTCCAACACTGGCAGGTGATTCTGGGACCTGTAGTTCCTCTTCAAAAAACCAGGTGTCACAGGAAGGTTTTCTGTTTAAAAATATCTCACACCCCACAGGGTGAGAGAAAAGAATCCTCCATAATGTAGTATGCAATAATATGTTCTTTAATAGCAGAATAAAAAATGCCCACTCACATAAACTGTGTCATCCACAGCAAATCCTTCATGCCTGAGTATATTGCATGAAATAGGGGACTTTCAGGTTCCTCAAAATAGCGTCCGATGCCGGAAGTGCGTCACCGTGCTCCGGAAGCTGCGTCATGGTGTACCTACGCGTTACGTCTCCAACCTCGTGACTTCCTCGGGGTTGTGGTGGTTTATGTAATAATTTATTCTAAATAGGTAGGGCAGTGTCCTCTCCCTTAAACAAAATATCGCAGTGCCTCCAGCCGTTAAAATACGACAAATATTTAATGAACCAATAATTTGGACATCTTAATAATTTGATCACCACTTAATAATATACCTTGAGTCCTTTTAGCCAGTATGATTTCGTACCATATACACAAAAATTGCCTTTTTGATAAATAAATAAATTTATTTATGTACAAAATTTATATATATATTAATACAAACGCAAAATACTGGTGATAAATGTATACTTGTACATACAATCAAAAATATGACAGGCTAATTTCTATATGATCCAACAATATATGATTATAGATAATAGTAAATAGAGGAAAAATCAAATTTAGGTATAAGTTGTAACCTTATAGTGCTTCAGAAATTATTTCAAATTTCTCGTGGCCATAGAGAAAAAAAGAAAGATATCTCTGATAAATTGCACTACAACAAAACTACCGATCAGTTAAATATGCAATATATACTCTCAATACCAAATCAAATAATTTTTAGTTATAATTATGTATATAATCTTAATATTCCTAAACACACAATACAAATGCTATAAGTTTTTGGAAAATTGGAAATATCAAATAAAGTACAATATCCTAGCAGTCTCACCACTCCTAGAACCTTGATTTTGAGGCCTCCCCAGTGGGATGCAGTTGAGCCTTCAAATGGTCCTCAAGACAAAATGGCAACTGGACTCCTTCAGCAAAATGGCCGCAGGTAGCAAGTGAGAGATAGTGCAGTAGGTGATAGCAATAGGATAGATGATATATATTGGAAGTTATAGCAGCCTTGATTGTAGTGTTATAGAAAAAGTGTAGAAGTGTAGAAGTTCAGAGGTTCAGAAGTTTAGCAGAAGTTTCAGATTGTAGATTTTCAGATTGTAGATTGTAGATTGCCTTAGATCTTTTCAGCTTCTTCAGATTCTTAGCCCCTTTTTTTAAGTGTGAGGTGTATGGTCTTTTTATACCATACAATCCTTTGTTTCAAGAGACCTTCCCAACAGGCTTGTTGATTGGCCGTTCGAGAAATGTGTGTACATAAAGATATATCTCAGCTGTCCACTGGGGGCAGCTAGGGATCACAAAACAATTTGTGTTGTAATGATGACTCATACTGTAATGGACCACCTGACAGCACCTCTATCAATCCCCTGGCAGAGCCTCCCCAGAGTGCGGAGTCTAAGCACCGGAGCACTTGTTCACCAGGGCCCCTGATGGTGGGGATGGGCTTGGAGCGCTCCGGTACCAGGTCGCAGCTGCTAGGTATCTCCAACAGGGGTAGAGGTGTCTGACAGGAGCTCCAGGGGGCTAAGAGTCTGATGTGAGGGAGCCTAGTGATCCCTGCGGGATGGATAGATGAGCTAAATCAGAGTCATACAGGCCGGGTGGGCAACTAGCGGGTCGGTGAGGTACAAAATGGTAGGCAAAAGATAGTCGGGTCACACGCAGGGTCAATACCAAAAGATCAGATTTAAAGGGGAACATCCAGGAGCAGAGTCAGGTAGGCCAAGGGTCAGGACAGGAGAAGGCAGCAAGGTCACACAATCCAGATCAAGATACTCACAACACAGGTAACAGCATATAAAGACCATTCGGCAACAAGTGTTTGTGCAGAGCTGGCTTAAATAGCCCGCCCTGCACCTGACAGGTGCAGCCTAGGTCCTAGTGCCTGCCTAGTACTGTCAAGACGACGGGTGCGTCTGGGTCCTAGTGCCCTGCCACCTACACATCTTGGCAGACACCTACGCCTGTGTAGACCCATGCATCGCGATGGTCCCTGACACATACTTTGATTGAAATAACATGTCTTTAGGTAACAAATATATATGTATCCTATTCAAGTATAGTTGATTCTACCACTACTCTTGGATGAGGACCATAGAAAGATATACATACATTTGGTTTCTCATTTCCCTGATATTAAACTGTTTTGAAACATTTGAGTTCTTTTGGAAATGTATAATTGACACCAATTCACGAATCATCTTATTCTTCATCATTTCACACTTAATTGAGTGGTATGCAATACCTAACCTTCTTAAAGATATTTTCCCTAGATAAAAATTGTTAGTAATATGCCTTTTGATAATGTCTCTGTGGGTAGATATATCAAGTTTTTAGCTTTAGATGACCCAAGTTTCACCTTCTTGTTTAAGAAATGAAGTTCCCATGAGTAGGAAAAACTCTCTGTTTGCCTGTTTATTTGTGGGAATTAGGGTAAACAGCCAGTTATATTTTGACCTCAGTATCCAATAGCTATTGTGACAGTTCAAGAAGTTTGTTCATCACACTTTCCAAGGTTTTGTGTGAGCTCTCAGACAATCAGGTTTCCATCTCATCATTGTCCTTTTTGGTTAGGTGTGTTGGCTCACCTGTAGAAGTCCAAATAGTGGTGTTTGACTTTATAATTAAGTTTTCTGCAGATGAAATCTCCTAGCTTTCCATAGACCATGGCATTTGTTTAGGAAACATATATCTGCCAGGTCTTAGACTAACCAACATCAGATCCCCCATTGTCTTTTCTGGGACTTTGTTTGATCACCTGTAGGAATTTCAATAGTAGTGTGTGTCTCATTATCTTTCAAACAAGTTTCTTCCACTCACTGGTTTTTGTAACTTCCTAGAAGGTCATTTGAATTTCAACCAAGAATGTTAACCCCTGACAGTCAGCTGGGATTCCCAATTTTGGAATAAAATAATTTCTTAATAAATAGTCCCCCAAAAGTCACTACAGGGTATATACCCCATGTCAGCTGCAGTCCCACTATAAGTCACTGATCACTGCAATTACTAGTATAACAAAGAAAAAATTCCACACATTTTTTTGTTTACAATTTTCTCCACTAGTAAGGAGAAAAAGCTACAATGCATCTTTTTTTCTATTTAAGCGGAGAAAAGACCATAGGGACGGGCAATACAGTGGCTAATTATGAGATAGCCAATCATAGGCCATCAGAGCAATCAGGTGATTGGGAACTTGTTCTCCCAGTTCCTTATCACTAGTATGAGACTCGGAGCTGTTGGCGACAGGTTGGGCTCTGTGTTTGAAGTACACTGCGCGGCATGCTCACAGCAGAAACACAGTAGAGCATTCCGCTTCCATTAGGCTTCTTATATGCACACTCTTGGCAGTAAGGTCATTTTGCTGGGAAATACCTTTAAATTTGCAAGCTACCTTCCAGAGCCACTTTTTCTACTTGTGAGCGTTCATGATATAGCCTGTGTTTAAAAAAAAAAAGAAGGTGCAGTGTTTAAAAAACGGTCAGAATTTCATTTGAAAATGACCATTTTTGAAAAAGTTTGCTCAATTTTTGAATGTCTTTTGGGAAAGATTCCATGATCATTTTTGACTATAATGATGAAAAAAATTTAAGACAATGGATGGAAAATTTTTCTCTTTTCTTATCTGAGCAAACAAAATTCTCTTAATGGGGTTTCCATTTGGGAAAAATCATACTTTACCATACTTGGTAAAGTTTGATCTGGAAGTAGAATTTTTGTCTCTCACGAACATTTCTTTGTTTTATAGCTGGAACATATGCTATGTAGTAGGGTCATTGGCATAAACAATACTTTCATCCCAAAAATGAATGTTAGCCCCCAGCGCGATTGCTGTAGCAGGAACCACATGGTCAAAAAGACCATGTGGCTTCCCTGAGGATGCACTTTGGAAAAAATGAATGCACCTTTTCCTTCTGTGAAACACGGGCACAGCAGCCCATTCAACTGTGTGCACTGCCATGCCTGAGCAAATGTGGGCCACACGTCCCACACTAGTGTAAACCGGGTCTAAAATTCAAATTGTTAGCATGGCAATCAAACACCTTTAAGGGCTCTAACTAAATTCTAACAATGTATGTCCATCTTTAGGATGCCTTCTTGACCTGCATTCAATTTTGTATTAGAGGAATCCCACTTAAATGGCATTATAAACCTTCCTACATGCACCCAATCATGTAGTATAAAAGTGTCATTTGTTGTTGTAGAACAAATGTTCACATTCTTGTTCAGAAGTTTCTGCTTCAAAACATGTGTTCAAACATGAGGCATGACACTGCATAGGTTAATACATGTCTGTAGTGTAGTAACTGACACTTCCTGTGAAGAAACTACATATCTCACAATCCCTGAGTCTCTCAGTCTAGCACTAATGCAGGTGAGAAGTAAATAGTAATTAGATCTGACCTAGACACAAACAGCCAGAGCAATTAACACAGAGAGTGTGTTTTTACCAAATTAGCCATTAAAAATACTAATAACCATTCAATAACATTCAAAATACTAATAACAGTATACAAAGATATTCACAACTCGGCTCAGCCCTGAGCTACATCACCAGCCACATCTCAAAATATAATTCAAACCATCTTATTTGTTCCTCCAAAGTTCTCCTGCTGTCTGGCCTTCTTGTCTCCTCCTTCCATTCTTATCCCCAGGACTTCTCCAGAGCCTCTGCCAGCTTCTGGAACTCCCTATCCCAATCTGTCTGTCTTCTACTCTGTTTGCCTTTAGTACTGCTAACTTTATTAGTTTTAGTTAATATTCATCTATTTAGGTAGTCAGATAATTAACCACTTCTGCACCAGCAATGTAAATGTACTTCGCTGGACTTATGGCAGATGTACCAGAGTGATGTCTGCAGCTACAGGCATCACCCCGGTACTATTTTTTAAAGCTGGAGGTCAGCTCTCTAGTACAAGCAATCAGAGGGGCTAACTAGCTGCTCACTTGCTTGTACAAGCAGAGGGAGGGGAGGTCTCCCCTTCCTGTCACCTTCTGTGGCTCTCGTGATATCCCATCCCACCAGGAGTCCCAAGCGGCCAGATGGGGTGACCGTCGGCAAAGCTGGAATTGACTTTGATCAGCTCTCCTTTATTGTAAACTGGAAGCAATGTCCTGACATCACTCCAGGCTTACTCAGTAACGTTCGGCGCCATTTTTAAAAATCTGAAAGCAAAAAAATGATCTTGGTGTTTTGAATACCTTTGAGGGCATAGGAGGGATTGAAGGTTTTATAGACCCCAGATCCCTCTGTAAAGAGTACCTGTCATGTGTCTATTGCTGTCACAGGGGATGTTTACATTTCTTGTGACAGCAATAAAAGTGATCAAAAAAAATTTTGTGACAGTGTAAAAAAAAAAAAAAAAATTTCAAACAGTGATAATCTCACACATGTGAGGTATCTCCGCAATCAACAGATCATGGGCAGTAATTCTAGCACCAGACCTCCTCTGTAAATCAAAAGTGATAACCTGCAAAGGCTATTAAAGCACTGCCCATGGATAATAATATCACGTCGTTTGTCACCACTGCACAGGCGTGAGCAATTTTAAAGCATGACATGTTTGGTATCTATTTACTCGGCGTAACATCTATTATATTTTACAAAGGAAAGGTTATGTATTTTGATTTTTGCAATAAAATTTTAAAAAGTGTATTTTTTTCCAAAAACTGCATTTGAAAGACTGCTGCCCAAATACCATGTGACATACACAAGTACAAAAACAAATTTATTCTCTAGGGCTTCTGCTTAAAAAAATATATAATGTTTTGGAATTCTAAGACATTTCCTAGCAAAAAGTGCCAGAAATGGCTTGGAGCTGATGGGGAGGGTCTGCTTTAGTTGAATGAAAGATAAAAAAGAGACATGAAATCAATTCATGTTATACACTGTGTTCTACTTTACATTTTTTACAGTAGTTTATCATTTTTGAAACCCCCAAAAAATCGTGACAGCTATCTAGCATCCATATGCAGATCGCAAACTATTTTAAAATATAGTCTAAATAAATTTTTGAAACTGTAGAGATTGTTGCAAAACACTGTTTTATGTGATTTCAGCAATTAATAACTTTCATGAACACATTTTTTCTAAACTGTTTACATGGTTAAGTAGACTTTGCTGATTTTAAGTGTCCATTTCCAAGAGGAAGAAATGTCCCCAGACTGAATCTGACCACAGAGTATAAGAAAAATCATGAGGATAATTTGCAAACCATCTATGTGCATAGTGTCTGATGATTCATGTCTGCAGATTCACATGTCTCCCCTTCTGAACAAAGCTTAAAGTGTTAATAAACCCACAACAGTCAAACCAGTCTGTATATGCAGTAAAGCATGCTTGTTATACTCACTGTGGAACCCAAGGGGTTAAGCTTCTTTGTGTAAAAAGAATGTTTGATCCTGTCTTCTCTGATCCTCCCCTTCTTCCACAGTTCCCAATCCATCTGCTGATAGCACAGAGCCCCAGATGACACTCTGCACATGCTCACTTTGGTGTGCATTGCTAGAGTGCTTTTTTGTGATCAGCACAGGACCAATCTGCACGGTTCGGACAGAGGGTCAAGGGTCATGCAGCCTCATATGACAGACAGAAGAGAATGAGAACACCTCCTAGAAGCTTTAACCAATGCTCGGCTGGACACTGATAGAAGCCACAAGACTGTTATATACTGCTGATGAAAAAAAAGGTATTTAGCAGTTTATATTTACTAAAATAATTGCATTTCCTTGTTCTGTGTACTGTGGGAGACTGAATATAGCGAATGCAGGGTCCTGAGTTTAACACTTTAATGTTGAATTTGTTTATATTCTGTCTTCCTTTTTTCATCCATATCCTACCTCTTCAACATGCTAATTACATTGTAAAACAAAACCATTTCAGTTTCATTATATATCTTATTTTAGATCATTTGATGTCATCACTGGGTGTCTGTGCTTCTCGATGCAATGCAAGCAGATCATCCCTGGTGAGAGGGGCTGGTAGAATGCTGTACATAGTTTCCTGAAACATCACAGCACCCTGCCTCAGTGCATATCTCAAGAGTCCTTAGCCCTGATGCAAGCAGTGGGCTGTTTTTTGGAAGAATTTATGCAAATATCAAAATGCCTTGATGGGTGGATGTCAATCTGGAGGGGTGAGTTTTCCTAAACATGCTATAATTGAATATAGACCACCCTAGGTAACATGGAGCCCCAATGACTTAAAGAACTGAAATCCAACAAATAAAAGGGGTGGCCCAGGGACAGTAAGACTGAGGTGGGTAGTTAGTATAGGGCAGGGGTCTGCAACCTTTAAGACATAAAGAGCCACTTGGACCCGTTTCCGAGAGGGAAAAAAAGACTGGGAGCCGCAAAACCATTGCAACATTTAAAACAAATCCGACACTGCATATATTGCAAAAAGCGCTCTGGTCATGAAGGGGGTTTAAGGGCCCAGTAAGCAAAGGGTTAATCAGGGCCACAGTGTATCGTCATAATCACAATCATAGCCTTAGGTCAGTGGTGGGCAACCTTTTTTTTCAACTGAGCCAAATCTCGCCAAAACCACGATTGAAATTTATTTTGAGAGCCACATTTTTAAAACTGAAAATACATCCCCCATATAGTAATTCATCCCCCATAGTAATTCATCCCCCATAGTAATTCATCCCCCATATAGTAATTCATCCCCCATAGTAATTCATCCCCCATATAGTAATTCATCCCCCATATAGTAATTCACCCCCCATATAGTAACTCATCCCCTATAGTAATTCATCCCCCATATAGTAATTCATCCCCCATAGTAATTCATCCCCCATATAGTAATTCATCCCCCATATAGTAATTCATCCCCCATAGTAATTCATCCCCCATATAGTAATTCATCCCCCATATAGTAATTCATCCCCCATATTAATTCATCCCCCATATAGTAATTCATCCCCATAGTAATTCATCCCCCATAGTAATTAATCCCCCATATAGTAATTAATCCCCCATATAGTAATTAATCCCCCATAGTAATTCATCCCCCATATAGTAATTCATCCCCCATAGTAATTCATCCCCCATATAGTAATTCATCCCCCCTATAGTAATTCATCCCCCATATTAATTCATCCCCCATATTAAGTCCCCCCTGTGTCAATTCACTTACCTTTGCTCCGCGCGTTCCTCTCGCCGTGTTCCCGCGCCGTTCCGGTGTAGCATGAAAATCTGTCTCCTATGAGGATCTGTCCCCCTCGACGTATCTGCGCATGTGCCAGTTTCAGGCATTAGCAGCCGATCGGCGATCTCCGGCACATGCGCAGATACGTCGAGGGGGACAGATCCTCATAGGAGACAGATTTTCATGCTACACCGGTCTTCAGGACGGACTGTGAGAGGAGCCTAGCGGGAGCCTAGCTCCGCGGGCCGGATTAAAAGGTCCGCCGGGCCGTAGTTTGCCCATTGCTGCCCTATTGCCTGTCACCTGGTGGGCAGTGTGCTCCGGAGCCGCAGCCAAGGTGAAAAAGAGCCGCATGCGGCTCTGGAGCCGCGGGTTGCCGACACCCGGTATAGGGCTTAGAATGGGGGGGGGGATATATAAGCTTAGACAGTATTTGGCTGGGTTTCTAGTTTAAATTGAAACAAAGCCTACAACAAAATGTGAGCAAGCATCTTATTATTGCAGATGAGACATGCATTAATAAGACAAATGTACCTGCCTGCTCATATTCTATCTTCTGTTACATGTGTACTAAGCAGCACAGGAACAACTCAGTGCGGCAGTGCTGGAATTAATGACTCCCATGCACGTGCGCAGGAGTCAAGTCATCCCCCACCAACAAATTAAGGTCAAAGACCTTTTACTCAGAAGAAGCCCAGGGAGAAGATGTCAGCGGTTGAAAAGTGATCCAAAGTTTGCATTTCTAGAAGGTGGAGGTGAGTATGTAGGCAGGTTCAGTCTATATTCTGCCGCAGCGGCAATGGAAATGGGAAAGTTAAGGGAAACTGGGTTTCTCTATGATTTCTTCGGCCACACAGACAGTGATCCTGTTCGATGATCTCGAATTATGTGACCTGGTGGCCATCTTGGGTCAAGCAGATTCTATTTCAAACTTTGACCCTGGGTTTAGGTGCACTTTATGTGAGTGGCTAGTGTAGGGACAGGTTACCTGTCTATCAAGGACAGCATTAGAGGTTTTGGTGGGCTAGGGAGAGAGCAGAGACTAGGTTTACCTTCTTAGGAAGCTTTCCCTTTGGGTTAGACCAGCCAGGCTGCACTCCTCATGGCAGATGCTGCTGGCAACTCTGAGTCTGCATACCGCTGCCTCTACACTGTGCTGTTGTGTTCCCAGTTGGGTGAGCCTCCCTGCTAGGTCTGTTGAACTATTCTACAATACATTGTTTTTGGCAAACTGGGACTCTGTGGGGTTTATTTACTAAAGCTGGAGAGTGCAAAATCAGACTCACTATTGCATAGAAACCAATCAGCTACCAGGTTTCATTGCCAAAGCTTCATTGAACAAGCTGAGGTTAGAAGCTGATTGGTTTCTATGCAGAAGGGAGTCTGATTTTGGACTCTCCAGCTTTAGTAAATAAACCCCTGTGTGTTAACCGTCTGCCAAATCACTCTGCACCTATCAGGACCAGATCTAGCCTATATGATCTGGGGTGCAGTAAAAAAAATCGCAGGCGGCATAATGTCAACACTTTGTGAGTCACTGACAGTCTTTCACACAGTGTCACAACTTGGGATGCACTAGTGTTAGGGATCCGGGTATGACCAGAAATGTGTGGACTGACACAGGGAAGTAGCAGGCTTCAGGAACACAGGCGTAGTCAGGGCTGGAGAGGTGGAATGGTCAGGCAGGCCGTTAGGTACTGTCAGGCACCGCCCGGCAGGATCTCTAGTACCCACAGAACGGGATTCCCCAGGGCGCGGAGTCTAAGCCCCAGTCTGCCTTTTCACCAGAGCCCCTGATGGTGGGGATGGACTTGGCGCAGGACTGAGACCAGGTCGCAGCCCCTGAGTGCACCCAACTGTGGTAGAGGGGTCCGCCGAGGGTATGTACCGTGGGAAAGCCTGATGTGAAGAGGCTGGCAGACCTGGTAACAGGGACAGATCCGTGTGGGATGGATGGATCGTCTGGGTAGCGTCAGGCGTAGTCAGGCAGGCCAGGTCAGCAACGTGCAGGCAGCGAGGTACCGGAGGAGCAGGCAGAGAATAGCCAGGGTCACAAGCCGGGTTCAGTAACTCACGGGCAGCGCGGTACAGAGGTTCAGGCAGAAGGATGGTCAGGCAAGCCAGGGATCAAGCAGGAGAAGTCAGCAGAGGTCAGGATCAGGCAGGGTCGGCAACAAATCAGATAGTCAGCAGAACAGGAACACAGGATACAAGGTACAGGGGCTCATGGGAAACAATACACCAAGGCCCTGATCACAGGCCTGGTCCTGCTTAAATACACCTCCTGCAATCAGCTTCAGCTGATGGCTGACTGCAGGAGTGAGCTTCTGGTTGCTGAGAGCACCCGCTGGCCAGCCCTGGTACTGCAGCCCACACGGCAGGTGAGTCCCACCACCAGTGGTGAATCCATTCCTGACAACTAGTATGTCTTAGGCAGTTTTAGATTAGGGTTATTAAAAAGAACCCGTGCCCCACTTATACCAGATGGCCCTATCAGAGTCCCCCTTTATATCAGGAGTCCTCATCGGAGTCCACTTTTATATCAGGTTCCCATCAGAGTTCCCCTTTATATCAGGTTCCCATCAGAGTGCCCCCTTACATCAGGTGTCCTCATTGGAGTTCCCCCTTACATTAGTGTCCCCATCAAGGTCCCCCCTTACATCAAGATCCCCATCAGAGTTCCCCCCATCAGAGTCCATATTAGGAGTCCTCCTACACATCTGGGTCCCCATCAGAGCCCACCTCACATGCCGGACCCAATCAGAACCCCCCTTACTTCCAGGTTCCCATCAAAGTCCCCCTTACATCAGATGGCCCCATCTAAGTGGCCCCTTACATTGGGTGTCCCCATCAGAATGCCCCCTTACATCAGGTGTCCCTATTAGAGTGCCCTCTTACTTCAAGTGTCCCCATCAGAGTGTCTCCTTACATCAGGTGTCCCTATCAGAGTTCCCCTTACACTAGATGTCCCCATCAGAGTACCCCCTTACATCGGGTGTCCCCATCAGAGTGTCCCTTATAGCAAAGTGCCCTCTTACATCAGGTGTCCCTATCGTGATCCCCTTTTCATCAGATGTCCCCATCAAAGTGACCCCATACATTGGTTATCCCCATCAGAGTCCTCCTTACCTAAGTTGTCCCTATCAAAATACACCCTTACATCAGATGCGCCTATCAGACTGCCCCCTTACATCAGGTGTCCCCATCAGAGTTCCCCCTTACATCAGGTGTCCCCATCAGAGTTCCCCCTTACATGGATCATTACCATCAGAGTGCCTCCTTTCATCAACTGTCTGCATCAGACTGGCTCATGATTTAAGTGGGTGGATCCGGCCCTGGCACCTACCCAACAAGTATATGAGGACTTTAGTTCCACTTTACGGTGACTGTAGTTATATCGGTGCACTTGCCACAACACAGTTGAGAACTGCTCATAATACTTTTTTATTTTACAATGTAACATTGCAACAGTTACATATTAGAGACAGGTTTTCAGGATATAACCCCTTGTTATAAGGTCCAAGAAGTGGGAATCAGAACAGCTTTGGCCTTAGAAGTAGGGGCATACCTCAAAATCATGTCCTGATCTTGTCAATCGTGTCATCTCTATAAACATTCTGTAGCCTTCTGTGGATGTCAGTCATCCTGCACCCTTCCTTCATCAAGAACTCCATGAGAGCCCTTCTGCTTGAAATCCATTAATTACCTGCAATGAATGAGAAGAAGAGTTGCTATAGAGTAAGAATTACTCTACCAACATGTGAAATTTAAACAAGCTATGTAAGTTAATGAAAAAAAGTTATGCCCACTATTGCATGCTTTCGGCATAGTCCTCATCTACACTATATTGACTTAAAGTATTGAGACACCTCTCCAAATCAATGGATCCAGGTGTTCCAATCATCTCCATGACCACAGGTGTATAAAATCAAGCACCTAGGGATGTAGACTGCTTCTATAAACATTTGTGAAAGAATGGGTCACTCTCAGGAGCTCAGTGAATTCAAGCAAGGTTGATAGGTTGCCACCTGTGCAATGAGTCCATCTGTGAAATTTTCTTGCTATTAAAGGTTCCACAGTCAACTGTTAGTGGTATTATGATAAACTGAAAGCAATTGGGGGCAACAGCAACTCAGCCACGAAGTGGAAGGGCACGTAAAGTGACAGAGCAGGGTCAGCACATGCTGAAGCTCACAGTGCGCAGAAGTTGCTAACTGTCTGCAGAGTCAATAGCTAAAGACTTTCAAACTTCATATTGCCTTCAGATTAGCAAAACAACAGGGCGTAGAGAGCTTCATGGAATGGGTTTCCATTGCCAAGCCGCTGCATTCAAGCCTTACATCACCAAGTGCAATGCAAAGCGTTGGATACAGTGGTGTAAACCACACCGCCACTGGATTCTAGAGCATGGAAACGTGTTCTCTGGAGTAGCGAATCACGCTTCTCTGTCTTGCAATCTGATGGACATGTCTGGGTTTGGCGGTTGCCAGGAGAACGATACTTGTTTGACTGCATTGTTGCAAGTGTAAAGTTTGGTGGAGGGGGGATTATGGTGAGGGGTTGTTTTTTAAGGGTTGGGCTTGGCCCCTTAGTTCCAGTGAAGGGAACTCTTAAGGTGTCAGCATACCAAGACATTTTGGACAGTTTTATGCTCTCAACTTTGTGGGAACAGTTTGGGGATGGCCCCTTTCTGTTCCAACATGACTGCGTACCAGTGCACAAAGCAAGGTGTATAAAAACATGGATGAGTGAGTTTGGGGTGGAGGAACTTGACTGGCCTGCACAGAATCCTGACCTCAACCTGATAGAACACTTTTGGGATGAATTAGAGCGGAGACTTCTCGTCTGATATCAGTGCCTGAAATCACAAATGTGCTACTGGAAGAATGGTCAAACATTACCATAGACACACTCCTAAACCTTGTGGACAGCCTTCACAGAAGAGGTGAAGCTGTTATAGCTGCAAAGGGTGGGTCAACTCAATATTGAACTCTACGGACTAAGACTGGGATGCCATTAAAGTTCATGTGCCTGTAAAGGCAGGACGACCAATATTTTTGGCAATATAGTATATCTTATCATTGTACTTGCAGATCATTTTCATCCTAGTATTTCATGTTATGACAAAATCCACAAATGTTCCACATAGTCAAATTTGCTCTCGTCCTCTGAATTTGTATAATGAACAACACAAACAATGTGTTTGCATTTCCAATTGCAACATAAAACATAGTCACTTTCCATCAATAAATATAACGTGCTACAGTAGAGTTTTAGTAAAGACAGATCTTGCATATGAAAATGTCAAATTCTTCAGAGGACGTCTATTATAGAGATAATGTAACACTTCTGTTTCTGTCTACATGTCTTGGAATAACAGGTTTGGTGATACAATTATTCATTGTGGCTGTTAATGTCATTGACTGGCTGAAGGGAAGATCAATAACAGGCGCTGACAAAATTATCACCTCTATCGGGATATCAAGGTTCATGTTTCATGCTGTTTGCACGTTGTTTTTATTTTCATGGTTTTCCTTGGTAAAGCTCAGTGAAATCAGTTCTACATTAAATGCATTGACTCTGAGATTGTCGACCCTTTCCAGCATCTGGTTATCAACCTTGCTCTCCATCTTCTTCTACTTCAAGATCTCCACCTTTCACAACATCTTCTTCTTACACCTGAAGGCCATCATTTCAAGAAGAGTCATCTACCTGATCATTGCCTCTGTATTGCTTTCTGTTTTAAACTCCTCCATATATTTTTTTGCTAGGTTTTCCAGGAATTCAACACAAGGTTACATTTCATACTACCGAAGGACAGATAGAATATCATATGTCAGCATATCGTGGACAATTCTTCCTCTTCTAATAGCTTTTATAACTTCATTTCTTCTCATGATTTTGCTTGGTCTCCACACTAGAAGAATGAACAATCATGGAAAAAAGACAAGCAGTACAGACACCTACCGCCGTACCATGACGTTTACAATTGTCTCATCTCTGGCCTGTGCCTTCTATATTATAGTAAATTTCCTTCATAGTTACATGGGATTATTGGACTTTTTCTGGCTCTTTATAATATTGAACATTTTTCAAGTCCTACATTCTGTTTTACTCATTTATGTAGCATCAAAACTAAGAAACCAGTTCTTCAGGATGGTCCATTGTGGAACTAACTGTTTGTCCAACAGAAATGTTCAAGGACCTCGCTCTGGAGAGCTGGTGGAGGTGACCCCTCTTTGAATGAAGATGAGTGATGCTTTTATTTTAAGCAAGCACCAGACATATTTGACTGTTTCCCCTGCTTGTGCATTTATTGAACAGATAGAACAGATAAGAAAAATGTAGAAATCAGATACAGATGAATACACACATAGTGAATTCTCTGACTTTCACAGCAGATATTTACTAGAATCATTACAAGAAAATGCACGTGCTAATCACATCACTCCTTTGGAACAATTTAATTTGAGGTCTGTTTCCTGACAGTACCACCTTTAGCCATGCCCAGCTCTAACTACACCCTGAAATACCAGAGTGAGGACGAGCTCTTATGGCCAGCACCTGTCTTATACTAGATTGGGGAGAACAAGTGGAGTTTGGAGCGGCACTCTACATGGAATGGATGATATAATAATATATTTAACAAGAGCAACATTAACCACATGTGTAGTGTGGAGGTACAGTGAATGTTTG
Organism: Staurois parvus; assembly: GCF_062004578.1. Taxonomy (NCBI): domain Eukaryota; kingdom Metazoa; phylum Chordata; class Amphibia; order Anura; family Ranidae; genus Staurois; species Staurois parvus. Next base: position 2,992,949 of record NW_028318184.1, on the reverse strand, counting down.
TCTGCCTGATTATTGCTTCTGTAATGTTATCTGTAGGATACTCTTCCATGTCATATTTGGTCAATCCTAATATTTTTTTTAGGAAATCAGCACACAAGATAAGCAGGAGATGGTGTCAAATATTAGTTTGTTCTTCATGGCTTCATTCTTTCTCATTATTGTGCTTGGTTACCACATAAGTAGAACGAATAATCATGAACATGCAATGAGCTGCACAGACATGGTTCATAGGACTATGAGATTTACATTTTACCCTTCGTGATCTTTGCTTTATATATTTTATTAAAGCGATTGAAAGTGCATGTGGGATTACTGGATCATTTATATTTGGCTTTGTTAGAATGAGCATTTTTTCAGTTCTACAAGTTATTTTGCTAATTTATGTAGCCATAAACCTTAAGATCTCCACCTTTCACAACATCGTATTACACCTGAAGGCCATTACATCAAAAAGGCTCATCTATCTGATCATTGCTTCTGTACTCTTTTTATTATTATTATTATACAGGATCTATATAGCACCAACAGTTTGCACAGAGCTTTACAACATGAGGGCAGACAGTACAGTTAAAATACAATTTAATACGGGAGGAATCAGGGGGCCCTGCTTGTTAGAGCTTACAATCAAAAAGGAAGGGTCAAGAGATACAAAAAGATAATAACTGTGGGGATGAGCTGATGAAGAAAGTGGAGATACACTTCTTAGGTGAACGCGGGATAGGTTTCTCTGAAGAGAAGTGTTTTTAGGGATCGCCTAAAAGTGGACAGAGTAGGAAATAGTTGAAGAGATTGAAGTAGGGAGTTCCATAAGATGGGAGAGGCTCGAGAGAAGTCCTGGAAATCGAGCATGGGAGGAGGTGACAAGGAGTTAGAGAGCAGGAGGTCTATGGAGAAATGAAGAAAATGATTTGGTTGTATTTTAGGACTAGATTAATGATGTAGCTGGGGGCAAGTTGCGAATGGCTTTGTAAGTTATTGTTAGTATTTTGAATTTAATTAATTGGGTAAGAGTAAGAGGAAGCCAATGGAGGGATCGGCAGAGAGGCTTAGCAGACACGAAATGGCTGGTAAGGTGGATAAGTCTGGCAGTAGCATACATGATTAACTGAAGGGTGGAGAGCCTATGTAAAGTTAAGCTAATGGAGCTGAAGGAGGGATTCACAGTAGTCGAGGCAATTGATAACCAGCGAGCGAATCAGGAGTTTTGTGGTGTTATTGGTTAAGAAGGGGCATATTTTTGAGATGTTACATAAGTTGAGGCCGCAAGTTTTGGACAGGGATTGCATGTAGGCCCAAAAGCAGAGTTCAGAGTCCAGGATTACATCTAGCATCCTGGCATGCGGACACAGATTGATCTTGACAGAGAAGTCAGGGGAAGGAGCACATTGGGGAGGAAATATGAGCTCGGTTTTGGATAGACTGAGAACATGGTGTGACATCAAGTCTGATATGTCAATCATAAATTAGTGATGTGTGCAGAGACTGATGGAGTGAGCTGAAGGGCAGAGTAATAGATTTGAGTATCAACAGTGTAGAAATTATATTGGAAGCCATGGGAGGCATCAGTTGACTCAGGGAGGAGGTGTTGATTGAGACTAGGAGAGGTCCAAGAACAGAACCTTGGGGGACTCTGTTGGAGAAAGGAAGAGGAAGAGGAGAGGAGGATGTAGAATTTTAAGTGATACTAAAGGTGCGGTGGGATAGGTAGCATGAGAACCAACAAAGTGTACAGTCACAGAGACCAAAGGAGCAAAGTTTTCTGAGGAGGAGGGGGTGGTCAACCCATATCAAAGCCAGCCAAACGGTCCAGAAGTAGGAGATAGAATAGTGTCCATTGGCTTTAGTTGTTAGTAAATCGTTTGTGAGTTTTAGTAGAACAGTTTCTGTAGAGTCTTGAGGGCAAAATCCAGACTGAAGGGGATCTAGGAGGTTATTCTTAGTGAGTTATTTACTCAGTTGGTTTTAGACCAGGCATTCCAAGAGTCTGGAGGAAAAGGGGAGCAAGTAAATGGGGTACAGATTATTAAGATTGGTGGGGGTCTAAGGAATACTTTTTAGGTATGGGGTTGACTGGTGCATGTTTTTTTGAGTAGAGAAAAACAAACAGAGGGCGCACTGGCCTAGTGCATTACCTTTAAAAATGTATTAATAAATTAGAAAAGTAGGTATTGTACTCACAAAATGACAATACAGTCAAAAGCACATCATGAAAGAACAGCTCTGTCCAATCCGCACTATGTGTCTGTCCGTAATGGGAGCTCTGGACGTTTTGAGGACTTGCCTCTTCATCAGAGCCCTCAGGGTTACCTACTTTTATCATCTATTAAATATATTTTTAAAGGTAATATATCAGGCCGATGCACCCTCTGTTTGTTTTTCTCTACTCAGTACATTTAGACTTCCCCGGCCATTTGAGGGCAGCAAGGCGTGCATATCCCAAGAAATTCGTGATGTGGTCCTATCCATACAGAGTCCATCTCTAAGCGCAGGAGTATCTGGGTTTGCCGTTTCTTTACGTATGTTTTTTTGAGTTGGGGAAAATGCCAGAAGAGAGGGAGATATTAAATTAGAGAGTGGAGGACAGAGCCACAAGATGAATAGGGAGGGAGGGAGTAGGGTCCAGGGGACAGGTGGTTATGTGGGCATTAGAAAACAAATTAGCAACCTTATTAATAGTAGCGGGGTTGAAAAGGGAAGTGTTGGGTGTACCTGTGGGCATAGGTTGTTAAGTGGAGGAGATATCTGTACAGTGGGGATTTCATCATGAATTGTGTCATTCTTATTTTTGAAGTGATTGGTGATCTCCTGGGCAGTGAGCGAGTTAGTGGATGGAGGCAGTAGAGGATAAAGTAGAGTGTTAAAGGTTCTGATTGTTTAGTGTACAGCGCACTCACTTTTCAGATGTACATTGGTTGAAGTCTTTCTGAGACTTAGTCTTACACAATCAAGTGCGCGTCTATGGTTTTTTAGACCTCTGGTGTCATCTGTTTGCCAGGGTTGTAGGGGTCGGGCCTGATTCTGTGTGTAGTGAGAGGGGTGAGCATGTCCAGTCCTGAGGACAGGGATCTATTGTAAACAGAAGTGGCTAGACTGGGGCAGGACAGGGGTGGCTTGCTATGTGGGCACACACAGAAGAGGAGGAGTGAGGAACACCAGCTAGGGAACCTAGAAGTGGAGATTCAGGGCTGCTCTGTGCAACACAATTGCAAAGAGCAGGTAAGTATAACATGTTTATTATTTAATTAAAAACATTAAACCTTTACAATCACTTCAGGTAAACAACAGAAATATTTTACTGTTCTCCTTGCTTGTGTATTTATTAGTAAAGTGAAGCGATTGTTATTTACAGCCGATTCATAAATTAGAAACAAGAGTTCCTAATGGTCTCAACCTTTGCTTAGTTGTAGATGTATTTCTTAAAACAAATTTGGGTAGATAGTGTAAATTTTGTTCCTTTTTTTTCTGAACAGTGAATTTTATATATTTAAATATGCTATAACAACACATTTGTATCTTTAACCCCTTCACACCGAGCTTACACATATCTGTGGCCACATGGAAGTGGGTCTTTATCTAGATCATGGTTTGATCTGAATCAGTGTCAGGGTTAAGGGTCAGTGTTATGGTCAAAGGTCATGCTCAGAGTCATTGCCAGGATCAAGGGCCACAGTCAGTGTATTTTAGGTAGGTTTAAATTATTTTTTTTTTTTTTAATTTAGTATCAGTGTCAGTTAGTGTCAGTGAGTTTTAGTTAGGATTAGAAAAAAAAAAAAGTGCACCATTGTTTCTGGGTCCTACTACGGGCACAAACAACAAATAACATACACATACTGGGGGAGATTTACTAAAACTGGTGCAGCTTTACATGGTAGCCAATCAGCTACAACCTTCAGCTTGTTAATTTAAGCATTTAAAAAAAAAAACTGGAAGCTGTCTATATACAGAGCTACACAAGCTTTTGCACACTCCAGTTTTAGTAAATAACCCCCAGTGTGTTATTATACAGAATGAGACCAGTGATTGACCACAAACTCTCATGAACACAGCAATGAATATAAACACCACCCCTTATAAATGAAAGTAATGTTGCAATATTATGCCAATAAGTAAGGCTCAGTTCACACAGCTACTACCCAAAAGTAGTGCAGCTTCAATGGGACTTTCAAGTAACTTTGATGTTTTGCAACTTTGTCTTAAAAAAACCCCTCTGAAGTCGCAGTCAGAGTTTCATAAAGATAAAACAAACATACTTTGGGTACAATTACCATCTTTATCAGGTTTATGCGACCTATCCACGATGGGTTTCCAGTTCCCACTCTCTTTAACTCTTCCTTAATCTCATTTAAAAATGAAATATAGTTAACTTTATATAAGTTCTTAATTGAGGCTGATAGTTTTATTCCTAGGTATTCTTTATCTTTCCAAACAAAAGGGAATTCATCTAGTAATTTTTCTTTTTCACTATTTTTAAGGTTTATATTTAAGATTTCGGTCTTTGTTGGGTTAATTTTTAAATTTGATAGTTCCCCATATTCCCTCAGTATTTTCATTAGGTTGGAAGTGATGTTCTGGGATTTCCAACATAAAACATCAAATCGTCCGCATAAGCCGCTACCTTATGCTCTCTGTCACCTATCCTTATTCCTTTTATATCTATGTTCTTCCTAATCGTGGACAGTAAAGGCTCCAATGATAAAACATATAACAGTGGGGATAATGGACATCCCTGTCTTGTACCGTTCGACATCTTGAAGTGCTCCGATCTTCCTCCATTTACCAGTATGGCGGCAGTAGGGCCTCTATATAGCTCTCCAATCCACTTTCTCATTCTATCTCCCATTCCTAACACTTCTAGGGTGTCCATCATAAAACCCCAACTCACTCTGTCAAATGCTTTCTCAGCATCAATCGACATTAGTATCATTGGGGTTTTCCTTTTTTTTACCTTCCTGTATAAGCAACAGTGATCTCAAACCGTTATCTCTGCCTTCTCTTCCTGGGACAAACCCCACCTAATCTCCGTGTATCCACTCCGGCATCAGGTCTTTCAGTCTATTTGCCAAAACCTTTGCGTATAATTTAGTGTCTACATTCAACAGCGCTATTGGTCTATAGCTCGAACATTGCGAGGGGTCTTTATCTTCCTTTTGGATTAGAACTATGTTAGCCTGTAAGGATTCTCCCCTTATCTCCATCCCATTTCCCAGAGCGTTCATATAGATCTTCAGCTTGGGTATTAAAAGCTCTTTATATTTTTTATAATATTTAACCATATACCCATCCTTTAACCATATACTCAAAAAAACGATAATAAAATACATATGGAGAAACAAAAAGCCTAGAATATGCTATGAAATGCTGACCAGAAGTAAGGAAAGAGGGGGATTGGGGGTACCAGATTTTAAGAGATACTATAAAGCAGGGATTATTGCAAGAATTTTTGACTGGACTCACAATCCTGAGAAAAGCTGGGTTAAAATTGAGAATGCACTGAGCGGAACAAATTTGAGTGGGATTATTTGGGTGCCTGCACAGTATAGGGGATTAGAGGATAGCACTAGCACGTACACTGTTAACGTTTTAAGAGAATGGGATTTATTTCACAGACAAAAAGGATGGGTTTTTAATTCACAATTAATTCCATTAAGGAACACAAAATATTTTATCCCTGGAAAGGATAGTATCACAGGGAAATGGATTATAAAACAAGAGGCGCAAGTGAGGGATATAATGGTAGGGGAAGAATTTGGATCATATAAGGACATGGAGGAAAAAAAGGGAGAAATTTTCAATAAGATGGATAGACTACAATATTACCAACTGAAACACTTTTTTGAGAGTCTTCCAAAGCCTATAAGAACTAGAAAAGAGTGGAATCCATTTGAGAGAATATTGGAGACACGGGGAAATGGTAGACACGGAATTACAAAAATACACAAGATATTAGTGGAATTAGACACTGACACAAAACTAATACACATAGAGAAATGGGAAAGAGATATGGGAAGAGAAATAGAGGAGGAGGAGCAGAGGAAAATGCTCACATTAATTCATGAAAATATTAGCATGAGGAAAGTAGAAATAAATTATAAGTGTTTGATGAGATGGCACATTACCCCTAATATGGAGCACAAGATGAACAAGGAAATTTCACGGTTATGTTGGAGAGGTTGTGGAGAAGTGGGCACGTGGTATCATATGTGGTGTCCAGAAATACAGGTGTTTTGGCGGAGGATAGTTTATCTGATAGGGAAAATCACTAAAATCAACATAGGGTTAGACCCAGAATTATGTCTCCTCCATATCTCAGAACTCCCAGTGAAATCATATAAGAGATCGGGGATATGGCATTATCTGACCGCAGCAAAGAGCCTGATACCTAGGTTTTGGAAAAAAAGAGAGGTGCCAACTGAGGAGGATTGGATGGGCAGAATGAATCAGATCTGTGGGACAGAAAAACTGTATTATATGCATATGGATAAGATGGAGATGTATAATATAAAATGGAAAGGATGGGAAGAATATAGAGAAAAGGTGAAATATATGAGGATATAATACCCCTGGAATTGGATTTAGAAATAATTGAAATACATGGTGTAAAGGAGAGAAGAGAAAATGTAGAGTGGGGGAGGGAGGGGGGGGGCATTGGGTGATTGAGGTGGGGGGAGTGGGAAGGGAGGAAGGGTAGAGGGGATTGATATAAACAAATAATACAAGTTGGAAGTACCGTTTTTTGATTATCATGTTAATAGAAATGTGAAAGTGATTTGTATTTGGATTGAAAAAATAATAAATATTTATAAAAAAACAAAAACAAAAAACAAACATACGACTACCTTGTGATTTTTGCGATCTTAACATTGCAGTCTGTGGCACTCATGTCACACAAAAGATGCAGAAAAATAATGCAGGAACTATTTTTTTTGTTGTTGCTGGGACTTGAGTCATAGCCATTAAGACAGCACCCATTTAAATTAATATGTTTTTACTTGTCTTGCGACTTTCAGTGTCACACCAGAGGTTGCAGTATTGTGAATGAGGACTAAGTATCCCAAAAAAAAGCTTGTGCATCAAAAGCAAGATCCAACACAATGCAGCAATATTATCAAATATACACTCACTGGCCACTTTATTAGGTCCACCTTGCTAGTACCGGGTTGGACCCCCTTTTGCCTTCAGAACTGTCTTAATTCTTCGTGGTATAGATTCAACAAGGTGTTTGAATTGTTTCTCAGAGATTTTGGTTCATATTGACATGATAGCATCAGGCAGTTGCTGCAGATTTGTCGGCTGCACATATATGAACTGTTGATACAAGGCAGGATGGATCTATGCTTTCATGTTGTTTATATCAAATTCTGACCCTACCATCTGAGTGATGCAGCAGAAATCGAGACTCATCAGACCAGACAACGTTTTTCCAATCTTCTATTGTCCAATTTTATGCGAATTGTAGCCTCCGTTTCCAGTTCTTAGCTGACAGGAGTGGCACCCGGTGTGGTCTTCTGCTGCTGTAGCTCATCTGCTTCGAGGTTCATTGTGTTGTGCATTCAGAGATGGTATTCTGCATACCTTGGTTGTACCGAGTGCTTATTTGAGTTACTGTTGCCTTTCTATCATTCCAAACCAGTCTGCCCATTCTCCTCTGACTTTTGACATCAACAAGGCCACACAACTGCTAATCACTGGATATTTTCTCTTTTTCGGACCATTCTCGGTAAACATTAGAGATGGTTGTGCGTGAAAATCCCAGTAGATTAGCTGTTTTTGAAATATTTATCCCATCTGGCACCAACAACCATGCCGAGTTCAAAGTCACTTAAATCCCCTTTCTTCCCCATTCTGATGCTCAGGTTGAACTTCAGCAAGTTGTCTTGACCACATCTAGATGCCTAAATGCATTGAGTTTCTGCCATGTGATTGGCTGATTAACAATTTGTGTAACCAAGCAATTGAACAGGTGCACCTAATAAAGTGGTTGGTGAGTGTATATCAAGACTTGTGCTTGTAAATTAACCCCGCGCCTAAGGGTAAAACAAATATAAATACCTAAGCACAATTTTGCAACTTTGACATTTTGTTAGTAAAACCGTACATACTGTGACATCACAACTGCTTTGTGCATCCTTGTTTTTTTAAGGACAAATTGGGCTTTCATTTGGTGGGGAAGGGTAATGGATATCCCCTGATTTTTTCTTTTTTTATTATTATCAAAGGAAAACTGGCCCAAAAATGTTTTTTTTTTAAATTTAGCTGTATATTACATGCTACTACCACAACCTACCACCAAAGAACAACTCAAAATAAGTTCTTCTGCTCCTGATGATCACAGCAATACCACTTATGTGTATGTTAGTTGTTGTTTGTACCCAGAGCTCAGAAACAATAGTGCACATTTTGATTTTTTTATCCTGCCTAAAATACACTGACACTGACTGACTGATACGAAGCAAGAAAATAAAAATACTGACTCTGACCTTTAACCTTGACCTTTGACCCTGACCTTGACCCAAGCACTAAGGCTAGGATCACACCTATGCAGTTTGCATTTGATCTGTTTCCAAAGTGCTTTTTTGCGGTGCGTTTTTGCGTTTCTAATATATTCCTTTTTTCTATTCTATTTTATTCTATTATTTTCTATTCTATTATGTTCTGTTTTACTCTATTGTTTTCTATTCTCTTTTATTTTATTCTTTTCGAAATGTGAATTTCAGAAGACGGTTATATTCTATTCAATTTAAATATAGTCTATTTTTTCAATTGTTTTCTTTTCTATTCTATTTTATTCTATTATTTTCTATTCTATTCTGATTTACTCTATTGTTTTCTGTTCTATTCTGTTTTATTCTATTCTTTTCGAAGTTCAAATTTCAGAAGACGGCTCTATTTTATTCTATTCTTTTCTATTCTTTTTTTCTATTCCATTCTTTTCTATTTCTTCTATATTCTATTTTTATTTTCTATTCTATGCCTTTATTTCCTATTATATGTTATTCTATTGTTTTATATTTTGTTCTATTCTATTCTGTTTATCTTTATTCTTTTTTATTATATTCTTTTCTAAATTCAAAGTTTGGAATATAGTTATATTCTAGCCCTAGTATACAGTGAATAGTCTTTGAAGGAAATCAGCAATAGTCATCAATGTTTATATTTAAAATGTGTTTTCTAATTTAATTTTGATCCGAAATTCAGACAAAAAATGTTTTCGTTATTTCGGATTTGTTTAAAATCATCACTATTGTGATTTGGCGATTTGAATACATCTGAATCTCCGAATAAAGACAATTTCATCCGGATTTCAGTTCAGAACGAAAAGAACCACACGTGTCTACAGAAAACACCCATGAATGACAACAACACACACTTTAATAACTAAGCTGCCACTGCCCAAAAATTATAAGATTGCGGGAAACTTTGCTCCTGACAGTTCTAGCCAATACACTCTCAACCAGACTGGCATACAGGCTTCACAGACCAGACACATTGCTCTCCCTATCAGTTACAGTTTAGCTACAACAGGACAATAGTAATTCTAGGGTTAGTACAGACACCCCCCCATAATCTCTTACCGCCAGCCACCACACCAAACTCTATCTGGACACTATGGAGTAGTCTGATGATGGTGTGTCAGCAAAGTGATTTCCCCATACCTCGGAGTTTCTCCAAGCCATCCTATGTGGATTCACACAACTGTTTTCTTCTGATTTGTGAATTCCTTAGAGCACTTGAAATGCTTATCAATTTTTCTATTTAATATTTCTAGGAGAGCAGCACATACAAAAGGTTACAATTAGTTGAAAAAAAGGAGTTAAAAACATGAGACATGCAATGGGATCCCTTATGTATCACAAAGGTTTGGTTTCTGATCTCCTGTGTTAAACCTTGGAGATAAAAAGTAAGTTGCCATCCTACCATCCAACCCCTTCCAGGCTGGTTACTGCTTTATATCTAGTTAACCCAGGTTGGAATTTGGTAATTACAATTATTATTATTATAATATTATTATATGGGATTTATATAGCGCCAACAGTTTGCTCAGCGCTACAATATAACGGGAGACAATACAGCAACAATACAGTTCAATGCAAGAGGGATAGGAGGGCCTGATCCTGGGAGCTTACAATCTAAGATCTTCAAGACCTCATAAGAAGGGATGATCAGAAGGTTCAGTTCCAACCTAGCCGGCTCGGTATGAGCTGTGCATCATATACAGTGGGGAAAATAATTATTTGAACACTGAAGATGGGTCATGAATGGGTCTTCCAGCATGACAATGGCTCAAAACATGCCGCTAAGCCAATAAAGGAGTGGCTTAATAAGAAGCACACTAAGGTCATGGAGTGGCCTAGCCACTCTCCAGACCTCAATGCTATAGAACATTTATGGAGGGAACTGAAACTTCGAGTTGCCAAGTGCAAGCCAAGAATCCTTAAGGATCTAAAGAAGATCTGTACAGAAGACTGGACTGAAATCCCTCCTGAGATGTGTGCAAACCTGGTAACCAAGTACAAGAAACATCTTACCTCTGTGCTTGCCAACAAGGGTTTCTCCACCAAGTACTAAGTCATGTTTTGCTCGGGGATCAAATACTTATAACTGCAACTCAATTTATAATATTTGTATAATGTGTTGTTTTCTGGATTTTTGGTTGATATTCTGTCTGTATCATTTAAAATACGCCTATGATAAAAATTCTAGACCTTTCATTTTCTTTGTAAGTGGACAAATTTACAAAATCTGCAGGGGATCAAATAACTATTTTCCCCACTGTATAGAAGTGGTATTTCTTCTATACAAGACTGCTTGGGGATTCCTATGCAAACCACTTAAAGTGGTAGTAAACTATATGATCAAAAAAAACAATGGACCCCTGCAGGTTTAGGTCATAATGTATTAGTATACATCTTCAGTGAAGCACTGTCACGGTTCTCCAATGCTGCCATCTTCACCCCATCTTCCTTCTTGATTCACAGGCTCCGGCCGTATGAACAGCTATGGCCATGGTGACGTCACTCCCGGCTATGGTACAGAGCTCTGAAGGTGCGGCACAATATGCAGTCCCTTTAGAATGCATGCACCAGTGACGTCACCAGCTCCATGTTATGGGAATATCTCCTAAACAGTGCATGTTTAGAAGATGTTCACTATACCTACAGGGAAGCATTATTATAGGCTTACCTGTAGGTACAAGTTCTAAAGTGGACTTCATTTCCATTTTAAGCAAAGGGCAAGGGATAGCAGTGACATCCCTGCCCAAATATGGCGACTGGTTATATTTGATCAATGACATTGACAAAATGTTGTTATGGCCATATTTGACCAATGATGTCACCACTATCACTGCCCCTTCCTCCAACAACTGTCATTTGGCTAGTGTTACCATTGGTATCAGTTGCATGCACTGGGTTATGAAGTTTATTTGCAGCAAGTTGGCGGGTGGTGGATATTGTGATTGACGGATGGATTTACGAGGGACATTTCTTGTGGATTTTTTTTTTCTTAAAAAAATAGCAGATTTCACTTGCAGAAACATCAGTTTACATCAGTTTTCATGTACATTTTTGCGAGTTTTATACATGTTTCAGGATTCCTGGCCAGAAAAAAATTAACATTCTTTGCAGAATGTGTGCATAAAAACTGACATCTGCCATGATGTGAAGCAGGCCTTAATAAATGACTTGTGAAACATTGGGTGTCTTTATTTCTAGGTTGCAACTTTTTTTTTTTTCAGAGTGAGCAGAGGCACTATGTACCCTGCACTTGTTCATGTCAGGGGGGGTGGCATCTGGTGGCCCCCTTATTATTATAGTGGGCTTCCAGATTCTGGTAAGCCCCCCTGCCCGCAGACCCCCACAACCACCAGGTAAGCGTTGTGAGGAAGCAGTCCTTGTCTTCATCAACATGGGGGCAATGTACTTTGCTAGGGGGTGCTCTTTAACCCCTCCCCTCCCTTTCCTGGCAAGGCTGCATGTTGAGATTAAGGGTCTAGTATGGATTTCCTGGAGGACCTCACACATTTTTTTTTTGCATGAGGTACCCCCTTAAAATCCACACTAGACACAAATGGTCTGTATGTATTTTGGGGGAGAATGTATGCTATGTTTTTTTTTTCATTCCCAATGTAGGATACTATATGTTACAGCAAAGGTGACTTTTACGAAGACAAAATATAGTTTAAAATGCAAATGACATTCACTTCCAGTTTGTTCTTTTTTTAATAGCACATAAATCCCTCCAAAGGTCCTCCTGAATACATGGCAGATCTTGTGCTGTTTTTTTATTTTTTTTAAACAAAGAAACTGTTAGTGACAGCTATCAAAGTCATTTGACAGCAATTTTAAAACTTGTATGAATGTATTTGAAAGGAATTGGACATTTTTAAAGTTTCACTTTGAGCATTTAAAAAATCATTGCTCCTGGCCGAATGGATTTTTTAAAAAAAAAAAAATTGCTTGCATTGGTGCATGTTCCTTAGGGCAGTGCCCATCTTTTGAAGTTCACCAAATCCTACCTGAACCGAACTCTGTGAAGTTTGCCTCATCACTGCTAATAACTAGCGATGAGCTGAATTGCAAAGGGTTTGATTCAAGCAGGGTTAGTTCCAGTACTGACCCCAAACCTTATTGGGCACCAATTCACAAAAAGAACATTGGGGAACTGGAGAAAGTACAGAGAAGGGCAGCCAAACTGGTAAGAGGCATGGAGGAACTCAGCTATGAGGAAAGATTAGAGGAACTGAATTTATTCTCTCTTGAGAAGAGGAGATTAAGGGAGGATATGATCAACATGTATGAATACATCAGTGGTTCATATAGTGAACTCGGTGTAGAGCTATTCACCCTGAGGTCATCACAGAGGACAAGGGGGCACTCTTTACATCTGGAGGAAAAGAAATTTAATTTCCAAATATGGAAAGGTTTCTTCACAGTAAGAGCTGTGAAAATGTATAGACTCCCTCAAGAGTTGGTTCTGGCCAGCTCAGTGGATTGCTTTAAAAAAGGCCTGGATTCTTTCTTAGATACACAGAATATAACTGGATACTAACATTTATAGGTAAAGTTGATCCAGGGAATATCTGATTGCCTCTCGGGGGATCAGGAAGGAATTTTTTCCCCTGCAGGAGCAAATTCGATTGCTAGGTTTTTTGCTAGGATTATACCTTTTTTTATTTTATGGTTTAACTGGATGGACTTTTGTCTTTTTTCAGCCAGGCTAACCATGTAACTATGAAAATAAAAAAATGGACATTTTCTGGGGCAATAGGCAATGGGGTATTAGAAAAATAGCATGAAAGGAAGGGGGGATGAACACTGTCCTGGGGAACACATACCAATGCAAAAAAATGTAAAATAAAACATCCAATTTACCAAGATCAGAGATTTTGTAAAGCACTAACATTTACAAAGGAGAAAAGTGTTTTAAATGGCCGGCGAATGACATCCGCCTTCTGGCATCCTTTTTTTGTTTAGGAAAAAAATGGCACACAAAGCCAAAAGGTCCCCAAAGATACATAGACCATTGTCAATCACACCATCCAAGAACAGATCCACATCAATAATGGTGAACAATGCCATCCTACCCACTACTTTTTTTTTTTGTTTGGACACAACTGATCACAGATCATTGTAAAGGGCCAATCACAGTGGCCCCTTACCATGTGATCAGCTGTGTCCAATCACAGCTGATCATATGTAAACAGACTTGCTGGTTTTCAGCAGTCTTTTCCTCCCATGCTGTGTCTGATTGAGGAAAAGACAGTCGATACCTGGCAAGGCTGTTAGTAGTTTGTTAACACTAATAATCAAGGCACTGATCATAGGTGTCCTGATAATCAGTACAGCCCCAGCATATCTGTGCCCATCAGTGCCACCTCATCAGTTCCGCTTCATCAGTGCCCATCAGTGCACCTTATCAGTGCCCATCAATGCCACCTCATCAGTGCCCATCAGTGTAGCCTCATTAGTGCCCATCAGTGTCGCCTCATAAGTGCCTCCTCATCAGTGCCCTTCAGTGCACCTTATCAGTGCCCATCAATGCCACCTCATCAGTGCCCATCAGTACAGACTCATTAGTGCCCATCAGTGGAGCCTCATCAGTGCAGTCTATCAGTGACCACCAGTGCAGCCTCATCGGCCCACATCAATGAAGAAGAAAAATTACTTATTTGCAAAATGTTTTAACAGGAACTAAGAAAAATATATTTTTTTCACAATTTCTGGTCTTTTTTTGTTTGTTTAGCAAAAAATAAAAACACAACTGTGATTAAATACCACCAAAAGAAAGATCTGTCTAAAAAAAAGCTAAACATTTCATATGGGTACAGTGTTGCATGACCCGGAATTTGTCATTCAAAATGTGACAGCGCTGAAAGCTGAAAATTGGCCTGGGCAGGAAGGGGGTGAAAATGCCCATCACTGAAGTGGTTAAAGGAATTGTGCATTTTTTAAATTTCACTTTAAGACTTACCACCACTTCCCTGCTCTGCATATGGTAGAAATCTCTACCTTGATGATCTCTCCCACCCTCTACCCTACTGACCCATATATAGTATCTTGCTGATCCCTGGACACTACCCTGTTAGCCCTGTACCCTGCCCTACTGACCCCTGGACACTGCCATACTGACTCCTGTACAGTACTCTTCTGACCGCTGGACACAGCCATACTGACCACTGGACACTACCCCAATGATCCCTGTACACTGCTGTGCTGGCCCCTGGACACTGCCTTACTGACCCTGTACCCTGCTCTGCTGACCTCTGGACACTGCCATACTGACTCCTGTACAGTACTCTGCTGACCCCTAGACACTACTCTGTTAGCCCTTTACCCTGCCCTACTGACCCCTGGACACTGCCATACTGACCCCTGTACAGTACTCTGCTGACCCCTGGACACAGCCATACTGACCACTGGACACTACCCTAATGATCCCTGTACACTGCTGTGCTGGCCCCTGGACACTGCCTTACTGACCCTGTACCCTGCCCTGCTGACCTCTGAACACTGCCATACTGACTCCTATACATTAACCTGCTGACCCCTTTACACTGCCCTACTGACTAAAGAGAAAACATCTAAAAAGCATAGAAAAATGATGACAGGCATCACCAGCAAGGCTCCCACTATCCATTCATTACACATCTGCATCAGAGGCTGGTCATTAGCTCTGAGGAAAGGGATTCGTCCCTGAAACGCGTCAGGAATTTGACCGCACTAACAGTAAGAACACCTTGCCTGCCGTTGTGGCCATCGTCATTTTTCTATGTTTTTTAGATACATGCTTCGTCTGTGAGTATGTTTTTATTTTTCACTCCTTACAATAAACCTTGGATAATGCACTAGGTGTGTGCGCCACCTGTTTTCTCTCTATCCAGTGGCTGATCTGAGGAGGGCTGCACCCCTGAAGCATTTCCTTTGGTTGTCGCTGTCCTGGTACCCTTGGCTTCCCTTTTGGCTGTGCATATCCTGAGGCCCTGGAGAGTACATACGACTGCCCTACTGACCCCTGGACGCTGCCCTGCAAGACCAAGGGAACTTTGTAAAGTACTTTTCACTTTTAATCCTACTGCTTTTGCTATTGCTTATTTCTTGTTTTTGTAATATCTTCTCTGGAAACCTTTTCTTGCACTGTACAATGCATTTCCTTTTCTTTCATTAAAACAGCATTTAAAAATCATTAAGACACATTTCTAAATGTTCTAAATTTTAAAACTGTTACATTCCTGTTGAGGTGTGCTAGTAAGTACCACAGACATTTCTTAAAGGTCAGCTTTGCTACAGCAGATGCTGTAAACAGTGTATGTTTCCACCTCTATGCCGACGACACACAAATCTATCTCTGAACCCCCCACCTCACCCCCTCGGTCTCCGCTCGAATCACACACCTACTGAGCGACATATCAGACTGGATGTCGCTCCACTTCCTTAAACTGAACCTCTCCAAAACCGAGTGTCTTGTCTTCCCTCCAGCCCGGACACCACCCCCCATTGACTTCTCCATCACATCCAACAACGCCACCATCAAACCCGCCCCGCAGGCCAGAGTACTTGGTGTCATTCTGGACTCCAACCTATCCTTCCAGCCCAAGTCCAATCTTTAACAAACTCATGCAGACTCCACCTCCGCAACATCGCCAAAATCCGCACGTTCCCAACTCCAGAAACTACTAAACAGCTCATCCACTCCCTCATCATATCACGACTCGACTACTGCAACTCCCTCCTCACTGGCCTGCCTCGCCGCTGGCTATCCCCGCTTCAGTCGATCCTGAATACGGCTGCCAGACTCATTTACCTTTCCAATTGCTCTGTTTCCGCCACCCCCCTCTGCCAATCCCGCCACTGGCTTCCGATTGCGCAACGGATCAAATTCAAAATCCTAACACTGATGTACAAAGCTGTCCACCATACTGCCCCGAACTACCTAATATCCAAGTACCGCCCAGCACGCACACTCCGCTCCACACAAGACCTCCTTCTCTCTAGTTCCCTGGTCTCCTCCTCCCATGCCCGCCTCCAGGACTTCTCCAGGGTGTCACCCATCCTCTGGAACTCCCTGCCCCAACCCATCAGATTATCACCTACTCTCCTCTCCTTTAGGCGCACCCTGAAAACCCATCTCTTCAGGGAAGCCTACCCCACCCCCCGCTAACTTGCTGACCTCCTCCACTCTTCCTACCACTCCATCCCCCACAGCTATCTCCTCCTGTGCCACCATCCCCTCCCTCCTAGATTGTAAGCTTGAAAGAGCAGGGTCCTCAATCCCCTCATGTTTTGCATTGTATTGGTTTTGTTTTGTCACATGTTCTGTCCCCCTTTGTAATGTACAGCGCTGAGCGAACTATTGGCGCTTTATAAATACTGTATAATAATAATAATAATTAACACATGTTGTGGCGGCTGCTATGGATGTGTGTAAAGGGGCAACTGGGTTGACCAATCCAAGTGATGATCATCTTCAGCTGTTTCTGTTGGAGCCTAGATTTTTGTCTTGCGAGCTGAAATATCTATGTGCAGGGTGAGGTTGAGAGTGCAATCATCACAGGGTAATGAACCTGCTCTGTGTTCCGGAGCCATTCATTGTGAATGCATCTCAATGCTTTGCGTAGTAGAATACAATGCACCACAGTGCATATTTCACTGCATTTTGAAAAAAAAGTTTCATACACTTTTTTTTATCCATTGTGGTGCATTGGGAGTTCATTCATAATTAATGTGCTTAATGCAACACACATTAACACATGCCATACATTACACATAGTAAAGCATGTGCATCAACCAGGGGCGGACTGACCATTTGGAAACTCGAGCAGTGCCCAAGGGCCCGGGGTCAGTAGGGGGCCCCATGAGATGCCCCTGGTACCTTTTTCATAGGCTTTTTTGAGTTTGGGCAAGGACACAGGGGCCCCATGATCCCCTATTGCCCGGGGGCCCCTTGAGTTGTCAGTCCGCCCCTGGTAGGGGGCCCCATGAGATGCCCCTGGTACATTTTTCATAGGCTTTTTTGAGTTTGGGCAAGGACACAGGGGCACCATGATCCCCTATTGCCCGGGGGCCCCATGAGTTGTCAGTCCGCCCCTGGCATAACATCACTACAATGAATTGCTTTACTTTGAATGGAGCCTTAGTTTTTACATACATTTTTAATCTCTTAACAAGATATAATGTGCTGTGCTGTGCTGCACCTTAACATCCAGCAAGTGAACGTAATAAAATACAGGTTTTCCAAAGAACAAATTTACACACACACACAATGATTTTTATCATCCAATGTTCTTATAAAAACATCTACTAGTGCTTTGCAAGTGTCAGATTTACTCTCATCTTCTTCATTTGTATACAGATTGGCACAACCAATGTGTTTGCATTTCTATTTGCATTGGATGTTTAACCTCCCTGGCGGTATGATTATGTCATGAATTTTGTACCAAAAGCGGTACCATTATTTTACATGGAAATATGTATTTTTTTATTGTAGGCTGTAATTTAGGAATAACTCCCTGAAATCTGTCCAAACAAGAGTCTAGTAAACATTCCGGATATGATAAAACTTGAAACACGAAATCATTAATTATAATTTAATAAATACTCATAAAAAATAATAATATAATAATAATAAATTTAATTCAATAATATAATCAAACCAAAAACACTGAAATTTGAAATATAGCGCCAAGTTCGCAAATCACTGAGCAAAGTCGCAAAATCGTTTTCAGTGTCTGATGACGAATTCCGCCACGAATCATTATCACTCAATTCTGCAAGTGGTTCTGATTTACTATCGCTGTTCTCTAGTTGGTCTAAAACCGATTTTGACCTAAAGGGATGCTTTTTGGACGCCGTGGACTTTTCTAAGTTTCCAGGCAGAAAGAACAGTAAAAATGCAGGCAGGGCACAGGACAAAGCAGTAGGGACAAAATGTATGTGAAATGCTTTGATACAGGAATGTTTTGCTATGAAATAATCCTTTTAAAAAAAATGTCATTTTTTTTTATATTTTCAAATTTGCCGCCGGTTCCGGCACCTGTACGTCCCGACGTCACAGGGACCGGAACACGGAAGCCAGATGCCGGCATCAGCCTGAGGAGATGGCCAGGGACACTGCAGGGGTTGCATTGCGGGAGCAAAGGACAAGGTAAGCGCTGTAGGGAATCCCTGTGCAACGCCGCATGGTAAGCCCGAGTGTAGCTCGGGGTTACCGCTTTTGGTACTGAAACTTTACCCCGAGCTACACTCGGGAATACCGCCAGGGAGGTTAAAGGAATTATTTTCTGTTAAAAATGAAAGAGTGCTTCTATCATCATTATTATAAAGACATTCTCGTATAAAACTGCAAAGGTGCCACATACAGCAAAGGAAGGTTATTTTGAGATATATTATTGAATATACAGGGTGACTGATGAGAGTCAGAAGGTTTTGAAAAAAACAGTACTCCGTAGATTTTCAATTTGAAATGTATTTATTTTTACAAAAACAGGTCAAGACATGCCATTTGAGTTATTTATTCAATGATGAAAAATAATGTAATTTAGATGACGACTATACATTTGAGTACAGCTTTCAATCGTTCGCTTGAAATTTTCCATCACCAATAGTTTTTGATCAATCGTGAGCACTTCTTGTGGGATGGCATCCTTCAATTCATTCAAATTACAAGGTTTATGAGTGTACACATGACTCTTCATGTACCCCAATAGGAAGAAATCACACGATGACAAGTCAGAAGACCTTGGGGGCCACCATAGCACATCGCTGAAACCTGAAATGAAGTGCCCAGGGAGCATGTTTTCGAAGAACTTCCATTGATGCTTTGGCAGTATGCACTGTGGCACCATCCTGCTGAAAATAAACATTTCTCATGTTTATTTGTTGTCTTCACAGTTCTGGTCATAAGAGGTTGTTCACCATGTGAATGTAATGTTCCAAGTTATCAGTCAATGTTACGCCATTTTCCTCGGAAAAAAAAACGGGCCAATAACTCCAAAATGGGCAGCTGCACACCACACTGTAACATGTGCAGAATGGAGAAGTCTTTCTTGAGTGTTCCTAGGATTTTCAGGAGCTCATTAACAAAGGTTATGCTTATTTATTGTTCCTTTCAAATGAAAATGAGCTTCATTGGTCATCATGATTATTGCATTTTCTGCGGAAAGGCCCCGTGTCGACCAACATTGAATTCTTGATGAAATAGGTGCTTCATTCCTGTGACAGACTCACCACTTCGGACAAAGCTGTCGTAACCAAACAAATGATGTTGTAAGGTCCACTGCTTCATTGTGACTTGTGGTAGATATTTTGGACCTACAATAATTTTTAACATTATTGTAAACTTTTGATAGGGGTTTAAGTCTCAGTTCCTGCAACGTACTGGAACTGCACTTTATCAAAGGATATCATAAATCATTAGTCACCGTTATTTATGAACTTTTGTACTGTATATACAATTTACTGTCTGTTTCATCACCTCAACACCCCCCCTTTAAAGGTTTCCTGTAGAGGTTTATGGCAGTACGGCCACCTGGCTGATGTAAGGCAATAAGCCCTGGTCATTCCTAACACCTCCTAGGGAGTATTGTCATAGATCTTCCTGTGGGAACTGAATTCAAAGGAGGTATGCTCAGCTGGACATTGGCCTATTATAAATTCCAGCTGATGAGCTACAGTTGGTTGATATCCTTCACAAGTCACAGAGCCCCCCCATTGAACAGAAAGGGCAAAATACTGGAATTTATGGAAGGGTGTGACTTTACCTGGGTGGTTGAGTCTAGGAGTGGTCTTTTCAAAGAGTATATAACACAAAGGCAAGACCCCCATTTTCTCTCTCTTGGAGCCCAGGTGTCAGAACATCAGCATGTCTGCGTAATGTACCACCATTATTCTATGTTTCTTTCCTGTAACTCTCTTTCCTGTAGTCATCTCTATGTACTGGTAATATACTGTATGTTATACCGTAACATAATTTTTTGTGTAGTATCATATCCTTTGTATTTCATTATATTTGATTTGATTAATAACTACTTTTCTTCAGTGTAAATAAATTAGCTTTTTATTTTCTTTTTATTTAGCACAGTGGTTATTGGTTATGAATAATCTATGTGAGAGAGAGGTAACAAGGCCTGCTTCTGATGTGGACAAAAGGTGTTAGGCACCTATTACATTTATAATCTTAGATAGAATCAAGGGAATAAGTGAGGTAGCAAAGTTGCCAAAACAGACTGAATTGGCATACCGGGTGGGGGGGGGGAGATCCCTAGCTCCTCCCCCTCCCATCACCACGTACCATGTTCTACCTGTTCTAAAAACGTGTCTGACTCCCGTTGGTCACCCTGTATTATTTTAATATAGGAGTTAAAGAAGGAGTACTGGGATGAACTGGGATGAAGGTGGGCGGATGATACATTAAGCCAGAACTCTGGCCAATTATTGCAAGAGCCTCAAGTTTCCCCAATTCAGAGCACAGATACCACCCTTTAATTGATAACAACACACGCACACACTAATCTCAAAGCTGCCAGTACCCACAAATTACAGGCTTTTGGGAAACCTTGCTCCTGACACCTCTAGACAGTATGTTCTGCTCTGGCATAATGGCTTCACGGACCACAAATATTGCTCTCATTAGCAGGTAACGAGCAAGGGATACATATTATCACTCACTGCTCATTCACAAAAAAATACATTGTTCTGTAGATATATACATCAAACATTTGACAAAGTCCTTTCTTTAACCGTTTCAATACTGTGCAATTTTACACCTTCCTGCCCAGGCCAGTTTTCAGGTTTCAGCGCTCTCACACTTTGAATGACAATTGCGCGGTCATACAACATTGTACCCAAACTAAAATTTTATCATTTTATTCACACAACTAGAGCTTTCTTTTGGTGGTATTTAATCACCGCTGGGGTTTTTATTTTTTGCTAAATTAACAAAAAAAGACCAAAAATTTTGAAAAAAAAACACATTTTTCTTTGTTTCTGTTATAAAAGTTTACAAATAAATAATTGTTCTTCATAAATTTAGGCCGAGATGTATTCTGCTACATGTCTTTGGTGAAAATAACCCAAATTAGGATGTATTTTTTAGTTCGTAGGAAAGTTATAGAGTTCACAAACTATGGTATAGATCTGAATATTGATCAATCCTGAAGTACTGACGGCCAATCTAATTTCTTGAGGTCCAAGAATGTCAGAATAGTACAGATATCCCCCAAATGACCCCTTTTTGCAGAGTAGACACTCCGACGTACTTCATAAGAGGCATGGCGAGTTTTTTGAAGTTGTATTTTTTTTGTCATAATTTTTCGGAAAATTAAAAAATTTAAAAAATTATTTTTACTATTTTTTTTTACATACTGTCACCAGTGCAGTACAGCGTCATCATATAACTGGCATGGCGGTGAACAGGGACACTGACTGGTGACAGTATGAAAAAAATATATATATTTTTTTTTTTATTTTTTTTTTTTTTTATTATATTTAATTTTTTATTACATTTTTTTTTATTTACCTGAAGTATTTACCTGAATGAAATCGATTCATTCAGCTTTTTTTTTTTTTTTTTTTTTTTGTGCTTAGCTGTGATTTGGTCACAGCTAATCACATGACATGTGCATGTGACCTGCTGTGACCATTCACAGCTAGGCACTAGTATACAATGGATGGCATCATGAATGAAGCCATCCATTGTATACAACTGTCATGTGACCTGCTGTGATTGGTCACAGCAGGTCACATGGTACCAGCAACGGGAGCCGGTACTCGGATCTGTCATCGGCCGTGTCCGAGGTGCACGGCCGCTGACAGATCGCACTGCTGCGCCGCTCTGCATTAGCGCAAACGGCGCATGTGCGGGAGCACGCCAAATGGCGTGCACCCAGAATGCAGGGACACAATTGAAGCCGCCAAACGGCCATTGGCCGGGCGGCTAATGGTTAACCACTTCAAGTCCAGACACTTTTACCCCCTTCCTGTCCAGGCCAATTTTCAGCTTTCAGTGCTATCACACTTTGAATGACAATTGCGCGGTCATGCTACACTGTACCCACATTAATTTTTTATAATTTTTTGAGACAGATAAAGCTTTATTTTGGTGGTATTTATTCACCACTGGGATTTTTTTTTTTGCTATTTCATCATAAATCTTACCCAAAATATATTCCGTTATCTTTTTAGTAAGAAAAAAAATAACCCAAATTAGTTTATAACAAAAAATAATAATTTTTAAACATTTTTTTACATTTTTATTTATTTTTTTAATATTATTATTTATGTTTTTTTTTTTTTTTACATACTGTCACCCTAGCAGTACAGTGTCACCATGGTGACACTACTACTAGTAGGGGGTGATGAAGATTTTTTTTTTTTTTTTACACTGATTGCTTTTACACCCATAAAGGCTGTAAAAGCAATACATTTCTCCTTCTCTCTGGCTGCATTCTTGCAGCCATTGAGAACTACTGTGTGAGCTGTGATTGGTCACAGCTTGTCACATGGTATAAGGCTGTTGTGAATAGCCTTGTACCATGTGATCTCTGTGATCATTCACAGATTTCACACGTAGTAAGCAATGATGTCAGAAGTGACATCTTGCTTACTACTCTGCATGTGATCACTGATTGGCGGACACCAGATCACGGTGCTGCGCGCTCTCAGGGAGCGCGCACAAGCAGGGTGCGAGGAGGCCGTTTACAAACGGCCACCCGACCCTGCAATGCCACCGTCCAGCCTTTTATATACAATGGCCGGAAGGGAGGTGGTTAAAAAAAAATCTATTGTCAATAACATTGTCCAGTGATGTAGATCCACATCTATCACAATAAATTATGCCAGTCGACCCACAACATAAAAAAACATCCAGCCACTGGAGATGTTCAAAACCAGAAGGAATCTTGAGCGCAAACAACATTTTACGGTCCCACCACTTAATGTAAATATTACAGTGGGGGACCCTAGGTTACATCATTGAACAAATATGACCATGTCCATTGCTGGTATGGATTTTGGTATGGATTTTGGGGGACTTCCCACTTTTGTTTATGAAGGGTCCCCTTTAAATCATGTGGTTTTACTAGGCCTCAAAGCGAGATGGAGAGACTAGGCAGGTTTGATCCTCCTAGATACATTGGAGTGTGCTTTTTCAGAGCAACAAGCCAGAAAAACTGAACTGATTAGCAACGTACTGTATGTACTTCCAGTGGTGTATTTAGGTTTTGTGCTGCCCTAAGGCCATTTTTTTCCATACGGTGCTGCGTTACTATAACTGACAATTGAGCGGTCATGCAACACTGCACCCAGATGAAATTTACG
The DNA here is from genome assembly GCF_062004578.1 of Staurois parvus. Classification (NCBI taxonomy): domain Eukaryota; kingdom Metazoa; phylum Chordata; class Amphibia; order Anura; family Ranidae; genus Staurois; species Staurois parvus. Next base: position 2,969,139 of record NW_028318184.1, on the reverse strand, counting down.
TCCTTTTTTTCCCACAAATAGAGCTTTCTTTTGGTGGTATTTGATCGCCTGTGCATTTTTTAGTTTTTGCGTTATAAAAAAAACGACCGTTTTGAGACAAAAACAATATTTTGACTTTTTGCTATTAAACATGTCCAGTAAAAAAAATTTAAAATATCTATTTTCGGCATAAATTTAGGCCAGAATGTATTCTTCTACATGTCTTTGCTAAAAAAAATGTGTAAATTAATTGGTTTACGTGAAAGTTACAGCGTTTTCAAATGGTGGTATATATACTGGAATTGTATTTTTTTTTTCTAGTAATGGTGGCGATTAGTTATTTATAGCAGGACTGCGACCAGGGGCAGACTGACAACTCATGGGGCCCCCCGGCAATAGGAGATCATGGGGCCCCTGTGTCCTTGCACAAACTCAAAAAAGCCTATGAAAAAGGTAGCAGGGGCATCTCATGGGGCCCCCCACTGACCCCGGGCCCTCGGGCAGTGCGCGGGTTTCCAAATGGTCAGTCCGCCCCTGACTGCGACTGACATTCTGACACTGGGGGAACTGATTTGGTGTCACTGACATCCCCAGTGACACCAATACAGTGATCAGTGCTAATAAAAATCACTAACACTGAACTAATGGCACTGGGCAGGAAGGGGTTAACAGTTGGGGCGCTCAAAGGGTAAACTGTGTGCTGTTTTACAGTGTGCTGTGTGTGTGTTTTCCACTGTAAGCATACTGCTTTCTATGGCTTTGTTATGCAGAGCCATGCAAAGCAGTGTGCAGGAGCTGACGGGGGAGAGATCTGTGTTGTTTATACACAGGTCTCCCCCCCTGTCGGAGATACTTGGCGATCACCGGGACCCCGGCCGGGACCCACTGATTGACAGCCAAGGCCGCGAATGACCCCATACCCGGAACTGCAAAATCATATATATATATATATATATATATATACGTGATTTTGCGCACCCATGCCGCCCTGTAGCAGTATTTCTGCTATAGGGCGGCACAGAAGCGGTTAATAAATATAAACTGTGCAATTTGCAAGTCACTCCAGAACTTAGTACATGAGGCAAAGCTTCACTTTACAAAGAATACCCAATCACATGCAAGGAAAAATAAAGAGCATTTTTGCTTGAACATGATTGGATGATTGAAGTCAGTAGAGCTCCCCCTAATTTACTAACCTCTGGAGCGCCTTCATTTGCAAAGTGCTTAGTCTATGTGCCTTTAGTAAATCAACCACATTTATTTAATGAATTCACCCAATTACATGTAGTAAAATATGCATACAAAGTGGTATCAAAAGGTTTCAAGACTAGTTTTGTCACACACTAACAGATGGCAGCACTAGGCTGCATGTCACAGGGAGCACTGGTGCAACTGGTGCTATTCTTACCACGTGCGTTACCATGTCTGCTATTTCATCATGGATGGCAAGTTAGAACAAAGAGCAAATGTGAAATTCTGCGTGAAACTTTGCAAATCTGCCATAGAGACATTTGACATGATTCGGCAAGTTTATGGCAATGCTGCAATGAGTGTTTTGAGAGGCAAGTGTGCTTCAAAAGTGTAAGAACATCCCTGGAAGATGACGAGAGATCAGGAAGACCTTCAATGAGTTCAACCCTCGAAAATGTTGAAAACATTTGGCAACTGCCGCACCATCCCTACTTGCCAAATTCGGCTCCTTCGGACTTCGCCCTCTACCCGAAGTTGAAGATCCAGCTCAATAGTCGCTGATTTGACAACTTTATGAAGATCCAGTGTAAATCTCAGAAGGTGCTTGACATGCTTTGAAAAGAAGACTTCCAGGACACGTAAAAAAATATTATAATATTTTTTGGACACCGATGATGGAAATAGCATACAGGTTTGTATCACAGCTAGAAAGCCTTTTAACCTCCCTGGCGGTATTCCCGAGTGTAGCTCGGGGTAAAGTTTCAGTACCACAAACGGTAACCCCGAGCTACACTCGGGCTTACCATGCGGCGCTGCTCCGCGATCCCTCAATCACTTACCTTGTCCTGCGCTCCCGCGATGTCCCTCCTGCAGTGTCCCCGGCAATGTAATCCGGCAGATGCCGGCATCTGTCATCTGGGTTCCATCCCCTGCGAGCGCCGGGACATACGGGGGACGGAACGGCGGGAAATTTGAAAATGACAAAAACTGACATTCACTAAATACACTAAAATCACATAGTAAAACATTACTGTATCAAACCATTTCACATACATTTTGTCCCGAGTGCTTTGTCCTGTGCCCTGCCTGCATTTTTACTGTTCTTTCTGCCTGGAAACTGAGAAATGTCCATGGCGTCTAAAAAGGGTCCCTTTAGGTCAAAATCGGTTTTAGACCAGCTAGAGAACAGCGATAGTAAATTAGAACTACTTGCAGAATTGAGTGATAATGATTCGTGGGGAAATTCGTCATCAGACACTGAAACTTTGCTCAGTGATGTGTGAACTTGGCGCTATATTTAAAATTTCAGTGTTTTTGGTTTGATTATATTATTGAATTAAATTTATTATTATTATATTATTATTTTTTATGATTATTTATTAAATTATAATTTATGATTTCGTGTTTCAAGTATTATCCTACCTGGGATGTTTACTAGACTCTTGCTTGGACAGATTTCAGTGAGTTATTCCTAAAAATTACAGGCCTACAATAAAAAAAATACATATTTCCATGCAAAAAAATGTACCACTTTGAGCACAGAAATATGGACATAATCAGACTGCTAGGGAGGTTAAAACAGAGAGCAATTTTTGGGAATTTAGTATTCACTTTTGGACACTGATGTAGGAAATAACATTCAGGTTTGCACCCCAACTAAAAAGCCTGTTTGGACAGGCCCGATTAATAAGAGCCAGTGCAGAAATTTTTTATGGATTGGATATGTATCTATAATTATATTCAAAATGGCTAGGGTAAGATCAGGTTGTTTTAACCACTTCCCATCCGGCCCATGTATATAAACGGCCGGACAGGAGCAGTGCAGGGGCAGGTTGCCGTTCATAAATGGCGGCCGGCATTTTAGCCTGTGCACGCTCCCTGGGAGCATGCGGCACCGCGATCCAGTGAACACCGATTGCTGTACGGTACCTCTGTGTGAGGTCCGATAAAGTGATCATATGAACAGTAGTAAGCAAGATGTCACTTCTAACATCATTGCTTACTACATGTGAAATCTGTGAATGATCACAGAGGTCACATGGTACAAAGCTATTCACAACAGCCTTGTACCATGTAACAAGCTGTGACCAATCACAGCTCACACAGTATTTATCAATGGCTGCAAGAATGCAGCCAAAGAGAAAGAGAGATGCTTGCTTTTTACAGCCTTTATGGGTGTAAAAGCAATCAGTGTAAAAAAAAAAAAAACTATGGTGACACTGTACTGTTAGGGTGACAGTATGTTAAAATAAACATAAATAATAATATAAAAAAATAAAATAAAAATGTAAAAAAAAATGTTTGAAAAATTATAATTTTTGGTTATAAACTAATTTGGGTTATTTTTTTTACTAAAATTTTTGCCAAGATTTATGAAGAAAGATTATTTATTTGCAAACTTTTATAAGAAAAACACTTTTTCATAAAAATTTTTGGACTTTTTCATTTATATAGCAAAAAAAATAAAAATCCCAGTGGTGAATAAGTACCACCAAAATAAAGTTTTATCTGTTTCAAAAAAATGCTAAAAAATTCATATGGGTACAGTATTGCATGACCGCGCAATTGTCATTCAAAGTGTGACAGCGCTGAAAGCTGAAAATTGGCCTGGACAGGAAGGGGGTAAAAGTGTCCGGACTTGAAGTGGTTAATATCCCAGTAATTTCCGATATCATGTGGAAGACTTTATACCAATAGCTTCTAATATTTTTACATGTCCATAATATATGTAATAGAGTATCAATCTGACCGCAGTTTCTCCAGCATTGAGGACTATGTTGTTCTGAGAATTTGGTCATTTGGTAAGGAGTTAGATACCATCTTGTGGAAAGTTTGTGTATTAGCTCCCAAAGGTTAACACATCTAGTAGCTGAAAACACACTCCCGAAAGCACATTCCCACTGCTCCAGGGGCGGAATGACAACTCATGGGGCCCCCGGGCAATAGGGGATCATGAGGCCCCTTTGTCCTTGCCCAAATTTAAAAAAGCCTATGAAAAAGGTACCAGGGGCATCTCATGGGGCCCCCTACTGACCCCGGGCCCTTGGGCAGTGCCCGAGTTTCCAAATGGTCAGTCCGCCCCTGCACTGCTCATTAGAGATTTCAGTCTCTTAAGTCTTTTTCCCACTTGATTAAGGGAGAAATCCTATTAAATTCTGATTTACATTGTAAAAGGTTATAAAATAGGGTGATAGCACCTGATTTAGGAGTAGCGGAGCTATAGAACTGTAAAGATACTTTAGGTATATATATATATATATATATATATATATATATATAGTTTTTACTGGATGTTTCGATAGGCAGCGATTGATGCATGTATAGGTTGATTTTTCAGAAAGGAGGAGATTAAATTCTTTCATAAGGAATTCAAAATTTTTATGTAGTTTTTTAACACAAATATCTTGTATTGTGTGTAGCCATTATGTTTCCAATTTGAAATATCTATGCTAGGCATTACAACTTCTAATGCTGGTGTAAGTATAGGAAGAGGACTTATTCAAAGAGGATCTACAGGCATGGAGGTTAAGGATTTCTAGGCTTCAATTGAGGTTCGTATAGTTAGCGTTGTTTTACTAGTGGGAATCCTTTGCCACGAGCTTGCTAGTAGTATGGCCCTTAACATTTTGTATCAACGTCCACTATAAAGCAATGTTTAAGTTGGTCTAATAATGATGCTTTGTGATAGTCCCTAATGTCAACAAATCCCATTCCTTCTATTTTTTTGTGTTTGATTACTATATTATGTGAGCATCTAGGTCTCATACTTCCCCAGACTTATTTTTTTAAGCATGGATTGTAGTTTTGTTAGATATGAAGATTTAATTGGGATTGGAATTGATCTAAATAGATATAAAATCTGTGGCAATATGAACATTTGAAAGGCGGACAGTCTGCCAGACCAGAATAGTTCATGTTTAGCCATTTGATTAAGGTGGATTTGAATTTAGAGTAATTGAGAGTTAATAGGTCAGAGGTTTTGTTTGTCAACAATATTCCAAGATAAGGAATGGCTTCATTTTCCCAGATGTAGGGAAATTTGTTTTGGAGGTGCATTTTTAGAATGTGATCTACACCCAGATTTAGAATGTTAGATTTGGATGCATTTATTTTGTAATGTGAAATATTACTGAATTGTATGAGAGTTTGTTGAATTGCTGCTAAAGAAGTAGAGGGATTAGTTAGCATTAAAATGATGTAATCTGTGGTGGTTTTTACCTGTATAGAAGCCATGTATATCTGGATTGTTTCTTATAGTTTCAGAAAGAGGTTCAATTGATAGGTTAAAAATTAGTGGCGACAGTGGACATCTTTGTCTGGTACCATTCATAATTAAGAATGGTTTGAATAACATGTTAGACTTGGGCAGAAGGACTTGAGTAAAGTGCTGAAATAGCATTAATAATTGTTCCTGAAAATCCAAATTTATGCAGTACTTGGAACATGTATCACAAGTGTAATAAAAGCGCCACACCCTTAATACTTTAAAGCAGCAATTCCACCTAAAAGAAACCAAATAAATTTCTTAGTGCTATAACTTAAATAAAGGATTGCGCTAAAACCACAAACTATTCCTAATTTAGTGTAAAAACATTAGTGCAAAAGATATATATATCTATTCTCAATTAATATCAAAAAATATCAAAATTATGTGCAAAACTATTTTTTAGTGCATAAGTAATTTAAATAATTACTTCTGAATTTCTTCAAATGTCCAAACAAATCCTTTTCAAATTCAGGTGCTGTAGTGAGTGTGCGGGGAACAGTCTACTGCCCCTTGAAGATGTCATTCATGACGAAACTAGTAGGGCTTGGCTTGCTGGATGCTGACGTCTGTGGAGAGGATTGAGTCACGAGCGCTGTAGTGAGTGTGCGGGGAACAGGAGACTGTTATACCATTTGCTGTTTTATGCTGTTATACTGGTGTCGGTGAAGACACCCTTTTTGTGAGTGTAAATCTTTATTAAATTGTTGGATACTTTTATAAAAAAACTGGCTGCACCATGATTTTTTCTTTCATTCCCAAACATGACCTCGGTGGAGAGATATAAAAAGAGAGAGTGATATAATGCTCCTGGAACCATGATATTGAGTGGTGGATACCTACCTTATGGATGATTGTGTAGCTATTGATCATCACACCTGAGAAGTTGATTCATTGCATCTGCTCCCAGAGCAAAAAGTGTTTTTTGCTGATCTAGAGATTGTTCAGCATGGAGCTCTGGTGAGTTACCCAACTTTACTTTGGTGGTGGATTTTGGCACGATTTATTTGAGAGCACCTGAATTTGAAAAGGATTTGTTTGGACATTTGAATAAATTCAGAATTGGACAATTTTTATATTCACAAATTTAATTATTTAAATTACTAAAGCACTAAAAAATAGTTTTGCACATAATTTTGATATTTTTTGATATTAATTGAGAATAGATATATATATCTTTTGCAGTAATGTTTTTACACTAAATTAGGAATAATTTGTGGTTTTAGCGCATTCCTTTATTTAAACTTGGAACATGTATGTCCAGTGTATCCTATCAAAAGCCTTTTCAGCATCCAGAGCAAGTAATAAGGAGGGAAATTTTTGTGAGTCTGTGTAATGAATTATGTTGATTAGTCTCTGGGTTGTGTTAGCTGTTTGTCTACCTTTTAGTAAAGCCTAACTGATCAGGTTTGATGAAATCTGGGAGTATATTGGCCAGTCTGCACACTATAATTTTAGCGTAGACTTAATATCAGTATTTAATAAAGAAATAGGTCTGAAATTGTGTGGGTTGTCTGGATCTTTACCTGATTTGGGGATTGTTACAATTAATGTTTGTAGCATTTCGAAAGGTAATGAGGCAGAAGAAAATGCGTCAGTATATAGTTGATTTAGATGAGGTATTTTTGAAAATTTTATAGTATTCGCTGGAAAAACCATCTGGTCCCAGACCATTGCCATTGGGTAGTTTTTCTATTGTTCTGTTTATTTCATTTATTGTGATAGGGGAGTTTAAGATACTTAACCTCCCTAGCGGTATGATTATTTCAGATTTTTGGTGCTGAAAGCGGTACCATTATTTTGCATGGAAATATGCAGTTTTTTTATTGTAGGCCTGTAATTTTTAGTAATAACACTGAAATCTGTCCGAACAAGAGTCTATTAAACATCCCGGGTATGATAAAATTTGAAACACGAAATCATAAATTATAATTGAATAAATAACCATAAAAAATAATAATATAATAATAATACAATTAATTCAATAATATAATCAAACCGAAAACACTGAAATTTGAAATATAGTGCCAAGTTCGCACATCGCTGAGCAAAGTCGCAAAATCGTTTTCAGTGTCTGACGACGAATTTCCCCACGAATCATTATCACTCAATTCTGCAAGTGGTTCTGATTTACTATCGCTGTTCTGTAGCTGATCTAAACCCGCTTTTGACCTAAAGGGACGTTTTTTGGACGCCATGGACGTTTCTCAGTTTCCAGGCAGAAAAAACAGACAAAATGCAGGCAGGGCACAGGACAAAGCACTAGGGACAATATGTATGTGAAATGGGTTGAAACAGCAATGTTTTACTATGAAAAATGTGTTTTAAAAAAAATGACATTTTTAAAATTTTCAAATTTCCCACCGCAGGTGGCACCCGTACGTCCCGACGTCACAGGGACCGGAACACAGAAGCCGGATGCCAGCATCAGCCGGAGGAGATGGCCGGGGACGCTGCAGGGGACACATCGCGGGAACGAAGGACAAGGTAAGCTCTGCAGGGACTCCCTATGCAGCGCCGCATGGTAAGCCAGAGTGTAGCTCAGGGTTACAGCTTTTGGCACTGACATTTTACCCAGAGCTACACTCGGGAATACCGCTAGGGAGGTTAATTGTGATTTCAAAAGAGTGGGTTAGCAAGTTTGTGATAAAACTGCTTGCATGTTTTCCATAGCAGGATGGAGAGTGGATTTGTCTTGATTTAGGTTATAAAGCGAATCATAGTAACTAGCAAATGAAGTTGCTATTTCCTGAGGATTATTGATTTTAGTTTTATCTTTTGGGGTGATAAGATTTGGTATTTTAGTTCTAGTATGCAGGAATTTAATTTTATTCGCTAGGTATTTCTCTGCTTTGTTTCCAATAGAATTGTAGTTGAGTTTTAATCTTTGTGTACTTCTATCAAATTGGTACATTAGTAAGAAGCGTATATTTGAGGTGGAGAGTATATTGATATATAGTATATTATATTATATACTGTATATAGTATATTGGTGGTTTGATTGATTTGAGCTTTATTTTGCGTTTCTAGTTTGCGAATATCCTGTAGTAAGTCATTAAGCTGTTTATTTCTTTGCTTTTTAGCTTTAGCGTACATTTGTAAAATTATACCACGTATATATGTTTTGTGAGTGGTCCAAAGGGTGCCACAGTTTGATACACATTGCAAATTTATATGGAAGAACTCCTCAAGATGTTTTTAAAGTATCAAGTTATTGTTGGGGATTTTTTTAATGGACCAATTTATGCGCCAGAGATTGTGTGGTTTCAATAAGTGGTTATCCGAAATATTAATTGAAACTGGCTCATGTCATTGTATGTAAGGGGGAGGTTATTGTATGTGGGGGGGGTGATTGTATGTGAAGGGGGCTCATTGTATGCGAGGGAGGTGTGACTGTTTATAGGGAGTCATTGTATGTGTATGTGGGGAGGAGTCACTGCATGTGTGTGGGAGGAGTCATTGTGTATGGGGGTCGTATGTGAAGGGGAGGGTTATTGAATATGGGGGGGGCATTGTAAGTGAGTGGGAGGAGTCATTGTATATGGGGGGATCATTGTATGTGCGGCGGAGTCATTGTATGTAAGCGGTATCCTCTCTATAGATGGATCTTGGCGGGCTGAGCAGGGAAGGGCGGAGATGGGATCTGTCTATGGACAGGCTGGTTGTGGTGTAGCTGATCCATTCATCCATTGATTTCAGTACAACCAGAGTGTTGGAATTTTTTTTACATGCAATCACTGCCGATGGCTATAGCCGGCAGCAGTGATCATTATATTCTGCTGGTGGGGAAGACGGCAGAGGTAGTGTCCCAGCGGAGGTGGCATCTCGTCAGAAGTAGTGTCTCAGTAGGTTCTGCATTGGAGCTGGCTGACTCTCATGAAGATTGGGAAGTGGGCAGACATTGGATCAGCTGTTCTTGCACCATCACAGGCTGGTGTCCTCCTCGGACAAGATGGGTAGGAAGCTTTGTTGGTTCTCAGAGTTCCTGGGGTCATCTGGGGCAGAATCTCTGCTGTCAGTGGGGTGTAGAACGTAATGATGATGGCCAGTTCTGGTCATCTAGCAGGCAGAGTCAGCCCAGCATCTGAAACTTCTCACACTTCAAGAAATAGGAAATGGCCAGTAGTTGGGTTTGGGATTGGAGCGGGCTCTAGTGGTCACCTCTACGGTCCATTAGAAGAAATGGGTTGTCCGATTCTCATGCCCTTCACTTCTGAGAGTGGCTGTGATCTCATGTGTCATCTGGTTTCACCGGAAGCACTTGTATGAGTGGGCAGGTGTCAGTCTGACCTCAGGTGGTGGGCTCAGAGAGGACGGGGAGGCCGGTATGGTAAGAGCTGGTGTTGGTTCAGCTTAAGTCATCTCCTGCAACAGGAAGGTCTGTGCTTTTTGGGCACAGCAACGCCATGTTGGAGCAGCTGAGGGCAGGCCCCTTACATCTTTTTCTGGAGTCCCTGCTAGTGCTGCCTGCTTCTCCTCTCTTGCATGTGCCCCTATACTAAGCCATGTACGAAGGATACACACATGCACTCTCGCTACAGAACCGGGCTGTGTGCATCCATAGACACACACAGTGCGGCTCGACAGCTATTTGTGGCTGATAATTTTTCGGGAGCTGATATACCAGTGCATCCTTAGTAAAAACCCTTTCAGCTTCAGAACCACTTGTCACTTTCAGGAGCAGATATTCAGGGACAGCTGGGTTATATTGCTGCATACAGGCAAGTCGTACACTGGCAAACAAAAAAGTGTCAGTAAGGCAAGGTAACCCCTCCCACTCCTAGCATGCCTCAGTTTTTTGCTAGTGACTTGCTATCTCTTCTCCTCTGGAGTAAAGAATCACTATTTCACTTTTATATGAAGACATTTTTCTACTAGCAAGATTCTTTGTTTACCGGAGAGCCAAGAGTGTTCATGGATATAGTTTCTGGATTGTCCGATCTTCGGCCTTCAAAGCTGTACCTGGACTCTGCTGTGAGTAAGACGCAGGCCTAACCTGTAATGTTCCCTGATCCTTGAACCTTTCTTTTGAAGGGTCACCTGGCCTGAAGCCGATCAGATATTGGCTGAGGGGAGGCAATATCTTGTTCTTAGCCCGTGTGCCATACACCATCCAGGCGTGGTCAGTTGGCTGGAGATTTTCCTGGTTGTTAGTGTCTGGACTCTGGAGAGTGGTCTCTTCACCCAGAGGCATTTCAACATCTCTGTTGCAGGTGGCGAACTCCAGATGTTGCTCCTTATTTGTCAAAGTATAACAGCAAACTGAGAAAGTTTGTCTCCAGAGGCAGAGATAATCTAGCAGTGGCAGTAGATTCTCCAGTGATTTCATGGGATTAATTCAACATCATCTGCGCTTTTTCTTCTTTGAAGTTCCTTCCTCAGTAGAATCGAGAGGGAGGGCATCCCAGTGATCCTTGTTGCATCCGTCTGGCTCAGAAGACTATTACTTGGGCCTCATCAGATTCCTGTCAGACTTTCCATGAGCTCACCCAGATTGCCCTAACCTTGTGCGCCAAGGACTGGTTTACCAACCTACCTCACAGTCGCTGGTTTTGGTGGTTTGTCTGTTGAAGTCCAGGGCTAAGGAAATGTGGATCTTTATACAATTCTATAAACTAGGAAAGTCCCTGCTAGCAAGGTGTACCATCATACATGGAAACTTTACATGGTGTAAGGCAAGGAGACTGAATCCTAAGAAGTACTCTGTGGGATGTGGTTTGACATTCTTCTAAACTGGTACAAAATCTTAACTACTATTGTAGGCCAGATCTCAGCCCTAGTGATTCCCATCCAGCAGCTGATTGCTTCTCATTCTTTGATGAAGGCATTTGTAAAGTCTACAGGCTTGGAAAAGTTTGTGTGTAAATGGATAGAAAACTGGCTAAAAGATCGTATTCAGAGAGTAGTGGTTAATGATTCATACTCTGAATGGTCTAGGGTTGCCAGTGGTGTACGCCAAGGCTCAGTGTTGGGACACTTACTTTTTAATATATTTATAAACGATATAGGATCTGGGATTAAAAATTCCATTTCAGTCTTTGTAGATGACACCAAGCTGTGCCGTGGAATAACGTCCTTACAGGATGTCTTCAACTTAAAAGCTGACCTCAATGCACTGTTTAATTGGGCAACTATGTGACAAATGAGGTTTAATGTTGATAAATGTAAGGTTCTGCACTTGGGGGCTAAGAATATGCATGCATCATACATACTAGGGGGAGTACAACTGAGGGAATCAATGGTGGAGAAGGATCTGGGGGTTCTGGTAGATCACAAGCTTAATAATGGCATGCAATGCCAAGCTGCGGTTTTTAAAGCGAGCAAAATCCTCTCTTGTATGAAAAGATGTATAGACTCCACAGAAAGAGATATCATTTCCCCAGATACAAATCATTAGTAAGACCTCATCTGGCATACACAGTTCAGTTTTGGGCACCAATTCACAAAAAAAACATTGGGGAACTGGAGAAAGTACAGAGAAGGGCAACCAAACTGATACGAGGCATGGAGGAGATCAGCAATGAAGAAAGATTAGAGGAACTGAATTTATTCTCTCTTGAGAAGAGGAGATTAAGGGGGGGTATGATCAACATGTATAAATACATCAGTGGTTCATATAGTGAACTCGGTGTAGAGTTATTCACCCTGAGGTAATCACAGAGGACAAGGGGGCACTCCTTACGTCTGGAGGAAAAGAAATTGAATCTCCAAACAAAGAAAGGTTTCTTCACAGTAAGAGCTGTAAAAAATGTGGAATAGACTCCCTCAAGAGTTGTTTCTGGCCAGCTCAGTGGATTGCTTTAAAAAAGGCCTGGATTATTTCCTAGATACACAGAATATAACTGGATACTAACATTTATAGGTAAAGTTGATCCAGGGAATATCCGATTACCTCTCGGGGGATCAAGAAGGAATTTTTTCCCCTGCAGGAGCAAAATGGTCCATGCTTTGCTGGGGTTTTTTTTGCCTTCCTCAGGATCAACTGTTCCTCTGGATCAATTTTCATGTACACTAATGGTACAACTAGGCCCCAATACTAGCCAGCTGAACAGTTACAGCTGAAACACAGAGACATTAACCAATTGCTTCTGCTACGAGGTGCCTCTCAGGGGACATTGCACAATATCCTAGCCACTCTCATACAGCGCACTCTAGACTAGTTATAATACTATTATTTATATTGTAATTATGGGTTAAATGCATTGTTTATTGCTGACTTTGATGATTATTGAGTTAATTCCAATCTAGTGGTACAGAACTCTATTCCAAGTTACCTTGGCGTAGTGATTATACTGTCTAACTGGCGGCCCTCCAGTTGTTGTGAAACTACAAGTCCCATCATGCCCCAGCCTTTGGGAGTCATGCTTGTAACTGTTAGTCTTGCAATGCCTTATGGGACTTGTAGTTTGGCAACAGCTGGAGGGCAGCCAGTTTGACACCCGTGGTCTAGCAGATTGTGCCTGAACCTACCTATGTGCTCATTTATGCTCAAACCACCATTTTTTCGAACCCGTACCAATGCATTGAGTTCATTTACCACTGAACAATCTTGTGTCTATTTCCTGGTGCTAATTCACAGCCAAGTTAAAGGTACCTGTACTTGTGTTCTTATAAGTGCTTGCAGTAACTTTCAATCAAAAAGGTGTGTCAGAGGGGCTGAGGTTGTTTTTGGAATCAAGGGGCACAACAGAGAACCCAAATTACCAAGCGGCACCTGTGGGAGTAGTGCTACACATGCGAGGAATTTTCTCACACAGACTTAAGTCTTAATGGAATGCTCACGTAAGGTAATGTCATTTTATATACAGCATGTGGTTAAGAAGAATGAAGCATGTTTTCTCCACCAGATTTTATTTAGTATAATGAATGCATATATTTCAATTTGCTAAGTTGAAACTTTAGAAAGCATGCATTTTTTTTTCATGCAAAGAATTCTGTTCTTCTTGGTGTGTTTAAAAACTGAACACCCATTTATTGTTTTCAACATCCAGAAGTATACTTATTCAAGTTTCGTCCTTTGCAATGTTTAGTCCAGCCATACCTGCAAGTCAGAAATACATATAAATTATAAATGTATCCATCATTCTTTAATCACTCTGAACTTTGTTGCCATCTCATTTACATTTCTTTCCTTATTGCCAGAATCTGTTTAAAGAGAACCAGTCACCAATGGGTATTGGTAATACTTTTAATTTTCACTCTTGAGGTGCTACAGAAATCCAGGCCTATCTTTATAAGGACTTGGGAAAAAAATTAACAACAAAACACACAAACCGTATCAGAAAGGTAAAAATTATTGTAAATTATACAAAAAATATAAAAGGCTGATTTTGATTTAAAAATATCTGACTATGTTTGATTAAAAAATGAGTTTTGTATATTGGATTTTGTAATCCCTCCTTTAGTTATTATTCCAATATTGTCCCTGCCTTCTGGTTCCAGTGACATGTCTTCTATGGATTTCGCAGACAAAAAAAATGAATGAACATAACTCTGATGGGGGTCACAGATAGGATATACACCGATCAACCATAATATTATGACCACCAACCATAACATATCATAACACCCACCTAATATTGAGTAAGTCCCCTTTTGCCACCAAAACATCCCACACCTTGTCAAGGTATGGACTCTACTAGACCTCTGAAGGTATGCTGTGATTTCTGCCTCCATCAACTTGCCTTCTTTCCATAGTTCATCCTGATGCCATCTCTTCCCCAGGTAAACAATGCACATGCACCCTACCAGCCACATGAGGTAAAAGAAAACATGATTTATCCCACCAGGCCATCTTCTTTCATTGCTCCGTTGTCCAGTTCTGATGCTCATCTGCCCATTGTAGGCACTATTGGCTGTGGATATGGGTCAGCATAGGCACCCTGATTGGTCTGTGGCTACACAGCCTCATAAATAACAAACTGAAGTGCATTCTGTCTTCTTTCTATAGAAACCAGCATTAACTTTTTCAGTAATTTGAGCTCCATTTACTCTTCTATTGGATCGGACCACAAGGGCAGCCTTCATTTTCAACATGCATCAATAAGAATTGGCCTTGCTGCTGGTTCAGTTTTTCCTTCCTTGGACCACTTATGGTAGGTCTTGGACATTTCAGACCGGGAACAAACCACAAGAGCTGCTGTTTTGTTGTTATTCTGACCCAGTCTTCTAGCCGTTACAATTTGGCCCTTGTCAAAGTCACTCAAATCCTTACGCTTGTCCATTTTATTCTTCTTTCAACACATTAACTTCAAGGACAACATGTTCACTTGCCTAATTTATCCCACCCACTTTTAGATGCCATGTAATGAGATAATCAATGTTATTCACTTTACCTGTCAGTCGTCATAATGTTATAGCTGATTGGTGTATATTTGCAATTGGGTGTATCTGAGACCTTGTCAGGTGGTCTGAATTGTGTGCATCCCCATCAGAGAGATATTTCCTCTCACCAAGAAGAAACCTGCTATCTAACTAAAAGAAAGTTCTGAGTTCCACTTTAGGGGACATATTTATTAACAGTCAACCTGCCATTCACAAGTCAATGCAAGCTAATCTTCTGGGTACTTGTGTTTTACATTAGTGAATGCTTGGTGAAAGTCTCATTCACTGTTCTCTGAATATGTCCCGAAATGTTAGACATGTTTCAATAAATCATTTTGCTGCCTATCAGGGTAGAAATATGGAAAAATTTACTTCTGTAACCTGTACATAATGAACCTTTGGTGCCCTCTTTTGTTCAATCACTACACAGAGTTACTTGAAAGGGCAAAGCTATTCACCATTTCCGAACCATACATTCCTGGACTTTGGGTGGTTGTACTGGGATGATGCCTGCAGCTACATCATGCATTATCCCGTTACCGGTTTTTAGAGTCAACAGTCGGCTCTCTTCTAATAGCAATCAAAGATGATAACTTTCCGCTTGATTGCTATTACAAGCAGTGGGAAGAGATGCACCACCACCGCCTTCCGCAGTTTGCTCAAGCTCTCCCATCCCACCAGAAGCAACAGCTGGTCGGAGAGCCAAATAAATCTAGGATCGGCTTTGATCGTTTCTCTACTATAGTAATCCGGAATCAATGACCTGACATCACTTCTGGTTTACTCGGATGTCAATGGCACCATTTTTTAAAAATCAGCAGCATTCGAAAACACCAATCTTGGGGCTTTAAATGCTTTTAATGGCAGAGGAGGGATTTGGGGTCTCATAAACCCCAGATCCTTCCATAAAGAGTACCTGTCACATGCTTATTGCTGTCACAAGGATGTTTACATTCCTTGTGACAGCAATAAAACTGATCGAAAAAAAAATTAAAGCAACAGTGTAAAAATGAAAAATCAATGTTCCCCTGTCCCCCTGTGCTTGCCTGCAAATGTGAAAGCACACTTCGGTCATGAAAGCATGCACGCAAACAGGGATTGTCCTACACATGAGGTACAGTGCCTTAAAAAAGTATTCATACCCCTTGGAATTTTCCACATTTTGTCATGTTACAACCAAAAACGTAAATGTATTTTATTAGGATTTTGTGTGATAGACCAACACAAAGTGGCACATAATTGTGAAGTGGAAGGAAAATGATAAATGATTTTCAAAATTTTTTACAAATAAATACGTGAAAAGTGTGGCGTGCATTTGTATTCAGCCCCCCTGAGTCAATACTTTGTAGAACCACCTTTCGCTGCAATTACAGCTGCAAGTCTTTTTGGGGATGTCTCTACCAGCTTTGCACATCTAGAGAGGGACATTTTTGCCCATTCTTCTTTGAAAAATAGCTCAAGTTCTGTCAGATTGGATGGAGAGCGTCTGTGAACAGCAATTGTCAAGTCTTAACTTAAATAAAGGAATGCGCTAAAACCACAAACTATTCCTAATTTAGTGTAGAAACATTAGTGCAAAAGATATATCTATTCTCAATTAATATAAAAAAATATCAAAATTATGTGCAAAACTACTTTTTAGTGCATAAGTAATTTAATAATTAAATTTGTGAATATAAAAAAATGTCCAATTCTGAATTTCAAATGTCCAAACAAATCCTTTTCAAATTCAGGTGCTCTCAAAGAAATTGTGCCAAAATCCACCACCAAAGTAAAGTTGGGTAACTCACCAGAGCTCCATGCTGATCAATCTCTAGATCAGCAAAAAACTTGAGAAAATTGAGTCACGAGCACTGTAGTGAGTGTGCGGGGAACAGGAGACTGTTATACCATTTGCTGTTTTATGCTGTTATACTGGTGTCGGTGAAGACACCCTTTTTGTGAGTGTAAATCTTTATTAAATTGCTGGATACTTTTATAAAAAACTGGCTGCACCATGATTTTCTCTTTCATTCCCAAACATGACCTCGGTGGAGAGATATAAAAAGAGAGAGTGATATAAGGCTCCTGGAACTATTATATTGAGTGGTGGATACCTACCTTATGGATTATTGTGTAGCTATTGATCATCACACCTGAGAAGTTGATTCATTGCATCTGCTCCCAGAGCAAAAAGCGTTTTTTGCTGATCTTGAGATTGATCAGCATGGAGCTCTGGTGAGTTACCCAACTTTACTTTGGTGGTGGATTTTGGCACAATTTCTTTGAGAGCACCTGAATTTGAAAAGGATTTGTTTGGACATTTGAAGAAATTCAGAATTGGACATTTTTTTATATTCACAAATTTAATTATTTAAATTACTTATGCACTAAAAAATAGTTTTGCACATAATTTTGATATTTTTTTATATTAATTGAGAATAGATATATCTTTTGCACTAATGTTTCTACACTAAATTAGGAATAGTTTGTGGTTTTAGCGCATTCCTTTATTTAAGTTATAGCACTAAGAAATTTATTTGGTTTTTTTGAGGTGGAATTGCTGCTTTAAAGTATTAAGGGTGTGGCGCTTTTATTACACTTGTGAAATTGTCAAGTCTTGCCACAGATTCTCAATTGAATTTAAGTCTGTTTAGGGTCGTTGTCCTGCTTGAAGGTGAACCTCCACCACAGTCTCAAGTCTTTTGCAGACTCTAACAGGTTTTCTTCTAAGATTGCCTTGTGTTTGGCTCCATCCATCTTCCCATCAACTCTGACCAGCTTCCCTGTCCCTGCTGAAGAAAAGTATCCCCACAACATGATGCTGGCACCACCATGTTTCACAGTGGAGATGGTGTGTTCAGAGTAATGTGCAATGTTAGTTTTCCGCCACATAGCGTTAAGCTTTTAGGTCAAAAAGTTCAATTTTGGTCTCATCTGACCAGAGCACCTTCTTCCACATGTTTGCGGTGTCCCCCACATGGCTTCTCACAAACTGCAAATGGGACTTCTTATGGCTTTCTTTCAACAATGGCTTTCTTTTTGCCACTCTTCCCTAAAGACCAGATTTGTGGAGTGCACGACTAATAGTTGTCCTGTGGACAGATTCTCTTCCCCGAGCTGTGGATCTCTGCAGCTCCTCCAGAGTTACCATGGGCCTCTTGGCTGCTTCTCCGATTAATGCTCTCCTTGCCCGGCCTGTCATTTTAGGTGGATGGCCATGTCTTGGTAGGTTTGCAGTTGTGCCATACTCTTTCCATTTTCGGATGATGGATTGAACAGTGCTCCATGAGATTTTCAAAGCTTGGGATATTTTTTTATAACCTAATCCTGCTTTAAACTTCTCCACAACTTTATCCCTGACCTTGCCGGTGCATTCCTTGGCCTTCATGATGCTGTTTGTTCACTAATGTTCTCTAACAAACTTCTGAGGGCTTCACAGAACAGTTGTATTTATACTCAGATTAAATTACACACAGGTGGACTCTATATACTAATTAGGTGACTTCTGAAAGCAATTGGTTCCACTAGATTTTAGTTAGGGGTATCAGAGTAAAGGGGGCTGAATACAAATGAACGCCAGACTTTTCAGATATTTATTTGTAAGAAAACCATTTATCATTTTCCTTCCACTTCACAATTATGTGCCACTTTGTGTTGGTCTATCACATAAAATCCCAATAAAATACATTTATGTTTTCAGTTGTAACATGACAAAATGTGGAGAATTTCAAGGGGTATGAATATTTTTTCAAGGTACTGTATCACCGTGAATGTCAGGTCATGAGCAGTAATTCTAGCACCAGACCTCCTCTGTAAATCTAAGTGGTAACCTGTAAAAGCTTTTAAAACTTCACCTATGGATAGTAAAATGTATGTCGTTTGTTGGTGTTGCACGGGAGTGCACAATTTAAAAGTGTGACATGTCATGTATCTATTTACTCAGCATAACATATTTTACAATAAAATTGGGTTATGTATTGTGTTTTTTTGCATCAATATTCAAAGAAGCGTATTTTTTCCCAAAACATTGTGTTTGAAAAACTACTGTGCAAATACCGTGTGACATAAAAATGACAAAACCCAGTTTATCCTCTAGGGTCCCTGCTTTAAAAAAAATATATACTGTTTGGGGATTCTAAGTAATTTTCTGGAAAAAAATTATTTGATTTGTAAACAAAAAGTACCAGAAAAGGCCTGGTCTGGAAGTGTGCATTATCTGGCAGGCATGCCTAACAGCTGCTGTTGATGCCACTGTGAGCTTCCTTCTGCAGGTAAATCTCTAGACAAACAAATACGGGTAATAATCGCAAGAAGGAATGAATTCTGAGCTGTTTAAAGCTACTGTAGGTGTCTTTCCAAACCCTCTCCACAGTAACATTTATAATAAGTATTGCCAATGTGTTGTCTCTTCCAGTATATTCAGAACTCCGTCACTTACCAAGGTGTAAGACTCGCAGCTTGTTGAGCAATTTTCTTTGCACATTGATTATCATCATCTAAGTCATCATCTAGAAATTCTAAGGGAATAAAAAAAGATTGTCAGAATCAAACTGTCTTTTCCCATCTATAAATTGGGAAATAGTACCCCCGTAGAGGTGCTTCAGAAATAATACCCTACAACTCATGAACAAAACCACCTGGTCAGCTACAGCATGTTTTATTGGTGCTGATTAGAGATGAGCGAAGTATTCAAAAATTCGATTCGACTGATTCGGCGAATTCGTAGAAAAAATTCGATTCGAGTCGAATATATTCGCTGTGAATTTAACTTAAAAAAGGGTGTTTCTAGGCTTCAGAGAGACTTAATATTAGTGCTGAACACTGTACCTTTAATTTAAATGCCCTTGGAGTCTGCTGGGGAAGAGAAATAATACTGTCAGGCAGTATGACATGCAGATGAGTGCCGTCGATCTTAGAATCACCGCACACTTCACTCATTTGGCCAGTCACGGGGCCAAAACCAGAGTGTGGAGCCACAGTGTGGCGGTGGAGGCAGCAGCAATGGGAGGCCATGCAGCACCCTATGACAAAAATGGAAACCACCAGCAGTGTGAGGAGACCTGAAAGTGGCACATGGCAGAGTGTGGCGATAGAGACAGCAGCAATGGGAGGCCGTACAGGGACCCATGACACACTCTGGACCTGGCAGCAGCATGAGGAGGCGGTGCAGGGGCCCATGGCAGATTACGGGCCTGGCAGCAGCATGAGGAGTCGGTAGGGGGGCCCATGGCAGATTACAGGCCTGGCAGCAGCAATGGGAGGCCGTACAGGGACCCATGACACAATCTGGACCTGGCAGCAGCATGGGGAGGCGGTACAGGGGCCCATGACAGATTACGGGCCTGGCAGCAGCATTTGGAGTCGGTACGGGGGCCCATGACACACTCTGGACCTGGCAGCAGCATGAGGAGGCGGTACAGGGGCGCATGACAGATTACAAGCCTGGCAGCAGCAACTTGGACAGGAGGACGTTCAGTTTCTGCACCGTCTGGTGCGTGCTCGCAAACTGTTGTCTCTTGGAAACGGATTCCAAGAAAGACTGCTGACGGAATCCGTGAAGAGGAGTAGCAGGAGAAGGAGCATCTGAACGAGCGGAATATGCCAACAAGCGACAACAGGGGCCCATGACAGATTACGGGCCTGGCAGCAGCATGAGGAGGCGGTATAGGGGCCCATGGCAGATTAGGGGCCTGGCAGCAGCTATGGGAGGCCCGTAATCTGCCAGCACCCTATGACAAAAAATGGAATACACCAGCAGTGTGAGGAGACCTGAAAGTGGCACATGGCAGAGTGTGGCGATGGAGACAGCAGCAATGGGAGGCCGTACAAGGACCCATGAGAGACTCTGGACTTGGCAGCAGCATGAGGAGGCGGTATAGGGGCCCATGGCAGATTAGGGGCCTGGCAGCAGCTATGGGAGGCCCGTAATCTGCCAGCACCCTATGACAAAAAATGGAACACACCAGCAGTGTGAGGAGACCTGAAAGTGGCACATGTTTGGGGCATGATTCATGGCGGATTTAGTCAGTTGTGTCAGGAACTGGTGGTTTGAAATCCAGACTAATCCACGCCTGATTCATTTTCACAAACGTCAGTCTCTCCACACTTTGGGTGGACAGTCGTGTCCTCCGCGGAGTTGCAATACCTCCTGCCGCACTAAACACGCGCTCCGATGCCACGCTACTGGCCGGGCATGACAGCCTTTCAAGGGCAAATTCAGCTAGTTGGGGCCAAAGGTCAAGTTTCGTTGCCCAGTAGTCAAGGGGATTGTCTACCTCGGTTGGCAGGGTGCTGTCCAAGTAGGCCTAAGCCTGTTGTTTGAGGTCCTGCTCCAGGTCCACCTGATGCTGCTGCTGCTGCTGCTGCTGCGGCTGGTTAGTAGTTTCCTCACTGCGCTGGTGAAGAAAGCTACTCATCATCGACTGCAGACTGAGGCAGCCGCTGCTGGTGGAGCTGCCACTGCTCCTACCACCCCACCCCTCCCCTGCTGCCATGGCAGCGGAACGCGAGCGCACAGGGCCCACAGTGTCTGAGGATGGACGTTGGCGCAGACAGGCAGAGACCAGCTGACTACATAGGTGGTTTTTATAGTACGTTATTTTGGCCTCCCTCTCAGCAGGTGTGAAAAAGGCCACCATTTTGGAACGGTAGCGAGGGTCCAACAAGGTGGACAGCCAAAAGTCATCCCTCTGTCTGATGGTTATTATTCGGCTGTCGCTACGCAAGCAACCGAGCATGCTATGGGCCATTTGTGCCAAGGAATGCGAGGGACTCCCTGCCTCCATCTCCACAGCATACTGCCACGGTGCGTCTGGGTCCTCTGTCTCCTCCTCCTCCTCCTCCTCTACCAGATGCTCCTGCTCCTCCACTCCTGTCCGCTGAGTGGAAAAACCACCCATTTCACTCAATAATTCCTGAGCACCAATGTCCTCCTCTACCTCCTCCTCTTCTTCCTGTCCTGCCCCCACAGGGGTCATGTGGCGTTGAGATCTGTGCGCCACGTCTACCGCACCCTGACCAGCCATTGTTAACAGCATTTGTTCCAGGACGTGCAACAGAGGAATGACGTCGTTCATCCCATAGTCCTGCCGACTCACGAATAGCGTGGCCTCCTCAAAGGGCCTGAGCAAGCGCAGGTGTCACGCATGAGCTGCCAATGGCTGACATCTAAGTTACACAGGGAATACCTTTATCCGCTTTTAACATCAGGAAATCTGTGATGGCCTTTTGCTGTTCGTAAAGGCGGTCTAACATATGTAGGGTTGAATTCCACCTTGTTGCAACGTCACAGCATGAGGAGTCGGTATAGGGGCCCATGGCAGATTAGGGGCCTGGCAGCAGCTATGGGAGGCCCGTAATCTGCCAGCACCCTATGTCAAAAAATTATACACACCAGCAGTGTGTGAGGAGACCTGAAAGTGGCACATGGCAGAGTGTGGCGATGGAGACAGCAGCAATGGGAGGCCGTACAGGGACCCATGACAGACTCTGGACCTGGCAGCAGCATGAGGAGGCGGTATATAGGGGCCTATGGCAGATTAGGGGCCTGGCAGCAGCTATAGGAGGCCCATAATCTGCCAGCACCCTATGTCAAAAAAATTCTACACACCAGCAGTGTGAGGAGACCTGAAAGTGGCACATGGCATGAGAGACTCTGGACCTGGCAGCAGCATGAGGAAGCGGTATATAGGGGCCTATGGCAGATTAGGGGCCTGGCAGCAGCTATAGGAGGCCCATAATCTGCCAGCACCCTATGTCAAAAAATTCAACACACCAGCAGTGTGTGAGGAGACCTGAAAGTGGCACATGGCAGAGTGTGGCGATGGAGACAGCAGCAATGGGAGGCCGTACAGGGACCCATGACAGACTCTGGACCTGGCAGCAGCATGAGGAAGCGGTATATAGGGGCCTATGGCAGATTAGGGGCCTGGCAGCAGCAATGGGAGGCCCATAATCTGCCAGCACCCTATGTCAAAAAATTCTACACACCAGCAGTGTGTGAGGAGACCTGAAAGTGGCACATGGCAGAGTGTGGCGATGGAGACAGCAGCAATGGGAGGCCGTACAGGGACCCATGACAGACTCTGGACCTGGCAGCAGCATGAGGAAGCGGTATATAGGGGCCTATGGCAGATTAGGGGCCTGGCAGCAGCTATAGGAGGCCCATAATCTGCCAGCACCCTATGTCAAAAAATTCAACACACCAGCAGTGTGTGAGGAGACCTGAAAGTGGCACATGGCAGAGTGTGGCGATGGAGACAGCAGCAATGGGAGGCCGTACAGGGACCCATGACAGACTCTGGACCTGGCAGCAGCATGAGGAGGCGGTATATAGGGGCCTATGGCAGATTAGGGGCCTGGCAGCAGCTATAGGAGGCCCATAATCTGCCAGCACCCTATGTCAAAAAAATTCTACACACCAGCAGTGTGAGACCTGAAAGTGGCACATGGCATGAGAGACTCTGGACCTTAAAGCAGCATGAGGAAGCGGTATATAGGGGCCTATGGCAGATTAGGGGCCTGGCAGCAGCTATAGGAGGCCCATAATCTGCCAGCACCCTATGTCAAAAAATTCAACACACCAGCAGTGTGTGAGGAGACCTGAAAGTGGCACATGGCAGAGTGTGGCGATGGAGACAGCAGCAATGGGAGGCCGTACAGGGACCCATGAGAGACTCTGGACCTGGCAGCAGCATGAGGAGGCGGTATATAGGGGCCTATGGCAGATTAGGGGCCTGGCAGCAGCTATGGGAGGCCCTTAATCTGCCAGCACCCTATGTCAAAAAATTCTACACACCAGCAGTGTGAGGAGACCTGAAAGTGGCACATGGCATGAGAGACTCTGGACCTGGCAGCAGCATGAGGAAGCGGTATATAGGGGCCTATGGCAGATTAGGGGCCTGGCAGCAGCAATGGGAGGCCCATAATCTGCCAGCACCCTATGTCAAAAAATTCTACACACCAGCAGTGTGTGAGGAGACCTGAAAGTGGCACATGGCAGAGTGTGGCGATGGAGACAGCAGCAATGGGAGGCCGTACAGGGACCCATGAGAGACTCTGGACCTGGCAGCAGCATGAGGAGGCGGTATATAGGGGCCTATGGCAGATTAGGGGCCTGGCAGCAGCTATGGGAGGCCCTTAATCTGCCAGCACCCTATGTCAAAAAATTCTACACACCAGCAGTGTGAGGAGACCTGAAAGTGGCACATGGCATGAGAGACTCTGGACCTGGCAGCAGCATGAGGAAGCGGTATATAGGGGCCTATGGCAGATTAGGGGCCTGGCAGCAGCAATGGGAGGCCCATAATCTGCCAGCACCCTATGTCAAAAAATTCTACACACCAGCAGTGTGTGAGGAGACCTGAAAGTGGCACATGGCAGAGTGTGGCGATGGAGACAGCAGCAATGGGAGGCCGTACAGGGACCCATGACAGACTCTGGACCTGGCAGCAGCATGAGGAGGCGGTATATAGGGGCCCATGGCAGATTAGGGGCCTGGCAGCAGCTATGGGAGGCCCTTAATCTGCCAGCACCCTATGTCAAAAAAATTCTACACACCAGCAGTGTGAGGAGACCTGAAAGTGGCACATGGCATGAGAGACTCTGGACCTGGCAGCAGCATGAGGAAGCGGTATATAGGGGCCTATGGCAGATTAGGGGCCTGGCAGCAGCTATAGGAGGCCCATAATCTGCCAGCACCCTATGTCAAAAAATTCAACACACCAGCAGTGTGTGAGGAGACCTGAAAGTGGCACATGGCAGAGTGTGGCGATGGAGACAGCAGCAATGGGAGGCCGTACAGGGACCCATGACAGACTCTGGACCTGGCAGCAGCATGAGGAGGCGGTATATAGGGGCCTATGGCAGATTAGGGGCCTGGCAGCAGCTATAGGAGGCCCATAATCTGCCAGCACCCTATGTCAAAAAAATTCTACACACCAGCAGTGTGAGGAGACCTGAAAGTGGCACATGGCATGAGAGACTCTGGACCTGGCAGCAGCATGAGGAAGCGGTATATAGGGGCCTATGGCAGATTAGGGGCCTGGCAGCAGCTATAGGAGGCCCATAATCTGCCAGCACCCTATGTCAAAAAATTCAACACACCAGCAGTGTGTGAGGAGACCTGAAAGTGGCACATGGCAGAGTGTGGCGATGGAGACAGCAGCAATGGGAGGCCGTACAGGGACCCATGACAGACTCTGGACCTGGCAGCAGCATGAGGAAGCGGTATATAGGGGCCTATGGCAGATTAGGGGCCTGGCAGCAGCTATAGGAGGCCCATAATCTGCCAGCACCCTATGTCAAAAAATTCAACACACCAGCAGTGTGTGAGGAGACCTGAAAGTGGCACATGGCAGAGTGTGGCGATGGAGACAGCAGCAATGGGAGGCCGTACAGGGACCCATGACAGACTCTGGACCTGGCAGCAGCATGAGGAAGCGGTATATAGGGGCCTATGGCAGATTAGGGGCCTGGCAGCAGCAATGGGAGGCCCATAATCTGCCAGCACCCTATGTCAAAAAATTCTACACACCAGCAGTGTGTGAGGAGACCTGAAAGTGGCACATGGCAGAGTGTGGCGATGGAGACAGCAGCAATGGGAGGCCGTACAGGGACCCATGACAGACTCTGGACCTGGCAGCAGCATGAGGAAGCGGTATATAGGGGCCTATGGCAGATTAGGGGCCTGGCAGCAGCAATGGGAGGCCCATAATCTGCCAGCACCCTATGTCAAAAAATTCTACACACCAGCAGTGTGTGAGGAGACCTGAAAGTGGCACATGGCAGAGTGTGGCGATGGAGACAGCAGCAATGGGAGGCCGTACAGGGACCCATGACAGACTCTGGACCTGGCAGCAGCATGAGGAAGCGGTATATAGGGGCCTATGGCAGATTAGGGGCCTGGCAGCAGCTATAGGAGGCCCATAATCTGCCAGCACCCTATGTCAAAAAATTCAACACACCAGCAGTGTGTGAGGAGACCTGAAAGTGGCACATGGCAGAGTGTGGCGATGGAGACAGCAGCAATGGGAGGCCGTACAGGGACCCATGACAGACTCTGGACCTGGCAGCAGCATGAGGAAGCGGTATATAGGGGCCTATGGCAGATTAGGGGCCTGGCAGCAGCAATGGGAGGCCCATAATCTGCCAGCACCCTATGTCAAAAAATTCTACACACCAGCAGTGTGTGAGGAGACCTGAAAGTGGCACATGGCAGAGTGTGGCGATGGAGACAGCAGCAATGGGAGGCCGTACAGGGACCCATGACAGACTCTGGACCTGGCAGCAGCATGAGGAAGCGGTATATAGGGGCCTATGGCAGATTAGGGGCCTGGCAGCAGCAATGGGAGGCCCATAATCTGCCAGCACCCTATGTCAAAAAATTCTACACACCAGCAGTGTGTGAGGAGACCTGAAAGTGGCACATGGCAGAGTGTGGCGATGGAGACAGCAGCAATGGGAGGCCGTACAGGGACCCATGACAGACTCTGGACCTGGCAGCAGCATGAGGAAGCGGTATATAGGGGCCTATGGCAGATTAGGGGCCTGGCAGCAGCTATAGGAGGCCCATAATCTGCCAGCACCCTATGTCAAAAACTTCAACACACCAGCAGTGTGTGAGGAGACCTGAAAGTGGCACATGGCAGAGTGTGGCGATGGAGACAGCAGCAATGGGAGGCCGTACAGGGACCCATGACAGACTCTGGACCTGGCAGCAGCATGAGGAAGCGGTATATAGGGGCCTATGGCAGATTAGGGGCCTGGCAGCAGCTATAGGAGGCCCATAATCTGCCAGCACCCTATGTCAAAAAATTCTACACACCAGCAGTGTGTGAGGAGACCTCAAAGTGGCACATGGCATGAGACACTGTGGACCTGGCAGCAGCATGAGGAGGCGGTATATAGGGGCCCATGGCAGATTAGGGGCCTGGCAGCAGCTATGGGAGGCCCATAATCTGCCAGCACCCTATGTCAAAAAATTCAACACACCAGCAGTGTGAGGAGACCTGAAAGTGGCACATGGCATGAGAGACTCTGGACCTGGCAGCAGCATGAGGAAGCGGTATATAGGGGCCTATGGCAGATTAGGGGCCTGGCAGCAGCTATAGGAGGCCCATAATCTGCCAGCACCCTATGTCAAAAAATTCTACACACCAGCAGTGTGTGAGGAGACCTCAAAGTGGCACATGTTTGAGGCATGATTCATGGCGGATTTAGTCAGTTGTGTCAGGAACTGGTGGTTTGAAATCCAGACTAATCCACGCCTGATTCATTTTCACAAACGTGAGTCTCTCCACACTTTGGGTGGACAGTCGTGTCCTCCGCGGAGTTACAATACCTCCTGCCGCACTAAACACGCGCTCCGATGCCACGCTACTGGCTGGGCATGACAGCCTTTCAAGGGCAAATTCAGCTAGTTGGGGCCAAAGGTCAAGTTTCGTTGCCCAGTAGTCAAGGGGATTGTCTACCTCGGTTGGCAGGGTGCTGTCCAAGTAGGCCCAAGCCTGTTGTTTGAGGTCCTGCTCCAGGTCCACCTGATGCTGCTGCTGCTGCTGCGGCTGGTTAGTAGTTTCCTCACTGCGCTGGTGAAGAAAGCTACTCATCATCGACTGCAGACTGAGGCAGCTGCTGCTGGTGGAGCTGCCACTGCTCCTACCACCCCACCCCTCCCCTGCTGCCATGGCAGCGGAACGCGAGCGCACAGGGCCCACAGTGTCTGAGGATGGACGTTGGCGCACAAAGGCAGAGACCAACTGACTACATAGGTGGTTTTTATAGTACGTTATTTTGGCCTCCCTCTCAGCAGGTGTGAAAAAGGCCACCATTTTGGAACGGTAGCGAGGGTCCAACAAGGTGGACAGCCAAAAGTCATCCCTCTGTCTGATGGTTATTATTCGGCTGTCGCTACGCAAGCAACCGAGCATGCTATGGGCCATTTGTGCCAAGGAATGCGAGGGACTCCCTGCCTCCATCTCCACAGCATACTGCCACGGTGCGTCTGGGTCCTCTGTCTCCTCCTCCTCCTCCTCTACCAGATGCTCCTGCTCCTCCACTCCTGTCCGCTGAGTGGAAAAACCACCCATTTCACTCAATAATTCCTGAGCACAAATGTCCTCCTCTACCTCCTCCTCTTCTTCCTGTCCTGCCCCCACAGGGGTCATGTGGCGTTGAGATCTGTGCGCCACGTCTACCGCACCCTGACCAGCCATTGTTAACAGCATTTGTTCAAGGACGTGCAACAGAGGAATGACGTCGTTCATCCCATAGTCCTGCCGACTCACGAATAGCGTGGCCTCCTCAAAGGGCCTGAGCAAGCGGCAGGTGTCACGCATGAGCTGCCAATGGCTGACATCTAAGTTACACAGGGGAGTACCTTTATCCGCTTGTAACATCAGGAAATCGGTGATGGCCTTTCGCTGTTCGTAAAGGCGGTCTAACATGTGTAGGGTTGAATTCCACCTTGTTGCAACGTCGCAGATCAGGCGATGCTGTGGAATTCCGTTCTGCCGCTGCAGCTCAAGGAGGGTGTGCTTTGCGGTGTAGGAATGGCTGAAATGCATGCAAAGTTTACGTGACATTTTAAGGATGTCTTGCAGTGGGATGGTGGATTTTAAGAACCGCTTGACAACCAGATTGAACACGTGAGCCATGCATGGCGCATGGCACAACCTTCCTTGACGCAGAGCAGACACCATGTTCTTTCCGTTGTCGGTCAACATGGTTCCGATTTTCAGTTTGCGCGGAGACAGCCATCTGTCGATTTCTCTGTTCATTACACTCAGAAGTTCCTCCCCTGTGTGACTACGTTCGCCAAGGCATACCAGGTGCAGAACAGCGTGACACCGTTGCGCCCTGCACATGTGATATGCCGGTCGGGTAATGGGACTTGGCACGGGGGTGGCGGCTGAGGACACGGCGGAAGAAGAGGTGGTAGAGGCGGACATCTTTGCCGGACCAAGGACGTGCAAACGTGGAGGCAAAAGCGGCGTGACCTGTCCAAGTTGCTGGTGCGGCTGTGACGGCACCACGTTCACCCAGTGGGCCGTAAATGACATGTACTGTCCCTGACCGTAGTTACAGCTCCACACGTCGGCGCTGCCGTGCACTTTGGCAGAGACCGACATGCTCAAAGACTGGCCCACCATGTCTTCTACATGTGAATGCAGGGCTGGCACTGCCTTTTTGGCGAAGAAATGACGGCTTGGCACTCTCCACCGCGGCGCGGCACAAGCCATCATTTCTCTGAAAGGTGCTGAGTCCACCACTTGGAAAGGGAGGGACTGCAGCACCAGCAACTTGGACAGGAGGACGTTCAGCTTTTGCACCGTCGGGTGCGTGCTCGCAAACTGTTGTCTCTTGGAAACGGATTCCAAGAAAGACTGCTGACGGAATCCGTGAAGAGGAGTAGCAGGAGAAGGAGCATCTGAACGAGCGGAAGATGCCAACGAGCGACAACTCCCCTCAGCAGAGGTGTTGGAGCCTTGACTGGCTGATGGAGGGCGATTGACGTCGGGTGACGGAGCAAGTAACGGAGCGGGTGATGGAGCGGGGGCTGGGGCGGGCAGAACCGCCGTATCTTTATCACGGTTTTCCCAGGCCACCAAATGGCGACGCTGCATATGCTGCCGCAACGCTGTAGTCCCAACATGGGCCCCCTGGCCACGCTTGACTTTCTGGCCACATAGTCGACATACGGCTACGTTTACTTCCTCGGGCGGCTTGACGAAAAATTGCCACACCGCCGAGTAGGAAACTTTGCCCCCGATACTCCTCACTGGCTGACTGCTGCTTCCTCCGTGCACACCGGCACCACTACTGGCCGTGGTGGTAGGCTGCAGTGGAGCTGGTGCTCTACTCCGTGGCCGTTTGGCTCCACTGACACTGCTGCGACCCTGCTGCTGTCTCCTGGGCAACCCACCGACTGTTTTGCTCGCTGCCAAGCTGCCACCCTCTTCTCCTGATGATGCGGAAGAAATTGCCTGATGACGACGAGGCTGCCAAGTGCGATCAACCTCCTCATCATCAAGTAGGGTCTCCGCCTCACTACTAGCCCCCTCGGCTGCGTCTGGGTCAGGAGACAGACCTGTCTCTAGACCGGCTACCGAGCCACTCTCCTCGCCACTACTTCTTCGCCTGGCTGCTGAAAAGGCGGATGTCTCCCCCCGTTCCTGACCGCCCTCTGTTAGCTCTTCCTCACTGTACAGTGGGGCTGAGCCCACAGCATGCGATACTTCGCTTGGTGAGGGAACACCAAAGGACAGGGGCAGGTAGAGGACACGTGATTTCAGTGGGCTTGGTCCCGGGCCATGCCAACTAACGGTTGTGTCTGACGTACCCACCGACCGTTGGCTGTAGGTGTCAGAGGTGACCTGGGAAGAGGAAGACGACCGAGCCAACCAATCGACGACGGCAGGGTTGTCGGTGGAGACACGACCGCTGGATGACACCGGGAGCACTGGCCTCTGGCTGCGAATAGTGCTGCCTCGACCCCTTCCTCTGCTGCCACGTCTGCTCGCTCCTAAAACATTGCCTCCTCTGCCACTCCTCTGCATGTTGTCTGACATACTCTTTAATTAAACGATTATGTGTCCCTGAGTAACAATTCTGTGTCCCTGAGTAACAATTCTGTGTCTGTGCGAGTAACAATTCTGTGGCCCTAAGTAACAGTTCTGTGGCCCTCAGTAACAATTCTGTGTCCCTGATTAACGTTTCTGTGGCCCCAAGTAACAGTTCTGTGGCCCTCAGTAACAATTCTGTGTCTGTGCGAGTAACAATTCTGTGTCTGTGCGAGAAACAATTCTGTGGCCCTAAGTAAAGTTTCTGTGGCCCTAAGTAACAATTCTCTGGCACTCAGTAACAATTCTGTCTGTCCCTGAGTAACAATTCTCTGGCACTCAGTAACAATTCTGTCTGTCCCTGAGTAAAAATTCTGTGGCCCTAAGTAAAGTTTCTGGGGCCCTGAGTAACAATTCTCTGGCACTCCGTAACAATTCTGTCTGTCCCTGAGTAACAATTCTCTGGCACTCAGTAACAATTCTGTCTGTCCCTGAGTAAAAATTCTGTGGCCCTAAGTAAAGTTTCTGTGGCCCTGAGTAACAATTCTCTGGCACTCCGTAACAATTCTGTCTGTCCCTGAGTAACAATTCTCTGGCACTCCGTAACAATTCTGTCTGTCCCTGAGTAAAAATTCTGTGGCCCTAATTAAAGTTTCTGTGGCCCTAAGTAACAATTCTCTGGCACTCAGTAACAATTCTGTCTGTCCCTGAGTAACAATTCTCTGGCACTCGGTAACAATTCTGTCTGTCCCTGAGTAAAAATTCTGTGGCCCTAATTAAAGTTTCTGTGGCCCTAAGTAACAATTCTCTGGCACTCAGTAACAATTCTGTCTGTCCCTGAGTAACAATTCTCTGGCACTCCGTAACAATTCTGTCTGTCCCTGAGTAACAATTCTCTGGCACTCAGTAACAATTCTGTCTGTCCCTGAGTAAAAATTCTGTGGCCCTAATTAAAGTTTCTGTGGCCCTAAGTAACAATTCTCTGGCACTCAGTAACAATTCTGTCTGTCCCTGAGTAACAATTCTCTGGCACTCCGTAACAATTCTGTCTGTCCCTGAGTAACAATTCTCTGGCACTCAGTAACAATTCTGTCTGTCCCTGAGTAAAAATTCTGTGGCCCTAATTAAAGTTTCTGTGGCCCTAAGTAACAATTCTCTGGCACTCAGTAACAATTCTGTCTGTCCCTGAGTAACAATTCTCTGGCACTCAGTAACAATTCTGTCTGTCCCTGAGTAAAAATTCTGTGGCCCTAAGTAAAGTTTCTGGGGCCCTGAGTAACAATTCTCTGGCACTCAGTAACAATTCTGTCTGTCCCTGAGTAACAATTCTCTGGCACTCAGTAACAATTCTGTCTGTCCCTGAGTAACAATTCTCTGGCACTCAGTAACAATTCTGTCTGTCCCTGAGTAAAAATTCTGTGGCCCTAATTAAAGTTTCTGTGGCCCTAAGTAACAATTCTCTGGCACTCAGTAACAATTCTGTCTGTCCCTGAGTAACAATTCTCTGGCACTCGGTAACAATTCTGTCTGTCCCTGAGTAACAATTCTCTGGCACTCAGTAACAATTCTGTCTGTCCCTGAGTAAAAATTCTGTGGCCCTAATTAAAGTTTCTGTGGCCCTAAGTAACAATTCTCTGGCACTCAGTAACAATTCTGTCTGTCCCTGAGTAACAATTCTCTGGCACTCCGTAACAATTCTGTCTGTCCCTGAGTAACAATTCTCTGGCACTCAGTAACAATTCTGTCTGTCCCTGAGTAAAAATTCTGTGGCCCTAATTAAAGTTTCTGTGGCCCTAAGTAACAATTCTCTGGCACTCAGTAACAATTCTGTCTGTCCCTGAGTAACAATTCTCTGGCACTCAGTAACAATTCTGTCTGTCCCTGAGTAAAAATTCTGTGGCCCTAATTAAAGTTTCTGTGGCCCTAAGTAACAATTCTCTGGCACTCAGTAACAATTCTGTCTGTCCCTGAGTAACAATTCTCTGGCACTCCGTAACAATTCTGTCTGTCCCTGAGTAACAATTCTCTGGCACTCAGTAACAATTCTGTCTGTCCCTGAATAAAAATTCTGTGGCCCTAATTAAAGTTTCTGTGGCCCTAAGTAACAATTCTCTGGCACTCAGTAACAATTCTGTCTGTCCCTGAGTAACAATTCTCTGGCACTCAGTAACAATTCTGTCTGTCCCTGAGTAAAAATTCTGTGGCCCTAAGTAAAGTTTCTGGGGCCCTGAGTAACAATTCTCTGGCACTCAGTAACAATTCTGTCTGTCCCTGAGTAACAATTCTCTGGCACTCAGTAACAATTCTGTCTGTCCCTGAGTAACAATTCTCTGGCACTCAGTAACAATTCTGTCTGTCCCTGAGTAAAAATTCTGTGGCCCTAAGTAAAGTTTCTGTGGCCCTGAGTAACAATTCTCTGGCACTCAGTAACAATTCTGTCTGTCCCTGAGTAACAATTCTCTGGCACTCAGTAACAATTCTGTCTGTCCCTGAGTAAAAATTCTGTGGCCCTAATTAAAGTTTCTGTGGCCCTAAGTAACAATTCTCTGGCACTCAGTAACAATTCTGTCTGTCCCTGAGTAACAATTCTCTGGCACTCGGTAACAATTCTGTCTGTCCCTGAGTAACAATTCTCTGGCACTCAGTAACAATTCTGTCTGTCCCTGAGTAAAAATTCTGTGGCCCTAATTAAAGTTTCTGTGGCCCTAAGTAACAATTCTCTGGCACTCAGTAACAATTCTCTCTGTCCCTGAGTAACAATTCTCTGGCACTCAGTAACAATTCTGTCTGTCCCTGAGTAACAATTCTCTGGCACTCAGTAACAATTCTGTCTGTCCCTGAGTAACAATTCTCTGGCACTGAGTAACAATTCTGTCTGTCCCTGAGTAAAAATTCTGTGGCCCTAATTAAAGTTTCTGTGGCCCTAAGTAACAATTCTCTGGCAC
This sequence comes from Staurois parvus, assembly GCF_062004578.1. Taxonomy (NCBI): domain Eukaryota; kingdom Metazoa; phylum Chordata; class Amphibia; order Anura; family Ranidae; genus Staurois; species Staurois parvus. Next base: position 2,935,897 of record NW_028318184.1, on the reverse strand, counting down.
TCAGTAACAATTCTGTCTGTCCCTGAGTAACAATTCTCTGGCACTCAGTAACAATTCTGTCTGTCCCTGAGTAACAATTCTGTGGCCCTAATAACGTTTCTGTGGCCCTAAGTAACAATTCTCTGGCACTGAGTAACAATTCTGTCTGTCCCTGATTATGAATTCTGTGGCCCTAACTAGCGTTTCTTTGTCCCTAAATAACGATTCTGTGGCCCTCATTAACAAGTCTGTGTCCCTGAGTAATGGTTCTCTGTCCCTAAGTGACTTTTCTCTGTCCCCAATTATCGTTTCTGTGGCCCTAACTCTGTCCCTGTCCCTAGTACAGAGCGGTCTGCCTCTGTTCAATAACTGCAGGCAAATGAAGAATTCCAAAATGGCCGCTATTTATAGCTCGACCATTACACAGTGCTGGCTGGCTGGCTGCTGATAGGCTGATGCGATCACATGTAGTTGAGGCATGCATTATGGGTCAGCGCGCCTTGTCTGCGCGCCTTCCCAGACATCCCCGCTCCGTCGCCGCACATGTCAGCCGCCATTTTCTGAAAAATTTCGATTCGCGCGTCCGAATTAGGCTATTTTTCGGATTCGGCATGAATCGAAATTTTTCAGATATTCGACTCGAATTCCACTTCGGATACTTCGATTCGCTCATCTCTAGTGCTGATATCAATATAATATTTAATCTTCATAAAAATGTCCTTATGCACAGTAAAAGTATATCTGCCTCTGCGCAACAGAAATGTTGTAAGTAACCTGTGTGGTCAAGCATCCCAGCAAAATTTTTTGAGCATGGGATAAGTTTGCCTACAATAGAAAAGGAGCTGTTTTCACATCTGCCCTAAGGTTAAATATGCCAGTTCTCCCCTGTACCTTGTATGTTGGAAACAAGTTCTCATAGGTTGGCCATAATCATAAGGAGACAGATAGACATTTGCGTGTGCAGGAGCCATTTAAAGACTTGCCTCCCTCATGAGTTAAGTGACACCAGAGTATTCTCCATTGGAGAGCTATCCTCCAATTAGTTTTTTGAGGAAGCTGAAGCTGACAATAGAGATAGTTGCTCTGAAAGGATGTGACATCTTTTTTTTGCATGTGAGAAAGATCCACTCTACTTCACTATGTAGAGACATGATCAGTACACCCCTGGCCAGGTGGAACATTGTAATGACTTGCAATACCTCCTGACTGTTGTTAGAGCAAGAAAGAGTATCCAATTTATAGAACAGAATAAGAATTTATGAAACCTTTCTCTTGGTGATGACCTGTTCATAAGTGAATAGCATTATGACAGTGCTAACATTGTCGACTAATGATGCCCTGAGCAGGAATGAACCTTACTGTAGTGTAGTTAGGACTGTCTCCTGGAGACATCTTGTCTCTGGGTGAAAAGCGGTGAACCAGTGTTAGAACTGTCTTCTAGTGATGCCCTGTTCTTTGGTGAATAGTATTGGAGCAGTGTTGGGACTATCTCTAAGTGATGTCCTGTTCTTAGATGAATGGTATGGGACAACGTTAGGACTATCCCCTGCTGATGCCCTGTACTTAGGTAAACCGTACTGGAGCCTGCGTTCCACAGTGCTTCTCCTGGTTCGGTCATAGGGCAGTGTTACCAACAACAGGCTGTTACAGGACTTCCTTTCCATGGCCATCTCAGGTACATCCAGTAAACAGCCAATGGTCTCGTACACATAATCTTAAAATAGAAGGGCCAACTTTAAAATGGAGAACCATCTAGAGCAGGTTTGGGCAACTGTGGCCCTCAGCTGTTGTAGAACTACAAGTCCCATGAGGCATTGCAAAACTGACAGTTACAAGCATGACTCCCAAAAGCAGAGGCATGATGGGACTTGTAGTTCAACAGCTGGAGGGCCACAGTTGCCCACCCCTGATCTAGAGCCAATGTAAGTCACCATAAAGACAGCAGGGCAGTCAAAGTAGTCAAGGCACATATTTTCCAAAGAGTTATCTCTTGGTACATACCTTAGGAACAAACTCAGTTCACATCAATCCAGCCTGTATGTCTTACATTGGGTCTGGATGGTTCCCCATTGGTAAGTTGGTCCTTCTATTTTATGATCATGTATACCAATGGCTGTTTACTGAATGTACCTGAATTTCCCACCTGAGAGGCAGTGACTTTGCCTTGTCTAGGCATTTGCAGCTCTATGGGCAACATGCACATGCTATGAATTGCTATCTACCCTACTGACTGATATTACTCTATTAACTGGTTGCCGTCCAGCCGCAGTGTTTATACCGCTGGGCAGAATCACGTTTTTAAACGTCATTCTACAAAACAGGTAAGGGGCACGCGCGACCGCCCTACCCGCACCGCCGTTCGCTGCCGCGGGTGTCAATAACTGGGTCCCGCCCGGTCATTACCCACCGGGTCCCGGCCATTACCGGCAATCACTGACAGGGAGCACGGCTGCAGTGTTTACTGCAGTAAAACCAATCCTAGTGGCTAATTAGCTGCCTTCCACGGCCTTCTCGGGCAGTCCCGTGCCATCGGGGGAACCTGAGAATGCAGCCGGTGTTTCTGCCAGCTGACCATAGAGATGATGGGAGACCAGAGTGGTGCCATTCATCTCTATAGTCTAAGAATTCGGAAGCTACAAGCATTTCATCACTTTAGTTTTGCAGGATATAAACAACGCCATTTGTAAATTGGGAAAGCCTCTGATCACACCGATTTTGGTTTAATTAGATAATGTAAGGGCAGAGGAGATATCCAGAGTCTGATAGACCCCAGATTTCTCAAAAAAGATATATGACAATGCCCATTGAAGTTATAGGGGATATTTGCATTTGCATTTCCCTGTGATAGCATTAAAAGTGATAAAAAAAAGAAAGGTACAGTGTAAAAATAATTAAAAAATCAAAATAACTTAATAAAAAACTCGCCCCTCCCATGCGCGCACACCTGTGTGCACAAGCCTTGACCCTGTGTCGGTATGTAAACAGCGGTTGCACCATGCATGTGAGGTATTGCCACGAATGTCAGATCAAGGGCAGTAATTCTAACACCAGACCACCTCTGTAAATCTAAAATGGTAGCTTTTAAAGGTTTTTAAAGCGTTGCCTATGGATATTAAAAATGTATGCAGTTTGTCGCCATTATATGGGGCATGCGCAGTTTTAAAGCATGTTATGTTTGGTATCTATTTACTCGGCATATCATTATCTTTTATATTTTACCATATAATTGGCCAATATATTGTGTTTTTGTGCATTAAAAGTAAAAAAAGTGTATTTTTAAAAAAAAAATTCCTTTTGAAAAATCGCTGCGTGAGTACTATGTGCCATAAAAAATTGGAGGTACCCACCATTTTATTCACTAGGGTGTCTGATTTAAAAAAAATATATAATGTTTGGGGGTTTAAATTAATTTTCTAGCAAAAAATACAGATTTTTTTCATGTGAACAAAAAGTGTCAGAAAAGGCTTGATCTTCAGGTGGTTAGAAGGGTGAATGATGTGTGGCATAAACGTCTAATGCTGGGCATAGAATGCCCCCACCCCCCAAAATGACCCCTTTTTGGAAAGTAGACACCCCAACCTATTTGCTGAGAGGCATGTTGAATCAATAGAAGAATTTATTTTTTTACCACAAGTGTTTGGAAAATGACAAAAACAAATTTTTTTTTTTTTTTTTTTACACAAAATTGTCACTTAAACAATTTACTGCTCACACATGCCATGGTTATATGTGGAATTACTCCCAAAAATACATTCTGCTGCTTCTCCCGAGTATGGGGGTACCACATATGAGAGACGATTTGGCAGTCTAGCCAAGTACAGGACCCCAAAACCCAATAAGCACCTTCAGGCTTTTAAAGGGCTTTATTTCCTCATTACACTTCCAGACTACCTATCACAGTTTTGGAGGCCCTGAAATGCCAGGATAGTACCTAACCCCCCCAAATGACCCCTTTTTGGAAAGTAGACACCCCAAGGAGTTTGATAAGAATCTGCAAAATACTCACCATGCCTCTTTTTAAATTCCTTGGGGTGTCTACTTTCCAGAAAGCGGTCATTTGGGGGGGGGGGGGGGGTTGTTGCTATCCTGGCATGTCAGGTCCTTCGAAACTGTGATAGGTAGTGAGGAAGTGTAATGAGGAAGTTACGCACCTTCAGGCTTCCAAAGTGGTCATTGGATTTCAGGCTCCTGTATGTGGCTAAGCTCCCGAAAAGTCTCACATATGTGGTATCCCCATAGTCGGTAGAAGTAGCAGAATATATTTTGGGGTGTAATTCCACATATACCCATGGCTTGGGCAAGAAATAAATCATTTAAATGACAACTTTGTGTAAAAAAAAAAAAAAAAAATGTTTTTGTCATTTTCCAGAAACTTGTGAAAAAAAAATAAATCTTTCATGGACTCAATATGCCACTCAGTAGATACCTTAGGGTGTCTACTTTCCGAAAAGGGGTCATTTGAAGGTGTTTGTACTATCCTGGTATTTTAGCACCTCATGAAATGTGATGGGCAGTCAGAAAGTAAAAGCTGTGTAAATTCCATTATCTATACCATAGTTTGTAGACGCTATAACTATCACACAAAGGAATAAATATACACTTACTGGGATTTTTTTTAACCAAAAACAGGTAGAAGAATACATTTTGGCCTAAATTTATTACGAAATTTTAGTTTGTTTGGATATTTTTTATGACTGAAATGAGAAAATATAGTTTTTTTTCAAAAATTTCTGTTTTTAGTGCCAAAAATAAAAAGTGCACAGGTGATCAAATACAACCAAAAGAATGCTCTATTTGTGTGAAAAAAAGTACATAAATTTCATTTATGTACAGTATTGCATGACCATGCAATTGTCCATTAAACTAGCGCAGCGCTGTATAGCAAAAAAGTGGCGTAAATTGCAGTATCTATACCATAGTTTGTACATGCTATAACTTCCACACAAAACAATCAATATACACTTAGTGGGATTTTTTTACCATAAACATGGAACAGAATACATTTTGGCCTAAATTTCTAACTAACTTTGAGTTTACTATATATTTTTTATAGCTGAAAGTAAAAAATATAGTTTTTCTTCAAAATTTTCGGTCTTTTTTGTTTATAGTATGAAAAATAAAAAGCGCACAGGTGATCAAATACCACCGAAAGAAAGCTCTATTTGTGTGAAAAAAAGGACATAAATTTCGTTTGGGTGCAGCATTGCATGACCGCGCAATTATCAGTTGAATTAGTGCAGCGCTGAGTAGCAAGAATAGGCCTGGTCAGGAAGGGGGGTAAATCTTCTGGAGGGCAAGTGGTTAAAGTTTTTTTTTAATGTTACCTACAGGTAAGCTTATATTAAATCTTACCCATAGGTAATATGGGAATCTCCTAGACATGCACCTTTTAGGAGATATTCTCTCTTCATTTAATCCAGCGTATGCACTCTGAAGGAACCGCATATCCGTTCCATCAGAGCTGTGTGCCGGGGCCTGGGACTCCTGCAGACACGTGCGGGATTGACATTGTTGTGGCCCGGCCTGTCAGAATGCCGGAGCTTGTGAACCTGGAAGGAAGACTCGTGAAGATGGAAGCCTCTACAGCGATGACAGCGTGCCACTGGGGGGGCTTTGTTTTAAGGTAAGTTTTACATAATGTGCTAGTATGCCATGCAAACTAGCACATTATGACATTACCTTGCAGGGGACTTTTTTTTTGTCAGTGGTTTACTACCGCTTTAAAGATTAGGAGTGGGTTGCAGTGTACAGATTATGTACCATGTGCCCTTGAAGAAGGATTCCTGAAATGTGTCAAGTCCACATGTGGATTGTAATCAGAATCTTTGCATGATGTGAACCCCTATGTGGAGAGTAATTTTTAATGTTGTGTATTATAGATTTCCACACAAAGTCCATGGCTGCATATCCTGTCCATAGTTGTATATGATTTGTGTGGACATCCTGGTGAAGTCCTTTCCTTAGATGAAGCAGATGAAGGAATGCCTCTTGGAAATATACTGTTTTTGGGGTGAATAGTATTGGGCTGTCACAGAACTGTCTTCTGGTGATGCCCTTTCCTTGGGTGAATAGTTTTGAGTAGTGTTAGGACTATCTTTTGGTAATACTCTGTCCTTGAGAGAATATTACTGGAGAAATGGTAGGACTACATCTTGTTGATTGCATGTTCTTTGGTGAATAATATTGAGCAGTGTTAGGACTGTCTATATTCTGTCTATTACTGAATAGTATTTTATTGGAGTTAGGACTATTGTATCTCCTCACGATGTCCTGTTTGTGGGTGAATAGTATAGGGCAGTGTTAGGACCATGTCCTGGTGATGTCCTTCCCTTGGGTAAATAGTATTGTAGTGGTGTTGGCACTGTCTCCTGATGATGTGCTGTCCTTGGGTGTATGGTTTCGGGCCGTGTTCAGACTTTGTCCTGGCAGTGTCCTGCCCTTAGGTAAATGGTATTGAACAGTGTTAAAGTGGTTGATTTATACCTACAGGTAAGCCTATAATAAGGCACAGCACAGCCATCCAAAGCAGTATGCTCACAGTGAAGCACACAGACACAGTTCCCCAGTAAAACACACCCAGCACACAGTTAACCCTTTGATTGCCCCTCATGTTAACCCCTTCCTGCCAAGTGCCATTAGTATAGTGTCAGTGCTTTTTTTTTTAAGCACTGATCACTGTATTGCTGTCACTGGGGGATGTCAGTGACATCAAGTCAATTCCCCCCAGTGTTAGAATTCCCATCGCAGTATAAGTTGCTGATCGCCGCCATTACCAGTAAACATAAAAAGATAAAATAAATCCCAGTATATATACCGCCATTTGTAAATGCTAAAACTTTCACGTAAACCAATTAATTAACATGTATTGGGATTTTTTTTTTAGCAAAGACATGTAGCAGAATACATTTTGGCCTACATTTATGATGACATTTTTTTCCTGGACATGTTTAATAGCAAAAAGTCCAAAATATTGGTTTTTTTTTCTCAAAATTGTCCAGGTTTTTTTTTTTATAGTGAAAAAAATAAAAAAAGCATAGGCGATCAAATACCGCCAAAAGAAAGCTCAATTCATGGGGAAAAAAAAGGACGTAAATTGTATTTAGGTGCAGCGTTGCATGACCACGCAATTGTCAGTCAAAGTAACACAGTGACGTAAGGCAAAAAAATGGCCTGGTCAGGAAGGGGGGTATATGCTCAAGAAGGCAAGTGGTTAAGCAGTTTTGTTTTCAACTGTAATTAGTTCTTATCCTGGAGTATCCTACTAAATTCCCCATCCCTATCCAAGTTTTCCAATAATAAAACTACAAAACAACCCCTAGACTGATCATTGGAGAGAACGAGCGAAAGTGTGTGTGCACCTGGCTGTGAAACTACCTTGTGCCTGGCTGCGGGGCTAAATTAGGGAAGACCTGGACAATAATTACAGTGGCTCCTGTGAGGTTAAGCGCTACATGCGGTTTACTACCACTTGAAGACTGTCTTGTGGTGTGTGAAATGTTGAGTTTTGGCATGTGTGATATCTATTATCTTGGCGCAACATCATCTTATATTTTATTTAAAATAAATGGGTATTATATTGTGTTTGTGTGCACTAAACTTTATTTTTGTGTATTTGTCCTTCAAAATTTGATTTTATTCTCTAAGGTCTCTGCTGAGAGAAAATATATAATAATTGGGGGTTCTATGTTATTTTTTAACAAAAAAAGCTGATTTTAAAGTGTGTGAAAAATTAAAAAAAAATCACCCTGAACAGCTAGCTGTTAGGTCAGCATAACATCCATCCAGCTATATCAGAAGTAGGTCATGGAATCTTGATGCCCCCCTCCTGTATTTCTTTCAAAATAATTCTACTTAAAAATTTGCACTTCATAGCTAGTGTTTCCTGTGATTATGTTTTTCTTTCTCTAGTGTACAAATATTTGTTAATAAAAATGCATTCTGGAAAGAGAGCATTTCCAAAATCAGTCAGTCAATCGATTATACTTACGATTACAGTTAAAATTACATCCATTGGTAGCTCCTGCTGTCTTTCCATCATTGCACCAAAATTTGCTGTTAATTTGAAATAGTCCATAATCGCTGCTTCCGTCCTTATTGTGGTTTATCGCTGCAGTATCAAAATTACTTTCATGTTTCACAAGACATACCCCTGTGTTAATTAAAATAAATACATTATTCTGATAAAGTACAGATGTATATCAAGAAAACACAAAATGTAGGACTTTACTGGCATTGAAGGGGAACCCACACATTTCTTTGTATAAAAGTACAAATTTTATTCATTACACCAGAACAACATCAACAATTTCTATAGTTAAAAATAAAAATTCTCAATGTCAATTCCAATGCTTCCTACTGCTGACTCACTACCACAAAAATAATATTACATATGTCGAAACATTAATAGTATGGTATCTAAAGCAATCATTGTGGTGGTGAGTCCTCATGAGTCAACGAGTTTCTCTTCCTCAGGACGCATGAGATTACAGCAGAGGTTACTATATTAGAGAACAAGAAAACATTTGATATAAACAGCAAATGTCATACATATCTGAAGCATAGCTTTCTACATATAGTGCTCAAATTCAACAATAATATATATACACATATACACATACATATAATTATAGCTCCACCTTAATTGAGCATGTATTCGCAACATGGGTAGTCCTCTTGGGCGGGCACTGGAGCACATATAGTAATCGGCAACTGGTCAACCGCAGTCAATCTTACTCGATAATAAATATATACATATGAGCATGCCATATAGCCGTAATAAATGATGCTATCCAGTATAGCAACACCATCAATTTTACCTGTTAGATTTCAGTCAACGGTCAAGCCCACTTGTTAATAACTGGAAATATACTGCTGGAAATAATCATTGGCATATAAGTCTGCACCGCTGTTGAATAAGATGCGGTCTTTACCCACTTCCCATCCGGCCCATGTACATAAATGGCCGGATGGGAGCAGTGCAGGACCGGGTGGCCCCCGCATTCACTGCCTGTGTGCATTCCCAGGGAGCGTGCGGCACCACGATCCGGTGCCCGCTGTGTCCAGGGGACACAGCAAAACACTGGTTGCTGTACAGGACCTCTGTATGAGGTCTCGATTCATGTGATCACTGATTGGCCAGTCAGTGATCATATGAATAGTAGTAAGCAAGATGTCACTTCCTGACATCATTGCTTACTACGTGTGAAATCTGTGAATGATCACAGAGGTCACATGGTACAAGGCTATTTACAACAGCCTTGTACCATATGACAAGCTGTGACCAATCACAGCTCTCATACTATTTCTCAATGGCCGCAAGAATGCAGCCAGAGAGAAGGAGAAATTATTGCTTTTACAGCCTTTATGGGTGTAAATGCAATCAGTGTAAAAAAAAAAAATCTTCATCACCCCCCACAAGTAGTACAGTGTCACCATTGTTACACTGTACTGCTAGGGTGACTTTATGTTAATAAACAAATTAACAATAATATATAAAAATAAAATAAAAATGTAAAAACATTTTTTGAAAAATTATAATTTTTGGTTATAAACTAATTTTTTTGTTTTTTTTGTTTTTTTTTTTACTAAAAAGATAGATGAATAGATTTTGACCAAGATTTATGAAGAAAGATTATATATTTGCTAAATTTTATAAGAAAAACACTTTTTTTCAAAATGTTTGGACTTTTTCATTTATATAGTAAAAAAATAAAAATTCCAGTGGTGAATAAATACCACCAAAATAAAGTTTTATCTGTCTCAAAAAAATGCTAAAAAATTCATATGTGTACAGTTTTTCATAACCACAAAATTATCATTCAAAGCGTGATAGCACTGAAAGCTGAAAATTGGCCTGGACAGGAACTGAAAGTGTCCGGACTTGAAGTGGTTAAGAAGGAAATACATGTAAGCCCTTTGCCCCAGCATGCACTCTCTGCCCAGCCCCCCTGACCAGCCCAGTACTGCCCCTCCATCCCCACCCTGCTCAACTGTGCACACAAGGTGGGGGTAGACAGGCCACACTCTGCGCTTGTGGGTGGGATTGTATGTGAATTTGAAGGTCAGAGGGCCCACCCACGCAACACTAGAGTGTAACCTACCTGCCCCCACCTTGTGTGCACGTGCATGCTGAGCAGGGCAGAACTTAACCGGCAGGTGGTAGTGCGGGGCCCCAGATCAATTTTTGCACCAGGGCCCACAAGCTTCAAGTCACACCTCTGCCTTTCAGGTTTTTTGCCATCTGTGTCCCATTGGGCAGATTTTCTTTCACTTCCTGTCCCATAGCCAAAGCAGGAAGTGAGAGGAAATCCCTGAAAAGTGAGGGAATCCCTGGTTATTCTGACTCAACTAAATGACGATAAACGTTATCTCCCACGACGTATACAGCTATACCATGTGGTGTTGAATCTCTTGCATCGGGTCAGATAGTTTAACTCAATGAATGAACTCACATGTTGAGGAAGTTGGATGAGGAAACCCATTTGAATGTTCTGTTTAATGGAGAATATTCATAGGTAGAAAAACGTTAATGTTGTAGCCTCATGGAAGATGCATTCAGGAGACAGGTTACAGTGGAATGATCACAGAGAGAGGCAGGGGGGAGGAGTATACAAAAGTACGGTGAGAGAAAGAGCTCAGCTTAGACAGAAGGAGACAGCTTAAAAAGACACAATGCAATAATAAACAAGTGATAGTCACAGAGAAATAATAATAAATCAAGTAGTGTAACACTGGTTGTCACCAGAACTAGTGTCTCCTCTAAGTTTAGGCTTCTCTTCTCTTCCTGTTTTGAGGACAACCCAAAATTTCAGATTTTCTTTCACCACACTTTCGGTGATGACAGTAAAAAGGACAAATAGAGATTCCCTAAGGAGGCACAGACAGCAATGATAACCTGACAAGGGATTCTAATCCCTCTTCACTCCATCCAAAACTAAAAAAAAGTTTTGCCTTCAGTTATACTTTAAGCTGCACTTCCTGCCAGGCAAACCACCGCCATCAAAACGGGAATTGAGAGTTAATCTCTCTAATGCAGTCCCAGACAGTAGTAAAACCCAACAGGGGTTCTAACAGACCCCCACTATATAAAAAAAAAAAAAAAGTTTTGGCTGGACATACATGTAGTTTAATCAGGCTAGTCACATATAGGCATGTCTGGGGGATTGTATATCTGCATTTGATTGAGCAAAATTAATCATTTTTTTTCATAGTAGAGGAGAAGATTTAAAGCTAAACTTTAAAGGGTGTTTGTTAGTTAAAGGATTGTGGCGCACCTCTGCTCAGCTATATCGAAACTTGCAATATTCTGTGTTATAGATCTCATGTGTTCGAAGCGTTATCTAGTGGCCAAAATGCAGTACTTGTTTTTGATTACCTTGATATTATAAAAAAAAGAATTGTGGGCTCTAGGTGGCACTCATCCATGTCTTTATGGACCTTGTTTTGTGCACTGGAGCACAGTCATGTTGGAAGAGGAAGGGGCCATCCCCAAACTCTTCCCACAAAGTTGGGAGCATGAAATTGTCCAAAATGTCTTGGTATGCTGACGCCTTAAGAGTTCCCTTCACTGGAACTAACAGGCCAAGCCCAACCTCTGCAAAACATCCCCACACCATAATACCCCTCCGCAAACTTTACACTTGGCACAATGCAGTCAGGCAAGTACCGTTCTCCTGAACAAAAGCATACAAGGGCACACTCTCATCGTGCATTACCGTGGTACACCATGTATTTATTGAGAAAATAGATATATACTCAAAAACCAAAAGAGAGTAAAAGCAGAACAGGTGGTCTGCAATGACAGTCTAATACAATGCTGCGCCCTAAATATCGATAAGCTGACGTGTTTCGGGAGACGAACCCCCTTCTCCTATCAACCGCCAAACCCAGACATATCCATCGGATTGCCAGACAGAGAAGCATGATTGGTCACTCCAGAAAACACCTCTCCACTGCTCTAGAGTCTAGTGGCGGCGTGCTTTACACCACTGCATCCGACACTTTGCATTGCACTTGGTGATGTAAGCCTTGGATGCAGCTGCTCGGCCATGGAAACCCATTCCATGAAGTTCTCTACACACTGTTGTTGTGCTAATCTGAAGGCCACACAGTCTTTAGCTATTGACTCTGCAGACAGTTGGCGACTTCTGCGCACTGTGAGCTTCAGCATGCACTGACCCCGCTCTGTCATTTTACGTGGCCTACCACTTGGTGGCTGAGTTGCTGTTGCTCTCAGTTGCTTCCACTTTTTATAATACCACTAACAGTTGACTGTGGAATATTTAGTAGCAAGGAAATTTCATGGATGGACTTATTGCACAGGTGGCAACCTAACACGGTACCACGCTTGAGTTCACTGAGCTCCTGAGAGCGACCCATTCTTTCACAAATGTTTGTAGAAGCAGTCTGCATGCCTAGGTGCTTGATTGTATACACCGGTGGCCATGGAGGTGATTGGAACACCTGAATCCAATGATTTGGAGGGGTGTCCCAATACCTTTGGCAATATAGTGTAGAATACAGCAAGAGGCTTGTAGCTGAGCAGATATGCATCACATCTATTCAGTGAACTGAGTATATATTTCTGTCCATCAACTCCTGAGATATACATAGCTCTGATATACACTCACCAGCCACTTTATTAGGCACACCTTGCTAGTGCCAAGAAAATCTCCCCACACCATTACACCACCAGCAGCCTGAACCAGTGATACGAGGCAGGATGGATCCATGCTTTCATGTTGTCTACATTAAATTCTGACCCTACCATCTGAATGTTGCAGCAAACAATCTGCCTGTTCACGTCTGACCTCAAAAAGGCATATTCCTCCACACAACTGCCACTTACTGGATATTTTCTCTTTTTCGGACCATTCTTTGTAAACCCTAGAGATGGTTGTGCATGAAAATCCCAGTAGATCAGCAGTTTTTGAAATATTCAGAACAGCCGTCTGGCACCAACAACCATGTCACGTTCAAAATCACTCAAATCCCCTTTCTTCCCCATTCTGATTCTCAGTTTGAACTTCAGCAAGTTGTCTTCACCACATCTAGATGTCTATATGCATTGAGTTGCTGCCATGTGATTGGCTGATTTGTTACCAAGCAATTGAACAGGGTTACCTAATAAAGTGGCCGGTGAGTGTACAGCACAGCTCTTTTCTGTAGGGAAGCAGACCTGAATTTTCTTTGCTACAGCTCAGTAAAGCTTACAGGTCTTGTCCCTCCCCAAAGGTTGACTGGACAGTGAAAAGAGAAGCAGCAGATTGAGCTAATCCCAGCTAATCTCTGTCATTCTGCTCTCTCCTCCTATCAGCATTTTTCTTGTTATCATAGGAGCACTGCGGCACACTTCAATAGCTCCTTGTGCTGCTTATTACTTCCCCAGTCTGAGCTTTGCTGCGCAGGGACTGCAAGAGGCAGACACCAGGTTAATTCAGGTACTTACACAGCTTGCATTAAAAAAAAAAATGACATTAAGGATTATAAAGCTGCTTTAGGCTCCATGTACACTAGCATTTTTTACACTCCTAGAAGCTAAACAGTGTCATCCTATGTGTCCATGCACACTACTTTAGGCTGTTAGCGTTTTTTGAGCTTCAGCTTCTAGAAGCAGAAAAAAAAATGTTTTTGTAGAGTTTTTTGAAACTTTTTTTTTAAGCAGAAAAAAATGCAAAACGCTTCTAAATGCTACTAAAATGCTATCAACAGCTTTTTCTTTTTTCTTTCCTACAACTCTATTCACACTAGCATTTTTTTAAACTCAAAAAATGCTGGTAATAGCATTTCTATTTTAGTAGCCTTTAGGAGTGTTAGCATGTTATTAGCGTTTTTTCAGTACATAGTTACATAGTTAGTCTGGCTGAAAAAGACAAAAGTCCATCCAGTTCAACCATAGAACAAAAAAAAATAAAGTTATAATCCTATACCCACAGTTGATCCAGAGGAAGGCAAAAAAAACCCATCAAAGCATGATCCAATTTGCTCCTGCAGGGGAAAAAACTCCTTCCTGATCCCCGAGAGGCAATTCGATATTCCCTGGATCAACTTTACCTATAAATGTTAGTATCCAGTTATATTCTGTGTATCTGTGTACATGTAGAAAAAAAAAATGAAAATGCTAGAAGAAATTGTTAGGAGCATTTTAGTAGCGTTTAGAAGCATTTAGCATTTTTTTTTCTGCTGGAAAAACACTCCAAACAACCCCAAAAACTAAAGTAGTGTGCATGGACACATAGGATGACACTATTTAGCTTCTAGGAGCAGAAAATAAAATGCTGATAACAGCTTCTAGGAGCTTAAAAAAAAACAATAGTGTGCATGGAGCCTACATGTACTGTAAAAATGCTAATAAAATGCTAACGCTCCTAACTGCTCCCAAACGTTACTAAAATGCTTCTAAAACGCTACTAAAAGTCGCTATTACCAGTGTTTTTTTATCCAGCATTTTTACCAGCATTTTTTGAGTTTAAAAAAATGCTAATGTGCATGGAGCCTTAAAGTGTTACTAAACCCAGGACCCTGCATTCGCCATATCTGGTCTCCCCGGACCCCGCATTCACTATATCTGGTCTCCCCGGACCATGCATTCACTATATCTGGTCTCCTTGGACCCTGCATTCACTATATCTGGTCTCCCCGGACACTGCATTCACTATATCTGGTCTCCCCGGACCCTGCATTCGCTATATCTGGTTTCCCGGGACCCTGCATTCACTATATCTGGTCTCCCCGGACCCTGCATTCGCTATATCTGGTCTCCCCGGACCCCGAATTCACTATATCTGGTCTCCCAGGACCCCGCATTCGCTATATCTGGTCTCCCCGGACCCCGAATTCACTATATCTGGTCTCCCAGGACCCCGCATTTGCTATCTGGTCTCCCTGGACCCTGCATTCCCTATATCTGGTCTCCCCGGACCCTGCATTCACTATATCTAGTCTCCCCGGACCCTGCATTCACTATATCTGGTCTCCCCGGACCCTGCATTCCCTATATCTGGTCTCCCTGGACCCTGCATTCACTATATCTGGTCTCCCCGGACCCTGCATTCACTATATCTGGTCTCCCAGGACCCTGCATTCACTATATCTGGTCTCCCTGGACCCTGCATTCCCTATATCTGGTCTCCCTGGACCCTGCATTCCCTATATCTGGTCTCCAGGACCCTGCATTCCCTATATCTGGTCTCCCAGGACCCTGCATTCCCTATATCTGGTCTCCAGGACCCTGCATTCCCTATATCTGGTCTCCCAGGACCCTGCATTCCCTATATCTGGTCTCACAGGACCCTGCATTCACTATATCTGGTCTCCCACAGTACACACAACATGGAAATGCAATTATTTTAGTAATTATAAACTGCTAAATACCTTTTCTCATCAGCAGTATATAACGGGCTTAAGCAGAGCACTGGTTAAAGCTTGTAGGAGTTTTCTTTCTACTCTAGGACAGGGGTTTCAAACTGGCGGCCCTCCAGCTGTTGTGAAACTACAAGTCCCATCATGCCTCTGCCTTTGGGACTCTTGCTTGTAACAGTCAGTCTTGCAATGCCTCATGGGATCTGTAGTTTGGCAACCCTGGAGAGCCACCAGTTTGACACCCATGCTCTAGGAGAATGCAAAACCCCTGAACTCTGTCTGGACAGGGCTGATTGGCCCTGTGCTGATCACATGCACTCTCTCAAGAAAAAAAAAAAAACCTCTCTAGCAATACACACCAAACTGAGCATGTGCATGCCTACAGTTCAGTCTGGAGATAAGAGGTGGTGGCTTGAAAAAGGGGAGGAATACAGAAGAAAGGATCAAATGGCCTTTTTACACAATGCAGAGGATTAACCCCTTAGGTTCCACAGTGAGTATAACAAGCATGCTTTACTACATATACAGACTGATTGTACTGTTGTGGGTTTAGTGATGCTTTAATGGTAGTAATCTGTGTGCTAAGATCTTAGTGAAGAGTTTTAGGTCAAGATTCAATATCGAAATGATGACAGTGAAAACAGTGTGTAAGATCGTTGATATCTTTCGTCAGTACCTGCAACGGTTTTTAAAATGTCGCATATGAAAAATTTGAAATACTGTAATTTGTCTCAATTTCTCCGGTACAAGCAGTTTTGAATATTAGGACTAATTTCCCACGCTAGGAGCTCCACCTTTTTATTTTAACCTCTTCTATACCGGGCACCTTTACCCCCTTCCTGCCCAGTTGTCGCATTTTGAATGATAATTGTGCGTTCATGCAACGCTGTATTCATAAAAAAAAAATTTTTTTTCACACAAATAGAGCTTTCTTGTGGTGGTATTTAATCACGACTTAGTTTATTTTTTGCTAAATAAACAAAAAAAAACTTTTGCAGAAAAACCCTGCTTTTTTGTTAATTTATGTTTGCAAATAAATACCATTTTTTCATAAATTTAGGCTAACTTGTATTCTGCTACATTTCTTAGGTGAAAATACCCCAAATTAGTGTATAGGAAAGTTATAGAGTCCACAAACCATGTATACCGTATATCGATCAAACCTGATGTACTGATGGACAATCTCATTTCTTAAGGCCCGAAAATGCCAGGATAGTACAGATATCTCTCAAATTATCCATTTGTGGAAAATAGACAGTCCAAGGTATTTGGTAAGAGGCATGGCGAGTTTTTTGAAGTTGTAATTTTTTTGTCACAATTTTTTGGAAAATGAAGGAATTTTTTCCAAAGGGTTAACTAATCATTAGTCTAGTACAGTGTTATCATATAACTGGTGTGGTGGTGATCAGGGACACAGACTGGTAACAGTAAATAAATAACTAAATAAATATTTTTTTTCTATTTTTTATTCATTATATTTTTTTGTCAATTTTTTTTACTGTGACCAGAACTATAAAATGTTACCATAGTAACATTGTACCACTCTGGGAAAGTGATATATTTTTTTTTACACATTATGATTGCTAATACCAATGTACTTTATTGATATTAGCAACCATTTTACTGAATGAAACCGATTCATTCAGTCTTTTGTTGTGATTATCTGTGATTGGGCAAAGCTCATCACATGGTACGGATGGGCTGTGATTGGCCCTGTCTGTACCGTGTGACCGCTGTGACCAATCACAGCTAACAACACAATTGTATACAATGGATGGCATGAAAGGAAGCCATCCATTGTATTTTTATTTATTTATTTCAGGTACTTATATAGCGCTGTCAATTTACGCAGCGCTTTACATATATATTGTACATTCACATCAGTCCCTAACCCTCAAGGGGTGTACAATCTAAGGTCCCTAATTCACATTCATACATACTGTACACATACTAGGGCCAATTTAGACAGGAGCCAAATAACCTACCAGCATGTCTTTGGAGTGTGGGAGGAAACCAGAGTACTTGGAGGAAACTCCCGCAAGCACAGGGAGAACATGCAAACTCCAGGCAGTGGTTGGGATGTAAAAAATTGTCATGTGATCTGCTGTGTCATGCGACCTGTCATGTGATCGGTCACAGTGGTCAAATGACACTGGCAGCGGGCTGGTGTAGTGATCTGTCATGGGCTGTGTCCAGTGGACACAGCTGGTGACAGATTGCGCCGCTGCGTAGCCCTGCGAGAAGCACCTTCTGATAGGCTGTCATATGACGTCCACTCAGAAGGAGGAGCATCCCGCCCCGCCTACAGCAGATTTTTATAAATGCTTTTATATTACAGTGAATAGAATGTGCTAACTAATATGTTAATGGCTCTGCTTCTATTTAAGGTACTGACCCTCCGAAATATTGAAATCTTTTAGGAGTAAATAAACACTATAACAACGCATATCAATCTTAAATTACGCTGTGCAAAAAACAAATATGCTGTTCTTCATAATAAAGTGCAAGTATTTTTGCTGTGCTCCCCGCCAAGGATTCAACCCTTATATTATCTTGTGCAAAAATTGAAGTCTCTTATTGTACCAGTGTGCTGTTCTTAATCAAGTGCGAATATTCTTGCCTTTAAAAAGCGATATCCAAGCATAAAATGCTGGTCCAGAAATGACGCACTGACGTGCGTTCCAACGGCCGGATGTGATGTCCCCAAAGGCTTCCAACGACACGTTTCACCTCTCCAGTGTTTTATGGATGGATACCGCTTTTTAAATGTGAGCGCAATCTATATTGTCTCATTTCTTATAATAAACGGTATTTCACTATGTGGGTCCCCTTTTTTATACCTCTATGTATTCATGTGAAACCACATTCCTGTGAAAGCTGTTTTGATATACATCACTATTGGGAGAGGATATCATTGCAGAGGAGGACCACAAGTCCCTGCCGAATTGGAAACTTTTCACAAGTGCACTACACTCTTATACATTATTAAGAGTCCATGAAAGTTGGTGAGTGGGATCACTGGTGTGGAGCACACGAATATTAGCACTTGATTAAGAAGAACGGCACACTAGCACAATAAGAAAATGCATTTTTTGTACAAGATCATTTAAAGTGGTTCTAAAGGCTGGTGGTTTGTGAAGGGGATCAAATACGTATTTCCTTCATGAACATGCAAATCGGTGCATAATTTGTTAGACATGCAATTCTTTTGAATTTTTTGTTGCTATTCTGCGTGTTACAATACACCTACCATTCGATTTTTAGACTGATCATTTCTTTGTGAGTGGGCAAACATTCAAAATCAGCAGGGGATCAAATACTTATTTCCTTCACTGTGTGTATTTATACTGTATATACACATACATACACACATATATACATACATACACACATATATACACATACACACACACACACACGATTTTGCACTTCTGGGTAGGAGACGCCACCCTACCCACGCCGCTATTGGCTGCTGGATATGTCAATTACAGGGTCCCAGCCATCGATTCCAGGACGGGACTCGGTGATTGTTGGCAGGGCTGAGAGGGGAGAGATCTGAGTATAAACCACACAGGTCTGTCTCCTGCCAGCAAGGACATGCTGCTTTGTATTTCTCTGCACAACATGTCTCCCAAGTAACACACACACACAGCAGACAGTTAACCCTTTGATCGCCCCAGATGTTAACCCCTTCCTGCCCAGTGTCATTAGTACAGTGTCAGTGCTTTTTATTAGCACTGATCACTTTATTAGTGTCACTGGAGATGTCAGTGGACGTTAGTCCGTTCCCACTCAGTGTCAGAATGCCTGCCACAGTCCAGCTATAAGTCACTGATCGCCGCCATTGCTAGTATTAATAAGAAAAACAATTCCAATATATACTGTATATACTGCCGTTTGTAGACGCTATAACTTTCACGTAAACCAATTAATATACATGTATTGTAATCCCATGTTTTGGGATTTTTTTTTTAGCAAAGATATGTAGCAAAGTACATTTTGGCCTAAATGTATAAAGAAATTTTTTTTCATTGGATATGTTTTAATAGCAAAAATTCAAAATGTAAATTTCAAAATTGTCGGTCTGTTTTTGTTCATAGCGCAAAAAATTAAAAATGCAGAGATTATCAAATACCACCAAAAGAAAACTATTTGTGGGGAAAAAAAGGACATACATTTCATTTATGTACAGTGTTGCATGGCCTGGTGAAGAAGCGGGGTGAATCCTCTGGAGGGCACGTGGTTAAAATAGGCAGCACTTACTTGTAAAACATTTAAACATGCTCAAAGCAACTTCACCCTTTATATTTTACCAAAAAAATTTGCATTATAAAGACTTTTAAAGAAATGTATCCTAAATATAATAACATTATATGCCAATTGAACCCCTATTCTATTAAACAGACTATAGGATGCAGGAGTGTGAACTCTACATGCATATACTCTACATCAGGGGTGTCAAACTGGCGGCCCTCCAGCTGTTGTGAAACTACAAGTCCCATCATGCCTCTGCCTCTGGGAGTCATGCTTGTAACTGTCAATTTTGCAATGACTCATGGGACTTGTAGTTTGGAAACAGCTGGAGGGCCGCCAGTTTGACACCCGTGCTCTACATTGATGCAGATAATGATCGTGATTTTTTTCGGTGTGTTCTACTTACAGTCAGCAGTACTGGTTCCAGCAACTCCATTCAAATTTGATTCCGCGGTTTTTACAAACGCGCACCTGTTTAACTTCCTACCCTCTGAGAAATAGCTTAAGTACAGACAAAGCGCAAGGAACAGAATGACCTTCATATCGATTCACCAAGTTTCTTGAAAAGAGATCTAAAAAAAAAACCAAGATACCTATGTATAAAAGAGTGACCCAAAGCAAAACAGACATGTTATAGATGGAAATATAAGTCTTTCAATTAGATTGACTACAATATTTCTTACTAGGCACCCGAATATTGTTTCATCAATTTAACCCTTTCATGACGAAGGGTATTTACGCCTGAACACAATTTTGCTACTTCGACATGTTAAAACTGTACATATCATCACAACTACTTGGTGTATCCAGGTTTTTTCAGGACATATTGGCCTGTCATTTGTCAGTAAATGGTAATGGATTCCTCAACCACATACCTGTGTGCCCATAGTAACAGAAACAATAGTGTGCAGTTTGCTTCTTTCATCCTTCCTAAAACACACTGACACTGACTCACACTGATACGAAATTAAATTTTTATTTTAAATCCTGAGTAAAATACACTGATCCTGACCCTGACCTTTGACCCCACTCTTCACTTTAACCTCCCTAGCGGTCTGATTATGTCAATATGTCTGTGCTCAAAGCAGTACATTTTTTTCCATGGAAATATGTAGTTTTTTTAATTGTATGCCTGTAATTTTTAGGAATAACTCACTGAAATCTGTCCGAAAAAGAGTCTAGTAAACATCCCGGGTATGATAAAATTTGAAACTAGAAATAATAAATTATAATATAATAAATAATCCTAAAAAATATTAATATAATATTACATTTAATTCAATTCAATAATATAATCAAACCAAAAACAATGAAATTTGAAATAGAGCGCCGAGTTCGCACATCACTGAGCAAAGTCGCAAAATTGTTTTCAGTGTCTGACGAATTTCCCCACGAATCATTATCACTCAATTCTGCAAGTGGTTCTAATTTACTATCGCTGTTCTCTAGCTGGTCTAAAACCGCTTTTGACCTAAAGGGACGCTTTTTGGATGCCATGGACATTTGACAGTTTCCAGGCAGAAAGAACAGTAAAAATGCAGGCAGGGCACAGGACAAAGCACTCGGGACAAAATGTATGTGAAATGGTTTGATACAGGAATGTTTTACTATGTGATTTTAGTGTATTTAGTGAATGTTACTTTTTAACATTTTAAAATTTCTCACCGGTTCCATCCCCTGTATGTCCCGACACTCGCAGGGAACGGAACCCAGAAGACATATGTAGGCATCGACTGGAGGAGATGGCTGGGGACGCTGCAGGAGGGACATCGTGGGAGTGCAGGACAAGGTAAGTGCTGGAGGGATCCCGGAGCAATGCTGCAGTGTAATCCCGAGTGTAGCTTGGGGTTAACGCTTTTGGTACTGAGAATTAACCCCGAGCTACACTCAGGAAGACCGCCAGGGGGGTTAATTCTTAGGCCCCTTCCACATGGAGTGGGATCTATTAGTGTCTACCTGCTCAGCGGGAAATTTCTGAGCAGGTGGATGGCTGGTCTGTGTCCGCTCCGCTTACGTAGCGCAGACACAGCCAGCTCTTTTCTATGGGAGGTCGGATGTAAACGAGCCACCTGTCCATTTACACTGGACTGCTATCCAAACCGATCTGCCAAATAGATAGAGAAGGGACTCCCATCCATCTGTTTTTAATGGAAAGGATTGGATGTCAGCATGTCCGTTGACACCTGCTGCTCCATAGAGGAGACTGGAGGGTCTGTACTGGTCCACCTGAAAAACTGACAGGCAGACCTCATTGGTCTGACACTGACCTAGATAAAACCTTGATCTAGCGATTTTATCTTTAGATAAGTGAACTTCTGAGCCTACTATACAATATAAATAAACAAACGAATAGGTGCTGCTGCTGATATCAATTGTGTTCCCACAACAACAACAAAATAAACTAGAAAGGCTACAATTTCTGGGGAAATTGTGTGAAGTGTTCTTGCCTCCACCAGTAGTCTACAACTGGAGTGGGCGGAGTAACTTGGTGGAGTGGCTTGAGTAACTGTTGTGTGATTGGAGTGGCTAGAGTAAAATGGGCGGCGTGAGTTGCAAACAAATGGTCATATTATGAAAACTATCAGGACTATGGCTTAGCCGTGGACAATTTTTAGTGGCAGCAGGGATAGCTGAACGTTTTGATACAACGCATGTAAAACTTGCATGTATGTAATAAGACATCTCCATAAATCCGGACCTCGCAATATCTTATTTAGCCACTAGAGGGCTATCCACTCCTCTTTTCCCAGTAAATTTCCCCTCCAGGTCAATCTGCCCCCAGTAAAATCCCTCCCCAGGTTTGTCTGTCCCCAGTAAACCTCCCCTCCCCCCAAGTCAGTCTGTCCCCAGTAAAATCCCCCCCAGGTCAGTCTTTTCCCAGTAAATCCCCCCTCCAGGTTCATCTGTCCATAGTAAATTTCCTTCCCCCACCGCAGGTCAGTCTGTCCCCAGTAAAATCCCCCCTAGGTCAGCCTTTTTCCAGTAAATCCCCCTGGTTAATCTGTCCATAGTAAATTTCCTCCCACCCCCACAGATCAGTCTGTCCCCGGTAAAATCCCCCTGCAGGTCAGTCTTTTCCCCAGTAAAATCCCCCCTAGTTCAGTCTTTTTTCCAGTAAAATCCCCCCCCAGATCAGTCTTTTTTTCCAGTAAAATCCCCCCCCCCCAGATCAGTCTCTTCCAAGTAAACTCCCCCAGGTCAGTCTTTTCCCAGTAAATCTCCTAAATCCCCCCTCCAGGTCAAACTGTCCCCAGTAAAATACCCCCCCCCCCCCCGGTCAGTCTGTCCCCAGTAAAATTCTCCCCAGGTCAGTCTTTTCTCAGTAAAATCACCCCTCCAGGTCAATCTGTTCCCAGTAAATCCCCCCTCCCCCAGGTCAGTCTGACCTCAGTAAAATCCCCCCAGGTCAGTCTTTTTTCCAGTAAAAACACCCCCAGGTCAGTCTTTTCCCAGTAACTTCCCCCTCCAGGTCAATCTGTCCCTAGTAAAATTCCCCCCCCCCTCCAAGGTCAGTTTGTCTGCAGTGAAATTCCCCTCCCCCCAGGTCAGCCTGTCCCCAGTACATTCCCCTCAGTACATTAACCTCCCTCCCCCCCCCCCCAGTTAGTCTGTCCTCCAGACCTGGGAGGGGAGATTGCACTGGGGGACAGAGTGACTTGGGGGGGATGACCCTACATCCTCCTCAACTATGGTGACCTCCTTCCCCAATACACGCAACATGATGCAGAGCCTCTAGCAGCAGCCAATGTCCAATCTAGACATCTTACCTGACCCATGCATGTTCAACTCAAGCATCTCCCCTCCCAGTGTCATCCTCATGCCTCATGTGGTGCAGCACACCTTGTCATTGTCATCCTTACACTTAAGTGCAAAAAACATGACTCCTAGAATCATCCAGGAAGAAGCAGGGGGTAGAGGGCTTTGCAATGTCAGATGTGACAGCTGCCACCACCAGGTCATGCATTCCCAGCAGGCTGATCAGAAGGTACACACACAATGACTACAGAGAGCCTGTCAGCCTATAGAGCGGTTCTGCACACATGGTGCCACCTACAAGCCTTGTATGTGTCGGCACGTGTTGTGCTCCCTCCTTCCTGCCTTATTTCTAGGGTCTATTCTAGCTCAGAGTTAGCTTCCTGATGAAGCGATTCCACGAAATGCATTGAGGCCTGGCCATTATCGTCACTTCAGGTCCCCATTGAATGTCACTTCCGGTGGTTTGGAGTCTGCTCGTGGAACACACACCCACCTGCCCTGTTAGACGAAGTGGTGGTGTTGCGGTTCTTTCACATTTTGCGAATATCCAGTACCTGGAGTGGCACTTTTTATCTTGTCATGCACAATTTTTAATAAAACTTACTACGCTATGGGTGGAATGTTTTCTCTTTTTATGTGTGTATTGTCATACATGCTATGAGTATGAGGAGATCCTGGAGAGATTGGTCTTCTTTTCAACATCTCCTGGTCTGTATATTCTATATGGTATGCCTGAACTAGATCTGGAGATCCTGTTGGTGCCTTTTCCCTTATCATTTGATTATATGAGAAAATGGCTTGTGATTTGATCTGGTAAGCCTCTCATTCTACCGCACGTTGGCGGTGAAGAATTATAGTTTATCACATCGGACAGCAATGTTGGGTGCATGGTTGGATCATTGATATCTTGAAAGGACAATAATACATTTATGGACACTTTACAACGTTTTGGATTGTAGCATTTATCTATGTATGGCTACATTTCTGCATTAATATTTTTTATAATATGCACTACTAGCCTCAAGAGTTTAGCACTTTTATATTAATATTGATATTTTGATGTATACAATGCATTAAATATATTCTGTATGTATACAATATATTATATAATATGTCCTGTATGTATATAATGTATTATATAATATATCCTGCATGTAGACAATGTATCCTGTATGTATACAATGTATCATATAATGTATCATGTATGTACACAATGGATCATATAATGGATCCTGTATGTATGCAATGTATTATATAATATATCCTGTATGTAGATTATGTATCATATAATAGATCCTGTATGTTTACAATGTATTATATATTTTGTATGTATACAATTAGAGATGAGCGAATTATTCAAAAATTTGGTTCGGCTGATTCGCCGAATTCGCCAAATAAATTCGCTTCGAGCCGAATATATTCGCTGCGAATTTAACTTATAAAAAGGGTGTTTCTAGGCTTCAGAGAGCCTTTATATTAGTGCAGAACACTGTACCTTTAATTTAAATGCCCTTGGAGTCTGCTGGGGAAGAGAAATAATACTGTCAGTCAGTATGACATGCAGATGAGTGCCGTCGATCTTAGAATCACCGCACACTTCACTCATTTGGGCAGTCACGGGGCCAAAACCAGAGTGTGGAGCCACAGTGTGGCGGTGGAGGCAGCAGCAATGGGAGACCATACAGCACCCTATGACAAAATGGAACCCACCAGCAGTGTGAGGAGACCTGAAAGTGGCACATGGCAGAGTGTGGCGATGGAGACAGCAGCAATGGGAGGCCGTACAGGGACCCATGACACACTCTGGACCTGGCAGCAGCATGAGGAGGCGGTACAGGGGCCCATGACAGATTACGGGCCTGGCAGCAGCATGAGGAGTCGGTACGGGGGCCCATGGCAGATTACGGGCCTGGCAGCAGCATGAGGAGGCGGTACAGGGGCCCATGGCAGAGTGGCGGAGCGTAAGCAGCTAAAATTGAAGGCCATACAGAGGCCTATGTTAAAAAGTCCCCCCAGCAGCAGTGTGGGGAGACGACTATCAAGAGTCCAATGGCTGAGTGGCGATCCGGGAAGTCAGCGTTGTGATTGCAGATGCAATGCAGAGATTCTATGAGGTGATGCCGTGGGTGCGAAGAAGATCATATACTGTCGTACTTCCATCCATAAGACAGAACAACCTGCGAACCGGGAGCTTTATTGCCCTGACCCGCTCAGCAGCTTCTGGGATACCCAAGAGGCCCATGGCAGAGTGGCGGAGCGGAAGCAGCTTCAATTGAAGGCCATACACAGGCCTAGGTTAAAAAGTCCCCCCAGCAGCAGTGTGGGGAGACGACTATCAAGAGTCCAATGGCTGAGTGGCGATCCGGGAAGTCAGCATTGTGATTGCAGATGCAATGCAGAGATTGCATCGTCGACATACGGCTACGTTTACTTCCTCGGGCGGCTTGACGAAAAATTGCCACACCGCCGAGTAGGAAACTTTGCCCCCGCTACTCCTCACTGGCTGACTGCTACTTCCTCCGTGCACACCGGCACCACTACTGGCCGTGGTGGTAGGCTGCAGTGGAGCTGGTGCTCTACTCCGTGGCCGTTTGCCTCCACTGACACTGCTGCGACCCTGCTGCCTCCTGGGCAACCCACCGACTGTTTTGCTCGCTGGCAAGCTGGCACCCTCTTCTCCTGATGATGCGGAAGCAATAGCCTGATGACGACGAGGCTGCCAAGTGCGATCAGCCTCATCATCATCAATTAGGAATTTTCGATTCTTTGATAGCTGTGTCCCTAAGTAACGATTCTGTGTCCCTGAGTAACGATTCTGTGTCCCTGAGTAACGATTCTGTGGCCCTAAAGTCTCTGTGGCCCTAACTCTGTCCCTTAATACACACAGGTCTGTCTCTCTTGAATGACCGGAGGCTAATGGAGAATTCTAAGATGGCCGCGATTTATAGCTCCACCATTACACAGTGCTGGCTGGCTGCTGATTGGCTAATGCGATCACATGTCATGAATGCATTATGGGTCAGCGCGCCTTGTCTGCGCGCCTTCCCAGAGATCCCCGCCCCATCTTCTCTGTCCATTTTCTCCGTCGCCACACATGTCGCCGCCATTTTTGGGAAAATTCGATTCGTGCATCCGAAGTTTGATAATCTTCGGATTCGTCGCGAATAGAGTTTTTCCAAATCTTCGGAACGAATTCCACTTCGTCATGTTCGATTCGCTCATCTCTATATACAATGTATTATATAATGGATCCTGTATGTATACATTGTATTATATAATATATCCTGAATGTATACAATGGGTTATATAATGGATCTTATATGTATGCAATGGGGTTGACTTACTAAAGGCAAATAGACTACAGTCAGGTCAATAAATATTGGGACATCGACACAATTCTAACATTTTCGGCTCTATACACCACCACAATGGATTTGAAATGAAACAAACAAGATGTGCTTTAACTGCAGACTGTCAGCTTTAATTTGAGGGTATTTACATCCAAATCAGGTGGACGGTGTAGGAATTACAACAGTTTGCATATGTGCCTTCCACTTGTTAAGGGACCAAAAGTAATGGGACAATTGGCTTCTCAGCTGTTCCATGGCCAGGTGTGTGTTATTCCCTCATTATCCCAATTACAATGAGCAGATAAAAGGTCCAGAGTTAATTTCAAGTGTGCTATTTGCATTTGGAATCTGTTGCTGTCAACTCTCAAGATGAGATCCAAAGACCTGTCACTATCAGTGAAGCAAGCCATCATTAGGCTGAAAAAAACAAAACAAACCCATCAGAGTGATAGCAAAAACATTAGGCGTGGCCAAAACAACTGTTTGGAACATTCTTAAAAAGAAGGAACGCACCGGTGAACTCAGCAACACCAAAAGACCCGGAAGACCACAGAAAACAACTGTGGTGGATGACCGAAGAATTCGTACCCTGGTGAAGAAAACACCCTTCACAACAGTTGGCCAGATCAAAAACACTCTCCAGGAGGTAGGTGTATGTGTGTCAAAGTCAACAATCAAGAGAAGACTTCACCAGAGTGAATACAGAGGGTTCACCACAAGATGTAAATCATTGGTGAGCCTCAAAAACAGGAAGGCCAGATTAGAGTTTGCCAAACGACATGTAAAAAAGCCTTCACAGTTCTGGAACAACATCCTATGGACAGATGAGACCAAGATCAACTTGTACCAGAGTGATGGGAAGAGAAGAGTATGGAGAAGGAAAGGAACTGCTCATGATCCTAAGCATACCACCTCATCAGTGAAGCATGGTGGTGGTAGTGTCATGGCGTGGGCATGTATGGCTGCCAATAGAACTGCTTCTCTTGTATTTATTGATGATGTGACTGCTGACAAAAGCAGCCGGATGAATTCTGAAGTGTTTCGGGAATATTATCTGCTCATATTCAGCCAAATGCTTCACAACTCATTGGACGCTTCACAGTGCAGATGGACATTGACCCAAAGCAGACTGCAAAAGCAACCAAAGAGTTTTTTAAGGGAAAGAAGTGTAATGTTATGCAATGGCCAAGTCAATCACCTGACCTGAATCCGATTGAGCATGCATTTCACTTGCTGAAGACAAAACTGAAGGGAAAATGCCCCAAGAACAAGCAGGAACTGAAGACAGTTGCAGAAGAGGCCTGGCAGAGCATCACCAGGGATGAAACCCAGCATCTGGTGATGTCTATGCGTTCCAGACTTCAGGCTGTAATTGACTGCAAAGGAGTTGCAACCAAGTATTAAGAAGTGAAAGTTTGATTTATGATTATAATTCTGTCCCATTACTTACCAACTGTTGTGAAGGGTGTTTTCTTCACCAGGGTACGAATTCTTCGGTCATCCACCACAGTTGTTTTCTGTGGTCTTCCGGGTCTTTTGGTGTTGCTGAGTTCACCGGTGCGTTCCTTCTTTTTAAGAATGTTCCAAACAGTTGTTTTGGCCACGCCTAATGTTTTTGCTATCACTCTGATGGGTTTGTTTTGTTTTTTTCAGCCTAATGATGGCTTGCTTCACTGATAGTGACAGGTCTTTGGATCTCATCTTGAGAGTTGACAGCAACAGATTCCAAATGCAAATAGCACACTTGAAATTAACTCTGGACCTTTTATCTGCTCATTGTAATTGGGATAATGAGGGAATAACACACACCTGGCCATGGAACAGCTGAGAAGCCAATTGTCCCATTACTTTTGGTCCCTTAACAAGTGGAAGGCACATATGCAAACTGTTGTAATTCCTACACCTTCCACCTGATTTGGATGTAAATACCCTCAAATTAAAGCTGACAGTCTGCAGTTAAAGCACATCTTGTTCGTTTCATTTCAAATCCATTGTGGTGGTGTATAGAGCCAAAAATTTTAGAATTGTGTCCATGTCCCAATATTTATGGACCTGACTGTATGTACTTTTCAAGCGCAGTTGTATTTTTTTTCCCCAGAGCTTAGTGAATGAGGTGAAGCTCTGCTGATTTCCATCATCTAATCATATGCAAACAAAAATGCTGTTATTTTTTATTTTCTTTGCTTGGATTGGGTATCCTTTACAAAGTGACGCTTTAATATTTTCACTAAACTCTGGGGAAAATGAGTGCAATGGCACTTGCAAAGCACACAGTCTATTCTCCTTTAGTCAATGAACTCATATGTATCTATTTCTCCATTTAAGATGTGAAAACAACACAGGAGCGGACTTTACAGCAACTGATCTCTATGAGAGCCAGTCAGAGGTTATACCAGTAATCAGGCTTCCTGGTTCCCAATTGTTAGTATGAGAGCAGGAGCTGTCACTGACAGCTCAGTCTCTGATCTGGGAACGTGTTGTGCAGAGCGTGATCAAATATATAGAACGGCTCATGTACGCACCCTCACGGATAAGGACCTACTTCTGTGAGGTTGCCTATACAGTATACATGTGGCTTAAAAAAAGGGTTTACTAAATTTTACAAAGCATCATCAAATCTTAAAGTGGATCTCCAGCCGCAGTATGAAAAAAAAATAAGAGTCAGCAGCTCTAAAAACTGTAGCTGCTGACTATTAAAAAACAGACACTTACCTGTCCCTCAATCCTGCAGTGTCCTCACCACAGCCAGTTTCTCCGGCTGTCCTCTCTTCTCAGCACTGGCATCTTCAGTGTGGGCTGTGACAGCTTGCAGCTTCACAGCTGGTTGCCCACTGCGCATGCGCAAGAAGCGCTGCGCTTTGTGAATGGCCCCATAGTCTTCTGGGACCTGTCACGTGTCCCAGAAGACTACAGGGGGGGGGGGAAATTTCCGCTTCCGATCGCCTAGGAGATGGCAGCGGAAGTGGGAGCAGGTACCTGTCAAAATTGGGTACCCGCTCCCCCGAGGTGCCAATCCTTAATGGGGTGCGGGGGACAAAGCCTTAAAGCGAAACGTCCCCTTTTGGGTGGAGCTCCACTTTAATATACAAAGAATGTGTGTAATAACAATAGATCTGTCACATTATTCCTGGTAATCTTTTAGCAGATATTTTAAAAATCCAGTTTTAAGGAAATCACTAAAGGGTCTATTTTTTCACCTAGAAAAGCTGTCAGGGCTGTTTTTGCATTTTTTTGCACACGTTTAGAAAATTGATTTCGGCCTGAAGATTACACAAAACCCCCAAAACAATATATATTTTCTGAAAGCAGACACCCTAGAGAATAAAATAGTGGTAGTTGTAATTTTTTATGTCACACAATATTACTGAAAAGTAAAAAAGAAGTTTAGGGCATGCAAGCACAATAAATTTTCAATTTTTTTGGTAAAATATAAAGATGAGGTTGTACGGAGTAAATAGATACCTAACATGTCAAAGTTTAAATTTGTGTGTGCCTGTAAAAAGGCAAAACACATCCATCGCCTACGCTTTAAGAGCTTATTCACACATGTGCAGTGCGGATTGAAGCTCAGGTTTCACATCTAATTGATACAGTAGCTGTTCGCAGGTTTACATCAGGTTCAGGACAGGATTAGCTCAAGATCTTATCCTGTTCACACATGCAGTTTAAGAATGGGCAGCACAGTGGCTTAGTGGTTAGCACTTCCGCCTGGTGGTACTGGGGTCGTTGGATCAAATGCCAACCACGGCACCACCTGCCTGGAGTTTGCACATTCTCCCTGTGCCTGTGTGGGTTCCTCTAGGTACTCCAGTTTCCTCCCACACTCCAAAGCCATGCTGGTAGGTTAATTGGATCCTAACTAAATTGGCCCTAGTGTATGAATGTATGTTAGGGACTTTAGATTGTACACCCCTTGAGGGTTAGGGACTGATGTGAATGTACAATATAGATGTAAAGTGCTGCAGAAATTGATGGCGCTATATAAGTACCTGAAATAAATAAATAAGAATGGTTCCCATAGAAGTCAATAGCCTATAATCAGCACCTGAATTGAAGCCACTGCTCAGAAATCGAACATGATTCCTTTTAAAACCGCACTGAATCTGCACCAGCTGTGCACCGGACATATGTGAACATGCACCATAGGAAGCAATGCTATTTCACATGTCATATGGATTGGATGCAGTTCAAACCACATCCAGTCCGCATATATGTGAACCAGCCCTTCAGGTGCTGAAGCTCCTTTGGCTGTACCTCTGTGGATCACAGGAGTGCAGTTCGTTCTGCAGTCCTGTGACCCATTTTCAGCTGAGAGAGGGCTGAAGTCCACAGTTCACAGTTCACAGTCAGGATCCACCCCAGAATCTGGAATGGGACCTGGCTCAGCCTCTTAGTGCACTGCTGAGAGCCTGAGCTAGCCACTCCCTCCCCCTCCACAGCCCAGCGCTCCAATGATCCCTGGGGGGGGTGAGCAGACAGCTGTGGCTGATAGTCCCGCTCTCTGCTCAGAACAGCGGTGAGAACTCAGCGATCAGTGGTCATGTGATCGCTAAGTTCTCTACCCTAGAGCAGGCGGGGGACAGATGCATGCTGGTAGGTTAATTGGATCCTAACTAAATAACTAAATTGGCCCTAGTGTATGAATGTATGTTAGGGACTTTAGATTGTATACCCCTTGAGGGTTAGGGACTGATGTGAATGTACAATATTCAAAGACCAAAGAAAGACCGATGCTACATCCACCTAGGGGAAAGTATAATTGGGGGGAAAAAAAGCCCTACTTCTCTTTTAAAAGCCCCCTATAGGTCATTTATTCCGGAGTGCGTGTGTAAGGGACCGCCCAGCGGTACCACTAGCACTCCACTGATCGGACGTTCCCAGCGTACGGAGTCTAAGCCCCAGAGTAATTGTTTACCAGGGCCCCTGATGGTGGGG
Source organism: Staurois parvus (assembly GCF_062004578.1). Classification (NCBI taxonomy): domain Eukaryota; kingdom Metazoa; phylum Chordata; class Amphibia; order Anura; family Ranidae; genus Staurois; species Staurois parvus. Next base: position 2,904,263 of record NW_028318184.1, on the reverse strand, counting down.
ATGGACTTGGAGTACCCCGGGACCAGGTCGTGACTACTGAGGACACCCGTCGGTGGTAGGGGTATTCGCCAGGGGCTCCCACGGGAGAGAGCCAGGTATGAGGAGGTCTGGAGACCCCGTTGAGAGGGATGGATGGATGGCTGAGCAAGTGCAAGGTCATACAAGCCGGGTCGGTAACTATGGGGACGATGCGGTACAGAGCAGCGGGCAAAGAATAGTCGGGTCACATGCCAGGTCAGCAACAGCAGGTCAGATCCAATAGGGGGCATTCAGGAGAGAGGTCAGGCAAGCAAGGGTCAAGAACAGGAGAAACAGCAAGGTCAGGGCACAATCCGGGTCAGCAACTTACTTTCACAGGTTTATAGGTACACAGGATTCAAAGAGACCAGAAGGCACTGAATGACAGCTCAGGGCCGTTTAAATATCCCGCTCTGCACTGTCTTTGGTGCCAGGCGCGCTCCCGTGGTCTCTACTGCGCATGCGCGAACCTGGTTGCCGCGGTCGGCCAGGTCCCGGCGCCCGCATCCCTGCACAGGGCGGTGTACTGCGCCTGCACCGAGCCCAGCGGCGCAGCGATCCCCAACAGCGTGGCAATATGTAACATGTGTATCACAATCTAAGTTTTCATGAGTAGGCACCCCCAACATGTGCGTTTACAGTCATACGTTCATATATGTGGGGGTGGGGGGGCCTAGAAAAAAATTTGGGGGGGGGTTTTATATGCTTAGGTGTAACTTTAATTTGTTTACAATTAAAAAAAGAGTTTTTAAGTATCACCATTCCAAAATTTTAAAATGTGAAATGTTATGTATCTATTTACTCGGCGTAAAATTATTTTTTATATTTTACAAAAATACTACGTTATCTATTGTGTTTTCTTGCATTAAAATGTGTTTGAAAAACTGCTCCGCAAATACTGTGTGACATAAAGTATTGCCATTTTATTCTATAGGGTCTCTGCAAAAAAAAAAAATGTTTGGTGGTTCTAAGTAATTTTCTAGCACAAAAAAATCTGATTTAAACTTGTAAACAAAAGTACCAGTAAAGGTTTGGTCTTCCAGTGGTTAGGGTACTGAAGTTTATAAAGTCAATTTTACTGAACAATCCAAATTACACTTCAGGGAGAGATCTTCAGGGACCTGCTTTCGTGGGGCTAGAAAACATTTTTTTTGATGTGCTTAGGTAGAACTTTAATTTATTTACAATTAAAAAAATAGATTTTTAAGTATCAAAGTTTGTCACCATTCCACAATTTTAAAATGTGACATGTTATGTATCTATTTACTCGGCGTAAAATAATTTTTTATATTTTACAAAAAAAAAACTAGGTTATCTATTGTGTTTTCTTGCATTAAAATTCTTTAAAGTTTATTTTTTCAAAACAAATTGTGTTTGAAAAATTGTTGCGCAAAACCTGTGTGACATAAACTATGCCATTTTATTCTATAGGGTCTCTGCAAAAAAAAAAATATAATGTTTGGTGGTTCTAAGTAATTTTCTAGCATAAAATTCTGATTTAAACTTGTAAAGAAAAGTGCCAGTAAAGGTTTGGTCTTCCAGTGGTTAGGGTAGGGTAGTGAAGTTTATAAAGTAAATTTTACTGAACAATCCAAATTACACTTCAGGGAGAGATCTTCAGGGACCTGCTTTCGTAGGTTACAGTTCACAGAGGTGTCTTGGCTTGGCAGGTGGCACCTATAAATTGCAGATATTGCTAGGGGTCTCTCTCACTTGAATAATGAACACTTCTAAGCCAAGGTTACCTTTTAGTATTGTTTTTTCTTTGAGCTTGTACTACGAAAGAAAAATCAAGCATGCCTAGAAAAATACTGTAAAAAGTCATTTTGCTTACCTTGTCTTGTGTAGAGCAGCCTGTACACTTGGTAAAATGAGTCCCTTTTATACCATATAATAAACTTCCACCCTACAAATTGGACGTCACCCTGAACTAACCTAGAATTTACATTTTAGGTGTGTATAGCAGTACAACTAGTTCAAGGAGCTTACGCAAACATAAGCAATGTTGGTAATTATCTAATTTTTTTTTTTGTTTACAAACAATTTTATTTTTCAAGGAATAGACTGTAAAATGACATTACAGCTTCAAACAGTGTGTATAACAGTAACAAGGCACAACTAAAGTGTACATTTCAAAAAGGCACAGTCATATAGAGTAAAGAAAGGGTTAAGACAGGGGTCTGCAACCTTTAAGACATAAAGAGCCACTTGGACCCGTTTCCGAGAGGGAAAAAAAGACTGGGAGCCGCAAAACCATTGCAACATTTAAAACAAATCCGACACTGCATATATTGCAAAAAGCGCTCTAGTCATGAAGGGGGTTTAAGGGCCCAGTAAGCAAAGGGTTAATCAGGGCCACAGTGTATCGTCATAATCACAATCATAGCCTTAGGTCAGTGGTGGGCAACCTTTTTTTTCAACTGAGCCAAATCTCGCCAAAACCACGATTGAAATTTATTTTGAGATAAACATTTTTAAAACTGAAAATACATCCCCCATATAGTAATTCATCCCCCCTATAGTAATTCATCCCCCCTATAGTAATTCATTCCCCATATTAATTCATCCCCCCTATAGTAATTCATCCCCCCTATAGTAATTCATTCCCCATATTGTGTCAATTCACTTACCTTTGCTCCGCGCGTTCCTCTCGCTGTGTTCCCGCGCCGTTCTGGTCTTCAGGGCGGACTGTGAGAGGAGAGGAGTTCGTCACGCTGCCCCGCCTACATCCTGACAGCCAATGTTTGCCAGCGGGCGCCCGGCACACAGAAGAGCTGCATTAAAAGAGCCGCGGCTTGCCGACCCTATTGCCTGTCACCTGGTGGGCAGTGTGCTCCGGAGCCGCAGGAAAGGTGAAAAAGAGCCGCATGCGGCTCCGGAGCCGCGGGTTGCCGACACCCGGGTTAAGAGAAGAAGAGAGAATAGAGTTTAAGTACATGAGCTATATAGATAAAGAGGTAGGCAGAGTTCTACATCTACCAACAGAGTAAGTCAGTCCACCCAAATGAGGAATGTCCTTACACCCTGTTCCAAATTATGCAAATTATATTTTTCTCATTTACCTAAATAATTGATGTAAATAACAGTCAGCATAATTCTCATGTTATCAACTATTAAGGTTACAATTCAAATTTTATTGAACAAACCTCCTAATGATAACAGGATTTTTTTTAAACATAAACAACTTACAATGCACTGTTCCAAATTATTACGCACATTAAGTTTCAAAACACTTTATAGGTTGTAAAGAACTGAAAATTGTCATTTGTTGTGTTTGCAGCATATTTACTGAAATCAAAAGCTATTTCAATCAAACTTTTAACTACATTTTAACTTTTTAAACATTTTAACAGGTCAGGGGCCACGATCACTATGTTATAGGCCCCAGACACCTGGTACAGGCTCTGGGGTCCTGGTGGGGGATCTGATGGGTATTAGCTGCACTCCCCCCGCTGGCTGTACTCACATTTAAGGATGGATGGTACTCAGAACAGAGGCCTGGTGCTGCTAAGGTAGGCAGCGGTAGGCCTCAACAGGCCGGATATGCCAACCGCTGCGGAGAGGGGCCAAAAGCGATTCCTTCCCCTCTTCCAGGTGTGGGCAGTATAGGGGAGACCTCCGATGCCCACTAGAGGCTCCCCACTGCTCGGATGGCAGTGGATACCACGAGGAGGAGAGATCGGAGGCCACAACGATCCACGAGTGCCCACCGCCATTGAGGGGGACCAAAATCACACTGCTCCCCTCTTTCAGGTACAGGCAGGGTCAGGGAGAACTCTGGTGCTGCCGATGGCTCTCTGCTGTCCGGATGTCAGCAGATTAGGATACAGGGTTCCGGAGCTTGTGATTATGCGGCCGCTCTGGTCGCCATCTTGGACGCGCCCCCCATTATCTAATTTTTTGATGAGATGTTTTCAGTGAAGGGAAAGCGATAATGTTACAACATGCCAAAATATTGTAGACAATTGTGCACTCCCAACTTTGTGGTAACAGTTTGTGGAAATACCTTTTATTTTATAATAGCAAACCTACTTGTGGGCTTATTCTGTAAGGCTGTTATTCAAAAAACTATTATGCCGTTTTACTGAAGCCACATGAGGACAAAGATTATTGCTGACTTTTTGCTATCAGTCATTGGTTATTGTACAGTATCATTGCTAATTTTCTCTGTCAGCATCTCATATCAGTCGTGTCTACTGCTTGTAAAGTCCCATCCGTTAAGAGGAGACATTTGATAAAGGTACTACAACACTTAATGTGAACCTTAACTCAAAAACCAAAGTTTTGAAATTGTAGCCCTACCCCTGTAGGAGCCACTTGATAAGATGTTCTTTGCCTCAACCCCCCTCAAACACACCAGGTTGAGCGTACAATCATACAATATCTCAGGAATTCACTGAAAGTAATACTCGGTACTTGTATATCATAAACGTGCAGCACTGTAAACTCACAAAACATAAATATCTTATATCATACTCGAATATATAAAGTGCAAACAAGTGTGTGAATAGTGCAATCAAATAAGTCACTATAATTTTTTAGAACTTTTTTTTATACCCTCTTTTTATGTGAATTTATGAATATATAAATTATTACCTATACCCTACAGTACTAACGACTACTAGGTATAACACTAACTATAAGATCTCATTATATGCGCTCACTAATATTTCCTTTTAATACTCAGTTCTCAATAGCAGTGCTATATCAAAGAAAACAAGCACCAAATTAGGTTGTAAAGGCAAACTTAAGGTGGAACTTCACCCAGAAGGTAAAGGTAAGGTTGACCAAGGGAATATCCAATTGCTTCTCAGGGGATCAGGAAGGATTTTTTTTCCCTGCAGGAGCAAATTGTATCATGTTTTGTTGGGTTTTTTGCCTTCCTATGGAGCAACTGTGGGTATAAGAATATAACTTTTTATTTTTTTTTTAATGGTTGAACTGGATGGACTTTTGTCTTTTTTTCAGCCAGACTAACTATGTAATGACAGGTCCCAGGAGACTGCTGGGAGTAGCTTGCTTGCACATGTGCAGTGGGCAGCCAGCTGTGAAGCTGCAAGGAGTCACAGTTGGCAATCCACAGTTAAGATGTTGGTACCTGGAACCGAAGACTGGAAAAGAGCCGTGTTGGGTAAGGACATCACTAGATCTTGGGACAGGTAGGTGTGTGTGTTTTTAAAAGTCAGCAGCTACAGAATTTGTAGCTGCTGACTTTTACATTTTTGTTTATAGGGTGCAGATCCTCTTTATTATATGGTTGGTAACTAGGCAAGCATAAAATGGATCAACAATGGTAATAACACAATTTAGCATACAAAAGTGATTGACAGTAGGGACTAGGCATGAGATGAAAATTGGCCTACAGGTCAGCACAAACAGTAGCAAGGCCACCTCAAGTGCAGCAGTGAGTAATAGTAAAGTTTACCCTACTGAATACTGGAACTATACTGCCAGAGCCCATTTATGGCTGTGATGCTAGTCCCTAAACCAACTGGATAAGAACTGTTTAAAACAAAAGGAGGATGGGTAGGGCAGGGTAACAAAGGGGGCTTGCAGAATAATTATTATAAGAGGAGATGTTCTTTTGCCGGCTATAGTTGGGGCCCTTTAAGAGCATCCGTGCATTTAATGACAATCCCAGTTAACCTGCATGCAGTACAGGTACGGTATACTCTCGGCACAGATGCAAAGTAGATGTGGTTCAGATGTGGTAAAGGTTTGGTGAAATGCAGTACAGGATTGGTATAGGTGCAGTCTGGGTTTGAAAGAAAAATGCAGTATAGACTGCTGTATGGGTAAGGTATGGATTAGGTACATCTGCTCTCAGTGGCTCAGTTCCTGCTAACAGTATCAGCAATGGGCGCATAGCCCTCTCACCAATCCCCAGTATGCTCGTGGTCTCTCCCGGGAAGCCTCCAGCGATCAGTGATGGGAGGAAAAGGGTGAGTGGATGCTCCAGTCTCCCTGTGGCAGCTGTGCAGGTGCTGATGTGGGCAGTGCTGCGTTGCCCCTGGGTATCTTTAATCCCAGCCACAGGCTCGGATCTTTGCTGGTATGGTTTCCCGCTGGCAATCAAATATCCAGACAGAGGTATTCTCTCTCACACTCTCTTGGTGCAAAGAAGAAGAACTTTCCCAGGCAGTTTAATAAAAATCATCTCTTCAATTTCCCTACTGCACAGTGCCTATTGGGATCTGTAGTGTAAGGAGTCTATTTGTCCCATTATATGGTTGCCATCTCAAATTACAACTCCCAGGATTCTCAGCTCTGCACAGAAGTCTATAGGAACCAAAATGAACTCTCCTGCGCTCTTAGACCCAGATAGGTGGTGGATGGATGGAACACGAACTGTAAAAATTCGACCACCAATGCATATAGGGTTGTACAGCTCCAAACAAAGCTGGGAAAGCCCGAACAGTACTGCAAAACAAAACAAAAAGCGCACCAACCTTGCGCATTACCTCAGTAAACCAAAATTTTATTGAATACAGAATGATACTCACAAAACAGCGAAGTAAATCAAGCATGTAGGTCCTCAAAGGAACTTGAGAATTATGAAGCCTGCGCGAGTCCCATCATAAGGGTAGACACTCAGAGTACAGCTGACGCGTTTCGAAGGGCGTCCCTTCTTCATCAGAGATAACTGAACTATGTGTACTCTCCCCCATATATACCCTAGAACTGAAGCTGGGCCCTCCCTTCTGGGTTGGGCAGTCCCAAGCTGGGAGGAGGGGCCAAGGTGTCATCAAAATATTCCAACAAAATATGCTCGTAATACAATTCATTTTAAAAACTTGAAAAGAAATGCATGAAAAATACATAAAAACTACCGTATTTTTCGCTCCATAAGATGCACTTTTTTCCCCCAAAAAAAGGGGGGAAATGTCAGTTCGCTTTATGGAGCGAATATGGAACGGCTGGTCCGGTATTTCCGCCGCCAGAATACCGGGTCGGCTGCTCAGCTCTCCTCTGCAGCAGTTCCTCGGTCCTTACCTGTTCCTCGGTCCAGCGCTGTGCAGTCTTCCCGCTCCGGCAACTTTAGTGTGAGCACCCTGCGCATGCACGAGAAGCGCTGTGCTTTGTGAGTGGTCCGGCATCTTCTGGGACACATGACAGGTCCCAGAAGATGCTGGGCCATTCACAAAGCGCAGCGCTTCTCACGCACGCTCAGTGGGCACACGGCACAGCCGGGTGCCCGCACGAAAGGGAGGACAACTCCGCAGGCCATTCACAAAGTGCAGACCTCTCGCGCACACGCAGTGGGAACCCCGCACAGCTGGGTGCCCGCACTAAAGACAGGACAACTCCGCGGAAGTGGGAGCAGGTACCTGTCAAATTCAGGTACCCGCTCCCCCTCCCTCCCCAAAGGTCCGCAGTCTCTTGGTCATCCCCTGTACTGTGTCCGCATTCTCTGGTCATCCCCTGTACTGTGTCCGCAGTCTCTGGTCATCCCCTGTACTGTGTCCGCAGTCTCTGGTCATCCCCTGTACTGTGTCCGCAGTCTCTGGTCATCACCTGTACTGTCTGCAGTCTCTGGTCATCCCCTGTACTGTCTGCAGTCTTTGGTCATCTCCTGTACTGTGTCCGCAGTCTCTGGTCATTTCCTGTACTGTGTCCGCAGTCTCTGGTCATCTCCTGCACTGTGTCCGCAGTCTCTGGTCATCTCCTGCACTGTGTCCGCAGTCTCTGGTCATCTCCTGCACTGTATCCGCAGTCTCTGGTCATCTCCTGTACTGTGTCCGCAGTCTCTGGTCATCCCCTGTACTGTGTCCGCAGTCTCTGGTCATCTCCTGCACTGTGTCCGCAGTCTCTGGTCATCTCCTGCACTGTGTCCGCAGTCTCCGGTCATCTCCTGCACTGTGTCCACAGTCTCTGGTCATCTCCTGTACTGTGTCCGCAGTCTCTGGTCATCTCCTGTACTGTGCTTGCAGTCCATTGGTTCAGAATATTTTTTTTCTTGTTTTTCTCCTCTAAAACCTAGGTGCGTCTTATGGTCAGGTGTGTCTTATGGGGTGAAAAATATGGTACATATAAAAGAGAAATTAAAAAAACTAAATAATATGAAAAAATCTAAATAATTATGAAATGATCAGGTATGATAGAATATGTATTACCAGACACCCTGGCTGCCTGGTAATATATATGCTATCATACCTGATCATTTCATAATTTGTATTCATTTATACACATTTTAATTATTAATTTATTGATATATTCATATTACATTACATCATATGCATTGTCCATTACCACTCTCCACCCTGAGACATTCCTTGCAATGGAAAATAATTTTATTTAAATATAAATATAGCTTACTTGAATATACTCATTTAAATATACACATACACCTACTCCAATCAGTCATTATCCTCATCTGGGTATGTTGTTATAACATTATTATTATTTAGATTTTTTAATTGCTCTTTTTTATGTAGTTTTTTATGTATTTTTCATGCATTTATATTCAAGTGTTTAAAATGAATTGTATTACGAGCATATATTGTTGGAATATTTTGATGACACCTTGGCCCCTCCTCACAGCTTGGGACTGCCCAACCCAGAAGGGAGGGTCCAGCTTCAGTTCTAGGGTATATATGGGAAAGAGTACTATTAAATTAATATTAAATGAATAAACGTCCAAGTGCTAAACGCGATACTGCGTTTACATGCGTTTTTGCTGCGTTTAGCATTTTACTGTGGCCAGGAGAGTTATTGTCTAGGGTTGATCCAGTGTACATGTAGCCTTAATTTGCAGCTTTCATTAACTACTTCAAGTCTGGACACTTTCACCCACTTCCAGTCCAGGCCAATTTTCAGCTTTAAGCACCATCACAATTTGAGCAACAATTGTACGGTCATGCAACACTATACCCATATGAAATTTGTATCATTGTTTTGAGACAGATAGAGATTTCTTTTGCTGGTATTTGATCACTACTAGTTTTTTTATTTTTTGCTATATAAATGAAATAATACCGAAAATTTTGAAAAAAAAAAAACAACTTTTTGCTTAGTTTTTGTTTTAAAAAATAAAAATCTTTCTTCATAAATTTAGGACAAAATGTATTCTGCTACATTTTTGTGGTAAAAATAACCAAAACCAGTGTATAATATTTAGTCTGCATGATAGCTATAAAGTCTACAAACTATGGGATATATATTTGAAAATTGTTCAGTTGAGACCCAAAAATACTGGACTTTTGTATGGGGGTGATTAAGACCTTGGCATGACAGTGATCACGACGCTGGTATGGGGTGGTCAGTAGATTGGTATGGTGGTGATCAGGAAGCTGGTATGGGGTATGGTGGTGATCAGGACGCTGGTATGGGGTATGGTGGTAATCAGGAAACTGGTATGGCAGTGATCATGACACTGGTATGGGATATGGGGTGATCAGTACACTGGTATGGGATATGGAGTGGTCAGTACGCTGGTATGGTGGTGGTCAGTATGCTGGTATGGTGGTGATCAGGACGCTAGTATGGGGTATGGCGATGATCAAGATGCTCGTATGGCAGTGATCTTGGCTCTGGTATGGGGTATGGCGGTGATCAGGACGCTAGTATGGGGTATGGCAAGGATCAGGACGCTGGTATGAGGTATGGTGGTGATCAGGACGCTGGTATGGGGTATGGCAGGAATCAGGACGCTGGTATGAGGTATGGCAGTGATCAGGATACTGGTATGGGGTATGGTGGTGGTCAGAAAACTGGTATGGAGTATGGTGGTGATTAGGACATTAATATTGGGTATGGCAGTGATCAGGATGCTGGTATGGCATATGAGGTAATCAGGATGCTGTTATGGGGTATGGCGGTGATCAGGATACTGGTATGTCATATGGGGTGATCAGGATACTGGTATGGCAAATGGGGTGATCAGGATGCTGGCATGGGGTATGGCAGTGATTATAAAACTGGTATGGAGTATGGTGGGGATCAGGACGCTGATATTGGGTATGGCGGTGATCAGGATGCTGGCATGGGGTATGGCCGTGATCAGGATACTGGCATGGGGTATGGCAGTGATTATAAAACTGGTATGGAGTATGGTGATCAAGACACTGATATTGGGTGTGGCGGTGATCAGGACGCTGGTATGGCATATGGGGCGATCAGGATGATGGCATGGGGTATGGTGGTGATAAGGGTGCTAGTATGGCGTAGATCAAGGTGCTGGTAAGGGGTATGGTGGTGATAAGGGTGCTAGTATAGTGTATGGCGGTGATCAGGATGCTGGTATGGCATATGGCGGTGATTAGGACATTGGTATGGCGTATGGCCATGTTTTTGTGAGTCAGGTGACAGGGCTGACTGTATTGTTTACTATTGACTGCAATGGGCAGTGATCAGGGACCCTGGGGTGGCTGGCACTGCAGTCTGAGTGTACAAGCATCCTGACAGACTTCAGTACACTCACAGGCTGCTGCATTGCTTCTCTCTACTCTTACAGTGAGAGCAGAAAGAAGGGATCTTTACTTTCACTTTCAGTGTTTACAATGTGAGTGCTGTGATTGGTCAAAGCAATCACTTGATAAAACACCATGTGATCACCCAGACACAGCCATAATGTGATCTGCTGTGTCCGGGCGACATACTGATCACTAGCAGGGCCGGATCTAGCCAGTATGATATGGGGGTGCAGTAAAAAATGTCAGGGGGCAGAGGATATGAGGTCTGCAGGGCAGGGTATAAAAACAGGAATCAATAGCGGAGTGTACTGGGGGTCAACAGGTCAGAGGATAGAGGTTAGCAGAGCAGAGGGCAGGAATCAGCAGTTTGTAGGGCAGTGTACCAATCGACTTCTGTACAACCAGCCTCTAGGAAAATGTCCACGTGACCAGCACCACCAGTTCTAGCTGGCAGCACTTATCAGTGCTAAATGATAAGTCTCTCCGCTGTCAGAACACAATACCTCAGCGGGAGTGATTTCAGCATCCATGTGGGAACCCCGATGTTGAACAAAAAACAACTAATGTATAGAATGCCTCACTGAGCCTACCATAAGGAAGAATTTCATTAAAACCAGCAACTGTTGAGACAATGAACACCTTGGTCAGGTCTATTTACTGTATATCAATGCATAATGTACAGAGTACAGGGGTTAGGTGCAAGTAATATACAAAACAATATATTATTATTATTTATTATTAAGCAGGATTTATATAGCGCCGACAGTTTGCTCAGCGCTTTACAATATGGTGGGAGACAGTACACAAGACAGTACAGTAACAATACAATTCAATACAAGAGGGGTTCGAGGGCCCTGCTCTTTGGAGCTTACAATCTAGGAGGGAGGGGAGAGTTGTACAGGAGGAAATAGCTGTGGGGGATGGAGTGGTTGGAAAAGTAGAGGAGTTCCATATTAGCTGAGGGAGGGGTAGGCTTCCCTGAAGAGATAGGTTTTCAGAGTGCACCTAAAAAGGTGAGCAGAGTTGGCGAAAGTCTAATGGATTGGGGTAGGGAGTTTCAGAGGATGGGGGAAGCCCTGGAGAAGTCCTGGAGATGATCATGGGAGGAGGAGACAAGGGAGCTAGAGAGTAGGAGGTCTTGTGAGGAGCGGAGAGCATGGTTTGGGTGATATTTGATGAGAAGATCGGTGATGTAAGTTGGGGCAGTATTATGAATGGCTTTATACGTCAGTGTTAGCGTTTTGAATTTTATCCGTTGAGCAATTGGAAGCCAGTGGAAGGATTGGCAGAGGGGGGTGGCAGATACGGAATGGTTAGTAAGGTGGATGAGTCTAGCCACAGCATTCATGATAGACTGAAGTGGGGATAGCCTGCGGAGAGGTAGACCAATGAGGAGGGAGTCACAATAGTCAAGGCGTGATACAATAAGGGAGTGAATGAGTTGCTTAGTGGTTTCCAAGGTTAGGAACGGTCGTATCATGGAGATGTTGCGGAGGTGAAGTCTACATGATTTGAACAGTGAATGGACCTGGGGCTGAAAGGGCAGATTGGAGTCTAGGATTACACCTAGTACTCTGGCTTGAGGGGTGGAACTGATTGTTGTATTATTGATCTTGATGAAGTCGGGGGAGTGGGGGGGGCGTGGGCTGGGGGGAATACTAGTTGCTCAGTTTTGGAAAGATTTAGTTTGAGGAAGTGGAGTGACATCCAATCCGATATGTCGCTGAGTAGGCTTGTGATACGGGCAGAGACTGAAGGGGTGAGGTGAGAGGTAGAGATAAATTTGCGTGTAATCAGCATAAAGATGGTAATTGAAGCCGTGAGAATTTATCTATTGGCCAAGGGAGGAGGTGTAGATGGAGAAGAGAAGGGGTCCGAGGACAGAACCTTGAGGGACCCCAACAGAGAGAGGGGGTGAAGAGGAGGTGGCAGCGTTATAGATAGCACTGAAGGAGCGTTGTGATATATAGGAGGAGAGCCAGGAGAGAGGAGAGTCTCTGAGGCCAAAACAGTGTCGTTTTTTTTTGAGGAGGGGATGGTCAACCGTGTCAAAAGCCGCAGAGAGGTCAAGGAGTAGGAGTACTGTATAGTGGCCATTAGCTTTGGCGGTTCAGGTCGTTGGTGAGTTTGAGTAGGACAGTTTTGGTGGAGTGTTGGGGGCGGAAGCCAGACTGTAGGGGATCAAGGAGGTTGTTGTCGGTGAGGTGGGAACTCAGGCAATTATAGACCAAGCGTTCTAGGAGTTTAGAGGTAAATGGCAGCAGGGAGATGGGTCTTAGGTTGTTCAAATCGGTGGGATCCAGGGAGGGTCTTTTAAGTATGGGAGTGATGTGCGTGTGTTTTAGAGGGGAGGGGAAGGTGCCAGTAGAGAGGGAAAGATTAAAGATGTGAGTGAGGGAGCGTAGGATGGAAGAAGAGGGTGACCGTCGGAGTTGTGAGGGGACAGGGTCCAGGGGGCAGGTGCAAGTAATATACAAAACAATATATGGAGTGAAACAGTTAGGATGAGTGCCACATTCACATCAGTGTCCCCAAAGTGCCACCACCTTACACCAGAGTCAGACAGAGTCTGGCAGAGTGTCCCCTTACATCAGATTCTGGTAGAGTCCACTTCTTACATCAGAGTCTGGCAGAGTGTCCCCTTACATCAGATTCTGGTAGAGTCCACTTCTTACATCAGAGTCTGGCAGAGTGTCTCCTTACTTCAGATTCTGGTAGATGCCCCTTCTTACATCAGAGTCTGGCAAAGTGTCCTCTTACATCAGATTCTGGCAGAGTCCCTTTCTTACATCAGAGTGTGGCAGAGTATCCTCTTACATCAGATTCTGGCAGAGTCTCCTTCTTACATCAGAGTCTGGCAGAATGTGCCCTTGCATCAGATTCTGGCAGAGTGTCCCCTTACATTAGAATCTGCAGAGTAACCCTTACATCAGATTCTGGCGAGGAGAAACAACACCTCCTCACTGCCTGCCAAATGCTCTCTGAAGAGCGATCTGAATGCAGATCCCTCTTCAGAGACCGATGTTCATATAAAAAAATAGTGAAGTGCTTATATCTCATAAATAAATAAAGTAAAGTGCATTCAAAAAAGAATTAATAAAAAATGAATTAATATAAATCTGATACTCCTGTGTGACAAATCTATATAATAAACACTAATACATCACTCTGGTGGGAGAAAAAAATAGTGCAACCGAATATAATTAAGCTTTAGTGATTCAACACACACTATAAAAAACCTATTATACCGTGCATATAACAAATTTCAATACATAACCAAATGTGAATAAATTAGTGAATATAAAATTAATCATCCACATAAAATAGTGCCTAATTCATACACATTTCATATACATTATAAGTGAAACAGAAAAAATGTCCATGCATGTGACTCTGTGCTTTTAGAAAACACACGTGATCTCCACTTCTAGGTGCAAGTAATCTCCTCCAAATGGCAGCAATGCCTGCTCACCTCCCCTCCTTGACCCACACAGGGCCCCAAAGCAGTTTCCACCTCAGTGGTGTATCTCCTCTGGCAGACTCCTTATTTCTCCTCCTCTCTTATTCAGACTCATAGAAAGACATAAAACTTTCCATAGTGTAGTATATTTATTAAGAAAGGGTAAAGCCACAAATAATTACACTCACATTATCCTCTTGGTCAACAAGCATTTTTACCACAACCTATGGGTAAATCTGCATGCACTGGGGGAATCCAATATGGCCGCGGCGTCCGGACATGCGTCACCAGGAATGACGAACCGACGCGTTGTGTCACGTGCGTCATGACTTCATCAGGGTTACCGCCCCCTGGTGACTCGATTGTATTTACAGGGAAAGCCTAATTGAATTATATAGTGAGGGCGGACTTACGGTGGACATCTTGTTGAAGTCCTGCACTCACATAGATAGGACTGTATTATCCTACCCCATAGGTTAACTCTAATGCTGAATAAAAGAATATACCTATAACCCTTCCTTAGATAATTTATACATACAAATATAAAGTGAATTAGAATACTCAAAGATTTTAAAACCAAATTTACAACTTTATTAATACACTAATATGACTCCTGAGACTTTAATATATACTAATATTAATAATTCTATTTAATGAATCTTAATGGACTTACATATTGGGAGGATATATATACCCAAAAAAATTTTTACATTTAAATGAAAAAAAAAAAAAGAATCAAAAATAAAAAATAATAAATGAAAAATAAGAAAACAATAAAATATAAAAAAAAATAAAAATAAATTTAAAAAAAAAAATCCAAGGTAAAAGGGTATTATCTACACGGCAACACAAAATTATTTTAAATAAATAATCATAAAATACATTAAATCACTATTTAAAAATATTTTTTAAAAACATAGGTTATAAAATATAAGTGTGACATGCACAAATAGCCATAGCTTGGGTTTACAAATAATCACTAATCAAATGTCACTTTAACCAAGCTTATATTAATAAAATCCATATATATTACATATTCTAAAATTGTATTACCAGATGAGCCAACATACATTTATAAAATTCAACTTTAAAAATCACTAATAAAACAATTGAGGTCAAACTCAATGTTAAGGCCATATGGTGCCTGCGTATGCATGATATACATCCATCTAGACTCAGGGATTTAATCTTATTGCTCCCCCTCCAATGACTTGCGTACTTCTGTATACCCCAAAACTTAAGTCCTGAAGGGTCTTTATTATGCTGCTTAAGGAAGTGCCGGGAAACGCTATGTTTAGGGAACCCCTTTTTTATATTTTGCACATGTTCCCTCATGCGTTTCCACAAAGGCCTTTTTGTTCTTCCTATATATTGATAACCACATTCACATTCGAGGCCATATACTACTCCCTCTGTGTGGCATGAAATGAAATCCTTGATCCTATATACCGTACCACCATAATTGGCCTTAAAAGTGTTACGTTTGCCATTTTTACCCTTTGTTTCTCTGCATGCATAACAGTGTCGACACGGAAAGAAACCGACTTGGTCAAGAAATGTGATACTCTTCTTTTTAACTGGCGGATCGAGTTCATTTTTTACTAGTCTCATCCTAAGGGAAGGCACCTTCCCATGTATAAATTTTGGATAATCTCCCAAAATTTTATTCAAATCAGGGTCAGTTTTAAGGATGGACCAATGTTTGGCAAATATTTTCTCAATTTTCTTGTGATGGACATTATAGTCTAAAATAATTGCCATTTGACTGTCAAAATTTTCCTTTTTATTCTTGTCCACAATCAGCAACTCCCTCTCCATATTTTGAACTTCAGTTATTCTCTTCTCTATTTCTTTTTCAGGGTAGCCTTTTTTAATAAACTTATCTCCTATAATCTTAGCTTGTTTCTTATATTCTTCCTTTTCAGAACAATTCCTTCTCAATCTCACTAACTGGCCCTTAGGTATGTTTATAAAGCCATGGGCGGTGATGACAACTGTCTGATGGTATGAATTCATTGCAATCCACTTCCTTAAAATAAGTATTTGTACAGATCTTCCCTCACTATAGAATTCAATTAGGCTTTCCCTATAAATACAATCGAGTCACCAGGGGGCGGTAACCCTGATGAAGTCACGACGCACGTGACGCAATGCGTCGGTTCGTCATTCCTGGTGACGCATGTCCGGACGCCGCGGCCATATTGGATTCCCCCAGTGCATGCAGATTTACCCATAGGTTGTGGTAAAAACGCTTGTTGACCAAGAGGACCATGTGAGTGTAATTATTTGTGGCTTTACACTTTCTTAATAAATATACTACACTATGGAAAGTTTTATGTCTTTCTATGAGTCTGAATAAGAGAGGAGGAGAAATAAGGAGTCTGTCAGAGGAGATACACCACTGAGGTGGAAACTGCTTTGGGGCCCTGTGTGGGTCAAGGAGGGGAGGTGAGCAGGCATTGCTGCCATTTGGAGGAGATTACTTGCACCTAGAAGTGGAGATCACGTGTGTTTTCTAAAAGCACAGAGTCACATGCATGGACATTTTTTCTGTTTCACTTATGATGTATATGAAATGTGTATGAATTAGGCACTATTTTATGTGGATGATTAATTTTATATTCACTAATTTATTCACATTTGGTTATGTATTGAAAGTTGTTATATGCACGGTATAATAGGTTTTTTATAGTGTGTGTTGAATCACTAAAGCTTAATTATATTCGGTTGCACTATTTTTTTCTCCCACCAGAGGGATGTATTAGTGTTTATTATATAGATTTGTCACACAGGAGTATCAGATTTATATTAATTCATTTTTTATTAATTCTTTTTTGAATGCACTTTACTTTATTTATTTATGAGATATAAGCACTTCACTATTTTTTTCTTTTTGTTTGCACTTATTGGTATTAGTTAAGTGACAGCAGCTGTATTATAGTAATCATTCCATCGAGCGCAGGAGGATCCTTTACACTTTAATGCTCATATAAACAGGCCCCTAAAGCCATGCTGGGGATGGGCAGAAAGGTGTTAAAACAGAAGCATCACAAACCTGTGAGTTAAAACCTCAGCAATTTAGCCAACTAGCAGATTGACAGCTATACCCAACAGTACTAAAGTTGTCCCAGAGTGCTAACTGGACATGAAGGGGGGAGGAGGAGAAAGGGAGAGAAGGGAAGGAGATGGGGAGAGTTCAGCATTGGGCAGAGCTCAGCTCACTCATCCCATGCTGGTCTGGTGGCTCAGGCAGAGGTTTCAATCTTGAAGCCACCATGTAGTTGCCAGAGAAATATAGTCTAAATAGTGAGCGCTCCTTAAAATAGCTGCTGAAACACCAGAAAGGTACCAAGATAAACCTTCAAATGGCTCAATAAAAATATAGGTGCAGCGCTAATAAAAAGGTATATAATAAATGATTATCCAGTGTTAAACGCAAATAGTATATCAAATAGTCCAATATTATGACAATAAATTAGTCCAGAGGGTAATAAAATCAACAGCAGATAGACTTGTGACACCAACCGATACTAAAAGTGCGCGCTCACCGGAAGCGCATAGGTAATGCGCATATAATATAGTAACCACCAGGGTGACTCTAGGTAAGCCGGACAAGTAGGTGAACTTTCATCAATGGAATGGTCATCAAGCCTTAGGAAATGGTTGAAATCTGCTGGATACAGAGGTCCCCTTAAGGATGGATTAGGTGCTCAGCCTGAGTACAGGGCTCCTTTCCTCTGGTTGTGGAAAATCAATGGGGGTGTCCTGCATGCAAGCCTAATAGCTCCAGGGGTCCTTTTAAGCCGCCAGTCTCTTCAGCTTCATTTGACAATGCAATGTTGTCCAGCTTGCTAAACATTACAGATGTCTGAACATACTTTCCCAGAAAATCTGTCACTTGTGTCAGGTGAGAGCAGCAGGGGCAGGTGACTGTGCCCGCAATACCAGGAGGGGGCAGCCACGACATTCCTGGGAAAGTATGTTCAGATATTAGCCCCTTCACCTTCTATATCCTGCGCATCTGCATATTAACCCCTTTATCTTCATCCTCTCACTGTATGTGACCTGTACATCTACCCCTTCACTTCCTCCTCCTTCTGTGTATGACCTGATGTATGGTATCTACTGCATCATTACCAAGATCTGTGTTTTAAGCCCCCCATCCCTTCTCCCAATACCGAGTGTTCCTTCATTTCCAAAAAACTGTGACTAAAAATTAGGCCACCTTGGGGTATCTACTTTCCAAAAATTGGGTAATTTTGCAGGCTGTACCTTCCTGGCAGGTTTTTTGTTTTCTTTTTTTTTGTTTATGGTCTTTTTTCCTTTTTATCATTACCAAGCTCCGTGTTTTAACCCTCCCACCCCTTCTCCTGATACTAAATGTTCCTTCATTTCCAAAAAGATTGTGACTAAAAATTAAGCCACCTTGGGGTATCTACTTTCCAAAAATGGAGTAATTTTGAGGGTTGTACATTCCTGGCAGGTTTCTTGTTTTCTTTTTTTTTTTTTTTGTTTATGGTCTTTTTTCCTTTTTAAAGTAAGAAAATTAAAAAAAGTACCGTATTTTTCGCCGTATAAGACGTACTTTTTCTTCCCCAAAACTGGGGGGAAAAAGTTGGTGCGTCTTATACGACGAATAGAGAGAGAATCCGTGAGGCGCGTCCACGGCCGTAGGAAAGGCCTATCTCTGGAGCGGTCGGCCATCTTGGTACACCCGGCGGTGCGCGCTGACGTCATCACCCCCTCTGCTCGTGGATCAGCAATGGGCAAACTACGGGGCGGACAGGATGTAGGCGGGGCAGCGTGACAAACTCCTCTCCTCACACAGTCCGCCCTGAAGACCGGAACGGCGCGGGAAACACGGCGAGAGGAACGCGCGAAGCAAAGGTAAGTGAATTGACACAATATGGGGAATGAATTACTATAGGGGGGATGAATTACTATAGGGGGGATGAATTACTATGGGGGATGAATTACTATGGGGGATGAATTACTATATGGGGGATGAATTACTATATGTATTGGGTTCAGAATCTTTTTTTTCTAGATTTTCCTCCTTTAAAATTGGGTGCGCCTTATATTCCGGAGCGTCTTATATGGCGAAAAATACGGTAGTTCTTAAAGTTTTACTAAAGGCAAAACATTTATTTTTAGTTTTGGACAGAGTTGAGATGGACTAGAGCACCTATTAGGTTTTTATTGCTGTCTGTCCCCCATAGGGAGATTCACCCTCTCTATTCATATGTTAAGAATTGCTGAAAGTGAAAGAAAATCCCACATTTTGGGATATCCCCAGAAAAGTAAAAGAGGAGAAATCGTCCAATGGGGACACTAATTCTGGTGACCTGGGGGTCCCCAAGGCATTCCCATAATTTACAGGATTTCCTCTCACTTCTTGTTTGTCTATGGGACAGGAAGTCAACGGAAATCTTTATAGTTCTACTTTAAATACTATCAAAATCTGTCTGTTTCAAAGAATGATATAAAATTCAGTTTGGTACAATGTTGTATGATGGAGCAATTGTCAGTCAAAATATCACAGCATTGAAAACTAAAGATGACTTGGCAATGAAATGGTATTACAGGCTTTTACTCAAGTGGTCAAACTAGAATAACTAGGCTTTGCAGTTGCCATTGACGTGATCATTGTCTTCATGCCATGTGCATTTTTTCATTCAGGTGTGTTTGACATATAACCACATGTTCTTCTAAATGCCTAATTGTGTTTATCACATTTATTCAAATTATTCCAATCTAATTTGCATGTTATTATAAAAAAGTATAACTCATCGAGCAATGAAGACATGACAGACACCAAGGCAACTCCTAGCAGAATAATTCATACTTGTGTAAACCGTAACTGCTTCATCCAATTTCTAACAATAGAGATCTGTTCTACAATCAGCTTCTGGTAACTACTTCCCACCCTGGCCAATTCTGCCATTCCTCTTCCACATATAAGAATCATTTTTTTGGTAGGAAATTACTCACCACCCCAAACATTATATATATATATTTTTAACGGAGGCCCTAGAGAATAAAATGGCGGTTGTTGCAATTCTTTGTCACACAGTATTTGTACAGCAGTTTTTCAATGCAATTACATCTGCCAGAGCCAGAAGTGATGTCATGACGTTGCTTCCAGCCTCCCAAGATTATAGAGATCTATTGTAAACCAGCGATCACATAGGACAGTATGGAAAGGCGCTGTTGGGAGGGCAGAGAGGAGGCGTCTCCTCCAGCTGCTTGTAAAAGCAATCCAGCGGCTAACCCGCAGCTAGGATGGCTTTTACAACATAGGGAATCATCAGCTTGAAAAAAAAAAAAAAAAAGATATCCGGATGATGTCTACAGTTGCAGGCATCATCCAGATATCTCAGCTCAAAGTCCAGGACATCATATGATGTCATACAGATATGGAATGTCTGATAACAAAACACGAACAAGAATACCTTGACATATTTCCTATGCTAGGTATACACACACACATATTTATACACACACATACACAGGTGAAACTGTAAAATTTAGAATATCGTGCAAAAGTTCATTTATTTCAGTAATGCAACTTAAAAGGTTAAACTACTATATGAGATAGACTCATTACATGCAAAGCAAGATAGTTCAAGCCGTGATTTGTCATAATTGTGATGATTATGGCTTACAGCTCATGAAAACCCCAAATCCACAATATCAGAAAATGAGAATATTGTGAAAAGGTGCAATATTCTCAGCTCAAAGTGTCCAACTCTAATCAGCTAATTAAGCCATAACACCTGAAAAGGGTTCCTGAGCCTTTAAATGGTCTCTCAGTCTGGTTCAGTAGAAATCACAATCATGGGAAAGACTGCTGACCTCACAGTTGTGCAGAAAACCATCATTGACACCCTCCATAAGGAGGGAAAGCCTCTGTCAGGGAATGGGAAGATCGCTGCGGCGATCAAATCCGCACATGCGTAGAGTCCTGACAAAACATACAGGCAAGCGGGCACTAGGACCCAGGCGCGCCTGTCACCAATGACGGCGCCGGGCAAGCACTAGGACCCAGGAGCGCCTGTCAGGAGTCGGGCGAGCTATTTAAACCCAGCTCTTGCAATGCTCAAGTGCCGTATGGTCTTTCCTGTGTTCCTGTGAGTTTACTTTGCTGCTGACCCTGCCTGATCCTGATCTGCTGACTTCTCCTGCTCTGACCCCTGGCTTGCCTGACCATTCTCCTGCCTGCTCCTGCACTTTTCATCTCCTGTTGCCAAACCCGGACCGTGACCCGTTTATTCTTCTGCCTGCCGTTTTGTACCGACCTGCTCCGCTGTTACCGACCCGGCCTGTCTGACCTCGCTTACTCTACCTCCTCACATCAGACTCTCACCTGCTGCGTACCACCGACAGGTGACTCTACCACAACTGGTTGCACCCAGGGGTCGCGACCTGGTCTCGGCTTGCTCCAAGTCCATCCCCACCATCAGGGGCTCTGGTGAATAAGCAGGTCGGAACTTAGATTCCGCGCCCTGGGGAATTCTAGTCTGTGGAACGCTAGAGGCTACCACCGGCTGGTCCCTAACAGCCTCAAAAGGTAATTGCAATAGAAGTTGGATGTTCCCAAAGTGCTGTATCAAAGCACATTAATAGAAAGTTATGTGGAAGGGAAAAGTGTGGAAGAAAAAAGTGCACAAGCAGCAGGGATGACCGTAGCCTGGAGAGGATTGTCAGGAAAAGGCCATTCAAAAGTGTTGGGGACTTTCACAAGGAGTGGACTGAGGCTGGAGTCAGTGTGTCAAGAGCCACCACACACAGACGGATCCTTTAAATGTTGTATTCCTCTTGTCAAGCCGCTCCTGAACAACAAATAACGTCAGAAGCATCTTACCTGGGCTAAAGAAAAACAGACCTGGTCTGTTGCTCGGTGGACCAAAGTTTTTTTTCTAAGGAGAGCAACTTTTGCATCTCATTTGGAAACCAAGGACCCAGAGTATGGAGGAAGAATGGAGAGGCACACACTGCAAGATGCTTGAAGTCCAGTGTGAAGTTTCCACAGTCTGTGTTGATTTGGGGAGCCATGTCATCTGCTGGTGTTGGTCCCCTGTGCTTCATTAAGTCCAGGGTCAACACAGCCATCTACCAGGAGATTTTGGGGCACTTCCTGCTTCCTTCCGCAGACAAGCTTTATGGGGATACGGACTTCATTTTCCAGCAGGACTTGGCACCTGTCCACACTGC
Organism: Staurois parvus; assembly: GCF_062004578.1. Lineage (NCBI taxonomy): Eukaryota > Metazoa > Chordata > Amphibia > Anura > Ranidae > Staurois > Staurois parvus. Next base: position 2,882,159 of record NW_028318184.1, on the reverse strand, counting down.
CAAAAGCACCAAAACCTGGTTCAATGACCGTGGGATTACTGTGCTTGATTGGCCAGCAAACTCACCGGACCTGAACCCCATAGAGAATCTATGGGGCATTGCCAAGAGAAAGATGAGAGACATGAGAGACATGAGATCGAACAATGCAGAAGAGCTGAAGGCCGCTATTGAAGCATCCTAGTCTTCAATAACACCTCAGCAGTGCCACAGGCTGAAAGCTTCCATGCCACGCCGCATTGAGGCAGTAATTTCTGCAAAAGGGGCCCAAACCAAGTACTGAGTACATATGCATGCTTAGAATAAAATAAAACTCATGCAGCGCTAAAAGTATGATAAAACACATAAAATCGTAAATGATAAATTATATGATACCAATATAACAAAATTAAAACACGACAGACGATATACCTAATGCCCAAAAGAAGTTTATTCTCGAATCACTTGAGTTCGCTATGAACCATAATTATTTTTGGTTTGGGGGGAAATACTACCTGCAAACTACCGGCATTGCGATGGGGGCAAAATTTGCCCCCAGTTTAGCTATTTTATTTATGGCAAATTGGGAGGAGGAACTGATATATTCCAGAGACTGACCGGACTTAATATTCTACCGGCGCAACATTGACGATATATTGCTTCTCTGGGAATTGTCATTAAAAAACTTTTTTACAACCCTCAATTTTAACGATCTTAACATCAAATTAACTTTTCAGTACAGTTATAGTGAAATTAGCTTTTTAGATTTTACTTTTTTTATTACAGGACATGTTTAATCTATGTACTATAAGGGGGGCATGTCCAAGATGGCGACCGGACAAGTCGCTTAAGCCGAAGCTTGGTCCGATCCTCATCCACCACCATCCAGGTGACATCAGCCGGTAGAGGCTATCTTTTTCTATACAAGTTTATATGTTCTGTGGGGCCCAGCTTGAGCCCAAAGAAAATGGCAGTATAATACCTTGAGCCTTGTCACACGGAGGTGGGACTACGCAACCATAACAAAGAGTCGCCGCTGACATGGGGAAAACAGATAGGAGATCTGCCACCCCTCTCTCCAGATCCCCTCGACGTCCAGGTGGTCCTGCCAATTGCAGCATTCCGGAGCTATTCCGGGCACAGACCCCAGAACACACGGAAGTATCCTCCCACGCGTCTCCCCTACACTCGCCTCATAGAGAGACTCCTTCACAGACCAAGAGCCCAACCATAGCTACCACAACCTGCCAACCTGACATCTCCCCTCTCACCATAGGAGATTTGAAAGTGGTTGCATCAGATATTAAAGGGACTCTCTCTGCGGCAATAGCTGAGTTACATATCGATATGCAGGCAGTGGCTCACAGGCTTGATGCAGTGGAGGATAAAGTTATCACGCAAGATCCCTTTCAGATCCCTTTTCGATAGGCAATGGGACCAGACAGGGATGCCCACTATCCCCCCTCCTATTCATTCTTACATTGGAACCTTTGTTGAACTGCATTAAACAGAATGAAAATATCAAGGGGATTTTGATCAATGGCAAAATTCATAAAATAGCGGCCTTTGCAGATGATGTATTACTTTTCCTAACAGACCCACATATCACGCTACCCAATCTGCTACAAGATTTCAAATTCTTTTAGTATTTGGCTAACTTCAAAATCAACTTTTCTAAATCCCAAGCCCTTAATGTCTCATTAACCCATGATATGATTAGACAAGCACAATCAAATTTTCCTTTTACTTGGCAGTCCGAGGCCATCACTTATCTAGGAATTCAATTACCGACTCACCTTACGGAACTCTAGGCTAAAAACCTCTTACTCCTCTTGCGTAGTATCACCAAAGACCTTCTGACATGGAACAAACCTTTTTTCTCTTGGTTTGGTAGAGCAGCTATCCTCAAGATGAACGTGCTCCCTAGAATGTTGTATCTACTGCAAACGATTCCAATCAAATTACCGAATTCCTTCTTTAAATCATATAAAACGCTCTGTACCTCCTTTCTTTGGTGTAATAACCACCCAAGAGTTGGCTTTGACCAACTCACTGTGCCCAAGAAGAGTGGAGGTATTGGATTACCTGATATCACCTGCTACTACAGGTCACGTCACCTAGCAAGAATAGTAGACTGGTCTACGAACCGCAATCGTAAGGCTTGGGTTAATGTGGAAGCTGACTTCCGCTTGCCACTTCCCCTTGGCTGAAAAACTCTCACATCCCTTCTGAGTTCAGGGAACACCCTCTCATAGGCCCCACTTTATTCTGTTGCCATCAGTTGAATCAGAAAAAAGAGCTCTCTTCCTCTCCGAGCCCTCTAACTCCGATCAAAATGAATCCGGACTTTGCACCGGGTATGTCCCAGGCCTTTCTCGCCAGATATAACCCCGCGGATAATTTGACAGTACATCAACTTTTCAAAGATGATAGGATCTTATTTAGAGACGACATTATAAAGAAATGGCCATCCCTGATCCTGACGCCATGGATGTATAGACAACTCCACCATTTTATACCGAGCTCCCCGCATCTAAAAGATTATTCGAGGCCACTTACTCCATTTGAGAGACTTTGCTCTACGGACTCCCCCCAGAGACATGTTGTATCTAAGCTCCACCTTCTGGGGAAAAGTTCGAGATATAATCACACAGGTAACTACATACACCCTAGACCTTTCCCCCGCACAATTTTTAATCCACCACTCCTCACTTCCTTTTCGGACATATCGTAAGTCGCTTGCCTTGCATATGATAAACGCGGCAAAACAGTGTATTCCGGTCCACTGGTACTCAGAACATGTTCCCACTGTTCGAGAATGGTTTCTTCGGGTCATCAGGATTGAAGAAATGGAGGAATTGATTTCAGTGGCAAAGGAACGCCCCGAGAGATTCAGGAGGATTTGGGCTTGTTGGAATCTATTAGGGAACCGGGTATGACCAGAAATGTGTGGACTGACACAGGGAAGTAGCAGGCTTCAGGAACACAGGCGTAGTCAGGGCTGGAGAGGTGAAATGGTCAGGCAGACCGTAAGGTACTGTCAGGTGCCGCCTGGCAGTGTCTCTAGCAGCCCACAGCACGGATTTCCTCAGGGCGCGGGGTCTAAGTCCCAGCCTGCTATTCACCAGGGCCCCTGATGGTGGGGATGGACTTGGTGCAGACTGGAACCAGGTCGCGACCCCTGAGTGCGTCCGGCTGTGGTAGAGAGTACTGGCAGGGGAGTGCAGGAATGGAGTCTGATGGGAAGAGGCAGGCAGACTTACTAAAGGTGATCCGTGCGGGATGGATGGGTCGTCGGGTGAAGTAAGCGTAGTCAGACAGGCCGGGTCGGTATCATGCGGGCAGCTGGTACAGGAGGAGCAAGCAGAGAATGGTCGGGGTCACAAGCCAGGTTCAGCAGGTAGCGGGCAGCGCGGTACCGAGGATCAGGCAGAAGGATGGTCAGGCAAGCAAGGGGTTCAACAAGAGCAGTCAGCAGAGGTCAGGATCAGGCAGGGTCGGCAACAAATCAGATCGTCAGCAGAACAGGAACACAGGATACCAGGTACAGGGGCTCATGGGAAACATACACCAAGGCCCAGATCACAGGCCTGGTCATTCCTTATATGCACCTCCTGCAATCAGCCTCAGGTGTTTTGGCTGATTGCAGGAATGAGCCTCTGGTTGCTGAGAGCACCCGCTGGCCAGCCCTGGTACTGCAACCCACAAGGCAGGTGAGTCCCACCACTATTGGCGAGTCCATTCCAGACAGAATCATTTCAAAACTACCACTACTGATCGCCTTTTAATGAATGGAAAATCCACATCCACTAACTGAAAGAGTGGACACTAGGCTATAAAATGGAATACCCTGCTCAATGTAGATCCCCCCTTTTTTTTTTATATTCATTTGAATGAGCTGAGACTTGGTGGCGTGGAATACCTTCAAGGCTTTTGCCTCGGGAGCTACCCCATGGATTGAGCCTAAGCGGATTGTAAGCTAGATGAAGAATTTCTTTAGTTTGGCCAATACATAATGATGTGACTGGTTTATCTGCAATTACCTATTTACTTACCCCTCCTCCCCTTTCCCCTTTTTTTTTTTCTTCTTTCTCCCCCTCCTCTTTAAGACGTCACTTTCCACATCTCTCTTCAATTGACTCTCCTTTCTCTTCTCTGACTTCTTTTTCTCACACCTTTTACACACCCCTACTAATCATATCTACCCTAAGGAACAGAACGTCTACTCACATACAGGTGTGACTATTTTTTTCTTTTTTTTTTTTTAAAAGTAACCTACATTTTCCAGATACCAACACACAGGACATATATGCCCTCAGATGACATTCCTGCCCTACACTCCACTATCCCTTTACCTCAGAACTCCCTACTCAGCGGATCAGTGTCCATTATACTTACTTATCTATCTTACCTAATATAATCATTATATCTACTGGTATGTAATATTCATTTGATATATTGTGATATTTTGCCTCGAGATGAATCACACTTTAAGCCGACATCTTAGGTCCCGTCTGCGTTACGGGAGAGTATATACTAGTGTAGCACTGCCCCTTTGGACAAGCTGGAATATATTATGGGTCCTGCGCTCAATAGATCCAACCCTAAGCAAACCCAATCCCTCTGGCACAACTGGTAATGAATAGCAAATACCCCGCCAAGAAATTTGCTGACACAGGGTTAAATGAAACAAGAACAATTTTATGGAGAATGAAATGCAGTGTAGAGGGGTGGGGTTCCCCTTTCAACTTCAAAACTTACTTTTCTTCTTTTATGCAATGCAGTAAATTTGGTCTGCCACTAGAGGGCTTCACAGCCAAGAGTCTCCGGATGGCAGAGCCGCACTTTAAGCAGAATACAACTGATATCAAACAAATAAACTTACTTATACTCTATCAATGAAATGTATTACCCACACCGGTGTATGATTCTGCTTCTGAGGGGCATTAGCCAAAAATCACCTCAGAGTCAGAACAGAATGCAATAAAGAGGTACCTCTAATAAAGCTACTAAGCCAGATTCCCCCACTTCAGTCCTTGTAACGGTGGAGCTCTAGTTGGTGCACGTTTAGTCCTTACAATGAAGTAAATAGCAGCTGAAGGCTTCTTTGGAGTTTCAGCTGGTGTGGGTTACATCAGATTTCACTAGGTTTCTGGGCTGAGAGGGTCCAACCTCAGTGTCTAAACGCAACACAAAGCACCCCAAGACCAGGGGCAGTCACAGGATGCAATCTCCCAGTATGTGTCAGTCCCCGGGGCAGACAGTCTCAATTACACTGGTGGTGAGGGGCAAAGCAGGCAGAGGGATCTGTGGCTTGCACAGGGCCCCGGATGTGTGAGATCCCAGCAGTGGGGTGCGGATGTCCCAGTCTATATGCAAAGTGTAAATGGTGTGTCTTACTCTCTCCAGTGGGACAGCTCACCAGACTCTGAACACACAGCAGGGTCCCTCTATCCGCGCTGAGTGCTGTAGTGCCTCCTCCTCTCCTTGGACGGGCTCCACATGTCCCTGTCTTTTCTCCAGCCTCGTGTCTCTCTGTTCTCCTCTTCACTTCCTGCTTCCTCCCCCTCCCAGCGTTCTTTGCTGTGTAGTGGATGAGTCATGAACTTGGCAGAATGCCCAGGTTTTACAAATAGGAGAGAGAGAGAAAGGACCGACTGCTGAACATGTGATTCCTTCTGAATCCTCTTGTACAAGGAGCCTGCTACACTAGGTTTATGCACAAAGTGTGACCCATATCTGTATATGACTTGATATGCCTTTCATATTTCAATATAATACTTTTTTGGAAAAAAAATCTATGTACTATCAGGTTTACATGTGAATGGCTGCATTTTTTATCACCAGCGTTTTTTTGTATATAAATTTATAATGGTGGTTACGCATATTGCATAATTTTGCTGTAACATACATGCATTGTATACCATAGCATTATTGCTAATGTGTTCACTTATACCCTCCTGGCACTTGTAGTCCTCCTGGACTTTCTGCTGATTATCCTGCTTTTCTTGAAAATAATCAATATTTAGCAGTTGTGTTAAGCTATCATTACCTAATAGTAATTCATGACTCTTTACCCGCTTTTCATTGAGTTAAATATTGGTATTTAATTGCCTGGATCGAATATTAACATGGAGACCTTCGCCTTCTCCTGTCTCCCCTTGAATGGCATGGTTCCTATGCTTTCTATGGCATGTATGGTCTACAGTAAAATGGCCGCCGCTCGAGCGTTCTGTGCGAGCGGTGCTGACAGATGGTACTGCACATGTGCGAACTTCCATATAAAAGAAGTGACATGAGGAGAGGCAGGCTGCCTTTGAAAAAGTGCTTGTGCAGGAAGCATGTCAGGAACAGGGGCGGACTGAAAACTCATGGGGCCCCCGGGCAATAGGGGATCATGGGGCCCTTGTGTCTTGTCCAAACTCAAAAAAGCCTATGAAAAAGGTACCAGGGGCATCTCATGGGGCCCCCTACTGATCCCGGGCCCTCGGGCAGTCCTCGAGTTTCCAAATGGTCAGTCCGCCCCTGGTCAGGAAGCCTGCTTCATTGACACAGTATGCTTGGTACACTTTCTTATGGACATCAGACTACCAGATTGTTATTATTTGGACATCATTTATCCATTGTGAGTTTATTTCATCTTTTCATTTTAACCTTCAATAAATTAAAAGTTACTACACTATGGGAAGTCTTTTTGTTTTGTCTCATTTCTGGTGAGTCTTTTCCCCTGGTGGCTAATCCATCCTCGGTGCCGAATAATACCTGATGGTGTGCTGTCTGCCCCCTGATGCCTTGGTCACTTTCATATTTTTTAATTTTGTTATATTGGTATCATATAATTTATCTTCCTGTAACCCCAACACTATCCTTCCCTGTATGCCTAACACTAACCTCCCTGTAATCCCCACACTGACCTTCTATGTAACCCCAACAATAACTTTCCCTGAAACCAACACTAACCCTCTCTGCAACCCCAACATTAGCAACCCCTGTAACCCCAACACTGACCCTCTCTGTAACCCCAATACTAACCCTCTACAAATACAAGTACAAGGGGTCAGACAAAATGACTCCTTAAAAATATAAAGGTTGTGTTATCACTGACTCTCTATTCATTGAAGTCTGGTCAAAATGAAGATACACTATATGGTCAAAAGCATGTGGGCCACTACAACCAATCAAGTTTAGGTGTTTCCAGTGAAGGGTTCAGTTAATAAAACAGCATATAAAATACATTTCTGTCAAATGTCCACTCCCAGCCTTTAAGCAACACTTTCGAGAAGGCCTTTTTTTGTTCCAGCACGACTGTGCCCTTGTGTACCAGGCCAGCTCCATAAAGACTGTTTTGACAAGAACATCAGTGACCTCACCCATCTGAACACCTTTGGGATGAACTGGAATGTAATTTATAAGGTCTTCTCATCTAATATCAGTACCTTACCTCAGATAAAAAAAAAAAATCCCAGCCACAGCACAACCTGCCTAGAGTTAGCATATTCTCCCTGTGGCTGCGTAGGGTTCCTCCGGGTACTTTGGTTTCCTTCTACACTCCAAAGACATGCTGGTAGGTTAACTGGATCCTGTCTAAACTGACCCTAGTATGTAAGTTAGGGACCTTAGATTGTACGCCCCTTGAGGGTTAGGGACAAATTGACAGTGCTATATAAGTACCACATAAGTCCACATGCTTTTGACCATATAGTGTATCTTCATTTTGACCAGACTTCAATGAAAAGAGGGTTGTTGATAACTTTTAGAGAACTAATAGAAGACACAACCTTTATATTTTTAAGGAGTCATTTTTTCTGACCCCTTGTACTTGTATTTGTAGAGGGTTAGTATTGGGGTTACAGAGAGGGTCAGTGTTGGGGTTACAGGGGTTGCTAATGTTGGGGTTGCAGAGAGGGTTAGTGTTGGTTTCAGGGAAAGTTATTGTTGGGGTTACATAGAGGGTCAGTGTGGGGATTACAGGGAGGTTAGTGTTAGGCATACAGGGAAGGATAGTATTGGGGTTACAGGAAGAAGTAGTGTTTGGGTTACAGGGAGGGTTGGTGTTGGGGGTACAGGGAGGGTTAGCATGAGCATTAGAAGGAAAGATTGTGTCACAGGGAGGTTTAATGGTGTAGTTACAAGGAAAGGTTAGTGTTAAGGTTGCAGGAAGGGATAATGATGTAGTTGCATGGAGTGTTTGTGTAAGGATTGCAGTTACAATTAGTTTAAGGGTTACAAGGAGGGCTAGTATGAGGATTATTGTGAGGGTAGATACAGGGAGAGTAAGGGTTACAGAAATGGTTAGTGTTAGGGCTACAGGGAAGGTTAGGGTTAAGGTTACATGGAGAGTGTATCACAAGGAGGATTAATGGTGTAGTTACATGGAGGGCTAGTGTTAGGATTAAAGGGAGGGGTGGACAATGATGTAGTTATAGGGAGGTAGGTTAAGTGTCAGGGTTACAGAAAAGGTTAGTGTTATGGTTACAAGAAGGGTTGCTAGGATTACAGGGAGAATTGGCGTTAGGTATACAGGGACGTTTAGTGTTAGGGTTAAAAGGAGGGTTAGCTATAGGGTTACATAGAGAGTTTGTATTTGGGTTACCGGGAAGGTTAGCAATAAGGTTACAGGGAAAGTTAGTGGAAGGGTATCCTGTATCTGACTTTGGAGCTTGAGATGATGAAGGTAGCCTCTTGCACAGTTATCATCTAACAGCCCTAGAAGTGGGGACAGAGACTGCGAGGGAAGCGGATGGGCACAGGTGCCAGGATGTTGGACCAGCACCTTGAGCTTGAGTGTACTGATGTCAGATGAGCAGAAGAGTGGAGTTAGGTCAAAAAACAAACTGAGTAACAGCTGAATGAAGATACACCAAATCAGGTCAGAGACAGACATAGGTTGGCAATGTGCTGGCAGTGAAGTGCAGAAGGCAGAAACATAGTGGGTAGTCTAGACTGAGGACAGGTTACATTGGATGAACAGCAAATATGAGCAGGCAGGGGTAATCCAGAAAAGAGTCAGATGTAGCCATATCAGGAAAGGAGTCTACTGTAGCAGGCTTCAGGAATATAGATAACAAGGGATCAAGACCATCCCTACACCATAATGAGAGAAAAAAACTGCATGAGAAGAAGCTGCTGACATACTTATAGCCTAGAAGACATCCTGACACTCTCCCGACACTTTGCCTCCTTGTAGGTGGGGCTGACTTGCCCAGTGCACACAAGGCCTTTTGTTCATTCTTGCTCTTCTCCTTCCTTCGGACTCTCTGGTGTACGCGATTTCTAATGCCTGAGACCAGGCGGGGTCGTGTTCATGTGCCTTCAACATTATGGTGGCACCCCAACTTAGCAAGCGAGCCCTACACCCCTGTCTCCCTGTATCACAACCTGAAGCTGTCACACAGGTGCCTCCTGGCCCCATGATACATACACCTGTGTAGGATGCAACATTTTGAAGGAGGCAACATATTGCAGTGTCCAGTTCCATCAGCCCAGCTAGACTCTGCCACTAAATTCCCAGTGACAAAAGCGGGTCCTGTCAGGAACCTATGCACAAGCCTAATTAACTCTTCTGTACCATATGGCTAGGTCCCAAAGGTCTCCGATGCACGGGTCCTGGTTACTGGGGCACCGACCGCTCAGGAGGTAGGCCACGAACTGCTCATTTTACATAAGACCATTCACCCTGCCCGGTACATTTCACCTACTGTCTGGCTGTCATATCCGCCTCTTTTGATTGTTGCCCCTAGCAACAGCACGTTACTACTTCACCTGTGTGTGCATTAGAGCCCTGTTCTTCGATATGCCATTACCACCAGGCACCCCTTTAAGTAACTTCAGAACAGGCATGATGTTTCAAAAGCTTTACTGGAATAATGTGAGATAACAGTTCAATATCAAGTGCAGTCTTCCCCTAACTACAAGCTTGCACACTTCCCTGGCATACCTGCTTAGGAAACAGTCCATCACTGAAGTCTGTGATTACAGTGTACATTGCCTATCCTACAGCAACATTGTGACCGGCAGATCAGCAGAGAACATTTCTTCACTACTACTTCTAATAACTGAGTGTGCACATTATTTTATAATCAGTTGAACCTATTATTCCCAGCATCAGATGTTTTTTTTTCTATATGTTATGTTAGCCTTCCTTAATTTAATATCTGCTTATTAACAATACTAAGATATGCATGAATGTGTTGGACCTTAATAGAATAATTGAGTTGTTATATTTCTATTTGTTCTAGATTGGGAAAAGTAAGATAAACAGATCTTTATAGTCTGCTGTATGTATACGCTACACCGGCCACTTTATTAGGTACATCTGTTTAATTGCTTGGTAAGACAAATTGCTAATCAGTCAATCACATGGCAGAAACTCAATGCATTTTGGGCATGTAGACGTGGTGAAGACAACTTGCTAAAGTTCAAACCGAGCATCAGAATGGGGAAGAAGGGGGATTTTAGTGACTTTGAACATGGTATGGTTGTTGGTGCCAGATGAACTGGTCTGAGTATTTAAAAAACTGATGATCTACTTGGATTTTCACGCACAACCATCTGTAAGGTTTACAGAGAATGGTCCAAAAAGGAGAAAATATCCAGTGAGCGTCAGCTGTGTGGAGGAAAATGCCTGGTTGATGTCAGAGGAGAATGGGCAGACTGGTTCAAGATGATAGAAAAGCAAAAGTAACTCATGCCAATATGGACCAAAACTGAGGAATGTGTCCAACACCTTGTTGAATCTACACCACGAAGAATTAAGGCAGTGCTGAAGACAAAAGGGCATGCAACCCGATACTTGCATGATTTACCTAATAAAGTGGCCAGTGAGTGTATAGGTATTTAAATATATAGGCTTGGTTTTTGCTGTACACTCTAGCAACATGTGGTAGTAATTAGTCGTGAATTGGCTAGCTTTCCTTCCCCATCTCTGTTAGTGAAAAAGATAGAGTTTCACTATGAAGTGGCTAATAAGAGTCCAAGCTTCTTTTTTATATGAGTTAAGAGTATTATACTGTAATATTTCTTCATTAGGATATTTATATAAGATTTGACTTTACATTAAGTGATATATGAACTTTTAGGATAATTATATACATCCATAGATATGATTAGGTATGTGTAACACTCCCCATCCCCCTTTTATGGAATGTTAGCATAGCTCTGGCTAAGGGCCCTAAGTATTGAATTTCAGAAGCCAGTAACCCATTGAGAGCAAAGCTGAAGGTTTGTTTTATACATTTGTCACTAGATATTATTGTGGGACCAGAAGTCACAGAAAAAATACACTATATTGCCAAAAGTATTGGGATGCCTGCCTTCATGCACATGAATTTTAATGGCATTCCAGTCTTAGTCTGTAGGGTTCAATATTGAGTTGGCCCACCCTTCGTAGCTATAACAGCTTCAACTCTTCTGGGAAGGCTGTCCGCAAGGTTTAGGAGGGTGTCTATGGGAATGTTTGACCATTCTTCCAGAAGCACATTTGTAAGGTCAGGAACTGAGGTTGGACAAGAAGGCCTGGCTCACAGTCTCCACTCTAATTTATCCCAAAAGTGTTCTGTCGGGTTGAGGTCAGGACTCAGTGCAGTCCAGTCAAGTTCTTCCACCCCAAACTCGCTCATCCATGTTTTTATGGACCTTGCTTTGTGCACTGGTGCACAGTCATGTTGGGACAGGAAGGGGCCATCCCCAAACTGTTCCCACAAAGTTGGGAGCATGAAATTGTCCAAAATGTCTTTGTATGCTCACACCTTAAGAGTTCCCTTCACTGGAACTAAGGGGCCAAGCCCAACCCCTTAAAAACAACCCCACACCATAATCCCCCCTCCACCAAACTTTACACTTGACACAATGCAGTCATGTAAGTATCGTTCTCCTGGCAACTGCCAAACCCAGACCCATCCATCGGATTACCAGACAGAGAAGAGTGATTGGTCACTCCAGAGAACACATCTCCATGTTCTAGAGTCCAGTGGCGACATGCTTTATGCCACTGCATCTGACACTTTGCATTGCACTTGGAGATGTAAAGCTTGGATGCAGCTGCTTGGCCATGGAAACCCATTCCATGCAGCTCTCTATGAACTGTTGTTATGCTAATCTTGAGGCCACATGAAATTTGGAAGTCTTTAGCTATTGTCTCTGCAGACAGTTGGCAACTTCTGTGCACTTCAGCATACGCTGACTCGGTCATTTTGGCCTACCAAAATGGCCAACCACTTGGTGGCTGAGTTGCTGTTGCTCTCAGTTGCTTCCACTTTGTTATAATACCACTAACAGTTGATCGTGGAATATTTAGTAGCAAGGTAATTTCACGGATAGACTTATTGCACAGGTGGCAACCTATCACAGTACCACGCTTGAATTCACTGAGCTCCTGAGAGTGACCCATTCTTTCACAAATGTTTGTAGAAACAGTCTGCATGCCTAGGTGCTTGGTTTTATACACCAGTAGCCATGGAGGTGATTGGAACACCTGAATCCAATGATTTAGAGGGGTGTCCCAATACTTTTGGCAATACTGTGTGTGTGCTATATATATATATATTATACACAGACACACAGGTGAAACTCAAAAAATTAGAATATCGTGCAAAAGTTCATTTATTTCAGTCATGCAACTTAAAAGGTGAAACTAATATATGGGATAGACTCATTACATGCAAAGCAAGATAGTTCAAGCCGTGATTTGTCATAATTGTGATGATTATGGCTTACAGCTCATGAAAACCCCAAATCCACAATCCTAGAAAATTAGAATATTACATGCAATCAATAAAACAAGGATTGTACATAGAACAATATTGGATCTCTGAAAAGTATAAGCATGCATATCCAATCAGATAAAACGTGCGCTGGATAAACATAAAAAATGAGCAGCTAGCACGAAAAAGTAAAAACCTCAAACCTTCTCATTAATAATAAAATAAAACTCATGCAGCGCTAAAGGTAAGATAAAACACATAAAATCATAAATTATATGATACCAATATAACAAAATTAAAAAATATGAAAGTGACCAAGTTCAATGACTTTATCTGTTACAGTGACATAAATAGACAATAAGATGACAAGCTATAATATCCGCAAAATTTAAAAATATGAAAGTGACCAAGTTCAATGACTGTAACTATTATAGGGTCATAAATAGATGACAAGATATAATATCCACAAAAGTTTAAGGTGCCAAAAATCAATACACGCACTACGGCGTATGGTGAAGTGCAAATATACGCACTATAAACATATGGTGAAGTATAGATGTGATAAGAACGTCCCCAATTGGCGTTTCCAGGTGCATATGTGGTTAGTCTCTGATTAGTGTAGATCCGTGATGGTGAAAGATAAAATAAATGGCCGTAGATTGCACTCACCAGAGAGCGCAAATGAATGAGCATTTGAATATTAAGGACCAACTCCTGGTCATCAGCATCAGGTTACTTAAAACATCAGGTCATCTGGTGGGCATCAGGGGGCAGACAGCACACCATCAGGTACTATTCGGCACCGAGGATGGATTAGCCACCAGGGGAAAAGACTCACCAGAAGTGAGACAAAACAAAAAGACTTCCCATAGTGTAGTAACTTCTAATTTATTGAAGGTTAAAATGAAAAGATGAAATAAACTCACAATGGATAAATGATGTCCAAATAGTAACAATCTGGAAGTCTGATGTCCATAAGAAAGTGTACCAAGCATACTGTGTCAATGAAGCAGGCTTCCTGACCAGGGGCGGACTGACCATTTGGAAACTCGGGCACTGCCCGAGGGCCCGGGTCAGTAGGGGGCCCCATGAGATGCCCCTGGTACCTTTTTTTCATAGGCTTTTTTGAGTTTGGACAAGGACACAGGGGCCCCATGATCCCATATTGCCCGGGGGCCCCATGAGTTGTCAGTCCGCCCCTGTTCCTGACATGTTTCCTGCACAAGCACTTTTTCAAAGGCAGCCTGCCTCTCCTCATGTCACTTCTTTTATATGGAAGTTCGCACATGTGCAGTACCGTCTGTCAGCACCGCTCACACATGCCCAGAACGCTCGAGCGGCGGCCATTTTACTGTAGACCATACATGCCATAGAAAGCATAGAAACCATGCCATTCAAGGGGAGACAGGAGAAGGCGAAGGTCTCCATGTTAATATTCGATCCAGGCAATTAAATACCAATATTTAACTCAATGAAAAGCGGGTAAAGAGTCATGAATTACTATTATGTAATGATAGCTTAACACAACTGCTAAATATTGATTATTCTCAAGAAAAGCAGGATAATCAGCAGAAAGTCCAGGAGGACTACAAGTGCCAGGAGGGTATAAGTGAACACATTAGCAATAATGCTATGGTATACAATGCATGTATGTTACAGCAAAATTATGCAATATGCGTAACCACCATTATAAATTTATATACAAAAAAACGCTGGTGATAAATAATGCAGCCATTCACATGTAAACCTGATAGTACATAGGTTTTTTTTCCAAAAAAGTATTTTATTGAAATATGAAAGGCATATCAAGTCATATACAGATACGGGTCACACTTTGTGCATAAACCTAGTATATACTCTCCCATAACGCAGACGGGACCTAACATGTCGGCTTAAAGTGTGATTCATCTCGAGGCAAAATATCACAATATATCAAATGAATATTACATACCAGTAGATATGATTATATTAGGTAAGACAGATAAGTAAGTATAATGGACACTGATCCGCTGAGTAGGGAGTTCTGAAGTAAAGGGTGGAGTGTAGGGCAGGAATGTCATCTGAGGGCATATATGTCCTGTGTGTCGGTATCTGGAAAATGTAGGTTACTTTTAAAGAAAAAAAAAAAATAGTCACACCTGCATGTGAGTAGACGTTCTGTTCCTTAGGGAAGATATGATTAGTAGGGGTGTGTAAAAGGTGTGAGAAAAAGAAGTCAGAGAAGAGAAAGGAGAGTCAATTGATGAGAGATGTGGAAAGTGACATCTTAAAGAGGAGGGGGAGAAAGAAGAAGAAAAAAAAGGGAAAGGGGAGGAGGGGTAATTAAATAGGTAATTGCAGCTAAACCAGTCACATCATTATGTATTGGCCAAACTAAAGAAACTCTTCATCTAGCTTACAATCCGCTTAGGCTCAATCCATGGGGTAGCTCCCGAGGCAAAAGCCTTGAAGGTATTCCACGCCACCAAGTCTCAGCTCATTCAAATGAATATAAAAAAAAGGGGGGGATCTACATTGAGCAGGGTATTCCATTTTATAGCCTAGTGTCCACTCTTTCAGATAGTGGATGTGGATTTTCCATTCATTAAAAGGCGATCAGTAGTGGTAGTTTTGAAATGATTCCAACAAGCCCAAATCCTCCTGAATCTCTCGGGGCATCCCTTTGCCACTGAAATCAATTCCTCCATTTCTTCAATCCTGATGACCCGAAGAAACCATTCTCGAGCAGTGGGAACATTTTCTGAATACCAGTGCACCGGAATGCACTGTTTTGCCGCGTTTATCATATGCAAGGCAAGCGATTTGCGATATGTCCGAAAAGGAAGTGAGGAGTGGTGGATTAAAAATTTTGCGGGGGAAAGGTCTAGGGTGTATGTAGTTACCTGTGTGATTATATCTCAAACTTTTCCCCAGAAGGGCTGTAGTAGTGGACATTCCCACCATATATGTAGGAGCGTACCTGTTTCCCGGTGACACCTCCAGCATAAATCTGAGATGCTGGGATTAAATTTATGAAGCAGGGATGGAACTCTGTACCATCTAGAATATAGTTTATAGTTGCTTTCTTGCGTTGAGACACATATGGACCCTTTATGCATATGTTCATAAATGTGGTCCCAGTCCTCTGGGCATAATTGAAGTTGTAGGTCTAGACACCAGGCACTACAGGCTTTCCAAGACTGAAGGGTAATGGTGTTTTTGAGATAGGCATAGAGCTTAGATACAACATGTCTGGGGGGGGAGTCCGTAGAGCAAAGTCTCTCAAATGGAGTAAGTGGCCTCGAATAATCTTTTAGATGCGGGGAGCTCTGTATAAAATGGTGGAGTTGTCTATACATCCATAGCGTCAGGATCAGGGATGGCCATTTCTTTATAATGTCGTCTCTAGATAAGAGCCTATCATCTTTGAAAAATTGATGTACTGTCAAATTTCCGCGGGGTTATATCTGGCGAGAAAGGCCTGGGACATACCCGGTGGAAAGTCCGGATTCATTTTGATCAGAGTTAGAGGGCCCGGAGAGGAAGAGAGCTCTTTTTTCTGATTCAACTGATGGCAACAGAATAAAGTGGGGCCTATGAGAGGGTGTTCCCTGAACTCAGAAGGGATGTGAGAGTTTTTCAGCCAAGGGGAAGTGGCAAGCGGAATCTCCGAGAAGTCAGCTTCCACATTAACCCAAGCCTTACGATTGCGGTTCGTAGACCAGTCTACTATTCTTGCTAGGTGACACGACCTGTAGTAGCAGGTGATATCAGGTAATCCAATACTTCCACTCTTCTTGGGCATGGTGATTTGGTCAAAGCCAACTCTCGGGCGGTTATTACACCAAAGAAAGGAGGTACAGAGCGTTTTATATGATTTAAAGAAGGAATTCGGTAATTTGATTGGAATCGTTTGCAGTAGATACAACATTCTAGGGAGCACGTTCATCTTGAGGATAGCTGCTCTACCAAACCAAGACAAAAAAGGTTTGTTCCATGTCAGAAGGTCTTTGGTGATACTACGCAAGAGGAGTAAGAAGTTTTTAGCATAGAGTTCCGTAAGGTGAGTCGGTAATTGGATTCCTAAATAAGTGATGGCCTCGGACTGCCAAGTAAAAGGAAAATTTGATTGTGCTTGTCTAATATCCTGGGTTAATGAGACATTAAGGGCTTGGGATTTAGAAAAGTTGATTTTGAAGTTACCCAAATACTGAAAGATTTTGAAATCTTGTAGCAGATTGGGTAGTGTGATATGTGGGTCTGTTAGGAAAAGTAATACGTCGTCTGCAAAGGCCGCTATTTTATGAATTTTGCCATTGATCAAATCCCCTTGATGTTGTCATTCTGTTTAATGCAGTTCAACAAAGGTTCCAATGTAAGAATGAATAGGAGGGGGGATAGTGGGCATCCCTGTCTGGTCCCATTTCCTATCGAAAAGGGATCTGAAAGGAGGCCATTGACTCGCACTTTAGCCATGGGTGTTGTATATAGAGACATGATAAACGCCAGGAAACGCGGAGGCAGCCCAAGGCCAGTCAAAACAGCCTCCATGTAGTCCCATGCCAGTCTGTCAAAAGCCTTCTTGGCGTCTAAAGAGAGAGAAGCCAGGTTGTTTCATTTGAGTTAACCAATGATATATATTTATGGCCCTTATTGTATTGTCTCTAGTCTCTCTATCGGGTACAAATCCCACCTGGTCCGTTGAAATAATGGGATCTATGATCTGCAGTAAACGATTGGCCAGGATTTTGGCAAAGATCTTTAAATCAACATTCAGTAGGGAAATCGGACGATAATTTGCTGAGGATGTTTGGTCTTTGTTCTCTTTCGGTATAACCGTAATATGAGCTTCAGAGAGGTGGCGCATGGACTGCCCTGGCGTATCTAATGAATTGAAGGCCTGTAGAAATGGACGTGCTAAGATGTCAATGAAAGATTTGTAATATGAAGTTACAAATCCATCAGGTCCTGGACTTTTACCACGTTTCAATTGTGTAATGGCCTGTTGTAGTTCCGTCAGGGTCAGAGGTCCATCTAAATCTTTTGCTTGTGATCGGGAAATTGATTTGGGAAGGTATTGGGCAAGGAAGGTCTGAATAATGGTCCTACGTGGTCTAGTATCTCCTATCGGTTTAGATGGTAAGGGCAAGTTGTAAAGGGTAGAATAATATTTCTCAAGTTTGGCTGCGATATCTGTTTGAAGTTTTAAGTAAGCGTCCCTGTTTGGAGTTGATCTGATGGATGTGTCGAGCCGCCCTTTTAGATTGCAAAGCCCGGGCTAAAAACTTGCCACTCTTATTTCCATGTTCATAGAAGAGTTTCTGTTGTAAAGTAAAATCACGCTTGGTTTTCTTTTCCACGATATCTTGAAGTTGTTTTCGCGCCTGATCCAATTCAGTAGCAGATTTCATGGCCCTAGAGCGCTTATGCAAGCATTCAAGTGTACAAACTTTTTGAAGTAAAGAAGTAAAAGATGCCTGAGCTAGGCGTTTTCGCGATGCAGAGATAGACAGCAAAAGTCCACGTATTACGCATTTGTGTGCTTCCCACTGTATGAGAGGAGTCGTTTCCGGTGATGTATTTCTTTAAAATAGTTGGTCAAAGATTCATGGATTTGGAGGGTGACGGATGAGTCTGTAAGCAGAAAGGGATCTAATCTCCATGTTTTGGATGTGGCTGGTGCATCGGGGAGTTGCAAGGTCATAATGATCGGGTGGTGATCAGATTGAAACATTGGTTCGATCGAGGCAGATTTCAATGCATGTAAGTCTTTTTGTGAGAGAAAAAGATAGTCGATTCTGGAATGGCGTTTGTGATGTGCGGAATAAAAGGTGTAGTCTTTGTCAGAGGGGTGAAGGGTACGCCATGTATCATGAAGAAGAAGGTCATTCAATTCAATTTTAATCTGTTTAAGTGCTTTGAAAGGTTTGGATGAAAGACCTGTTGAAGTGTTTTCTAATGGGTTCAGTGCTAGATTAAACTTGCCTCCAAGAATCAAAATATCCGATTGAAATGTAGCAAGTATGAGAGATTTTACGGAAAAAGTTTACTTGTGCTGTATTGGGACTGTAAATGTTGGCTAAAGTAAGTGGCTTGTTTTAAAGGGTGCCTTTTAAGAAAGAGGAACCTTCCCTCAGGATCCTCGAAAGATTCAGTGATTGTAAGCGGGAGCGTTTTAGAGAGTAAAATGGATACACCTTTTGCTTTTACCTCAGTGTTAACTGAGTGATATGCCGTTGGGTAATTTGCATTTGAGAACCTAGGGATGTGATCAGCACGAAAATGAGTTTCTTGTATAAAGAGCACATCTGCTTGAAGGCTTTTCATGTACGTTAGAAGTTGTGAGCGTTTCTCAGGTACATTCAGGCCCCTTGCGTTAAGAGAGGCCATGGAAAGTGTGCAGTATGTTTGGTTAGATGCGTGTTTGGTAGCCATTGTTTTGTATACAAAAAAAGGAATTGCTCAAAGTCTATAATGACACCAAATGGATATCGGGGAGGGAAGAGAAAAAAAAAAACTAAAAATTTATTTTCCTCCTTTTTTTTCCCTCTCTGTCTTCCCCCCTCCCCTCTCCCTCTCCCCTTGGGGGGGGGGGAAACACAAGTAGGGGGTTATGAAAACGTAGCAATAGAAATGAAAATTATAGAGAAGAAGAGTCAAAAGTTTAAGAAAAGATGAAGAGAAGTGTTAGGTGTGTACAATATTAACCCATATATATGCGTTGGTATATGTTCCTACAACTTCCTTCACAAACTAAACTCCAGAGATTATTATTATTATACAGTATTTATAAAGCGCCAATAGTTCGCTCAGCGCTGTACATTACAAAGGGGGACAGAACATGTGACAGAACAATACCAATACAATGCAAAACATGAGGGGATCAAGGGCCCTGCTCTTTCGAGCTTACAATCTAGGATGAAGTAGTCCAGCTACTCCATCTCGTAATAAAACTCTTATGGAATGGTTATATATTAAGGCATTGTACAGGAATATGGAATTGAACTCAGAGAAGTGTCGAACCCAGAGGCGGCCTTATTGGGAGTTTACAGCATAATCTTAAGAAGTTCTTTTCTCGCGAACGAGAAGTGTATAGGGGAAGGAATCCAACATAAGGTGGCCGTGCCACACGGATATAGGTGGGAAGTGGCTAAATTTAACAGAGAGGTAAGCGAAACCTATCGGGGAGGGGACGCTGTTGGGAGATACTACGTCTCTGCACGTACTAGCTCTAATATTGTAGATACTCATGTGCACCAATAGAAAGGCTCATAGGTGGAGATGCATAGTAATAGGTGTGAAGGTGGTATGTTCTAAAGGAAGAATCCTATGAGTTTGAATGTACAAAATATTGTCTTGGATAGACACTGAGGTTGTGCTATTCAATAGAGTGTGGTATATTTATACCTCTAAAGCATTATATTATCACAAATTAAACAGAATACCTTCAGTAATTAGTCTTTTTCTGCAGATGACTTTGAACCGTACAGTGCAAACAAGCGAGCCACTGTGAAAAGGTCTTCATAAACTGTATAAGTTCCGATTAACGATACCGACTTTATACGAAACATTGCAAGGCAATATAATAACATAACATAGGAATATACCAGGATGCAGGCCACAGGCCATCCATCCGGTTAAAATGTATCCCAGAAACAATATAAATATTGGCCCCAACCGAGGCACTTTATGCTGTACAACAGGCCACAGTTATGAATGCAGAACTCCCCCACGCCCACTAGACTGCGGCAGGCCGGTGAAGAGGCGGCATCAAGAATCTGTGGTCTATTGAGAGCATGGATCAAATCAACTAAATTTATAGATCAAAAATTAACCCAACTATAAAATGAACCAAAAGTCCGGGTATCAAATAGGGAGGTCCCATACCTTTATAGTTTAGATATCACCTTGTCCACGAGTAGTTAGGAGGTATGTGACATGTCAGATACTGAGAAGCATGTCAAGGTAGTCAGCGTACTATGTGGGAGAGAAGTACTGTATGGAGGGTGGGGGAGTAGCGTGGCCAAAATATTGATATAGTGTCTACAATGACCCAAATATTCATATATAAATCAAGGCGCAGACATGGACATGGAGGAAAGCAGGTTAGGCTGGTAAAGAATCACATGGGTCCGTATGAAAGTATCGCTCTCTGGGAGACATTATGAGCAAGTTATACAGCTACGTATGATATGGTCACGTGCGAGCAGTACCACAGGGCTGCATTATAGATAGTAAATAAGAGTGTAAAGGCTATTCCTGAGGTATCCCAGGGATTATAAAATATATTTCCTCCAGATAGGGTCAGCTGACCTTAACAAACCGTGGTATTAAGACACAAAAATCAGAATCGTAAAGATTCCTTATCTAAGTACGTCACTTTCAAAATGCGTTGGGATTCAGCGACTCAGGCGTATGTCAAAAAGGGAATTAGACTGTGTCTCTGGATCCCAAACAGGTCTACACTCCAGTTTCCATCAGGGCTAGCAGTTTGACGCTGTAGGTCATTACTGACCAACCAAATAAGCTCCAGGGCCAGCAGGAGTATGAACCGCGGCTCCAGTAGCATCATCACCACACAGCCCACCGGGAGCGAGAGCAAAAATGATCTCAGTAATTACATTCAAAATATGTGAACATTTATAACTGATAGATCGTATACAGAGGAGGTATGACACTTTGATGCAATACACATACCCTAACGTCCACTCCCAAGGAGCACAGGTGGTTTTCTAAGAACAGTGGAGTGGAACCGTGGATTAAAGGAAAAGTACTTAACACATTTGATCAGCTTGTAGAGAAGCCACAGATTGGGGGAATGTTGATAAGCAGGTGCAGGGATATGGGAGAATGGAGAGGAGTCATTCGTGACGCGCCTTGCGATGTGCTGGTGATGCTGGTTGACTGTCTCCAGTAATGAGCCTTCGTCGTACAGGGGAGGTTGAGGTGATGTTCTGCGTCGTCTTTCTCTCCCAGAGTGTCCAGTGGATTGCGCCTCCATGGGGTCTTCATCTGACTGAGATTGAGGATGAGATTCACCGGACCAGTTGGGTATGTCCAGTATTGGGATATTCAAGCTTTCACAAAATGGTGCAAGATCTTCTGGGAATCTCATGAGAGCTGATCTCCCCAAATGTGTTGCTGAAAGACCAAACAGGAACTTCCAACGGTAGGCAATACCCCTGGAGCACAGTAGATCTAGTAAAGGGCGTAGGTCTTTCCTACGTTGCAAGGTGAGGTGGGAGAGATCTTGAAATAATTTGATTTCTGTTCCATGATACAGCACGCGGTTTTTATCTCGAGCTCTACATAGTATTTCTTCCTTGAGTCGAAAGTCGACTAAACAGCAAACTATATCTCTCGGGGGGGTCAGTGTCTCTGCCTCTAGGACGTAGAGCCCTATGAAGGTGTTCTATCTCAATTGGAGATTCCTGTGGTCTGTCCAAAAGATCATTAAAGATGGTTAAGAGTGTTTGGGCAAGTTGGCCAACTCAATTGCCTCAGGGACACCACGCACCCTTAAATTATGTCGTCTTCCCCTGTTGTCCAGGTCTTCGATGTGACGATCGAGCTCTCTTAGGTGCATGGTATGCGTGTCAACCTGCTTGCACATATCATGAATGGCAAGATCTTGCGCGATAACTTTATCCTCCACTGCGTCCAGCCTATGAGCCACTGCCTGCATATCGATATGTAACTCAGCTATTGCCGCAGAGAGAGTCCCTTTAATATCTGATACAACCGCTTTCAAATCCCCTATGGTGAGAGGGGAGGTGTCAGGTTGGCAGGTTGTGGTAGCTACGGTTGGGCTCTTGGTCTATGAAGGAGTATCTCTATGAGGCAACTGTAGGGGAGACGCGTGGGAGGATGCTTCCGTGTGTTCTGGGGTCTGTGCCCGGAATAGCTCCGGAATGCTGCAATTGGCAGGACCACCTGGACGTCGAGGGGATCTGGAGCGAGGGGTGGCAGAT
The DNA here is from genome assembly GCF_062004578.1 of Staurois parvus. Taxonomy (NCBI): domain Eukaryota; kingdom Metazoa; phylum Chordata; class Amphibia; order Anura; family Ranidae; genus Staurois; species Staurois parvus. The sequence goes on along the minus strand of NW_028318184.1, from coordinate 2,859,532 downwards.
CTCCTATCTGTTTTCCCCTTGTCAGCGGCGACTCTTTGTTATGGTTGCGTAGTCCCACCTCCGTGTGACAAGGCTCTAGGTATTATACTGCCATTTTCTTTGGGCTCAAGCTGGGCCAACCAGAACATATAAACTTGTATAGAAAAAGAGAAGGGGGGGGATAAAAATCCCTAGACAGGCCAGGGATCTCAGTGTAGGCCTCAGAATGCTTGGGAGGATAGGCAAATACAGGTGCTGTGGGCCTGTGGATTCCTCAGAGTGCTGGGTCTAAATTCCTGCGGAGGGGATGCAGGGATTGCCTCTGTATTCCCCTGGTGAATACCTGCAGAGGGTTCAGCGTCTGAAGGCCTAATAGCAATACAGCTTACTGCTGCAGGGGTTTTTCCAGGCCTTTATTATAGGCCGATGATCTCTGGGTTCGTGTGGGGGGGGCCCCGATGGTCCAGGGAAAGGTGTTTGCTAATCTTGGTCATACTATGTGCCGCACTCACCCGGCACCCTTCTGGGTGTGATCCCGGCATTCCAGAGGCCTCACCAGGCCGCACTGGGCCTCACCGCACCGCTGCCACTGATGGTGGGTGCCTCCTCCAATGCGTTCTGATGGGGACGGCGGGACCCTCGACCGGCTGCCCACCAATGCGGGTGGGGGGGTCGATGTACCACAATCCCCTCCTCACACTGTGTGCCGCACGTACCCGGCACCTGGTGATCACGCGGCCTCACCCAGCCGCGGTAGGCCTCGCCGGACCGCTGTCACGGAGGGGGGCCAAATGGGCCAGATGCTTCTCTGCTATGTCCCGGCAGGGATGGTGGGGTCTCCCGATAGCCTCTACCGTCTGATGTCACCTGGATGGTGGTAGATGAGGATCGGACCGTCAGAGCTTCAGCTTAAGCGACTTGTCCGGTCGCCATCTTGGACACGCCCCCCTTATAGTACATAGATTAAACATATCCTGTAATAAAAATAAGCAACACATCAAATCATTAGGAGATAATTATATAAAAATCGATTTGCATCAAGCATATAATATGGATGTATAAAATGAACTCTCGCAGTGAGTTATAGGCAACTAAAACTAAAATTCTGATATCCATTGAAAGTATCAACGGTATCATGTATGAATATTAAAATATGTAATAATATAGCTAAAAGGATAAATATAGCAATCATATATGTAAGTAAAGGAATGTATAGTGAAAAAAATACATTAATAAAATGTCACAATCAAATAGATAAAATATGGCGAAACTGTGTTAAAATGTTAAAAGGGTATATATTCACTTATATAAGATCTCCCAGTTGTAAATGTAAAATTCGATAAACGTAGGATATGAATAGATCTAACTACTGTCAATGAAACAGTTTATCAAGCTCTACATTCAGGCCCAAAGGTGTATGTGTGCGCAGTAAATAAATCCACTTTGTCTCGAGCCTTGACACCGCTCGCTGCTTAAAGGTGCCCCTCCAGTGTTTTTTAACAACGTCTATGCCTATAAATTTTAGACAATGTGGATTTCTATTGTGGGATTCACGGAAATGTAAGGATACAGAGTGTTCCTTAAAGCCCTTTTTGATATTGCTCAGATGTTCTCTGAGTCGATCACGTAATCTCCTAGTGGTTCTCCCCGCATATTGTTTTCCACATGAACACTCCAGGAGGTATACCACATGTGTGCTATTGCATGTGATAATCGTTTGGATGTCATACACCTTACCAGTACTGTTAGACCGAAAACTTTTAATTGTTTTTTTGTGAATACCATTATTGACACATAGCATGCATCTATTGCATGGATAAAATCCTTTGTGATTAAAACATAAAGAGAGCTGCTTGGGAGGGTTAACAATGTTTGGGGCTAGAATGTTCCTCAAAGGGAGTGCCTTCCGGTATGTTATCTCTGGTCGGTCAGGTAGGTTGGTGCCCAAAATCGGATCGTTTTTTAGTATCGACCAATTTTTTCTAATAATTCTTGCTACCTGTTTATATTGCACTGAAAAGTTGGTGATAAATGGGCAAACTCTATCTCCGTTGTTCCTATTTTTTGGAGCAAGAAGGTCTTCCCTATTAAGGTTGCTGACTTCCATCCTTTCTTTCTCCAGAATAGTTGCATTATAGCCTTTTTCTAAAAATTGTTTCATGAGAGTTTCTGATTGTGTCATGAAATCATTGATTTTATCGCAGTTCCTGCGAAGGCGTAAGAACTGTCCTTTCGGGATGTTATCTAGCCATTGAGGATGGTGGCAGCTGTCTTTAGGAATGAAGCTAAAAGGTAAAGCGAGCGCTACAAAAATGTTTATATGAGCCGCTAGAACACCAAAAAAAAGGTAACCAACCAACCTTTCAATGCAATGGAAAAAGGAGAGGGATCGGTGCAGCGCTTGAATCAAGAAAACATAAAATAAGTACTCGATGTAAATGTCCTAAGCGTATAAACAAAGACAGAAAAAGAGAAAAAGCAAAAATAAAATGCAATGCGCTATTCAGTTAATAATGACAAAGCACAAAATATTCCAAATTCCCATGTCAATTGCTGTAAGGGATAAATAGAATGTGGTGCAGTTCAGAGGTAAAGGTCCTGTCAGTATATATATATATATATATATATATATATATATATACACACACACTTGTTTACAGAAGTAAGATTGAATCAAAACCTTTATATAATTTAGCATAGGAAATATGTCAAGGTATTCTTGTTTGTGTTTTGTTATCATACATTCCACATCCGTATGACATCATATGATGTCCTGGACTTTGAGCTGAGATATCTGGATGATGCCTGCAACTGTAGACATCATCCGGATATCTTTTTTTTTTTTTTTTCAGCTGATGATTCCCTATGTTGTAAAAGCCATCCTAGCTGCGGGTTAGCCGCTGGATTGCTTTTACAAGCAGCTGGAGGAGACGCCTCCTCTCTGCCCTCCCAACAGCGCCTTTCCATACTGTCCTATGTGATCGCTGGTTTACAATAGATCTCTATAATCTTGGGAGGCTGGAAGCAATGTCATGACATCACTTCTGGCTCTGGCAGATGTAATTGCATTGAAAAATTGCTGTGCAAATACTGTGTGATAAAGAATTGCAACAACCGCCATTTTATTCTCTAGGGCCTCCGCTAAAAAATATATATATAATGTTTGTGGGTGGTGAGTAATTTCCTACCAAAAAAATGATTCTTATATGTGGAAGAGGAATGGCAGAATTGGCCAGGGTGGGAAGTAGTTACCAGAAGCTGATTGTAGAACAGATTTCTATTGTTAGAAATTGGATGAAGCAGTTACGGTTTACACAAGTATGAATTAAGTATTCTGCTAGGAGTTGCCTTGGTGTCTGTCATGTCTTCATTGATCGATGAGTTATACTTTTTTATAATAACATGCAAATTAGATTGGAATAATTTGAATAAATGTGATAAACACAATTAGACATTTAGAAGAACATGTGGTTATATGTTGGTCAAACACACCTGAATGAAAAAATGCACATGGCATGAAGACAATAATCACGTCAATGGCAACTGCAAAGCCTAGTTATTCTAGTTTGACCACTTGAGTAAAAGCCTGTAATACCATTTCATTGCCAAGTCATTTTTAGTTTTCAATGCTGTGATATTTTGACTGACAATTGCTCCATCATACAACATTGTACCCAACTGAATTTTATATCATTCTTTGAAACAGACAGATTTTGATAGTATTTAAAGTAGAACTATAAAGATTTCCGTTGACTTCCTGTCCCATAGACAAACAAGAAGTGAGAGGAAATCCTGTTAATTATGGGAATGCCTTGGGGACCCCCAGGTCACAAGAATTAGTGTCCCCATTGGAGGATTTCTCCTCTATTACTTTTCTGGGGATAACCCAAAATGTGGGATTTTCTTTCACTTTCAGCGATGGTTAACATATGAATAGAGAGGGTGAGTCTCCCTATGGGGGACAGACAGCAATAAAAACCTAATAGGTGCTCTAGTCCATCTCAACTCTGTCCAAAACTAAAAATAAATGTTTTGCCTTTAGTAAAACTTTAATAACTACTTTTTTTTAATTTTCTTACTATAAAAAGGAAAAAATACCATAAACAAAAAAAAAAACAAGAAAACAAGAAACCTGCCAGGAATGTACAACCCTCAAAATTACTCCATTTTTGGAAAGAAGATACCCCAAGGTGGCTTAATTTTTAGTCACAATTTTTTGGAAATGAAGGAACATTTAGTATCCGGAGAATGGGTGGGAGGGTTAAAACACGGAGCTTGGTAATGATGCAGTAGATACCATACATCAGGTCATACACAGAAGGAGGAGGAAGTGAAGGGGTAGATGTACAGGTCACATACAGTGAGAGGATGGAGATAAAGGGGTTAATATGCAGATGCGCAGGATATAGAAGGTGAAGGGGCTAATGTCTGAACATACTTTCCCAGGAAAGTCATGGCTCGGTGCTGCCCCCTCCTGGTATTGCGGGCACAGTCACCTGCCCCTGCTGCTCTCGCCGGACACAAGTGACAGATTTTCTGGGAAAGTATGTTCAGACATCTGTAATGTTTAGCAAGCTGGACAACATTGCATTGTCAAATGAAGCTGAAGAGACTGGCGGCTTAAAAGGACCCCTGGAGCTATTAGGCTTGCATGCAGGACACCCCCATTGATTTTCCACAACCAGAGGAAAGGAGCCCTGTACTCAGGCTGAGCACCTAATCCATCCTTAAGGGGACCTCTGGATCCAGCAGATTCCAACCATTTCCTAAGGCTTGATGACCATTCCATTGATGAAAGTTCACCTACCTATCCGGCTTACCTAGAGTCACCCTTGTGGTTACTATATTATATGCGCATTACCTATGCGCCTCCGGTGAGCGTGCACTTTTACTATCGGTTGGTGTCACAAGTCTATCTGCTGTTGATTTTATTACCCTCTGGACTAATTTATTGTCATAATATTGGATTATTTGATATACTATTTGCGTTTAACACTGGATAATCATTTATTATATACCTTTTTATTAGCGCTGCACCTATATTTTTATTGAGCCATTTGAAGGTTTATCTTGGTACCTTTCTGGTGTTTCAGCAGCTATTTTAAGGAGCGCTCACTATTTAGACTATATTTCTCTGGCAACTACATGGTGGCTTCAAGATTGAATTCTCTGCCTGAGCCACCAGAACAGCATGGGATGAGTGAGCTGAGCTCTGCCCAATGCTGAACTCTCCCCATCTCCTTCCCTTCTCTCCCTTTCTCCTCCTCCCCCCTTCATGTCCAGTTAGCACTCAGGGACAACTTTAGTACTGTTGGGTATAGCTGTCAATCTGCTAGTTGGCTAAATTGCTGGGGTTTTAACTCACAGGTGTGTGATGCTTCTGTTTTAACACCTTTCTGCCCATCCCCAGCATGGCTTTAGGGGCCTGTTTATATGAGCATTGGTCTCTGAAGAGGGATCTGCATTCAGATCGCTCTTCAGAGAGCATTTGGCAGGCAGTGAGGACGTGTTGTTTCTCCTCACAACCTGCTTTAACCCCTAGAACCCCACACTAGTGCATTGAAACTGCATACATTGCATGCAGTTTTGGGGTGCTTGCAGAGGTTCTCCATTCACTTGAATGGGTCATTTTTAGCACGCACTGTGCCCACAAAAGGCAACAGAGTATATAATTCCTGCCACAGCCACAAAGCAAAATATCATAGTGGCAGCATGTGTACACCCCCAGCCCTGTGTTGACAACCATCCATAAATTTATAGACAGTTTGTATAAAACAGACACTTTTCTCTTGTCCATAAATGTTCACAGACAGGAGAAAAGTGCCCATAAAAACCCCCCTTGCCATGGACTCTGAACTGTGCATGCACAGTACCGCAGCCAGCCAATCAGAGAACTGGGTGTGCACCTGTGCAGTGACATGGCACTTTTTAGGCATGGCTTATATTCACACACCCCACCACAAAAGTTGAGGGTGAGCCCAGCAGTTCATTAGTTGACTCGCTTTGGAACTGTACATGAATAATTCAGAGCCGACAACAAGTGATTTTTTTAAGCCTTTTCTTGCCAGCTGCCCACCAGTGGTTAAAGTATGTTTAAAGGGGTCACTCTGCCAAACTCTGATGTAAGAAGGGGCATCTACCAGAATCTGATGTACAGGGACACTTTGCCAGACTCTGATGTAAGAAGGGGACTCTGCCAGAATCTGATGTAAGGATTACTCTGGAGATTCTAATGTAAGGGGACACTCTGCCAGAATCTGATGCAAGGGCACACTCTGCAGATTCTGATGTAAGGGGACACTCTGCCAGACTCTGATGTAAGAAGGGGACTCTGCCAGAATCTGATGTAAGAGGACACTCTGCCAGACTCTGATGTAAGAAAAGGACTCTGCCAGAATCTGATGTAAGAGGACACTTTGCCAGAATCTGTTGTAAGAAGGGGCATCTACCAGAATCTGAAGTAAGGGGACACTCTGCGAGACTCTGATGTAAGAAATGGACTCTACCAGAATCTGATGTAAGGGGACACTCTGCCAGACTCTGATGTAAGAAGTGGACTCTACCAGAATCTTATGTAAGAGGACACTCTGCCAGACTCTGATGTAAGAAGGGGACTCTGCCAGAATCTGATGTAAGGATTACTCTGGAGATTCTAATGTAAGGGGACACTCTGCCAGAATCTGATGCAAGGGCACACTCTGCAGATTCTGATGTAAGGGGACACTCTGCCAGACTCTGATGTAAGAAGGGGACTCTGCCAGAATCTGATGTAAGAGGACACTCTGCCAGACTCTGATGTAAGAAAAGGACTCTGCCAGAATCTGATGTAAGAGGACACTTTGCCAGAATCTGTTGTAAGAAGGGGCATCTACCAGAATCTGAAGTAAGGGGACACTCTGCGAGACTCTGATGTAAGAAATGGACTCTACCAGAATCTGATGTAAGGGGACACTCTGCCAGACTCTGATGTAAGAAGTGGACTCTACCAGAATCTTATGTAAGGGGACACTCTGCCAGACTCTGACTGACTCTGGTGTAAGGTGGTGGCACTTTGGGGACACTGATGTGAATGTGGCACTCATCCTAACTGTTGCACTCCATATATTGTTTTGTATATTACTTGCCTCTAAGGTCTTCTCAGAAGCCCGCCTCACCACCTGCCCCCTGGACCCTGTCCCCTCACAACTCCTACGGTCAACCTCTTTTTCCATCCTACGCTCACTCACTCACATCTTTAATCTTTCCCTCTCTACTGGCACCTTCCCCTCCCCTCTAAAGCATGCACACATCACTCCCATACTTAAAAAACCCTCCCTGAATCCCACCAATTTGAACAACCTTAGACCCATCTCCCTGCTGCCATTTACATCTAAACTCCTAGAGCGCTAGGTCTATAATTGCCTGAGTTCCCACCTCACCGACAACAACCTCCTCGATCCCCTACAGTCTGGCTTCCGCCCCCAACACTCCACCAAAACTGCCCTACTCAAACTCACCAACGACCTGCTAACCGCCAAAGCTAATGGCCACTATACAGTACTCCTACTCCTCGACCTCTCTGTGGCTTTTGACACGGTTGACCACCCCCTCCTCCTCAAAAAACTACACTCTCTTGGCCTCAGAGACTCCGCTCTCTCCTGGCTCTCCTCCTATCTATCACAGCGCTCCTTCAGTGTTACCTATAACGCTACCACCTCCTCTTCACCCCTCTTCTCTGTTGGGGTCCCCTCAAGCCAGAGTACTAGGTGTCATCCTAGACTCCCATCTGTCCTTTCAGCCCCAGGTCCAATCGCTGACAAACTCATGTAGACTTCACCTCCGCAACATCTCCAAGATACGACCATTCCTAACCTCGGAAACCACTAAGCAACTTATTCACTCCCTTATTATATCACGCCTTGACTATTGTAACTCCCTCCTCATTGGTCTACCTCTCTGCAGGCTATCCCCACTTCAGTCTATCATGAATGCTGCGGCTAGACTCATCCACCTTACTAACCGTTCCGTATCTGCCACCCCCCTCTGCCAATCCTTCCACTGGCTTCCAATTGCTCAACGGATAAAATTTAAAATGCTAACACTGACGTATAAAGCCGTTCATAACTCTGCCCCAAATTACATCACCGATCTTGTCTCCAAATATCACCCAAACCGTGTTCTCCGCTCCTCACAAGACCTCCTACTCTCTAGCTCCCTTGTCTCCTCCTCCCATGATCATTTCCAGGACTTCTCTAGGGCTTCCCCCATCCTCTGGAACTCCCTTCCCCAATGCACCCCTCATATCATACTGGTTAAATCCGGCCCTGCTAGTGATCAGTATGTCGCCCGGACACAGCAGATCACATTATGGCTGTGTTTGGGTGATCACATGGTGTTTTACCAAGTGATTGCTTTAACCAATCACAGCACTCACATTGTAAACACTGAAAGTGAAAGTAAAGATCCCTTCTTTCTGCTCTCACTGTGAGAGTAGAGAGAAGCGATGCAGCAGCCTGTGAGTGTACAGAAGTCTGTCAGGATGCTTGTACACTGCAGTTCCAGCCACCCCAGGGTCCCTGATCACTGCCCATTGCAGTCAATAGTAAACAATACAGTCAGCCCTGTCACCTGACTCACAAAAACATGGCCATACACCATACCAATGTCCTAATCACCGCCATATGCCATACCAGCATCCTGATCACCGCCATACCAGCGCCCTGATCACCGCCATACCAGCGCCCTGATCACCGCCATACACTATACTAGCACCCTTATCACCACCATACCCCTTACCAGCATCTTGATCTACACCATACTAGCACCCTTATCACCACCATACCCCATGCCAGCATCCTGATCACCCCATATGCCATACCAGCGTCCTGATCACCGCCATACCCAATATTAGTGTCCTGATCACCACCATACTCCATACCAGTTTTATAATCACCGCAATACCCCATGCCAGTATCCTGGTCACTGCTATACCCCATTCCAGCGTCCTGATCACCCCATATACCATACCAGCATCCTGATCACTGCCATACCCCATATAAATGTCCTAATCACCACCATACTCCATACCAGTTTTCTGACCACCACCATACCCCATACCAGTATCCTGATCACTGCCATACCCCATACCAGCATCCTGATCACCACCATACCCCATACCAGCATCCTGATCCTTGCCGTACCCCATACTAGCGTCCTGATCACCGCCATACCCCATACCAGAGCCAGGATCACTGCCATACGAGCATCTTGATCATCGCCATACCCCATACCAGCGTCCTGATCACCACCATAGCAGCATACTGACCACCACCATACCAGCGTACTGACCACTCCATATCCCATACCAGTGTACTGACCACCCCATATCCCATACCAGTGTCATGATCACTGCCGTACCAGTTTCCTGATCACCACCATACCCCATACCAGCGTCCTGATCACCATCATACCAATGTACTGACCACCCCATACCAGTGTCGTGATCACTGCCATGCCAAGGTCTTAATCACCCCCATACCAGTGTCCAGCATTTTTGGGTCCCAACTGATCAATTTTCAAATATATATCCCATAGTTTGTAGACTTTATAGCTATCATACAGACTAAATATTATACACTGGGTTTGGTTATTTTTACCACAAAAATGTAGCAGAATACATTTTGGCCTATATTTATGAAGAAAGATTTTTTTAAAAAAAAAACAAAAACTAAGCAAAAAGTTTTTTGTTTTTTTTTAATTTTCGGTATTATTTCATTTATATAGCAAAAAAAAAACAACTAGTAGTGATCAAATACCAGCAAAATAAATCTCTATCTGTCTCAAAACAATGATACAAATTTCATATGGGTACAGTGTTGCATGACCGCACAATTGTTGCACAAGTGTGATGGTGCTTAAAGCTGAAAATTGGCCTGGACTGGAAGTGGGTGAAAGTGTCCAGACTTGAAGTAGTTAATGAAAGCTGCAAATTAAGGATACATGTACACTGGACCAACCCTAGACAATAACTCTTCTGGCAGCAGTAAAATGCTAAACGCAGCAAAAATGCATGTAAACGCAGTAGCACGTTTAGCACTTGGACGTTTATTCATTTAATATTAATTTAAAAGTACTCTTTCCCATATATACCCTAGAACTGAAGCTGGACCCTCCCTTCTGGGTTGGGCAGTCCCAAGCTGTGAGGAGGGGCCAAGGTGTCATCAAAATATTCCAACAATATATGCTCGTAATACAATTCATTTTAAACACTTGACTAGAAATGCATGAAAAATACATAAAAACTACATAAAAAAGAGAAATTAAAAAATCTAAATAATAATAATGTTATAACAACATACCCAGATGAGGATAATGACTGATTGGAGTAGGTGTATGTGTATATTTAAATGAGTATATTCAAGTAAGCTATATTTATATTTAAATAAAATTATTTTCCATTTCAAGGAATGTCTCAGGGTGGAGAGTGGTAATGGACAATGCATATGATGTAATGTAATATGAATATATGAATAAATTATTAATTTAAAAAAAAGTGTATAAATGAATATAAATTATGAAATGATCAGGTATGATAGAATATATATTACCTGATCATTTCATAATTTGTATTAATTTATACACATTAATTTTAATTATTAATTTAATTTAATCTCCACCCTGAGACATTCCTTGCAATGGAAAATAATTTTATTTAAATATAAATATAGCTTACTAGAATATACTCATTTAAATATACACATACACCTACTCCAATCAGTCATTATCCTCATCTGGGTGTGTTGTTATAACATTATTAACATTATTGTTATTTAGATTTTTTAATTTCTCTTTTTTATGTACCGTATTTTTCACTCCATAAGACACACCTGACCATAAGACGCACCTAGGTTTTAGATGAGAAAAACAAGAAAAAAAATATTCTGAACCAATGGACTGCAGACAGTACAGGAGATGACCAGAGACTGCGGACACAGCACAGGAGATGACCAGAGACTGCAGACACAGTACAGGAGATGATCAGAGACTGCGGACACAGCACAGGAGATGACCAGAGACTGCGGACACAGCACAGGAGATGACCAGAGACTGCGGACACAGTACAGGAGATGACCAGAGACTGCGGACACAGTACAGGAGATGACCAGAGACTGCAGTCACAGTGCAGGAGATGACCAGAGACTGCGGACACAGTGCAGGAGATGACCAGAGACTGCTGACACAGTACAGGAGGTGACCAGAGACTGCGGACACAGTACAGGAGATGAGCAGAGACTGCGGACACAGTACAGGAGATGAGCAGAGACTGCGGACACAGTACAGGAGATGACCAGAGACTGCGGACACAGTACAGGAGATGACCAGAGACTGCGGACACAGTACAGGGGATGACCAGAGACTGCGGACACAGTACAGGGGATGACCAGAGACTGCGGACACAGTACAGGGGATGACCAGAGACTGCGGACATAGTACAGGGGATGACCAGAGACTGCAGACAGTACAGGGATGACCAGAGACTGCGGACACAGTACAGGACATGACCAGAGACTGCGGACACAGTACAGGACATGACCAGAGACTGCGGACACAGTACAGGAGATGACCAGAGACTGCGGACACAGTACAGGAGATGACCATAGATTGCGGACACAGTACAGGAGATGACCATAGATTGCGGACACAGTACAGGAGATGACCAGAGACTGCGGACACAGTACAGGAGATGACCAGAGACTGCGGACACAGTACAGGAGATGACCAGACACTGTGGACAAAGTACAGGAGATGACCATAGATTGCGGACACAGTACAGGAGATGACCAGAGACTGCGGACACAGTACAGGAGATGACCAGAGACTGCGGACACAGTACAGGAGATGACCAGAGACTGCGGACACAGTACAGGAGATGACCAGAGACTGCGGACACAGTACAGGAGATGACCAGAGACTGCGGACACAGTACAGGACATGACCAGAGACTGCGGACACAGTACAGGAGATGACCAGAGACTGCGGACACAGTACAGGAGATGACCAGAGACTGCGGACACAGTACAGGAGATGACCAGAGACTGCGGACACAGTACAGGAGATGACCAGAGACTGCGGACATAGTACAGGAGATGACCAGAGACTGCGGACACAGTACAGGAGATGACCATAGATTGCGGACACAGTACAGGAGATGACCATAGATTGCGGAAACAGTACAGGAGATGACCAGAGACTGCGGACACAGTACAGGAGATGACCAGAGACTGCGGACACAGTACAGGAGATGACCAGACACTGCGGACACAGTACAGGAGATGACCATAGATTGCGGACACAGTACAGGAGATGACCAGAGACTGCGGACACAGTACAGGAGATGACCAGAGACTGCGGATACAGTACAGGAGATGACCAGAGACTGCGGACACAGTACAGGAGATGACCAGAGACTGCGGACACAGTACAGGGATGACCAAGAGACTGCAGACCTTTGGGGAGGGAGGGGGAGCGGGTCCTGAATTTGACAGGTACCCGCTCCCACTTCCGCGGAGTTGTCCTGTCTTTAGTGCGGGCACCCAGCTCTGCGGGGTTCCCACTGCGTGTGCACGAGAGGCCTGCACTTTGTGAATGGCCTGCGGAGTTGTCCTCTCTTTCGTGCGGGCACCCGTCTGTGCCGGGTGCCCACTGAGCGTGCGCGAGATGCGCTGCACTTTGTGAATGGCCCAGCGTCGGACCATTCACAAAGCACAGCGCTTCTCGCGCATTGCGCAGTGGACACCCGGGAAAAAAGTGCGTCTTATGGAGCGAAAAATACGGTAGTTTTTATGTATTTTTCATGCATTTCTATTCAAGTTTTTAAAATGAATTGTATTACGAGCATATATTGTTGGAATATTTTGATGACACCTTGGCCCCTCCTCCCAGCTTGGGACTGCCCAACCCAGAAGGGAGGGTCCAGCTTCAGTTCTAGGGTATATATGGGGGAGAGTACACATAGTTCAGTTGTCTCTGATGAAGAAGGGACGCCCTTCGAAACGCGTCAGCTGTACTCTGAGTGTCTACCCCTATGATGGGACTCGCGCAGGCTTCATAATTCTCAAGTTCCTTTGAGGACCTACATGCTTGATTTACTTCACTGTTTTGTGAGTATCATTCTGTATTCAATAAAATTTTGGTTTACTGAGGTAATGCGCAAGGTTGGTGCGCTTTTTGTTTTGTTTCGTTTTGCAGTACTGTTCGGGTTTCCCTAGCTTTGTTTGGAGCTGCACAACCCTATATGCATTGGTGGTCGAATTTTTCAAGTTTGTGTTCCATCCATCCACCACCTATCTGGGTCTAAAAGCGCAGGAGAGTTCATTTTGGTTCCTATAGACTTCTGTGCAAAGCTGAGAATCCTGGGAGTTGTAATTTGAGATGGCAACCATATAATGGGACAAATAGACTCCTTACACTACAGATCCAAATAGGCACTGTGCAGTAGGGAAATTGAAGAGATGATTTTTATTAAACTGCCTGGGAAAGTTCTTCTTCTTTGCACCAAGAGAGTGTGAGAGAGAATACCTCTGTCTGGATATTTGATTGCCAGCGGGAAACCATACCAGCAAAGATCCGAGCCTGTGGCTGGGATTAAAGATACCCAGGGGCAGCGCAGCACTGCCCACATCAGCACCTGCACAGCTGCCACAGGGAGACTGGAGCATCCACTCACCCTTTGCCTCCCATCACTGATCACTGGAGGCTTTCCGGGAGAGACCACGAGCATACTGGGGATTGGTGAGAGGGCTTTGCGCCCAATGCTGATACTGTTAGCAGGAACTGAGCCACTGAGAGCAGATGTACCTAATCCATACCTTACCCATACAGCAGTCTATACTGCATTTTTCTTCCAAACCCAGACTGCACCTATACCAATCCTGTACTGCATTTCACCAAACCTTTACCGCATCTGAACCACATCTACTTTGCATCTGTGCTGAGAGTATACCGTACCTGTACTGCATGCAGGTTCACTGGGATTGTCATTAAGTGCACGGATGCTCTTAAAGAGCCCCAACTATAGCCGGCAAAAGAACATCTCAAAGAACATCTCCTCTTATAATAATTATTCTGCAAGCCCCCTTTGTTACCCTGCCCTACCCATCCTACCATCCTCCTTTTGTTTTGGACAGTTCTTATCCAGTTGGTTTAGGGACTAGCATCACAAGCATAAATGAGCTCTGGCAGTATAGTTCCAGTATTCAGTAGGGTAAACTTTACTACTACTCACTGCTGCACTTGAGGTGGCCTTGCTACTGTTTGTGCTGACCTGTAGGCCAATTTTCATCTCATGCCTAGTCCCTACTGTCAATCACTTTTGTATGCTAAATTGTGTTATTACCATTGTTGATCCATTTTATGCTTGCCTAGTTATCAACCATATAATAAAGAGGATCTTCACCCTATAAACAAAAATGTAAAAGTCAGCAGCTACAAATTCTGTAGCTGCTGACTTTTAAAATTACACACACTTACCTGTCCCAAGATCTAGTGATATCCTTACCCAACACGGCTCTTTTCCAGTCTTCGGTTCCCGGTACCAACATCTTAACTGTGGATTGCCAACTGTGACTCCTTGCAGCTTCACAGCTGGCTGCCCACTGCACAGGTGCAAGCCAAGCTACTCCTGGGACCTGTCATTACATAGTTAGTCTGGCTGAAAAAAGACAAAAGTCCATCCAGTTCAACCATAAAAAAAAAATAAAAAGTTATATTCCTATATCCACAGTTGCTCCATAGGAAGGAAACAAACCCAACAAAGCATGATACAATTTGCTCCTGCAGGGAAAAAAAATCCTTCCTGATCCCCTGAGAAGCAATTGGATATTCCCTTGGTCAACTTTACCTTTACCTTCTGGGTGAAGTTCCGCCTTAAGTTTGCCTTTACAACCTAATTTGGTGCTTGTTTTCTTTGATATAGCACTGCTATTGAGAACTGAGTATTAAAAGGAAATATTAGCGAGCGCATATAATGAGATCTTATAGTTAGTGTTATACCTAGTAGTCGTTAGTACTGTAGGGTATAGGTAATAATTTATATATTCATAAATTCACATAAAAAGAGGGTATAAAAGAAAGTTCTAAAAAATTATAGTGATTTATTTGATTGCACTATTCACACACTTGTTTGCACTTTATATATTCGAGTATGATATAAGATATTTATGTTTTGTGAGTTTACAGTGCTGCACGTTTATGATATACAAGTACTGAGTATTACTTTCAGTGAATTCCTGAGATATTGTATGATTGTACGCTCAACCTGGTGTGTTTGAGGGGGGTTGAGGCAAAGAACATCTTATCAAGTGGCTCCTACAGGGGTAGGGCTACAATTTCAAAACTTTGGTTTTTGAGTTAAGGTTCACATTAAGTGCTGTAGTAGCTTTATCAAATGTCTCCTCTTAACGGATGGGACTTTACAAGCAGTAGACACGACTGATATGAGATGCTGACAGAGAAAATTAGCAATGATACTGTACAATAACCAATGGCTGATAGCAAAAAGTCAGCAATAATCTTTGTCCTCATGTGGCTTCAGTAAAACGGCATAATAGTTTTTTGAATAACAGCCTTACAGAATAAGCCCAAAAGTAGGTTTGCTATTATAAAATAAAAGGGTTTTCCACAAACTGTTACCACAAAGTTGGGAGTGCACAATTGTCTACAATATCTTGGCATGTTGTAACATTATTGCTTTCCCTTCACTGAAAACATCTGATCAAAAAATTAGATAATGGGGGCGCGTCCAAGATGGCGACCAGAGCGGCCGCATAATCGCAAGCTCCGGCGCCCTGTATCCTAATCTGCTGACATCCGGACAGCAGAGAGCCATCGGCGGCACCAGAGTTCTCCCCGACCCTGCCCGTACCTGAAAGAGGGGAGCAGTGTGATTTTGGCCCCCCTCAATGGCGGTGGGCACTCGTGGATCATTGCGGCCTCCGATCTCTCCTCCTCGCGGTATCCACTGCCATCCAAGCGGTGGGGAGCCTCTAGTGGGCATCCAAGGTCTCCCCTATACTCCCCGCACCTGGAAGAGGGGAAGGAATCGCTTTTGGCCCCTCTCCGCAGCGGTTGGCATATCCGGCCTGTTGAGGCCTACCGCTGCCTACCTTAGCAGCACCAGGCCTCTGTTCTGAGTACCATCCATCCTTAAATGTGAGTACAGCCAGCGGGGGGAGTGCAGCTAATACCCATTAGATCCCCCACCAGGACCCCAGAGCCTGTACCAGGTGTCTGGGGCCTATAACATAGTGATCGTGGCCCCTGCTGGGCCTAGAGGCTTGTGGGGGCCTGCGGCTGCCTAGGAGTCAGGTGTCTGGGCTCCGTGCACCCCTTTTGGCCAGCTCTGGATTCTGGAGCCCTTGAGATCCTGAGCCAGGCAATCCCCTGCGCTCTACTGCATAAAACCACATGACTGAAATCCACATAAACCCATATGCTGAATCTCATTTTTACAATATGGAAGCTGTGCTTAGAGGCCTGATTGCATCTATGTAACTATACTCTCGCATCAGTATCGGGCGCTATAGGTCCCTTGGGGTCATTATCATCCCTGGCTATACAGAATTTCAATTGATCACCCCCAGGAGACTTCCTGCATGCCGTCCACCAAAAAGAAAAGTAGGGGTATTGCCCAAAGTCCCTTACAACATATTTAATGAAAACGCACAAGATTTGCAGCATGTCTCAAGATACCACAGAACGAGCATCTCCTTCCGGTTTCTTACAGGATACCACGGCCCACCTTTCAGCTCAGGACAGTGAGAACGCACAGCAACTTGCAAAGGGGGATTTAGAATCTTGCCTGGAAACTATGTACACCAAGTTAGCCACTAAATTCCAATCAGATCTCCACAACAGCACAAACGTTCTCTCTCAGGAAATAGCTGCGTTAGGCTCTGTAAGAAGAAACTGTTTCTCCTTACAACACACCTATCAATCCTGTTAAGAATCCGGATGGCTCTTACAGGTTTGTACAAGATCTGAGGGCTGAAAGGAATGATTTTCTTTTCCCCTCAGAGACCCCTGGTCTGTGGAGAGATTCCTGGTTTATCAGCAGAATTCTGGGAACACCCCTTGAACACGGAAATAACGGCAGCTTATGTTCAGAGATGTTCAAAGTTTATTAGGCATTAAAAAGATTATATAGACTACAGATAAAATAAGGGAGGGGGGAGCGAGTTTCAAAACTGTAACTTGTAAATTTCCATCATGAGCTAACTACATGAAACATAACATATACATTTCTTTGTACAAACTTTGGCTAACTTTCTGAAAAACAGCCAGACAAAGACATTGTCAGGGTCATGTTAGCTTCTGTTGATACATCCTTGAACAACTAAAACAGTTTCATTAAACTTCTAATATATCTGCAAAAAGCTAACTTAATACTTAAAATGGCGTACATTAACAAAATGGAGGTTATCTAGATCCTTTCAGGCTCCAGAACTGACCATTTAGAAACAAAACACAATGAGCTCAACCTAGCTTATGGCGAGCTCTCCAGAGATCACGATCATTTGCAAACCGCCTTTACGCATTTTCAGGCACAGGTTGAGGATCTGGACAATCGTAATCGCAGGCATAATCTACGAATTCGGGGAATCCCAGAGACTGTGACTAATCTTTCACAGGCCACAATCAAGTTATTTAAGTCCCTCCTCCTGGACTACGATGCTGGATCCTTTTTTTGTGATCACATTCATAGAGCTCTACGCCCAAAAACCCCTAATGATAAACCGCCTCACAACATTGTCCTGTGTATGAAAGATTTCCTGACCAAAGAAGATATACTCAGGGCTGCCCGCAATACTTCAACGATCACTTTTGAAGGTTCAACTTTGCAAATATTTCCGGATGTCTCTCCGGCCACGTTGGAGAGACGCAGAAAAATGAAGGAAATTACATCTACCCTTTTTTCGGCTCATATCCGCTACAAATGGGGCTTCCCCTTTACGTTGATAATCCCACACAATGGTAGCACATATGTAGCTACATCTCTTCCTGAAGGCCGAGAAATCCTGGTTAAATTCGGCCTGGTGGACGCTCCCTCACCTTAACGTCTACCATTCACTCCTCGGGTGTCCCCTATTTGGCATACTCTATCGCCACCTTTCAAATGTATACTATAATGCCGATAGGTGTTCCCACCTTTTGGATACCCATGGAGTACACCTCTAACATGAGGTGATACGAAGCTGTACACAAGAAGGAACCACATGTGAGTGGGCAATCTTTATTATATGTGGTTTATTAAAACGGATTACACTATGGTAGCTTTCTTTGTCTATGATCCGGGGAGAGTATTACTGTACTACATGGAGGCTTGGAATAAGGAGCGTTCACTTCCTTGAGGGGAGCCTGTGAGGAATCTGCCCTTATCAGGATTGCTGTGATCCTTTGAGCGTGCTGACCCTGTAGGGTCGAGTTAATGAGGTGAGGGGCCACTCAGGTCACTGGAGGATTGATCACGAATTACACACAGTCACTTGCATGATTATCGAATGGAAGCACTTTCATCAGAATTTATATAGTGTATATAAAGTGCACTGTGTGTGGACTGTTTTTGAGTTTATATTAATTTTGAAAGTCACTGTTGCATTTTTTGTGAATCACGATTGGAGCATTTTATCACTTGCACTTGCTATATTCCCTTAGTGGGAAGTCACGTGTTGAACAATTTTGTGTGTTATCCCCTTTTTTTAGTATTTTTAAGGGGATTGAGTGTGTCACTACACTGTTTATTATTTATATATATTGTATATTTATTTAACGCTACAACTTTTTTGTAATAATTAGTCACTTCACCTAATAGGTAATAAGGTTAGTGTCAGCAGCTTTTAGGGTTAGGGCTCTATTTCAAGCGCAGGAGGATTTTTCTTTATAACTAGATGGTATTATACGCCATCTAGACTACATGCCCTATATCTAGGGACGTCCCACCTATGCTTCCGGGGCTGTGCCCTTGCCGGTACTCTGGTGCATACATTTTGGACTTACCCAGTTCTCTCCTTGGTGTGGAACAAGATCTCTGAGGTAGCTTCTGCACTGGTGGGTGCCCCCGGTACATCTGACCATGCAGTCCTGCCTATTGGGAGCCCGTATCCTGGTGGTTCAGACTGAAGTTATGAGGCTGATCCATACCGTTTGCATATCCACCCTATGGGCTACCGCCCTACACAGTACCTAGAAATCTATCACAGTACCATTGACCTCTGTTCTACATAGAGTTGATGCTGTGATGCCCATGGAAAGAATTTATTATACATTACTGGACAAGATGCACTTATTTGATAAAAAATAGGAAGTTTAGAAAACTCATAGACATTTACTACATAACTACACACTGTTACAAATTATTTTGCAAATTCTATTTAAGTGTCACAAAGATTAAATATTTTGTTTTTCAGTTTAACTCATGGATGCCATTGTGTCTCAGGGCCCTTTTGATCACTGAAAACAATCTTGGACACCTGTGATAATTAGATTGGCAGGTGAGCCCAATTTAAGGAAAGACTACTAAAGGAGGGTGTTCCACATTATTAAGCAGAGCACCATTTTCAAGCAATATGGGGAAGAAAAAGGATCTCTCTGCTGCCGAAAAGAGTGAAATAGTTCAATGCCTTGGACGAGGTATGAAAACATTAGATATTTCACGAAAACTTAAGCGTGATCATCGCACTACTAAGAGATTTGTGGCTGATTCAGAGCACAGACGGGTTCGTGCAGATAAAGGCACATTGAGGAAGATTTCTGCCAGATCCATGCATCGGATCAAGAGAGCAGCTGCTAAAATACCATTACATAGCAGCAAACAGATATTTGAAGCTGCTGGTGCCTCTGGAGTCCCACGGTGTAGAGTCCTTCAGAGTCTTGCAACTGTGCATAAACCTTCTATTTGGCCACCACTAACCAATGCTCACAAGCAGAAATGGCTGCATTGGGCAGAAAAATACATGAAGACTAATTTTCAAACCGTCCTGTTTACTGATGAGTGCCGTGCAACCCTGGATGGTCCAAATGGATGGAGTAGTAGATGGTTGGTGGACGGCCACCCTGTTCCAACAAGGCTGCAACATTAGCAAGGCGGTGGTGGAGTCATGTTTTGGGCCGGAATCATGGGAACAGAGCTGGTCGGCCCCTTTAGGGTCCCCGAAGGTGTAAAGATGACCTCTGCAAAGTATGTGGAGTTTATGACTGACCACTTTCTTCCCTGGTACAGAAGGAAGAACTATGCTTTCCGTAATAAAATCATCTTCATGCATGACAATGCACCATCTCATGCTGCAAAGAATACCTCTGCATCAATGGCTGCTATGGGGATAAAAGGAGAGAAAGTCATGGTGTGGCCTCCATCCTCCCCTGACCTCAATCCTATTGAGAACCTTTGGAGCATCCTCAAGCAAAAGATCTATGAGGGTGGGAGGCAGTTTACATCCAAACAGCAGCTCTGGGAGGCTATTCTGACATCTTGCAAACAAATTCAAGCAGAAACTGTCCAAAAACTCACAAGTTCAATGGATGCAAGACTTTTGAAGCTGCTATCAAATAAGGGGTCCTATGTTAAAATGTAACGTGACTTGTTAAAATGTTTAAAAAATTAAAATGTTGTTAAAAGTTTGATTGAAATAGCTTTTGATTTCAGTAAATATGCTGCAAACACAACAAATGACAATTTTCAGTTCTTTACAACCTATAAAGTGTTTTGAAACTTACTGTGCGTAATAATTTGGAACAGCGCATTGTAAACTTTTTATGTTTAAAAAAAATCCTGTTATCATTAGGAGGTTTGTTCAATAAAATTTGAATTGTACTCTTAATAGTTGATAACATGAGAATTATGCTGAATGTTATTTACATCAATTATTTAGGTAAATGAGAAAAATATCCTCTGCATAATAATTTGGAACAGGGTGTAAGGACATTCCTCATTTGGGTGGATTGACTTACTCTGTTGGTAGATGTATAACTCTGCCTACCTCTATATCTATATAGCTCATGTACTTAAACTCTATTCTCTCTTCTTCTCTTAACCCTTTCTTTACTCTATATGACTATGCCTTTTTGAAATGTACACTTTAGTTGTGCCTTGTTACTGTATTACACACTGTTTGAAGCTGTAATGTCATTTTACAGTCTATTCCTTGAAAAATAAAATGGTTTGTAAACAAAAAAAATTAGATAATTACCAACATTGCTTATGTTTGCGTAAGCTCCTTGAACTGGTTGTACGGCTGTACACACCTAAAATGTAAATTCTAGATTAATTCAGGGGGATGTCCAATTTGTAGGGTGGAAGTTTATTATATGGTATAAAAGGGACTCATTTTACCAAGTGTACAGGCTGCTCTACACAAGACAAGGTAAGCAAAATGACTTTTTACAGTATTTTTCTAGGCATGCTTGATTTTTTTTTTGTAGTACAAGCTCAAAGAAAAAACAATACTAAACGGTAACCTTGGCTTAGAAGTGTTCATTATTCAAGTGAGAGAGACCCCTAGCAATATCTGCAATTTATAGGTGCCACCTGCCAAGCCAAGACACCTCTGTGAACTGTAACCTACGAAAATAGGTCCCTGAAGATCTCTCCCTGAAGTGTAATTTGGATTGTTCAGTAAAATTGACTTTATAAACTTCCCTTCCCTACCCTAACCACTGGAAGACCAAACCTTTACTGGCACTTTTCTTTACAAGTTTAAATCAGATTTTTTTGCTAGAAAATTACTTAGAACCACTAAACATTATATTTTTTTTTTTGCAGAGACCCTATAGAATAAAATGGCATAGTTTATGTCACACAGGATTTGTGCAACAATTTTTCAAACACAATTTGTTTGAAAAAAATAAACTTTAAAGAATTTTAATGCAAGAAAACACAATAGAAAACCTAGTTTTTTTTGTAAAATATAAAAAATAATTTTACGCCGAGTAAATAGATACATAACATGTCACATTTTAAAATTGTGGAATGGTGACAAACTTTGATACTTAAAAATCTCTTTTTTTTAATTGTAAATAAATTAAAGTTCTACCTAAGCACATCGAAAAAAATGTTTTCTAGCCCCACGAAAGCAGGTCCCTGAAGATCTCTCCCTGAAGTGTAATTTGGATTGTTCAGTAAAATTTACTTTATAAACTTCCCTTCCCTAACCACTGGAAGACCAAACTTTTACTGGTACGTTTGTTTACAAGTTTAAATCAGAATTTTTTGCTAGAAAATTACTTAGAACCACCAAACATTATTTTTTTTTTGCAGAGACCCTATAGAATAAAATGGCAATGCTTTATGTCACACAGTATTTGCGGAGCAGTTTTTCAAACACAATTTAATGAATTTTAATCCAAGAAAACACAATAGATAACGTAGTATTTTTGTAAAATCTAAAAAATAATTTTACGCCGAATAAATAGATACATAACATATCACATTTTAAAATTGTGGAATTTGTGAAAATTGTGGTGATACTTAAAAATCTCTTTTTTAATTGTAAACAAATTAAAGTTACACCTAAGCACATAAAATCCCCCCCCAATTTTTTTCTAGGCCCCCCCACCCCCACATATATGAACGTATGACTGTAAACGCACATGTTGGGGGTGCCTACTCATGAAAACGTAGATTGTGATACACATGTTACGTATTGCCACGCAGTCCGGAATAAATGACCTAAAAGGGGCTTTTAAAAGAGAAGTAGGGCTTTTTTTCCCCCAATTATACTTTCCCCTAGGTGGATGTAGCATCGGTCTGATGCTGCATCTGTCCCCCGCCTGCTCTAAGGTAGAGAACTTAGCGCATTGGAGCGCTGGGCTGTGGAGGGGGAGGGAGCGGCTAGCTCAGGCTCTAAGCACTGCACTAAGAGGCTGAGCCAGGTGCCATTCCAGATTCTGGGGCGGATCCCAACTGTGAAGTCGGGATCTTTTTCCAGCCTGGACAGGCTGAGTGACGTCAGCTGACAGTGGACTTCAGCCCTCTCTCAGCTGAGAACGGGTCACAGGATTGGAGAACGAACTGCATTCCTGTGATCCACAGAAGTACAGCCAATGGAGCTTCTGCACCTGAAGGGCTGGTTCACATATATGCCGACTGGATGTGGTTTGAACTGCATCCAATCCATATGACATGTGAAATAGCATTGCTTCCTATGGTGCATGTTCACATATGTCCGGTGCATGGCCGGTGCAGATTCAGTGCGGTTTTAAAAGGAATAATGTTCGATTTCTGAGCAGTGGCTTCAGATTCAGGTGCTGACTATAGGCTATTGACTTCTATGGGAACCATTCTCACTATTTATTACAGGTACTTGTATAGTGCCATCAATTTCTGTAGCACTTTACATATATATTGTACATTCACATCAGTCCCTAATCCTCAAGGGGTGTACAATCTAAAGTCCCTAACATACATTCATACACTAGGGCCAATTTAGTTAGGATCCAATTAACCTACCAGCATGGCTTTGGAGTGTGGGAGGAAACTGGAGTACCTGGAGGAACCCACACAGGCACAGGGAGAATGTGCAAACTCCAGGCAGGTGGTGCCGTTGTTGGGATTTGATCCAATGACCCTAGTACCACCAGGTGGAAGTGCTAACCATTTAGCCACTGTGATGCCCATTCTTAAACTGCATATGTGTGAACAGGATAAGATCTTGAGCTAATCCTGTCCTGAACCTGATGTAAACCTGCGAACAGCTACTGTATCAATTAGATGTGAAACCCGAGCTTCAATCAGCACCGCACATGTGTGAATAAGCTCTTAAAGCGTAGGCGATGGACGTTTTTTGCCTTTTTACAGGCACACACAAATTTAAGGTTTGACATGTTGGGTATCTATTTACTCCGTACAACCTCATCTTTATATTTTACCAAAAAAAGTGATAATTTATTGTGCTTGCGTGCCCTAAAATTCTTTTTTACTTTTCAGTAATATTGTGTGACATAAAAAATTACAACTACCACTATTTTATTCTCTAGCGTGTCTGCTTTCAGAAAATATATATTGTTTTGGGGGTTTTGTGTAATCTTCAGGCCGAAATCGATTTTCTAAACATGTGTGCAAAAAAATGCAAAAACAGCTCTGACAGCAAAAAAAGATTAACGGGTGTATGTTTTTACTCCAGATTCACACTTTTTTTTTCACCAAATATTCACATGTTTTCTAGGTGAAAACATAGACCCTTTAGTGATTTCCTAAAAACTGGATTTTTAAAATATCTGCTAAAAGATTACCAGGAATAATGTGACAGATCTATTGTTATTACACATATTCTTTGTATATTAAAGTGGAGCTCCACCCAAAAGGGGAAGTTTCGCTTTAAGGCTTTTTCCCCCGCACCCCTTTAAGGATTGGCACCTCGGGGGAGCGGGTACCCAATTTTGACAGGTACCTGCTCCCACTTCCGCTGCGATCTCCTAGGCGATCGGAAGCGGAAATTCCTCCCCGTAGTCTTCTGGGACACATGACAGGTCACAGAAGACTACGGGGCCATTCACAAAGCGCAGCGCTTCTTGCACATGCGCAGTGGGCACCCAACTGTGAAGCTGCAAGCTGTCACAGCCCACACTGAAGATGCCAGTGCTGAGAAGAGAGGACGGCTGGAGAAACTGGCTGTGTTGAGGACACTGCAGGATCGAGGGACAGGTAAGTGTGTTTTTTAATAGTCAGCAGCTACAGTTTTTAGAGCTGCTGACTCTTATTTTTTTTTCATACTGTGGCTGGAGCTCCACTTTAAGATTTGATGATGCTTTGTAAAATTTAGTAAACCCTTTTCTTAAGCCACATGTATACTGTATAGGCAACCTCACAGAAGTAGGTCCTTATCCGTGATGGTGCGTACATGAGCCGTTCTATATATTTGATCACGCTCTGCACAACACGTTCCCAGATCAGAGACTGAGCTGTCAGTGACAGTCCTGCTCTCATACTAACAATTGGGAACCAGGAAGCCTGATTACTGGTATAGCCTCTGACTGGCTCTCATAGAGATCAGTTGCTGTAAAGTCCACTCTATGTTTTCACATCTTAATTGGAGAAATAGATACATATGAGTTCATTGACTAAAGGAGAATAGACTGTGTGCTTTGCAAGTGCCATTGCACTCATTTTCCCCAGAGCTTAGTGAAAATATTAAAGCGTCACTTTGTAAAGGATACCCAATCCGGGCAAAGAAAATAAAAAAATAACAGCATTTTTGTTTGCACATGATTAGATGATGGAAATCAGCAGAGCTTCACCACATTCACTAAGCTCTGGGGAAAAAAATACAACTGCACTTGAAAAGTACATAGTCTATTTGCCTTTAGTAAGTCAACCCCATTGCATACATATAAGATCCATTATATAACACATTGTATACATTCAGGATATATTATATGATACATTGTATACATACAGGATCCATTATATAATACATTGTATACATACAGGATCTATTATATAATACATTGTATACATACAGGATCCATTATATAATACATTGTATACATACAAAATATATAATACATTGTATACATACAGGATCCATTATATAATACATTGTATACATACAAAATATATAATACATTGTATACATACAGGATCCATTATATAATACATTGTATACATATAGGATATATTATATGATACATTGTATACATACAGGATATATTATATGATACATTGTATACATACAGGATCCATTATATAATACATTATATACATACAAAATATATAATACATTGTATACATACAGGATCCATTATATAATACCTTGTATACATACATACATGATCCATTATATACATACAAAATATATAATACATTGTATACATACAGGATATATTATATAATACATTGTATACATACAGGATATATTATATAATACATTGTAAACATACAGGATATATTATATAATACACTGTATACATACAAAATATATAATACATTGTATACATGCAGGATATATTATATGCTACATTGTACTGTATACATACAGAATCCATTATATAATACATTGTATACATAAAAAATATATAATACATTGTAAACATACAGAATATATTATATGATACATAATCTACATACAGGATATATTATATAATACATTGCATACATACAGGATCCATTATATGATACATTGTCTACATACATGATACGATACATTGTATACATACAGGATACATTGTCTACATGCAGGATATATTATATAATACATTATATACATACAGGACATATTATATAATACATTGTATACATACAGGATATATTAAATAATGCATTGTATACATCAAAATATTAATATAAAAGTGCTAAACTCTTGAGGCTAGTAGTGCATATTATAAAAAATATTAATGCAGAAATGTAGACACACATAGATAATTGCTACAATCCAAAACGTTGTAAAGTGTCCATAAATGTACTATTGTCCTTTCAAGATATCAATGATCCAACCAACCATGCACCCAACATTGGTGTCCGATGTGATAAACTATAATTCTTCACCACCAACGTGCGGTAGAATTAGAGGCTTACCAGATCCAATCACAAGCCACGTTTCTCATATAATCAAATGCTAAAGGGAAAAGGCACCAACAGGATCTCCAGATCTAGTTCAGGCATACCATATAGAATATACAGACCAGGAGATGTTGAAAAGAAGACCAATATCTCCAGGATCTCCTCATACTCATAGCATGTATGACAATACACACATAAAAAGAGAAAACATTCCACCCATAGCGTAGTAAGTTTTATTAAAAATTGTGCATGACAAGATAAAAAGTGCCACTCCAGGTACTGGATATTCGCAAAATGTGAAAGAACCGCAACACCACCACTTCGTCTAACAGGACAGGTGGGTGTGCATTCCATGAGCAGACTCCAGACCACCGGAAGTGACGTTCAATGGGGACCTGAAGTGACAATAATGGCCAGGCCTCAATGCAATTCGTGGAATCGCTTCATCAGGAAGCTAACTCTGAGCTAGAATAGACCCTAGAAATAAGGCAGGAAGGAGGGAGCACAACACGTGCCGAAACATGCAAGGCTTGTAGGTGGCACCATGTGTGCAGAACCGCTCTATAGGCTGACAGGCTCTCTGTAGTCATTGTGTGTGTACCTTGTGATCAGCCTGCTGGGAATGCATGACCTGGTGGTGGCAGCTGTCACATCTGACATTGCAGAGCCCTCTACCCCCTGCTTCTTCCTGGATGATTCTAGGAGTCATGTTTTTTGCACTTAAGTGTAAGGATGACAATGACAAGGTGTGCTGCATCACATGAGGCATGAGGATGACACCGGGAGGGGAGATGATTGAGTTGAACATGCATGGGTCAGGTAGGATGTCTAGATTGGACATTGGCTGCTGCTAGAGGCTCTGCATCACGTTGCGTGAATTGGGGAAGGAGGTCACCATAGTTGAGGAGGATGTAGGGTCATCCCCCCCAAGTCAGTCTGTCCCCCAGTGCAATCTTCCCTCCCAGGTCTGGAGGACAGACTAACTGGGGGGGGAGGTTAATGTACTGAGGGGAATGTACTGGGGGCAGGCTGACCTGGGGGGAGGGGAATTTCACTGCAGACAGACTGACCTTGGAGGGGGGGGGATTTTACTAGGGACAGATTGACCTGGAGGGGGAAGTTACTGGGAAAAGACTGACCTGGGGGTGTTTTTACTGGAAAAAAGACTGACCTGGGGGGATTTTACTGAGGTCAGACTGACCTTGGGGGGGATTTACTGGGAACAGATTGACCTGGAAGGGTGATTTTACTGAGAAAAGACTGACCTGGGGAGAATTTTACTGGGGACAGACTGGCCGGGGGGGGGGGAGTGGTATTTTACTGGGGACAGTTTGACCTGGATGGGGGATTAAGGAGATTTACTGGGAAAAGACTGACCTGGGGGAGTTTACTTGGAAGAGACTGATCTGGGGGGGATTTTACTGGAAAAAAGACTGATCTGGGGGGGATTTTACTGGAAAAAAGACTGATCTGGGGGGGATTTTACTGGAAAAAAGACTGAACTAGGGGGGATTTTACTGGGAAAAGACTGACCTGCTGGGGGGGTTACTGGGGACAGACTGACTTGCGGGGGGGGGGAGGAAATTTACTATGGACAGATTAACTGGGAAAAGACTGACCTGGGGGTGATTTTACTGGGAAAAGACTGACCTGCAGGGGGATTTTACCGGGGACAGATTGACCTGTGGGGGGGTTTTACTGGGGACAGACTGACCTGCGGGGGGTGGGAGGAAATGTACTATGGACAGATTAACCAGGGGGATTTACTGGGAAAAGGCTGACCTAGGGGGGATTTTACTGGGGACAGACTGACCTGCAGTGGGGGGGGGGTTTACTGGGGACAGACTGACCTGCGGGGGGGGGAAGGAAATTTACTATGGACAGATGAACCTGGAGGGGGATTTACTGGGAAAAGACTGACCTGGGGGGGATTTTACTGGAGACAGACTGACTTGGGGGGAGGGGAGGTTTACTGGGGACAGACAAACCTGGGGAGGGATTTTACTGGGGGCAGATTGATCTGGAGGGGAAATTTACTGGGAAAAGAGGAGTGGATAGCCCTCTAGTGGCTAAATAAGATATTGCGAGGTCCGGATTTATGGAGATGTCTTATTACATACATGCAAGTTTTACATGCGTTGTATCAAAACGTTCAGCTATCCCTGCTGCCACTAAAAATGTCCACGGCTAAGCCATAGTCCTGATAGTTTTCATAATATGACCATTTGTTTGCAACTTAAGCCGCCCATTTTACTCTAGCCACTCCAATCACACAACAGTTACTCAAGCCACTCCAATCACACAACAGTTACTCAAGCCACTCCACCCAGTTACTCCGCCCACTCCAGTTGTAGACTACTGGTGGAGGCAAGAACACTTCACACACTTTCCCCAGAAATTGTAGCTTTTCTAGTTTATTTTGCTGTTGTTGTGGGAACACAATTGATATCAGCAGCAGCACCTATTCGTTTGTTTATTTATATTGTATAGTAGGCTCAGAAGTTCACTTATCTAAAGATCTAAAATCGCTAGATCAAGGTTTTATCTAGGTCAGTGTCAGACCAGCAGACCAATCAGGTCTGCCTGTCAGTTTTTCAGGTGGACCAGTACGGACCCTCCAGTCTCCTCTATGGAGCAGCAGGTGTCAACGGACATGCTGACATCCAATCCTTTCCATTAAAAACAGATGGATGGGGGTCCCTTCCCTATCTATTTGGCAGATCGGATTGGATAGCAGTCTGGTGTAAATGGACAGGTGGCTTGTTTACATCCGACCTCCCATAGAAAAGAGCTGGCTGTGTCTGCGCTACGTAAGCGGAGCGGACACGGACCAGCCATCCGCCTGCTCAGAGATTTCCCGCTGTGCAGGTAGACACCAATAGATCCCACCCCATGTGGAAGGGGCCTAAGAATTAACCCCCCTGGCGGTCTTCCTGAGTGTAGCTCGGGGTTAATTCTCAGTACCAAAAGCGTTAACCCCAAGCTACACTCGGGATTACATTGCAGCATTGCTCCGGGATCCCTTCAGCACTTACCTTGTCCTGCACTCCCACAATGTCCCTCCTGCAGCGTCCCCGGCCATCTCCTCCAGTCGATGCCTACATATGTCTTCTGGGTTCCGTTCCCTGCGAGTGTCGGGATGTACAGGGGACGGAACCGGTGAGAAATTTTAAAATGTTAAAAAGTAACATTCACTAATTACACTAAAATCACATAGTAAAACATTACTGTATCAAACCATTTCACATACATTTTGTCCCGAGTGCTTTGTCCTGTGCCCTGCCTGCATTTTTACTGTTCTTTCTGCCTGGAAACTGTCAAATGTCCATGGCGTCCAAAAAGCGTCCCTTTAGGTCAAAATCGGTTTTAGACCAGCTAGAGAACAGCGATAGTAAATCAGAACCACTTGCAGAATTGAGTGATAATGATTCGTGGGGAAATTCATCATCAGACACTGAAAACGATTTTGCGACTTTGCTCAGTGATGTGTGAACTCGGTGCTCTATTTCAGATTTCATTGTTTTTGGTTTGATTATATTATTGAATTAAATGTATTATTATTATTATTATAATATTATTTTTTAGGATTATTTATTATATTATAATTTATGATTTCTAGTTTCAAATTTTATCATACCCGGGATGTTTACTAGACTCTTGTTTCAGTGAGTTATTCCTAAAAATTACAGGCCTGCAATAAAAAAACTACATATTTCCATAGAAAAAAATGTACCGCTTTGAGCACAGACATATTGACATAATCAGACCGCTAGGGAGGTTAAAGTGAAGAGTGGGGTCAAAGGTCATGGTCAGGATCAGTGTATTTTAGGCAGGATTTAAAATAAAAATTTAAATTCGTATCAGTGTGAGTCATTGTCAGTGTGTTTTAGGAAGATGAAAGAAGCAAACTGCACACTATTGTTTCTGTTACTATGGGCACACAGGTATGTGGTTGAGGAATCCATTACCATTCACTGACAAATGACAGGCCAATACGTCCTGAAAAAACCTGGATACACCAAGTAGTTGTGATGATATGTACAGTTTTAACATGTCGAAGTTGCAAAATTGTGTTCAGGCGTAAATACCCTTCGTCATGAAAGGGTTAAATTGATGAAACAATATTCGGGTGCCTAGTAAGAAATATTGTAGTCAATCTAATTGAAAGACTTATATTTCCATCTATAACATGTCTGTTTTGCTTTGGGTCACTCTTTTATACATAGGTATCTTGGTTTTTTTTTTTTTAGATCTCTTTTCAAGAAACTTGGTGAATCGATATGAAGGTCATTCTGTTCCTTGCGCTTTGTCTGT
Source organism: Staurois parvus (assembly GCF_062004578.1). NCBI lineage: Eukaryota > Metazoa > Chordata > Amphibia > Anura > Ranidae > Staurois > Staurois parvus. The sequence goes on along the minus strand of NW_028318184.1, from coordinate 2,828,712 downwards.
ACTTAAGCTATTTCTCAGATGGTAAGCAGATAAGCAGGTGTGAGTTTGTAAAAATCGCGGAATCAAAATTGAATGGAGTTGCCGGAGCCAGTACTGCTGACTGTAAGTAGAACACACCAAAAAAATCACGATCATTATCTGCATCAATGTAGAGCACGGGTGTCAAACTAACGGCCCTCCAGCTGTTTCCAAACTGCAAGTCCCATGAGTCATTGCAAGATTGACAGTTACAAGCATGACTCCCAGAGGCAGAGGCATGATGGGACTTGTAGTTTCACAACAGCTGGAGGGCCGCCAGTTTGACACCTCTGATGTAGAGTATATGCATGTAGAGTTCACACTCCCGCATCCTATAGTCTGTTTAATAGAATAGGGGTTCAATTGGCATATAATGTTATTTATTATATTTAGGATACATTTCTTTAAAAGTCTTTATAATGCAAATTGTTTTGGTAAAATATAAAGGGTGAAGTTGCTTTGAGCATGTTTAAATGTTTTACAAGTAAGTGCTGCCTATTTTAACCATGTGCCCTCCAGAGGATTCACCCCGCTTCTTCACCAGGCCATACAACACTGTACATAAATGAAATGTATGTCCTTTTTTTCCCCACAAATAGTTTTCTTTTGGTGGTATTTGATAATCTCTGCATTTTTAATTTTTTTGCGCTATAAACAAAAACAGACCGACAATTTTGAAATTTACATTTTGAATTTTTGCTATAAAACATATCCAATGAAAAAAAAATTCTTCATACATTTAGGCCAAAATGTACTTTGCTACATATCTTTGCTAAAAAAAAATCCCAAAACATGGGATTACAATACATATATTAATTGGTTTACGTGAAAGTTATAGCGTCTACAAATGGCAGTATACACAGTATATATTGGAATTTTTTTTCCTTATTAATACTAGCAATGGCGGCGATCAGTGACTTATAGCGGGACTGTGGCAGGCATTCTGACACTCAGTGGGAACGGACTAACGTCCACTGACATCTCCAGTGACACTAATAAAGTGATCAGTGCTAATAAAAAGCACTGACACTGTACTAATGACACTGGGCAGGAAGGGGTTAACATCTGGGGCGATCAAAGGGTTAACTGTCTGCTGTGTGTGTGTTACTTGGGAGACATGCTGTGCAGAGAAATACAAAGCAGCATGTCCTTGCTGGCAGGAGACAGACCTGTGTGGTTTATACTCAGATCTCTCCCCTCTCAGCCCTGCCGGCAATCACCGAGTCCTGTCCTGGAATCGACGGCTGGGACCCTGTAAGTGACATATCCAGCAGCCAATAGCGGCGTGGGTAGGGTGGCGTCTCCTACCCAGAAGTGCAAAATCATGTGTATGTATGTGTGTATATATATATATATATATATATATATATATATATATACACACAGTGAACGAAATAAGTATTTGATCCCCTGCTGATTTTGAATGTTTGCCCACTGACAAAGAAATGATCAGTCTAAAAATCGAATGGTAGGTGTATTGTAACACAGAGAATAGCAACAAAAAATTCAAAAGAAATGCATGTCTAACAAATTATGCACCGATTTGCATGTTCATGAAGGAAATAAGTATTTGATCCCCTTCACAAACCACCAGCCTTTAGAACCACTTTAAATGATCTTGTCTTATTGTGCTAGTGTGCCGTTCTTCTTAATCAAGTGCTAATATTCGTGTGCTCCACAACAGTGATCCCACTCACCAACTTTCATGGACTCTTAATAATGTATAAGAGTGTAGTGCACTTGTGAAAAGTTTCCAATTCGGCAGGGACTTGTGGTCCTCCTCTGCAATGATATCCTCTTCCAATAGAGATGTACAGTTGCAAGAAAAAGTATGTGAACCCCTTGGGATTACGTGGAGTTTTGCATGAATTGGGCATAAAATGTGCTCTGAACGTCATCTAAGTCACAACAATAGAAGAACACAGTCTGCTGAACATAATACTACACAAACGTTAGATGTTGCCATGGTTTAATTGCACATAACATGTAAACATTCACAGTGCAGGGAGGAAAAAGTATGTGAGGCCCTAGCTTAATGACTTCTCCCAGAGCTAATTGGAGCCAGGAGTGAGCCAACCTTGACTCCAATCAGTGTGATGATATTGGATGTGTTGCTGACTGCTGTCCTGCCCTTAAAAAACACACACCTGTTTTGGGTTTACTGGTTTCAAGAAGCACTGTCTGATTTGAACCATGCCTCGCAGAAAAGAGCTCTCAGAAGACCTACGATCAAGAATTGTTGGCTTGCATGAAGCTGGAAAGGGTTTACAAAAGTATCTCCAAAAGCCTTGATGTTCATGTGTCCATGGTAAGACAGACTGTCTACAAATGGAGAAAGTTTAGCACTGTTGCTACTCTCCCTTTGCATGGTCGTCCTGTCAAAATGACTGCAAGAGCACAGCGCAGAATGCTGCATGAGGTAAAGAAGAATCCCAGAGTGTCAGCTAAAGACCTACAGAAATCTCTGGCACATGCTAACATTTTTGTTGACACATCTACAATAAGGAAAACATTAAACAAGAATGGAGTACATGGGAGGACACCACGGAGGAAGCCATTGCTGTCCAAAAAGAATATTGCAGCACGTTTGAAGTTTGCAAAAGAGCACCTGGATGTTCCACAGCACTACTGGCAAAATATACTGTGGACAGATGGAACCAAGATTGAGTTGTTTGGGAAGAACACACAACACTATGTGTGGAGAAAAAAAGGCACAGCACACCAACATCAAAACCTCATCCCCACTGTAAAACATGGTGGAGGGAGCATCATGGTTTGGGGCTGCTTTGCTGCCTCAGGGCCTGGACGGATTGTTGTCATTGATGGGAAAATGAATTCCAGAGTTTATCAAGACATTTTGCAGGAAGACGTACGACCATCTGTCCGCCAACTGAAGCTCCGCAGAGGATGAGTGATGCCACAGGACAATGACCCAAAGCATACAAGTAATTCAACAAAACAATGGCTGCAACAGCACAGAATACGCCTTCTGGAGTGGCCCAGTCAGAGTCCTGACCTCAACCCGATTGAAATGCTGTGTCATGACCTTACGGGAACGATTCACACCAGACATCCCAAGAATATTGCTACACTGAAACAGTTTTGTGAAGAGGAGTGGTCCAAAATTACTCCAGATCGTTGTGCAGGTCTGATCTGCAACTACAGGAAACGTTTGGTTGAGGTTATTGCTGCCAAAGGAGGGTCAACCAGTTATTAAGTCCAAAGGTTCACATACTTTTTCCTCCCTGCACTGTGAATGTTTACATGTTATGTGCAATTAAACCATGGCAACATCTAATGTTTGTGTAGTATTATGTTCAGCAGACTGTGTTCTTCTATTGTTGTGACTTACATGACGTTCAGGGCACATTTTATGCCCAATTCATGCAAAACTCCATGTAATCCCAAGGGGTTCACATACTTTTTCTTGCAACTGTATATCAAAACAGCTTTCACAGGAATGTGGTTTCACATAAATACATAGAGGTATAAAGAAGGGGACCCACATAGTGAATTCCCGTTTATTATAAGAAATGAGACAATATAGATTGCGCTCACATTTAAAAAGCAGTATCCATCCATAAAACACTGGAGAGGTGAAACGCGTCAATGGACGCCTTTGGGGACATCACATCCGGCCGTTGGAACGCACGTCAGTGCGTCATTTCTGGACCAGCATTTAATGCTTGGATATCGCTTTTTAAAGGCAAGAATATTCGCACTTGATTAAGAACAGCACACTGGTACAATAAGAGACTTCAATTTTTGCACAAGATAATATAAGGGTTGAATCCTTGGCGGGGAGCACAGCAAAAATACTTGCACTTTATTATGAAGAACAACATATTTGTTTTTTGCACAGCATAATTTAAGATTGATATGCGTTGTTATAGTGTTTATTTACTCCTAAAACATTTCAATATTTCGGAGGGTCAGTACCTTAAATAGAAGCAGAGCCATTAACATATTAGTTAGCACATTCTATTCACTGTAATATAAAAGCATTTATAAAAATCTGCTGTAGGCCGGGCGGGATGCTCCTCCTTCTGAGTGGACGTCATATGACAGCCTATCAGAAGGTGCTTCTCGCAGGGCTACGCAGCGGCGCAATCTGTCACCAGCTGTGTCCACTGGACACAGCCCATGACAGATCACTACACCAGCCCGCTGCCAGTGTCATTTGACTACTGTGACCGATCACATGACAGATCGCATGACACAGCAGATCACATGACAATTTTTTACATCCCAACCACTGCACCACCTGCCTGCCTGGAGTTTGCATGTTCTCCCTGTGCTTGCGGGAGTTTCCTCCAAGTACTCTGGTTTCCTCCCACACTCCAAAGACATACTGGTAGGTTATTTGGCTCCTGTCTAAATTGGCCGTAGTATGTGTACAGTATGTATGAATGTGAGTTAGGGATTGTACACCCCTTGAGGGTTAGGGACTGATGTGAATGTACAATATATATGTAAAGCGCGTGTAAATTGACAGCGCTATATAAGTACCTGAAATAAATAAATAAAAATACAATGGATGGCTTCCTTTCATGCCATCCATTGTATACAATTGTGTTGTTAGCTGTGATTGGTCACAGCGGTCACACGGTACAGACAGGGCCAATCACAGCCCAATCGTACCATGTGATGAGCTTTGTCCAATCACAGATAATCACAACAAAAGACTGAATGAATCAGTTTCATTCAGTAAAATGGTTGCTAATATCAATAAAATACATTGGTATTAGCAATCATAATGTGTAAAAAAAAATATATCACTTTCCCAGAGTAGTACAATGTTACTATGGTAACATTTTATAGCTCTGGTCACAGTAAAAAAAATTGACAAAAAAATATAATGAATAAAAAATAATAGAAAAAAAATATTTATTTATTTACTGTTACCAGTCTGTGTCCCTGATCACCACCACACCAGTTATATGATAACACTGGACTGGACTGATGACAATATGTAAAAAAAATTCTTCATTTTCCAAAAAATTGTGACAAAAAATTACAACTTCAAAAAACTCGCCATGCCTCTTACCAAATACCTTGGACTGTCTATTTTCCACAAATGGATAATTTGAGAGATATCTGTACTATCCTGGCGTTTTCGGGCCATAAGAAATGAGATTGTCCATCAGTACATCAGGATTGATCGATATACGGTATACATGGTTTGTGGACTCTATAACTTTCCTATACACTAATTTGGGGTATTTTCACCTAAGAAATGTAGCAGAATACAATTTAGCCTAAATTTATGAAAAAATGGTATTTATTTGCAAACATAAATTAACAAAAAAGCAGGGTTTTTGTGCAAAAGGTTTTTTTTTTCATTTATTTAGCAAAAAATAAACTCAGTGGTGATTAAATACCACCAAAAGAAAGCTCTATTTGTGTGAAAAAAATGATAATTTTTTTTATGAATACAGCGTTGCATGAACGCACAATTGTCATTCAAAATGCGACAACTGGGCAAGAAGGGGGTAAAGGTGCCCGGTATAGAAGAGGTTAAAATAAAAAGGTGGAGCTCCTAGCGTGGGATATTGGTCTTAATATTCAAAACTGCTTGTACCGGAGAAATTGAGACAAATTACAGTATTTCAAATTTTTCATATGCGACATTTTAAAAACCGTTGCAGGTACTGACGAAAGATATCAACGATCTTACACACTGTTTTCACTGTCATCATTTCGATATTGAATCTTGACCTAAAACTCTTCACTAAGATCTTAGCACACAGATTACTACCATTAAAGCATCACTAAACCCACAACAGTAAAATCAGTCAGTATATGCAGTAAAGCATGCTTGTTATACTCACTGTGGAACCTAAGGGGTTAATCCTCTGCATTGTGTAAAAAGGCCATTTGATCCTTTCTTCTCTATTTCTCCCCTTTTTCAAGCCACCACCTCTTATCTCCAGACTGAACCGTAGGCATGCACATGCTCAGTTTGGTGTGTAGTGCTAGAGAGGTTTTTTTTTTTTTTCTTGAGAGAGTGCATGTGATCAGCACAGGGCCAATCAGCACTGGTCAGACAGAGTTCAGGGGTTTTGTGTTCTTCTAGAGCATGGGTGTCAAACTGGTGGCCCTCCAGCTGTTGCCAAACTACAGATCCCATGAGGCATTGCAAGACTGACTGTTACAAGCAAGAGTCCCAAAGGCAGAGGCATGATAGGACTTGTAGTTTCACAACAGCTGGAGGGCCGCCAGTTTGAAACCCCTGTCCTAGAGCAGAAAGAAAACTCCTATAAGCTTTAACCAGTGCTCTGCTTAAGCCCGTTATATACTGCTAATGAGAAAAGGTATTTAGCAGTTTATAATTACTAAAATAATTGCATTTCCATGTTCTGTGTACTGTGGGAGACCAGATATAGTGAATGCAGGGTCCTGTGAGACCAGATATAGGGAATGCAGGGTCCTGGGAGACCAGATATAGTGAATGCAGGGTCCTGGAGACCAGATATAGGGAATGCAGGGTCCTGGAGACCAGATATAGGGAATGCAGGGTCCAGGGAGACCAGATATAGTGAATACAGGGTCCTGGGAGACCAGATATAGTGAATGCGGGGTCCGGGGACATCAGATATAGTGAATGCAGGGTCCGGGGAGACCGGATATAGTGAATGCAGGGTTCTGGGAGACCAGATATAGTAAATGCAGGGTCCTGGGAGACCAGATATGGTGAATGCAGGGTCCTGGGAGACCAGATATAGTGAATGCAGGGTCCGGGGAGACCAGATATAGTGAATGCAGGGTCCAGGGAGACCAGATATAGTGAATGCAGGGTCCGGGGAGACCAGATATAGTGAATGCAGGGTCCTGGGAGACCAGATATAGGGAATGCAGGGTCCTGGGAGACCAGATATAGTGAATGCGGGGTCCTGGGAGACCAGATATGGTGAATGCAGGGTCCGGGGTTTAGTAACACTTTAAGGCTCCATGCACATTAGCATTTTTTTAAACTCAAAAAATGCTGGTAAAAATGCTGTATACAAAACACTGATAATAGCGATTTTTAGTAGCGTTTTAGAAGCATTTTAGTAGCGTTTGGGAGCAGTTAGGAGCGTTAGCATTTTATTAGCGTTTTTACAGTACATATAGGCTCCATGCACACTAGTGTTTTTTTAAGCTCCTAGAAGCTGTTATCAGCATTTTTTTTTCTGCTCCTAGAAGCTAAATAGTGTCATCCTCTGTGTCCATGCACGCTACTTTAGGCTATTAGTGTTCTTAGAGCTTCAGCATCTAGGAGCAGAAAAAAAATAGTTTTTGGGGTTGTTTGGAGTGTTTTTCCAGCAGAACAAAAATGCTAAATGCTTCTAAACGCTACTAAAATGCTCCTAACAATTTCTTCTAGCATTTTCATTTTTTTTTTCTACATGTACACAGATACACAGAATATAACTGGATACTAACATTTATAGTTAAAGTTGATCCAGGGAATATCCGATTGCCTGTCGGGGATCAGGAAGGAATTTTTTCCCCTGCAGGAGCAAATTGGATCATGCTTTGCTGGGTTTTTTTTTGCTTTCCTCTGGATCAACTGTGGGTGTAGGATTATAACTTCTTTTTTTTTTTGTTCTATGGTTGAACTGGATGGACTTTTGTCTTTTTCAGCCAGACTAACTATATAACTATGTACTGAAAAAACGCTAATAACATGCTAACACTCCTAAAGGCTACTAAAATAGAAATGCTATTACCAGCATTTTTTGAGCTTAAAAAAACGCTAGTGTGAATGGAGTTGTAGGAAAGAAAAAGAAAAAGCTGTTGATAGCATTTTAGTAGCATTTAGAAGCATTTTGCATTTTTTTCTGCTGAAAAAAACGTTTCAAAAAACTCTACAAAAACTTTTTTTTTTCTGCTCCTAGAAGCTGAAGCTCAAAAAATGCTAACATCCTAAAGTAGTGTGCATGGACACATAGGATGACACTGTTTAGCTTCTAGGAGCGTAAAAAATGCTAGTGTACATGGACCCTAAAGCAGCTTTATAATCCTTAATATGTCTTTTTTTTTTTAATGCAAGCTGTGTAAGTACCTGAATTAACCTGGTGTCTGCCTCTTGCAGTCCCTGTGCAGCAAAGCTCAGACTGGGGAAGTAATAAGCAGCACAAGGAGCTATTGAAGTGTGCCGCAGTGCTCCTATGATAACAAGAAACATGCTGATAGGAGGAGAGAGCAGAATGACAGAGATTAGCTGGGATTAGCTCAATCTGCTGCTTCTCTTTTCACTGTCCAGTCAACATTTGGGGAGGGACAAGACCTGTAAGCTTTACTGAGCTGTAGCAAAGAAAATTCAGGTCTGCTTCCCTACAGAAAAGAGCTGTGCTGTACACTCACCGGCCACTTTATTAGGTACCCCTGTTCAATTGCTTGGTAACAAATCAGCCAATCACATGGCAGCAACTCAATGCATATAGACATCTAGATGTGGTGAAGACCACTTGCTGAAGTTCAAACTGAGAATCAGAATGGAGAAGAAAGGGGATTTGAGTGATTTTGAACGTGACATGGTTGTTGGTGCCAGGCGGGCTGTTCTGAATATTTCAAAAACTGCTGATCTACTGGGATTTTCATGCACAACCATCTCTAGGGTTTACAAAGAATGGTCCGAAAAAGAGAAAATATCCAGTGAGTGGCAGTTGTGTGGAGGAATATGCCTTGTTGAGGTGGTGGTGTAATGGTGTGGGGGAGATTTTCTTGGCACTAGCAAGGTGTACCTAATAAAGTGGCTGGTGAGTGTATATCAGAGCTATGTATATCTCAGGAGTTGATGGACAGAAATATATACTCAGTTCACTGAATCGATGTGATGCATATCTGCTCAGCTTCAAGCCTCTTGCTGTATTCTACACTATATTGCCAAAAGTATTGGGACAGCCCTCCAAATCATTGGATTCAGGTGTTCCAATCGCCTCCATGGCCACAGGTGTATAAAATCAAGCACCTAGGCATGCAGACGGCTTCTCCAAACATTTGTGAAAGAATGGGTCGCTCTCAGGAGCTCAGTGATTTCAAGCATGATGTGGTGATAGGTTGCCACCTGTGCAATAAGTCCATCTGTGAAATTTCCTTGCTACTAAATATTCCATGGTCAACTGTTAGTGGGATTATAACAAAGTGGAAGCAACTGGGAACAACAGCAACTCAGCCATGAAGTGGTAGGCCACGTAAAATGACAGAGCGGGGTCAGTGCATGCTGAAGCTCACAGTGCGCAGAAGTCGCCAATTATCTGCAGAGTCAATAGCTAAAGACTGTGTGGCCTTCAGATTAGCACAACAACAGTGTGTAGAGAGCTTCATGGAATGGGTTTCCATGGCCGAGCAGCTGCATCCAAGCCTTACATCACCAAGTGCAATGCAAAGTGTCGGATGCAGTGGTGTAAAGTACGCCACCACTAGACTCTAGAGCAGTGGAGACGTGTTCTCTGGAGTGACCAATCATGCTTCTCTGTCTGGCAATCCGATGGATGTGTCTGGGTTTGGAAGTTGATAGGAGAAGGGGGTTCGTCTCCCGAAACATGTCAGCTTATCCCTATTTAGGGCGCAGCATTGTATTGGACTGTCATTGCAGACAACCTGTTCTGTTTTTACTCTCTTTTGGTTTTTGAGTATATATCTATTTGTTTTCTCAATAAATACATGGTGTACCACGGTAATGCACGATGAGAGTGTGCCCTTGTATGCTTTTTTTCAGGAGAACGGTACTTGCCTGACTGCATTGTGCCAAGTGTAAAGTTTGCGGAGGGGTATTATGGTGTGGGGATGTTTTGCAGAGGTTGGGCTTGGCCTGTTAGTTCCAGTGAAGGGAACTCTTAAGGCGTCAGCATACCAAGACATTTTGGACAATTTCATGCTCCCAACTTTGTGGGAAGAGTTTGTGAATGGCCCCTTCCTGTTCCAATATGACTGTGCTCCAGTGCACAAAACAAGGTCCATAAAGACATGGATGAGTGCCACCTAGAGGCCACAATTCTTTTTTTTATAATATCAAGGTAATCAAAAACAAGTACTGCATTTTGGCCACTAGATAACGCTTCGAACACATGAGATCTATAACACAGAATATTGCAAGTTTCGATTTAGCTGAGCAGAGGTGCGCCACAATCCTTTAACTAACAAACACCCTTTAAAGTTTAGCTTTAAATCTTCTCCTCTGCTATGAAAAAAAATGATTAATTTTGCTCAATCAAATGCAGATATACAATCCCCCAGACATGCCTATATGTGACTAGCCTGATTAAACTACATGTATGTCCAGCCAAAACTTTTTATTGTTTTTTTTTTTTTTTATATAGTGGGGGTCTGTTAGAACCCCTGTTGGGTTTTACTACTGTCTGGGACTGCATTAGAGAGATTAACTCTCAATTCCCGTTTTGATGGCGGTGGTTTGCCTGGCAGGAAGTGCAGCTTAAAGTATAACTGAAGGCAAAACTTTTTTTTAGTTTTGGATGGAGTGAAGAGGGATTAGAATCCCTTGTCAGGTTATCATTGCTGTCTGTGCCCCCATTAGGGAATCTCTATTTGTCCTTTTTACTGTCATCACCGAAAGTGTGGTGAAAGAAAATCTCAAATTTTGGGTTGTCCTCAAAACAGGAAGAGAAGCCTAAACTTAGAGGAGACACTAGTTCTGGTGACAACCAGTGTTACACTACTTGATTTATTATTATTTCTCTGTGACCATCACTTGTTTATTATTGCACCTTGTCTTTAAGCTGTCTCCTTCTGTCTAAGCTGAGCTCTTTCTCTCACCATACTTGTGTATTCTCCCCCCTGCCTCTCTCTGTGATCATTCCACTGTAACCTTTCTCCTGAATGCATCTTTCATGAGGCTACAACATTAACGTTTTTCTACCTATGAATATTCTCCATTAAACAGAACATCGAATGGGTTTCCTCATCCGACTTCCTCAACATGTGAGTTCATTCATTGAGTTACACTATCTGACCCAATGCAAGAGATTCAACACCACATGGTATAGCTGTATACGTCGTGGGATATAACGTTTATCGTCATTTAGTTGAGTCAGAATAACCGGGGATTCCCTCACTTTTCAGGGATTTCCTCTCACTTCCTGCTTTGACTATGGGACAGGAAGTGAAAGAAAATCTGCCCAATGGGACACAGATGGCAAAAAACCTGACAGGCAGAGTTGTGACTTGAAGCTTGTGTGCCCTGATGCAAAAATTGATCTGGGGCCCCCCACTACCACCTGCCGGCTAAGTTCTGCCCTGCTCAGCCATGCACGTGCACACAAGGTGGGGGCAGGTAGGTTACACTCTAGTGTTGCGTGGGTGGGCCCTCTGACCTTCAAATTCACATACAATCCCACCTACAAGCGCAGAGTGTGGCCTGTCTACCCCCACCTTGTGTGCACAGTTGAGCAGGGTGGGGATGGAGGGGCAGTACTGGGCTGGGCAGGGGGGCTGGGCAGAGAGTGCATGCTGGGGCAAAGGGCTTACCTGTATTTCCTTCTTAACCACTTCAAGTCCGGACACTTTCACTCCCTTCCCGTCCAGGCCAATTTTCAGCTTTCAGTGCTATCACGCTTTGAATTATAATTGTGCGGGTATGCAATACTGTACACATATGAATTTTAGTATTTTTTTGAGACAGATAAAACTTTATTTTGGTGGTATTTATTCACCACTGGAATTTTTATTTTTTTACTATATAAATGAAAAAGTCCAAACATTTTGAAGAAAAAAGTGTTTTTCTTATAAAATTTTGCAAATATATAATCTTTCTTCATAAATCTTGGTCATAATCTCTTCATCTATCTTTTAGTAAAAAAAACAAAAATTAGTTTATAACCAAAAATTATAATTTTTCAAAAAATGTTTTTACATTTTTATTTTATTTTTATATATTATTATTAATTTTTTTATTAACATAAAGTCACCCTAGCATGGTGACACTGTACTACTTGTGGGGGGTGATGATTTTTTTTTTTACACTGATTGCATTTACACCCATAAAGGCTGTAAAAGCAATCATTTCTCCTTCTCTCTAGCTGCATTCTTGCGGCCATTGAGAAATACTATGAGAGCTGTGATTGGTCACAGCTTGTCATATGGTACAAGGCTGTTGTAAATAGCCTTGTACCATGTGACCTCTGTGATCATTCACAGATTTCACACGTAGTAAGCAATGATGTCAGGAAGTGACATCTTGCTTACTACTATTCATATGATCACTGACTGGACAGTCAGTGATCACATAAATCGAGACCTCATACAGAGGTCCCGTACAGCAACCAGTGTTTTGCTGTGTCCCCTGGACACAGCGGGCACCGGATCGTGGTGCCGCACGCTCCCTGGGAATGCGCACAGGCAGTGAATGCGGGGGCCACCCGGTCCTGCACTGCTCCCATCCGGCCGTTTATGTACATGGGCCGGTCGGGAAGTGGTTAAAGACCGCATCTTATTCAACAGCGGTACAGACTTATATGCCAATGATTATTTCCAGCAGTATATTTCCAGTTATTAACAAGTGGGCTTGACCATTGACTGAAATCTAACAGGTAAAATTGATGGTGTTGCTATACTGGATAGCATCATTTATTACGGCTATATGGCATGCTCATATGTATATATTTATTATCGAGTAAGATTGACTGCGGTTGACCAGTTGCCGATTACTATATGTGCTCCAGTGCCCGCCCAAGAGGACTACCCATGTTGCGAATACATGCTCAATTAAGGTGGAGCTATAATTATATGTATGTGTGTATGTGTATATATATTATTGTTTCATTTGAGCGCTATATGTAGAAAGCTATGCTTCAGATATGTATGACATTTGCTGTTTATATCAAATGTTTTCTTGTTCTCTAATATAGTAACCTCTGCTGTAATCTCATGCGTCCTGAGGAAGAGAAACTCGTTGACTCATGAGGACTCACCACCACAATGATTGCTTTAGATACCATACTATTAATGTTTCGACATATGTAATACTATTTTTGTGGTAGTGAGTCAGCAGTAGGAAGCATTGGAATTGACATTGAGAATTTTTATTTTTAACTATAGAAATTGTTGATGTTGTTCTGGTGTAATGAATAAAATGTGTACTTTTATACAAAGAAATGTGTGGGTTCCCCTTCAATGCCAGTAAAGTCCTACATTTTGTGTTTTCTTGATATACATCTGTACTTTATCAGAATAATGTATTTACTTTAATTAACACAGGGGTATGTCTTGTGAAACATGAAAGTGATTTTAATACTGCAGCGATAAACCAAAATAGTGGCGGAAGCAGCGATTATGGAATATTTCAAATTAACAGCAAATATTGGTGCAATGATGGAAAGACAGCAGGAGCTACCAATGGATGTAATATTGACTGTAATCGTAAGTATAATCGATTGACTGACTGATTTTGGAAATGCTCTCTTTCCAGAATGCATTTTTATTAACAAATATTTGTACACTAGAGAAAGAAAAACATAATCACAGGAAACACTAGCTATGAAGTACAAATTTGTAAGTAGAATTATTTTGAAAGAAATACAGGAGGGGGGCATCAAGATTCCATGACCTACCTCTGACATAGCTGGATGGATGTTATGCTGACCTAACAGCTAGCTGTTCAGGGTGATTTTTTTTAATTTTTCACACACTTTAAAATCAGCTTTTTTTTTGTTAAAAAATAACATAGAACCCCCAATTATTATATAATTTCTGACAACAGAGACCTTAGAGAATAAAATCAAATTTTGAAGGACAAATACACAAAAATAAAGTTTAGTGTACACAAACACAATATAATACCCATTTATTTTAAATAAAATATAAAAGATGATGTTGCGCCAAGATAATAGATATCACACATGCCAAAACTCAAAATTTCCCACACCACAAGACAGTCTTCAAGTGGTAGTAAACCGCATGTAGTGCTTAACCCCGCAGGAGCCACTGTAATTATTGTCCAGGTCTTCCCTAATTTAGCCCCGCAGCCAGGCACAACGTAGTTTCACAGCCAGGTGCACACACACTTTCGCTCGTTCTCTCCAATGATCAGTCTAGGGGTTGTTTTGTAGTTTTATTATTGGAAAACTTGGATAGGGATGGGGAATTTAGTAGGATACTCCAGGATAAGAACTAATTACAGTTGAAAACAAAACTGCTTAACCACTTGCCTTCCTGAGCATTTACCCCCCTTCCTGACCAGGCCATTTTTTGCCTTATGCCACTGTGTTACTTTGACTGACAATTGCGCGGTCATGCAACGCTGCGCCTAAATAAAATTTATGTCCTTTTTTTCCCCATGAATTGAGCTTTCTTTCAGTGGTATTTGATCGCCTATGCTTTTTTTTATTTTTTGCACTATAAAAAAAAGACGGACAATTTTGAGAAAAAAAAACAATATTTTGGACTTTTTGCTATTAAACATGTCCAGTAAAAAAATGTCATCATAAATTTAGGCCAAAATGTATTCTGCTACATGTCTTTGCTAAAAAAAATCCCAATACATGTAAATTAATTGGTTTACGTGAAAGTTTTAGCATTTACAACTGGCGGTATATATACTGGGATTTATTTTATCTTTTTATGTTTACTGTAATGGTGGCGATCAGCAACTTATAGCGGGACTGCGATGGGAATTCTAACACTGGGGGGATTTGACTTGATGTCACTGACATCCCCCAGTGACAGCAATACAGTGATCAGTGTTTAAAAAAAAAGCACTGACACTATACTAATGGCACTTGGCAGGAAGGGGTTAACATGAGGGGCAATCAAAGGGTTAACTGTGTGCTGGGTGTGTTTTACTGGGGAGCTGTGTCTGTGTGCTTCACTGTGAGCATACTGCTTTGGATGGCTGTGCTGTGCCTTATTATAGGCTTACCTGTAGGTATAAATCAACCACTTTAACACTGTTCAATAACATTTACCTAAGGGCAGGACACTGCCAGGACAAAGTCTGAACACGGCTCAAAACCATTCACCCAAGGACAGCACATCATCAGGAGACAGTGCCAACACCACTACAATACTATTTACCCAAGGGCAGGACATCACCAGGACATGGTCCTAGCACTGCCCTATACTATTCACCCACAAACAGGACATCGCGAGGAGATACAATAGTCCTAACTCCGATAAAATACTATTCAGTCATAGACAGAATATAGACAGTCCTAACACTGCTCAATATTATTCACCAAAGAACATGCAATCAACAAGATGTAGTCCTACCATTTCTCCAGTAATATTCTCTCAAGGACAGAGTATTACCAAAAGATAGTCCTAACACTACTCAAAACTATTCACCCAAGGAAAGGGCATCACCAGAAGACGGTTCTATGACAGCCCAATACTATTCACCCAAAAACAGTATATTTCCAAGAGACATTCCTTCATCTGCTTCATCTAAGGAAAGGACTTCACTAGGATGTCCACACAAATCATATACAACTATGGATAGGATATGCAGCCATGGACTTTGTGTGGAAATCTATAATACACAACATTAAAAATGACTCTCCACATAGGGGTTCACATCATGCAAAGATTCTGATTACAATCCACATGTGGACTTGACACATTTCAGGAATCCTTCTTCAAGGGCACATGGTACATAATCTGTACACTGGAACCCACTCCTAATCTTTAAAGCGGTAGTAAACCACTGACAAAAAAAAAGTCCCCTGCAAGGTAATGTCATAATGTGCTAGTTTGCATGACATACTAGCACATTATGTAAAACGTACCTTAAAACAAAGCCCCCCCAGTGGCACGCTGTCATCGCTGTAGAGACTTCCATCTTCATGAGTCTTCCTTCCAGGTTCACAAGCTCCGGCATTCTGACAGGCCGGGCCACAACAATGTCAATCCCGCACGTGTCTGCAGGAGTCCCAAGCCCCGGCACACAGCTCTGATGGAACGGAACGGATATGCGGTTCCTTCAGAGTGCATACGCTGGATTAAATGAAGAGAGAATATCTCCTAAAAGGTGCATGTCTAGGAGATTCCCATATTACCTATGGGTAAGATTTAATATAAGCTTACCTGTAGGTAACATTAAAAAAAAACTTTAACCACTTGCCCTCCAGAAGATTTACCCCCCTTCCTGACCAGGCCTATTTTTGCTACTCAGCGCTGCACTAATTCAACTGATAATTGCGCGGTCATGCAATGTTGCACCAAAACAAAATTTACGTCCTTTTTTTCACACAAATAGAGCTTTCTTTCGGTGGTATTTGATCACCTGTGCGTTTTATTTTTCATGCTATAAACAAAAAAGACTGAAAATTTTGAAGAAAAACTATGTTTTTTACTTTCAGCTATAAAAAATATATAGTAAACTCAAAGTTAGTTAGAAATTTAGGCCAAAATGTATTCTGCTACATGTTTATGGTAAAAAAATCCCACTAAGTGTATATTGATTGTTTTGTGTGAAAGTTATAGCGTCTACAAACTATGGTATAGATACTGCAATTTACGCCATTTTTTTGCTATAGAGCGCTGCGCTAGTTTAATGGAGAATTGAGCGGTCATGCAATACAGTACATAAATTAAATTTATGTACTTTTTTCACACAAATAGAGCTTTCTTTTGGTTGTATTTGATCACCTGTGCACTTTTTATTGTTGGCGCTATAAACAGAAATTTTTGAAAAAAACTATATTTTCTCATTTCAGTCATAAAAAATATCCAAATAAACTAAAATTTTGTAATAAATTTAGGCCAAAATGTATTCTGCTACCTGTTTTTGGTTAAAAAAATCCCAATAAGTGTATATTTATTGCTTTGTGTGAAAGTTATAGCGTCTACAAACTATGGTATAGATCAGGGGTGGGCAAACTTTTTGATTTGAGGGCCGCAATGGGTTCATATATTGGACCCGGGGGCCGGACCAAGAGTAGATGAATGATGTGTATGTGTCATCCATAGTAAGTATAGTAATATTCCCCCATAGTAAGCATAGTAATTAATCCCCCATATAGTAATTCATCCCCCATATAGTAATTCATCCCCCATAGTAATTCATCCCCCATATAGTAATTCATCCCCCATAGTAATTCATCAACCATATAGTAATTCATTCCCCATAGTAATTCATCCCCCATATAGTAATTTCGTCCCCCATATAGTAATTCATCCCCCATATAGTAATTCATCCCCCATAGTAATTCATCTCCCATAGTAATTCATCCCCCATATAGTAATTCATCCCCCATATAGTAATTCATCCCCCCTATAGTAATTCATCCCCCATATAGTAATTCATCCCCCATAGTAATTCATCCCCCATAGTAATTCATCCCCCATATAGTAATTCATCCCCCATAGTAATTCATCCCCCATATAGTAATTCATCCCCCATATAGTAATTCATTCCCCATATTAATTCATCCCCCATATTAAGTCCCCCCTGTGTCAATTCACTTACCTTTGCTCCGCGCGTTCCTCTCGCCGTGTTCCCGCGCCGTTCCGGTGTAGCATGAAAATCTGTCTCCTATGAGGATCTGTCCCCCTCGACGTATCTGCGCATGTGCCAGTTTCAGGCATTAGCAGCCGATCAGCGATCTCCGGCACATGCGCATATACGTCGAGGGGGACAGATCCTCATAGGAGACAGATTTTCATGCTACACCGGTCTTCAGGGCGGACTGTGAGAGGAGCCTAGCGGGAGCCTAGCTCCGCGGGCCGGATTAAAAGGTCCGCCGGGCCATATACGGCCCGCGGGCCGTAGTTTGCCCATTGCTGGTATAGATAATGGAATTTACACAGCTTTTACTTTCTGACTGCCCATCACATTTCATGAGGTGCTAAAATACCAGGATAGTACAAACACCTTCAAATGACCCCTTTTTGGAAAGTAGACACCCTAAGCTATCTATTGAGTGGCATATTGAGTCCATGGAAGATTTATTTTTTTTTCACAAGTTTCTGTAAAATGACAAAAACATTTTTTTTTTTTTACACAAAGTTGTCATTTAAATGATTTATTTCTTGCCCAAGCCATGGGTATATGTGGAATTACATCCCAAAATATATTCTTCTACTTCTACCAAGTATGGGGATACCACATATGTGAGACTTTTTTGGGAGTTTAGCCACATACAGGAGCCTGAAATCCAATGACGACTTTGGAAGCCTGAAGGTGCGTAACTTCCTCATTACACTTCCTCACTACCTATCAAAGTTTCAAAGGCCCTGACATGCCAGGATAGCACCAACCACCCCCCAAATGACCCCTCTCTGGAAAGTAGACACCCCAAGAAATTTAAAAAGAGGCATGGTGAGTATTTTGCAGATCTCATTTTTTCTCACAAGGTTTTGAAATATAAAAAAAGAATAGATAAAAATATGTTTTTGTTTTTTTTCTTCATTTTCCAAAAACTTGTGGCAACAAATGAGATCTGCAAAATACTTACCATGTTTCTTATCAAATTCCTTGGGGTGTCTACTTTCCCAAAAAGGGCCATTTGGGGGGGCTAGGTTCTATCCTGGCATTTCAGGGCCTCTGAAACTGTGATAGGTAGTCTGGAAGTGTAATGAGGAAATAAAGCCCTTTAAAAGACTGAAGGTGCTTATTGGATTTTGGGGTCCTGTACTTGGCTAGACTGCCAAATCATCTCTCACATGTGGTACCCCCATACTCGGGAGAAGCAGCAGAATGTATTTTGGGGAGTAATTCCACATATAACCATGGCATGTGTGAGCAGTAAATCATTTAAGTGACAATTTTGTGTAAAAATAAAAAAAAAATTTTTTTTGTCATTTTCCAAACACTTGTGGTAAAAAAAATAAATTCTTCTATTGATTCAACATGCCTCTCAGCAAATAGGTTGGGGTGTCTACTTTCCAAAAAGGGGTTGTTTTGGGGGGTGGGGGCATTTTATGCCTAGCATTAGAAGTTTATGCCACACATCATTCACCCTTCTAACCACCTGAAGATCAAGCCTTTTCTGACACTTTTTGTTCACATGAAAAAAATCTGTATTTTTTGCTAGGAAATTAATTTAAACCCCCAAACATTATATATTTTTTAAAATCAGACACCCTAGTGAATAAAATGGTGGGTACTACAATTTTGTATGGCACATAGTACTCACGCAGTGATTTTTCAAAAGGAAATTTTTTAAAAAAATACACTTTTTTTACTTTTAATGCACAAAAACACAATATATTGGCCAATTATTTGGTAAAATATAAAAGATAATGGTATGCCGAGTAAATAGATACCAAACATGGCATGCTTTAAAACTGCGCATGCCCCGTGTAATGGCGACAAACTGCATACATTTTTAATATCCATAGGCAACGCTTTAAAAGCCTTTAAAAGCTACCATTTTAGATTTACAGAGGAGGTCTAGTGTTAGCATTACTGCCCTTGATCTGACGTTCATGGTGATACTTCACATGCATGGTGCAACCACTGTTTACATACCGGTACAGGGTCAAGGCTTGTGCACACAGGTGTGTGCACATGGGAGGGGCGAGTTTTTTATTATTTTTTTTAAGTTATTTTGATTTTTTTATTTTTACATTGTACCTTTCATTTTTTTTAATCACTTTTAATGCTATCACAGGGAATGCAAATATCCCCTATAACTTCAATGGGCATTGTCATATATTCTTTTTTGAGAAATCTGGGGTCTATCAGACTCTAGATATCTCCTCTGCCCTTACATAATCTAATTAAACCAAAATCGGTGTGATCAGATGCTTTCCCAATTTACAAATGGCGCTGTTTATATCCTGTGAAACTGAAGTGATGAAATGCTCGTAGCTTGCGATTTCTTAGACTATAGAGATGATTGGCACCATTCTGGTCTCCAATCAGCTCTATGGTCAGCTGGCAGAAACACCGGCTGCATTCTCAGGTTCCCTCGATGGCACGGGACTGCCCGAGAAGGCCGTGGAAGGCAGCGGGGGAGGGGGGGCATCATCTCCCTCTGCTTGTAAAAGCAATCCTGCAGCTAATTAGCCACTAGGATTGGTTTTACATTAAAGCTGATTGCCGGCTGAACAAAATGATACCAGGGTGATGCCTGCAGCTGTAGACATCATACTGGTATAACCAAAGTCCAGTGATGTACCAGTACATCGCTGATCCATGTTGGTTATATATGATATGTTCTTTTTTTTTGTATGCAGCCTGTGCATACAAATCTCTTCCAAAAAAATTGTGTGGTATGCCCACCATTAGAATATACCGCCCTGCATCCACCCACTTCTAATGGTGGGCACACATTAGGTCGCACGGTGCCACATGCGCCAGTTCCAAGATTGAACAAATGTTTAAATAGTGGCACGCTTGAATAAAAATTGTCCACGTATAAGTGGTACCCCATATGGAGAAATGATGACACCAAGTCCCAAACTATCTTGCCACTGCTCCCCATGTAGTCTGGGCATCCGGGGGGCTCCTCGTGACTATCTTTTCCCTCGTAAATCTATAAGTATAGCCTGTTGTCCTCTCACAGGTCTTCTACATCTTCACCTCATATCTGGCACGCTTGCTGGGGAGAAGTTGTTTGAATGCAAGGCGGCCAGAAAAATTAATGAGGGACTCATCAACGCAGATGTTTTGCTGGGGAGTATAGACCTCTGCAAATTTTTGGTTAAGGTGATTTACGAGGGGCTGAATTTTGTGTAGCCGGTCAAATTCAGGGTCACCCCGAGGATGACAGAGTGTACTGTCGCTGAAATGCATAAAACACATTATACTCTCATATCTATGCCTGGCCATGGCAGCAGAGAACACGGGCATATGATGAATCGGGTCTGTGGACCAATACAACCGCAATTAATTTTTTTAGTAATGCCCATGTTGAGGGTTAGGCCCAAAAAAAATTTAAATTCGAAAACCGTAATGCGTTTCCATGTGATTGGTCTGGCAAGGTTTGAATTTGGATTGGCGGCGATAAATTGTTGTGCATATAAACTGCTTTGATCCACAATCAACTCATACAGATATTCTGTGAACAATAACTCCAAAAATAAGGGGAGTAGTCAAATTTGCTATTTCCACCTGAATTCCGGATTGGGCAGTGAATGGGGGAAGTACGGATGCTGCAGAATTTGTGGGCTGTCAATCGGGATTTGCAAGCACATCCGGAAGGATACTAGGAGCTCTACGGGCCTGTGTGCGAATTCTTTGTGGTTGCAGGACAATACTTGTGCTCGCCACAGCACCAGCTTGTACTGCATTTATGGGACTCGCCACGTCGCCAAGTCATACTGTAGTGCTGGTATTATTATTAATATTATATAGGATTTATGGTGCCATCAGTTTGCTCAGCGCTACAATATAATGGGAGACAATACAGAACAATACGGTTCAATACAAGAGGGTTAGGAGGGCCTGATCCTGGGAGCTTACAATCTAAGAGATATGTGAAAGACCAGGATGTACTAGGCGACTAGTACTCGCCAGTTCACCAAAAGGTAGAGCGGCACTAGTACTGGCACTCTGCTGCATATGAGAGTCATCAAAATTCACTTACAAGTGCTAACAGAGATCAGGCCTGATTCTGCGAACACTGCGGCTTTGTGTGCAATGTATCAAGTGACAGTGACCTACTGACACTGCACTTGCTGGGGGAGAAAGGGGGGGGGTAAGCGTAGGGGCTAAACGCAGGTGCTGGCAGGTGCCGGGGCTGATCTCGCTAACGCTGCGTTTTTGGGGACGCTATACTAATGTGAACACTGGTATAGTGCTGATCTGATCAAAGATATTGACCCGTTCAGACACTATACTAGCAATGGAGGTTTATTGTGCATGAGCGTGTTCCTGGCAATCAAGGGATTAAATGTGATGACTGGTGTACTGACGGGCAATCTGACGCTATCTGGGAGGGGTGTGAATACCACGGGAGCGCGAATCACATGTATGTATATATATATATATATATATATATATATATATGTGTGTGATTTTGTGCACCCATGCAGCCCCGTAGCAGTATTTCTGCTATAGGGCGGTCAGGAAGCGGTTACAGAAGCGGTTTATGTTACGTTGCTGCGTTACTTTGACAATTGTGTGGTCATGCAACACTGCACCCAAATTAAATTTACATCCTTTTTTTCCCACAAATTGAGCTTTCTTTCGGCGGTATTTGATCGCCTGTGCGTTTTTTATTTTTTGCGCTATAAAAAAAAAGGCTGACAATTTTGAGAAAAAAACAATATTTTGGACTTTTTGCTATAAAACATGTCCAGTAAAAAAATTTAAAAATCAAATTTCGTCATACATTTTGGCCAAAATGTATTCTACGACATGTCTTTGCTAAAAAAAAATTCCAATACATGTAAATTTATTGGTTTACGTGAAAGTTATAGTGTTTACAAATGGCGGTATAGATAATGGATTTTAAATTTTTTTTATACTAATAATGGCGGCAATCGGCGACTTATGGCGGCGATCAGCGACTTATGGTGGTGATCAGCGACTTATGGTGGCAATCAGCGACTTTCTGACACTGGGGGGGGAACTGACTTGGGGTCACTGACATCCCCAGTGACACCAATACAGTGATCAGTGAAAAAAAACCCACTGTACTAATGGCACTGGGGAGGAAAGGGTTAACTTTTTTTAGGTACTGAAAGGATTAACTGTGTGAGGGGAGTGTTTTACTAGGGGGCGGGGGGGTGTGCTTCACAGGAACACACTGATCCCAAGAGATAAACTCTGCTCTCAGGATCAGTGTGCTTGGAACTGACAGGGAGCAGAGCTGCAGTGTAAACACTGCAGCCGTGCTCCCTGTCAGTGATTGCCGGCAATCGCCAGGACACGGCGGGTAATGACCGTCCGGGACCCAGTTATTGACACCCGCGGCTGCGATCGGCGGTGCGGGTAGGGCGGTCGCGCGCGCCCCCTACCTGTTTTGTAGAATGACGTTTAAAAACGTGATTCTGTGCAGCGGTGCCCCACTGCCGCAGTATAAACACTGCGGCTGGACAGCAACCAGTTAATAGAGTAATATCAGTCAGTAGGGTAGATTGCAATTCATAGCATGTGCATGTTGCCCATAGAGCTGCAAATGCCTAGACAAGGCGAAGTCACTGCCTCTCAGGTGGGAAATTCAGGTACATTCAGTAAACAGCCATTGGTATACATGATCTTAAAATAGAAGGACCAACTTACCAATGGGGAACCATCCAGACCCAATGTAAGACATACAGGCTGGATTGATGTACAGTGGGGATCGAAAGTTTGGGCACCCCAGCTAAAAATTTGTATTAATGTGCATAAAGAAGCCAAGGAAAGATGGAAAAATCTCCAAAAGGCATCAAATTACAGATTAGACATTCTTATAATATGTCAACAAAAGTTAGATTTTATTTCCACCATTTACACTTTCAAAATAACAGAAAACAAAAAAATGGCGTCTGCAAAAGTTTGGGCACCCTGCAGAATTTATAGCATGCACTGCCCCCTTGGCAAAGCTGAGACCTGCCAGTGTCATGGATTGTTCTCAATCATCGTCTGGGAAGACCAGGTTATGTCAATCTCAAAGGTTTTAAATGCCCAGACTAATCTGACCTTGCCCCAACAATCAGCACCATGGGTTCTTCTAAGCAGTTGTCTAGAAAACTGAAACTGAAAATAGTTGACTCTCACAAAACTGGAGAAGGCTATAAGAAGATAGCAAAGCGTTTTCAGATGTCAATATCCTCTGTTCGGAATGTAATTAAGAAATGGCAGTCATCAGGAACAGTGGAAGTTAAAGCAACATCTGGAAGACCAAGAAAAATATCAGACAGAACAGCTCGCAGGATTGTGAGAACAACAATTCAAAACCCACGTTTGACTGCACGATCCCTCCAGAAAGATCTGGCAGACACTGGAGTTGTGGTACACTATTCCACTATAAAGAGATACTTGTACAAATATGGTCTTCATGGAAGAGTCATCAGAAGAAAACCTCTTCTACGTCCTCACCACAAAAATCATCGTTTGAACTTTGCAAATGAACATATAGACAATCCTGATGCATTTTGGAAACAAGTTCTGTGGACCGATGAGGTTAAAATGTAACTTTTTGGCCGGAATGAGCAAAGGTACGTTTGGAGAAGAAGGGGCACAGAATTTAATGAAAAGAACCTCTGTCCAACTGTTAAGCATGGGGTTGGATCAATCATGCTTTGGGGTTGTGTTGCAGCCAGTGGCACAGGGAACATCTCACTAGTAGAAAGAAAAATGGATTCAATAAAATTTCAGCAAATTTTGGATGGTAACTTGATGCCATCTGTGAAAAAGCTGAAGTTAAAGAGAGGATGGCTTCTACAAATGGATAATGATCCTAAACACACCTCGAAATCCACGGGGGATTACATCAAGAGGCGTAAACTGAAGGTTTTGCCATGGCCTTCACAATCTCCTGACCTCAACATAATTGAAAATCTATGGATAGACCTTAAAAGAGCAGTGCGTGACAGACAGCCCAGAAATCTCAAAGAACTGGAAGACTTTTGTAAGGAAGAATGGGCAAAGACACCTCAAACAAGAATTGAAAGACTCTTGGCTGGCTACAAAAAGTGTTTACAAGCTGTGATACTTGTCAAAGGGGGCAGTACAAGATATTAACTCTGCAGGGTGCCCAAACTTTTGCAGACGCCATTTTTTTGTTTTCTGTTATTTTGAAAGTGTAAATGATGGAAATAAAATCTAACTTTTGTTGACACATTATAAGAATGTCTAATCTGTAATTTGATGCCTTTTGGAGATTTTTCCATCTTTCCTTGGCTTCTTTATGCACATTAATACAAATTTTTAGCTGGGGTGCCCAAACTTTCGATCCCCACTGTAAACTGAGTTTGTTCCTAAGGTATGTACCAAGAGACCCCTCTTTGGAAAATATGTGCCTTGACTACTTTGACTGCCCTGCTGTCTTTATGGTGACTTACATTGGCTCTAGATCAGGGGTGGGTAACTGTGGCATCCAGCTGTTGGTGAACTACAAGTCCCATCATGCCTCTGCTTTTGGGAGTCATGCTTGTAACTGTCAGTTTTGCAATGCCTCATGGGACTTGTAGTTCTACAACAGCTGAGGGCCACAGTTGCCCACCCCTGCTCTAGATGGTTCTCCATTTTAAAGTTGGCCCTTCTATTTTAAGATTGTGTACGAGACCATTGGCTGTTTACTGGATGTACCTGAGATGGCCATGGAAAGGAAGTCCTGTAACAGCCTGTTGTTGGTAACACTGCCCTATGACCGAACCAGGAGAAGCACTGTGGAACGCAGGCTCCAGTACGGTTTACCTAAGTACAGGGCATCAGCAGGGGATAGTCCTAACGTTGTCCCATACCATTCATCTAAGAACAGGACATCACTTAGAGATAGTCCCAACACTGCTCCAATACTATTCACCAAAGAACAGGGCATCACTAGAAGACAGCTCAAACACTGGTCCACCGCTATTCACCCAGAGACAAGATGTCTCCAGGAGACAGTCCTAACTACACTACAGTAAGGTTCATTCCTGCTCAGGGCATCATTAGGCGACAATGTTAGCACTGCCATAATGCTATTCACTTATGAACAGGTCATCAGTGCACCAAGAGAAAGGTTTCATAAATTCTTATTCTGTTCTATAAATTGGATACTCTTTCTCGCTCTAACAACAGTCAGGAGGTATTGCAAGTCATTACAATGTTCCACCTGGCCAGGGGAGTACTGATCATGTCTCTACATAGTGAAGTAGAGTGGATTTTTCTCACATGCAAAAAAAAAGATGTCACATCTTTTCAGAGCAACTATCTCTATTGTCAGCTTCAGCTTCCTCAAAAAACTAATTGGAGGATAGTCTCCAATGGAGAACACTCCGATGTCACTTAACTCATGAGGGAGGCAAGTCTTTAAATGGCTCCTGCACACGCAAATGTCCATCTGTCTCTTTATGATTATGGCCAACCTATGAGAACTTGTTTCCAACATACAAGGTACAGGGGAGAACTGGCATATTTAACTTTAGGGCAGATGTGAAAGCAGCTCCTTTTCTATTGTAGGCAAA
This sequence comes from Staurois parvus, assembly GCF_062004578.1. Taxonomy (NCBI): domain Eukaryota; kingdom Metazoa; phylum Chordata; class Amphibia; order Anura; family Ranidae; genus Staurois; species Staurois parvus. The sequence continues at coordinate 2,802,711 of NW_028318184.1, read as the reverse complement.
CTTATCCCATGCTCAAAAAATTTTACTGGGATGCTTGACCATCACACTTATGGCCGAAAGGCAATCTGACCATCACATTTGCTTGTTGGTCATCCCATTCCACCATTCTAAAACCATAGACATTAAAATGAATTCCCCCCCTCACTTATTTGTGGCTAGACATTCCACTAGGCAGGAGAACATTTGTGAGATCAGGTGCTGATGTTGGACGGGAAGACTTGTCTCACAATTAGGCTACGTTCACACTAGCCTGCACTCTGTGGGCTGGTTTCGGGTGTGGGAATTGATGCAATTCCTGCACCCTCAACCACCCTCAGCCAGCTTGCGCTTCTCTTGCATGATGCGGGGGGAACCCCCATGCATCTCATCCTGCAGCATGATTGCGGCATGATCAAGGGTGCAGGAACCACACAGAAGCCGTATAGTCAAAAGACCATGTGGTTTCCATGTGGATGCGTTTCAGAAAAGGTGCATGCACCTTTTCCTTGTGTGAACCACAGGCACAGCAGCTCATTCAAATGAATGGCCCACTCTAGTGTGAACCGGCCTTAGCATCCCAATTCATCTGCAAAGTGTCAGGATTCTGTGCATACCATTTGAGTCAAGCCATTTCTTTATGTAGGTAGCTTAGTGCACAGAGCACAATCATGTTAAAATGGAAAAGGACATTTCTCAAACTGTCTCCACAAAGTTGGAAGCATAAAAATGTCTAAAATGTCTTTTTATGCTCTAGCCTTAACTGTACCCTTTAGAAACATCTGAACTCGATAATATAAAGGATTGTCTACACTCCCTTGGCCAGGTAAAGTATAAAGCTCAGGTTACTTACAACATTTCTGTTGCGCAGAGGCAGATATACTTTTACTGTGCATAAGGACATTTTATGAAGATTAAATATTATATTGATATCAGCACCAATAAAACATGCTGTAGCTGACCAGGTGGTTTTGTTCATGAGTTGTAGGGTATTATTTCTGAAGAACCTCTACGGGGGTACTATTTCCCAATTTATAGATGGGAGAAGACAGTTTAATTCTGACATCATTTTTTTTTATTCCTTAGAACTTCTGGATGACAACTTAGATGATGATATTGAATGTGCAAAGAAAATTGCTGAACAAGCTAAGGGTCTTACACCTTGGTAAGTGACGGAGTGCTGGTTACAATGGAAGAGAAAAAACATTGGCAATACTTATTATAAATGTTACTGTGGAGAGGGTTTGGAAAGACACATACAGTAGCTTTAAAAATCTCAGAATTCATTCCTTCTTGCTATTATTACCCGTATTTGCTTGTCTAGAGATTTAACTGCAGAAGGAAGCTCACAGTGACATCAACAGCAGCTGTTAGGCATGCCTGCCAGATAATGCACACTTCCAGACCAGGCCTTTTCTGGCACTTTTTGTTTACAAATCAAATCATGTTTTTTTTTTCCAGAAAATTACTTAGAATCCCCAAACAGTATATAATTTTTTTAAAAGCAGGGGCCCTAGAGAATAAATTGGGTTTTGTAATTTTTTATGTCGCACGGTATTTGCACAGCAGTTTTTCCAACACAATGTATTGGGAAGAAATATGCTTCTTTGAATATTAATGCAAAAAAACACAATATATAACCCAATTTTATTGTAAAATATGTTATGCTGAGTAAATAGATACCAAACATGTCACACTTTAAAATTGTGCACTCCCGTGCAACGCCAACAAACAACATACAAATTACTATCCATAGGTGAAGTTTTAAAAGCTTTTATAGGTTACCACTTTAGATTTACAGAGGAGGTCTGGTACTATAATTACTGCTCATGACCTGACATTCACGGTGATACAGTGCCTTGAAAAAGTATTCATACCCCTTGAAATTTTCCACGTTTTGTCATGTTACAACTGAAAACATAAATGTAATTTATTGGGATTTTATGTGATAGACCAACACAAAGTGGCACATAATTGTGAAGTGGAAGGAAAATGATAAATGGTTTTCTTACAAATAAATATCTGAAAAGTCTGGCGTTCATTTGTATTCAGCCCCCTTTACTCTGATACCCCTAACTAAAATCTAGTGGAACCAATTGCCTTCAGAAGTCGCCTAATTAGTAAATAGAGACCACCTGAGTGTAATTTAATCTCAGTATAAATACAGCTGTTCTGTGAAGCCCTCAGAAGTTTGTTAGAGAACATTAGTGAACAAATAGCATCATGAAGGCCAAGGAACACACCAGAGATAAAGTTGTGTAGAAGTTTAGAGCAGGATTAAGTTATAAAAAAGCTTTGAAGATCTCACAGAGCACTGTTCAATCCATCATCCAAAAATGGAAAGAGTATGGCACAACTGCAAACCTACCAGGACATGGCCGTCCACCTAAAATGACAGGCTGGGCAAGGAGAGCATTAATCAGAAAAGCAGCCAAGAGGCCCATGGGAACTCTGGAGGAGCTGCAGAGATCCACAGCTCAGGTGCGAGAATCTGTCCACAGGACAACTATTAGTTGTGCACGCCACAAATCTGGCCTTTATGGAAGAGTGGCAAGAAGGAAGCCATTGCTGAAAGAAATCCATAAAAAGTCCCATTTGCAGTTTGCGAGAAGCCATGTGGGGGACACAGCAAATATGTGGAAGAAGGTGCTCTGGTCAGATGAGACCAAAATTTAACTTTTTGACCTAAAAACTAAATGCTATGTGTGGTGGAAAACTAACACTGCACATCACCCTGAACACACCATCTCCACTGTGAAACATGGTGGTGGCAGCATCATGTTGTGGTGAAGCTTTTCTTCAGCCAGGACAGGGAAGCTGGTCAGAGTTGATGGGAAGATGGATGGAGCCAAACACAGGGCAATCTTAAAAGAAAACCTGTTAGAGTCTACAAAATACTTGAGACTGTTGTGGAGGTTCACCTTCCAGCAGGACAACGACCCTAAACATACAGCCAGAGCTACAATGGAATGGTTTAAATCAAAGTATATTCATGTGTTAGAATGACCCAGTCAAAGTCCAGACCTAAATTCAATTGAGAATCCGTGACAAGACTTGACAATTGCTGTTTACAGACGCTCTCCATCCAATCTGACAGAGCTTAAGCTATTTTGCAAAGAAGAATTGGCAAATATTTCACTCTGTAGATGTGCAAAGTTGGTAGAGACATCCCCAAAAAGACTTGCAGCTGTAATTGCAGTGAAAGGTGGTTCTACAAAGTATTTACACCGGGAGGGGAGCTGAATACAAATGCACGCCACACTTTTCACAGATTTATTTGTACAAAATGTTGAAAATCATTTTCCTTCCATTTCACAATTTATGTGTCACTTTGTGGTGGTCTATCATATAAAATCCCAATAAAATACATTTATGTTTTTGGTTGCAACATGACAAAATGTGGAAAATTCCAAGGGGTATGAATAGTTTTTCAAGGCACTCTACCTCACGTGTAGGACAATGCCTGTTTGCGTGCATGACAGGAGCGTACTTTCACATTTGCGGGCAAGCACGGGGGGGCAGGGGAACATTGATTTTATATTATTACACTGTTGCTTTAATTTTTTTCGATCAGTTTTATTGCTGTCACAAGGAATGTAAACATCCTTGTGACAGCAATAGGCATGTGACAGGTACTCTTTATGGAGTGATCTGGGGTTTATGAGACCCCAAATCCCTCCTCTGCCATTAAAAGCATTTAAAGCCCCAAGATTGGTGTTTTTGAATGCTGCTGATTTTTCAAAAAACGGTGCTATTGACATCCAAGTAAATCAGAAGTGATGTCAGGCTATTGCTTCCGGATTACCATAGCAGAGAAACGATCAAAGCCGATCCTAGATTTGTTTGGCTCTCCAGCCAGCTGGTGCTTCTGGTGGGATGGGAGAGCCTGAGCAAACTGCAGAAGTCGGCGGTGGTGGTGCATCTCTTCCCACTGCTTGTAATAGCAATCGAGGGGAAAGTTAGCCGCTTTGATTGCTATTAGAAAAGAGCCGACTGTTGACTCTAAAAACCGGTAACGAGGTAATGCCTGATGTAGCTGCAGGCATCATCCCAGTACAACCACCCAAAGTCCAGGAATGTATGGTCCGGAAGTGATGAATAGCTTTGCCCTTTCATGTAACTCTGTGTAGTGATTGAACAAAAGAGGGCACCAAAGGTTCATTATGTACAGGTTACAAAAGTACATTTTCCCATATCTCTACCCTGATAGGCAGCAAAATGATTTATTGAAACATGTCTAACATTTCGGGACATATTCAGAGAACAGTGAATGAGACTTTCACCAAGCATTCACTAGTGGCAAAAAATCACTAATTTAAAACAGAGGTACCCAGAAGATTAGCATGCATTGACTTGTGAATAGCAGGTTGACTGCTTAATAAATATGTCCCTTAAAGTGGAACTCAGAACTTTCTTTTAGTTAGATAGCAGGTTTCTTCTTGGTGAGAGGAAATATCTCTCTGATGGGGATGCACACAATTCAGACCACCTTACAAGGTCTCAGATACACCCAATTGCAAATATACAGCAATCAGCTATAACATTATGACGACTGACAGGTAAAGTGAATAACATTGATTATCTCATTACATGGCATCTGAAAGTGGGTGGGATAAATTAGGCAAGTGAACATGTTGTCCTTGAAGTTGATGTGTTGAAAGAAGAATAAAATGACAAGCGTAAGGATTTGAGTGACTTTGAGAACTTTGACAAGGGCCAAATTGTAACAGGTAGAAGACTGGGTCAGAATAACAACAAAACAGCAGCTCTTGTGGTTTGTTCCTGGTCCGCAATGGCCAAGACCTACTATAAGTGGTCCAAGGAAGGAAAAACTGCAAACCAGCAGCAAGGCCAATTCTTATTGATGCACGTTAAAAATTAAGGCTGCCCTTGTGGTCCGATCCAATAAAAGAGTAACTGGAGCTCAAATTACTGAAAACGTTAATGCTGGTTTATATAGAAAGAATACAGAATGCACTACAATGGGCAGGTGAGCATCAGAACTGGACAACAGAGCAATGAAAGAAGATGGCCTGGTGTGATAAATCATGTTTTCTTTTACCTCATGTGGCTGGTCGGGTGCATGTGCATTGTTTACCTGGGGAAGAGATGGCATCAGGATGAACAATGGAGAGAAGGCAAGTTGATGGAGGCAGAAATCACAGCATACCTTCAGAGGTCTAGTAGAGTCCATACCTTGACAAGGTCAGGGATGTTTTGGTGGCAAAAGGGGACTTACTCAATATTAGGTGGGTGTTATGATATGATTAGAGATGAGCGAAGTATTCAAAAATTCGATTCGACTGATTCGGCGAATTCGTGGAAAAATTTTGATTCGAGTCGAATATATTCGCTGCGAATTTAACTTATAAAAGGGTGTTTCTAGGCTTCAGAGAGCCTTTATATTAGTGCTGAACACTGTACCTTTAATTTAAATGCCCTTGGAGTCTGCTGGGGAAGAGAAATAATACTGACAGTCAGTATGACATGCAGATGAGTGCCGTCGATCTTAGAATCACCGCACACTTCACTCATTTGGGCAGTCACGGGGCCAAAACCAGAGTGTGGAGCCACAGTATGGCGGTGGAGGCAGCAGCAATGGGAGGCCATACAGCACCCTATGACAAAAATGGAAACCACCAGCAGTGTGAGGAGACCTGAAAGTGGCACATGGCAGAGTGTAGCGATGGAGACAGCAGCAATGGGAGGCCGTACAGGGACCCATGACACACTCTGGACCTGGCAGCAGCATGAGGAGGCGGTACAGGGGCCCATGACAGATTACGGGCCTGGCAGCAGCATGAGGAGTTGGTACGGGGGCCCATGGCAGATTACGGGCCTGGCAGCAGCAATGGGAGGCCGTACAGGGACCCATGACACACTCTGGACCTGGCAGCAGCATGAGGAGGCGGTACAGGGGCGCATGACAGATTACGAGCCTGGCAGCAGCAACTTGGACAGGAGGACGTTCAGCTTCTGCACCGTCGGGTGTGTGCTCGCAAACTGTTGTCTCTTGGAAACGGATTCCAAGAAAGACTGCTGACGGAATCCGTGAAGAGGAGTAGCAGGAGAAGGAGCATCTGAACGAGCGGAATATGCCAACAAGCGACAACAGGGGCCCATGACAGATTACGGGCCTGGCAGCAGCATGAGGAGTCGGTACGGGGGCCCATGGCAGATTACGGGCCTGGCAGCAGCAATGGGAGGCCCGTAATCTGCCAGCACCCTATGACAAAAAATGGAACACACCAGCAGTGTGTGAGGAGACCTGAAAGTGGCAAATGGCAGAGTGTGGCGATGGAGACAGCAGCAATGGGAGGCTGTACAGGGACCCATGAGAGACTCTGGACCTGGCAGCAGCATGAGGAGGCGGTACAGGGGCCCATGGCAGATTAGGGGCCTGGCAGCAGCTATGGGAGGCCCGTAATCTGCCAGCACCCTATGACAAAAAATGGAACACACCAGCAGTGTGAGGAGACCTGAAAGTGGCACATGGCAGAGTGTGGCGATGAAGACAGCAGCAATGGGAGGCCGTACAGGACCCATGAGACACTCTGGACCTGGCAGCAGCATGAGGAGGCGCTATAGGGGCCCATGGCAGATTATGGGCCTGGCAGCAGCAATGGGAGGCCCGTAATCTGCCAGCACCCTTTGACAAAAAATGGAACACACCAGCAGTGTGTGAGGAGACCTGAAAGTGGCACATGGCAGAGTGTGGCGATGGAGACAGCAGCAATGGGAGGCCGTACAGGGACCCATGAGACACTGTGGACCTGGCAGCAGCATGAGGAGGCGGTACTGGGGCCCATGGCAGATTAGGGGCCTGGCAGCAGCAATGGGAGGCCCGTAATCTGCCAGCACCCTATGACAAAAAATGGAACACACCAGCAGTGTGTGAGGAGACCTGAAAGTGGCACATGGCAGAGTGTGGCGATGGAGACAGCAGCAATGGGAGGCCGTACAGGGACCCATGAGAGACTCTGGACTTCGCAGCAGCATGAGGAGGCGGTATAGGGGCCCATGGCAGATTAGGGGCCTGGCAGCAGCTAAGGGAGGCCCGTAATCTGCCAGCACCCTATGTCAAAAAAATTGAACACACCAGCAGTGTGTGAGGAGACCTGAAAGTGGCACATGGCAGAGTGTGGCGATGGAGACAGCAGCAATGGGAGGCCGTACAGGGACCCATGAGAGACTCTGGACTTCGCAGCAGCATGAGGAGGCGGTATAGGGGCCCGTGGCAGATTAGGGGCCTGGCAGCAGCTATGGGAGGCCCGTAATCTGCCAGCACCCTATGACAAAAAATTGAACACACCAGCAGTGTGAGGAGACCTGAAAGTGGCACATGGCATGAGACACTGTGGACCTGGCAGCAGCATGAGGAGGCGGTACAGGGGCCCATGGCAGATTAGGGGCCTGGCAGCAGCTATGGGAGGCCCGTAATCTGCCAGCACCCTATGACAAAAAATGGAACACACCAGCAGTGTGAGGAGACCTGAAAGTGGCACATGGCAGAGTGTGGCGATGGAGACAGCAGCAATGGGAGGCCGTACAAGGAGCCATGAGACACTGTGGACCTGGCAGCAGCATGAGGAGGCGGTACTGGGGCCTATGGCAGATTAGGGGCCTGGCAGCAGCAATGGGAGGCCCGTAATCTGCCAGCACCCTATGACAAAAAATGGAACACACCAGCAGTGTGTGAGGAGACCTGAAAGTGGCACATGGCAGAGTGTGGCGATGGAGACAGCAGCAATGGGAGGCCGTACAGGGACCCATGAGAGACTCTGGACTTCGCAGCAGCATGAGGAGGCGGTATAGGGGCCCATGGCAGATTAGGGGCCTGGCAGCAGCTATGGGAGGCCCGTAATCTGCCAGCACCCTATGACAAAAAATGGAACACACCAGCAGTGTGTGAGGAGACCTGAAAGTGGCACATGGCATGAGACACTGTGGACCTGGCAGCAGCATGAGGAGGCGGTACAGGGGCCCATGGCAGATTAGGGGCCTGGCAGCAGCTATGGGAGGCCCGTAATCTGCCAGCACCCTATGACAAAAAATGGAACACACCAGCAGTGTGAGGAGACCTGAAAGTGGCACATGGCAGAGTGTGGCGATGGAGACAGCAGCAATGGGAGGCCGTACAGGGACCCATGAGACACTCTGGACCTGGCAGCAGCATGAGGAGGCGCTATAGGGGCCCATGGCAGATTAGGGGCCTGGCAGCAGCTATGGGAGGCCTGTAATCTGCCAGCACCCTATGTCAAAAAATGGAACACACCAGCAGTGTGTGAGGAGACCTGAAAGTGGCACATGGCAGAGTGTGGCGATGGAGAAAGCAGCAATGGGAGGCCGTACAGGGACCCATGAGAGACTCTGGACTTCGCAGCAGCATGAGGAGGCGGTATAGGGGCCCATGGCAGATTAGGGGCCTGGCAGCAGCTATGGGAGGCCCGTAATCTGCCAGCACCCTATGTCAAAAAAATTGAACACACCAGCAGTGTGTGAGGAGACCTGAAAGTGGCACATGGCAGAGTGTGGCGATGAAGACAGCAGCAATGGGAGGCCGTACAGGGACCCATGAGAGACTCTGGACTTTGCAGCAGCATGAGGAGGCGGTATAGGGGCCCATGGCAGATTAGGGGCCTGGCAGCAGCTATGGGAGGCCCGTAATCTGCTAGCACCCTATGACAAAAAATGGAACACACCAGCAGTGTGAGGAGACCTGAAAGTGGCACATGGCATGAGACACTGTGGACCTGGCAGCAGCATGAGGAGGCGGTACAGGGGCCCATGGCAGATTAGGGGCCTGGCAGCAGCTATGGGAGGCCCGTAATCTGCCAGCACCCTATGACAAAAAATGGAACACACCAGCAGTGTGAGGAGACCTGAAAGTGGCACATGGCAGAGTGTGGCGATGGAGACAGCAGCAATGGGAGGCCGTACAGGGACCCATGAGACACTCTGTACCTGGCAGCAGCATGAGGAGGCAGTATAGGGGCCCATGGCAGATTAGGGGCCTGGCAGCAGCTATAGGAGGCCCGTAATCTGCCAGCACCCTATGACAAAAAATGGAACACACCAGCAGTGTGAGGAGACCTGAAAGTGGCACATGGCAGAGTGTGGCGATGGAGACAGCAGCAATGGGAGGCCGTACAGGGACCCATGAGACACTGTGGACCTGGCAGCAGCATGAGGAGGCGGTACTGGGGCCCATGGCAGATTAGGGGCCTGGCAGCAGCAATGGGAGGCCCGTAATCTGCCAGCACCCTATGACAAAAAATGGAACACACCAGCAGTGTGTGAGGAGACCTGAAAGTGGCACATGGCAGAGTGTGGCGATGGAGACAGCAGCAATGGGAGGCCGTACAGGGACCCATGAGACACTCTGGACCTGGCAGCAGCATGAGGAGGCGCTATAGGGGCCCATGGCAGATTAGGGGCCTGGCAGCAGCTACGGGAGGCCCGTAATCTGCCAGCACCCTATGTCAAAAAATGGAACACACCAGCAGTGTGTGAGGAGACCTGAAAGTGGCACATGGCAGAGTGTGGCGATGGAGACAGCAGCAATGGGAGGCCGTACAGGGACCCATGAGAGACTCTGGACTTCGCAGCAGCATGAGGAGGCGGTATAGGGGCCCATGGCAGATTAGGGGCCTGGCAGCAGCTATGGGAGGCCCGTAATCTGCCAGCACCCTATGTCAAAAAAATTGAACACACCAGCAGTGTGTGAGGAGACCTGAAAGTGGCACATGGCAGAGTGTGGCGATGGAGACAGCAGCAATGGGAGGCCGTACAGGGACCCATGAGAGACTCTGGACTTCGCAGCAGCATGAGGAGGCGGTATAGGGGCCCATGGCAGATTAGGGGCCTGGCAGCAGCTATGGGAGGCCCGTAATCTGCCAGCACCCTATGAAAAAAAATGGAACACACCAGCAGTGTGAGGAGACCTGAAAGTGGCACATGGCATGAGACACTGTGGACCTGGCAGCAGCATGAGGAGGCGGTACAGGGGCCCATGGCAGATTAGGGGCCTGGCAGCAGCTATGGGAGGCCCGTAATCTGCCAGCACCCTATGACAAAAAATGGAACACACCAGCAGTGTGAGGAGACCTGAAAGTGGCACATGGCAGAGTGTGGCGATGGAGACAGCAGCAATGGGAGGCCGTACAGGGACCCATGAGACACTCTGTACCTGGCAGCAGCATGAGGAGGCGGTATAGGGGCCCATGGCAGATTAGGGGCCTGGCAGCAGCTATGGGAGGCCCGTAATCTGCCAGCACCCTATGACAAAAAATGGAACACACCAGCAGTGTGAGGAGACCTGAAAGTGGCACATGGCAGAGTGTGGCGATGGAGACAGCAGCAATGGGAGGCCGTACAGGGACCCATGAGACACTGTGGACCTGGCAGCAGCATGAGGAGGCGGTACTGGGGCCCATGGCAGATTAGGGGCCTGGCAGCAGCAATGGGAGGCCCGTAATCTGCCAGCACCCTATGACAAAAAATGGAACACACCAGCAGTGTGTGAGGAGACCTGAAAGTGGCACATGGCAGAGTGTGGCGATGGAGACAGCAGCAATGGGAGGCCGTACAGGGACCCATGAGACACTGTGGACCTGGCAGCAGCATGAGGAGGTGGTACTGGGGCCCATGGCAGATTAGGGGCCTGGCAGCAGCAATGGGAGGCCCGTAATCTGCCAGCACCCTATGTCAAAAAATGGAACACACCAGCAGTGTGTGAGGAGACCTGAAAGTGGCACATGGCAGAGTGTGGCGATGGAGACAGCAGCAATGGGAGGCCGTACAGGGACCCATGAGAGACTCTGGACTTCGCAGCAGCATGAGGAGGCGGTATAGGGGCCCATGGCAGATTAGGGGCCTGGCAGCAGCTATGGGAGGCCCGTAATCTGCCAGCACCCTATGAAAAAAAATGGAACACACCAGCAGTGTTAGGAGACCTGAAAGTGGCACATGGCATGAGACACTGTGGACCTGGCAGCAGCATGAGGAGGCGGTACAGGGGCCCATGGCAGATTAGGGGCCTGGCAGCAGCTATGGGAGGCCCGTAATCTGCCAGCACCCTATGACAAAAAATGGAACACACCAGCAGTGTGAGGAGACCTGAAAGTGGCACATGGCAGAGTGTGGCGATGGAGACAGCAGCAATGGGAGGCCGTACAGGGACCCATGAGACACTCTGTACCTGGCAGCAGCATGAGGAGGCGGTATAGGGGCCCATGGCAGATTAGGGGCCTGGCAGCAGCTATGGGAGGCCCGTAATCTGCCAGCACCCTATGACAAAAAATGGAACACACCAGCAGTGTGAGGAGACCTGAAAGTGGCACATGGCAGAGTGTGGCAATGGAGACAGCAGCAATGGGAGGCCGTACAGGGACCCATGAGACACTGTGGACCTGGCAGCAGCATGAGGAGGCGGTACTGGGGCCCATGGCAGATTACGGGCCTGGCAGCAGCAATGGGAGGCCCGTAATCTGCCAGCACCCTATGACAAAAAATGGAACACACCAGCAGTGTGTGAGGAGACCTGAAAGTGGCAAATGGCAGAGTGTGGCGATGGAGACAGCAGCAATGGGAGGCTGTACAGGGACCCATGAGAGACTCTGGACCTGGCAGCAGCATGAGGAGGCGGTACTGGGGCCCATGGCAGATTAGGGGCCTGGCAGCAGCTATGGGAGGCCCGTAATCTGCCAGCACCCTATGACAAAAAATGGAACACACCAGCAGTGTGAGGAGACCTGAAAGTGGCACATGGCAGAGTGTGGCGATGAAGACAGCAGCAATGGGAGGCCGTACAGGACCCATGAGACACTCTGGACCTGGCAGCAGCATGAGGAGGCGCTATAGGGGCCCATGGCAGATTATGGGCCTGGCAGCAGCAATGGGAGGCCCGTAATCTGCCAGCACCCTATGTCAAAAAATGGAACACACCAGCAGTGTGTGAGGAGACCTGAAAGTGGCACATGGCAGAGTGTGGCGATGGAGACAGCAGCAATGGGAGGCCGTACAGGACCCATGAGACACTCTGGACCTGGCAGCAGCATGAGGAGGCGGTACTGGGGCCCATGGCAGATTAGGGGCCTGGCAGCAGCAATGGGAGGCCCGTAATCTGCCAGCACCCTATGTCAAAAAATGGAACACACCAGCAGTGTGTGAGGAGACCTGAAAGTGGCACATGGCAGAGTGTGGCGATGGAGACAGCAGCAATGGGAGGCCGTACAGGGACCCATGAGAGACTCTGGACTTCGCAGCAGCATGAGGAGGCGGTATAGGGGCCCGTGGCAGATTAGGGGCCTGGCAGCAGCTATGGGAGGCCCGTAATCTGCCAGCACCCTATGACAAAAAATTGAACACACCAGCAGTGTGAGGAGACCTGAAAGTGGCACATGGCATGAGACACTGTGGACCTGGCAGCAGCATGAGGAGGCGGTACAGGGGCCCATGGCAGATTAGGGGCCTGGCAGCAGCTATGGGAGGCCCGTAATCTGCCAGCACCCTATGACAAAAAATGGAACACACCAGCAGTGTGTGAGGAGACCTGAAAGTGGCACATGGCAGAGTGTGGCGATGGAGACAACCCACCGACTGTTTTGCTCGCTGCCAAGCTGCCACCCTCTTCTCCTGATGATGCGGAAGCAATAGCCTGATGACGACGAGGCTGCCAAGTGCGATCAGCCTCATCATCATCAATTAGGGTCTCTGCCTCACTACTAGCCCCCTCGGCTGCGTGTGGGTCAGGAGACAGACCTGTCTCTAGACCGGCTACCTCGCCACTCTCCTCGCCACTACTTCTTCGCCTGGCTGCTGAAGAGGCGGATGTCTCCCCCCGTTCCTGACCGCCCTCTGTTAGCTCTTCCTCACTGTACTGGATGACACCGGGAGCACTGGCCTCTGGCTGCGAATAGTGCTGCCTCGACCCCTTCCTCTGCTGCCACGTCTGCTCGCTCCTAAAACATTGCCTCCTCTGCCACTCCTCTGCATGTTGTCTGACATACTCTTTAATTCAACGATTCTGTGTCCCTGAGTAACAATTCTGTGTCTGTCCCTGAGTAACAATTCTGTGTCCCTGAGTAACGTTTCTGTGGCCCTAAGTAACAGTTCTGTGGCCCTCAGTAATAATTCTGTGTCCCTCAGTAACAATTCTGTGTCCCTCAGTAACAATTCTGTGTCTGTCCCTGAGTAACAATTCTGTGTCCCTCAGTAACAATTCTGTGTCCCTCAGTAACAATTCTGTGTCCCTCAGTAACAATTCTGTGTCCCTGAGTAACAATTCTGTGTCCCTGAGTAACAATTCTGTGTCTGTCCCTGAGTAAGAATTCTGTGTCTGTCCCTGAGTAACAATTCTGTGTCCCTAAGTAACGTTTCTGTTGCCCTAAGTAACGTTTCTGTGGCCCTAAGTAACGTTTCTGTGGCCCTAAGTAACGATTCTGTGGCCCTCAGTAACAATTCTGTGTCCCTCAGTAACAATTCTGTGTCCCTGAGTAACAATTCTGTGTCTGTCCCTGAGTAAGAATTCTGTGTCTGTTCCTGATTAACAATTCTGTGTCCCTGAGTAACGTTTCTGTGGCCCTAAGTAACAGTTCTGTGTCCCTCAGTAACAATTCTGTGTCCCTCAGTAACAATTCTGTGTCCCTCAGTAACAATTCTGTGTCTGTTCCTGAGTAACAATTCTGTGTCTGTCCCTGAGTAACAATTCTGTGTCCCTGAGTAACGTTTCTGTGGCCCTAAGTAACAGTTCTGTGGCCCTCAGTAACAATTCTGTGTCCCTCAGTAACAATTCTGTGTCTGTCCCTGAGTAAAAATTCTGTGTCTGTCCCTGAGTAACAATTCTGTGTCCCTCAGTAACAATTCTGTGTCCCTGAGTAACAATTCTGTGTCCCTCAGTAACAATTCTGTGTCCCTCAGTAACAATTCTGTGTCCCTCAGTAACAATTCTGTGTCCCTCAGTAACAATTCTGTGTCTGTCCCTGAGTAAGAATTCTGTGTCTGTCCCTGAGTAACAATTCTGTGGCCCTAAGTAACGTTTCTGTGGCCCTAAGTAACGTTTCTGTGGCCCTAAGTAACGGTTCTGTGTCCCTCAGTAACAATTCTGTATCCCTCAGTAACAATTCTGTGTCTGTCCCTAAGTAACAATTCTGTGGCCCTAAGTAACGTTTCTGTGGCCCTAAGTAACGTTTCTGTGGCCCTAAGTAACGATTCTGTGGCCCTAAGTAATGTTTCTGTGGCCCTAAGTAACGTTTCTGTGGCCCTAACTAACGATTCTGTGGCCCTAAGTAACGTTTCTGTGGCCCTAATTAACGTTTCTGTGGCCCTCAGTAACAAATCTGTGTCCCTCAGTAACAATTCTGTGTCTGTCCCTAAGTAACAATTCTGTGGCCCTAAGTAATGTTTCTGTGGCCCTAAGTAACGGTTCTGTGGCCCTCACTAACAATTCTGTGTCCCTCAATAACAATTCTGTGTCTGTCCCTAAGTAACAATTCTGTGGCCCTAAGTAACGTTTCTGTGGCCCTAAGTAACGATTCTGTGGCCCTCAGTAACAAATCTGTGTCCCTCAGTAACAATTCTGTGTCTGTCCCTAAGTAACAATTCTGTGGCCCTAAGTAACGTTTCTGTGGCCCTAAGTAACGATTCTGTGGCCCTCAGTAACAATTCTGTATCCCTCAGTAACAATTCTGTCTGTCCCTGAGTAACAATTCGGTGTCCCTAAGTAACGTTTCTGTGGCCCTAACTAACGATTCTGTGGCCCTAAGTAAACGTTTCTGTGGCCCTATGTAACGTTTCTATGGCCCTAAGTAACGATTCTGTGGCCCTAACTAACGTTTCTTTGTCCCTAAGTAACGCTTCTCTGTCCCTAACTCTCTCCCTGCATACAGCCAGGTCTGCCTCTGTTGAATGACTGGAGGCAAATGGAGAATTCTAAAATGGCCGCCATTTATAGCTCGACCATTACACTGTGCTGGCTGGCTGGCTGCTGATTGGCTAATGCGATCACATGTCATGAATGAATGCATTATGGGTCAGCGCGCCTTGTCTGCGCGCCTTCCCAGACATCCCCGCTCCGTCACCGCACATGTCGCCACCATTTTAGGAAAAATTTTGATTCGCGCATCCGAAGTCTGCTTATTTTCGGATTCGACGCGAATCGAAATTTTCCTAATATTCGAAACGAATTCCACTTCGCCTACTTCGATTCGCTCATCTCTAGATATGATGTTATGGTGGGTGGTTATAATATTATGGTTGATCGGTGTATATTCTGTCTGTGACCCCCATCAGAGTTATTTTGATTAATTTTTGTTGTCTGCGAAATCCATAGAAGACATGTCACTGGAACCAGAAGGCAGGGACAATATTGGAATAATAACTAAAGGAGGGATTACAAAATCCAATATACAAAACTCATTTTTTAATCAAACATAGTCAGATTTTTTAAAATCAGAATCAGCCTTTTATATTATTTTTCGTATAAGTTACAATAATTTTTACCTTTCTGGTACGGTTTGTGTGTTGTTATTAATTTTTTTTCCAAGTCCTTATATAGATAGGCCTGGATTTCTGTAGCACCTCAAGAGTGAAAATTAAAAGTATTACCAATACCCATTGGTGACTGGTTCTCTTTAAACAGATTCTGGCAATAAGAAAAGAAATGTAAATGAGATGGTAACAAAATCTAGAATGATTAAAGAATGTTGGATACGTCCATAATTTATATGTATTTCTGACTTGCAGGTATGGCTGGACTAAACATTGCAAAGGACAAAACTTGAGCTCATATACTTCTGATTGTTATGAATCAACTACCACTGATCATCCCACGCAGCAATCAACTTTTGTATCATCTCCCCCTTCCTTTAGCACTGAGCAAACTTTTGGTGCTCCATAAATCCTGTATAATAATAATAATCTTGAAAACAATAAATAGGTGTTCAGTTTTTAAACACACCAAGAAGAACAGAATTCTTTGCATGAAAAAAAAATGGATGCATTATAAAGTTTCAACTTAGCAAATTGAAATATATGCATTCAATATTATTATTAATATGCTAAATAAAATCTGGTAGAGAAAACATTCGTCATTCTTCTTAACCACATGCGGTATATACAATGACATTACTTTACGTGAGCATTCCATTAAGACTTAAGTCTGTGTGAGAAAATTCCTCGCATGTGTAGCGCTACTCCCACAGGTGCCGCTTGGTAATTTGGGTTGTCTGTTGTGCACCTTGATTCCAAGAACAACCTCAGCCCCTCTGACACACTTTTTGATTGAAAGTTACTGCAAGCACTTATAAGAACACAAGTACAGGTACCTTTAACTTGGCTGTGAATTAGCACCAGGAAATAGACACAAGATTGTTTAGTGGTAAATGAACTCAATGCATTGGTACGGGTTAGAAAAAATGGTGGTTTGAGCATAAATGAGCACATACTGTAGGTAGGTTCAGGCACAATCTGCTAGACCACGGGTGTCAAACTGGCGGCCCTCCAGCTGTTGCCAAACTACAAGTCCCATGAGGCATTGCAAGACTGAAAGTTACAAGCATGACTCCCAAAGGCTGGGGTATGATGGGACTTGTAGTTTCACAACAGCTGCGCTGGACAGTATAATCACTACGCCAAGGTAACTCAGAATAGAGTTCTGTACCACTAGATTGGAATTAACTCAATAATCGGCAAAGTCAGCAATAAACAATGCATTTAACCCATAATTGCGATATGAATAATAGTATTATAACTAGTCTAGAGTGCACTTTGCGAGAGTGGCTAGGATATTATGCAATGTCCCCTGAGATGCACCTCTTTGCAGAAGCAATTGGTGAAGGTCTCTGTGTAGCAACCGTAACTGGCTAGCATTGGGGCCTAGTTGTGCACATGAAAATTGATCCAGAGGAACAGTTGATCCACAGGAAGGCAAAAAAACCCCAGCAAAGGATGAACCATTTTTGCTCCTGCAGGGGAAAAAAATCCTTCTTGATACCCCGAGAGGTAATTGGATATTCCCTGGATCAACTTTACCTATAAATGTTAGTATCCAGTTATATTATGTGTATCCAAGAAAGAATCCAGGCCCTTTTTAAAAGCAATCCACTGAGCTGGCCAGAAACAACTCTTGAGGGAGTCTATTCCACATTTTGACAGCTCTTACTATGAAGAAACCTTTCCATATTTGGAGATTACATTTCTTTTCCTCCAGGCGTAAAGAGTGCCCCCTTGTCCTCTGTGATGACCTCAGGGTGAATAGCTTTACACCGAGTTCACTATATGAACCACTGATGTATTTATACATGTTGATCATATCCCCCCGTAATCTCCTCTTTTCAAGAGAGAATAAATTCAGTTACTCTAATCTTTCCTCATAGCTGAGCTCCTCCATGCCTCTTATCAGTTTGGTTTGGTTGCCCTTCTCTGTACTTTCCCAAGTTCCCCAATGTTCTTTTTGTGAATTGGTGCCCAAAACTGAATTGCATATTCCAGATGAGGTTTTACTAATGATTTGTACCGGGGTAATATGATATCTCTCTCTCTGGAGTCTATACCTCTTTTATTTTTATTAAGCTTGTGATCTACCAGAACCCCCAAATCCTTCTCCACCATAGATTCCCCCAGTTGTACCCCCATCCCCTAGTATGTATGATGCATGCATATTCTTAGCTTGGTGTCATCTGCAAAGACTGAAATTGGATTTTTAATCTCAGACCCTATATCGTTTATAAATATATTAAAAAGTAAGGGTCCCAACACTGAACCTTGGGGTACACCACTGATGACCCCAGACCATTCAGAGTATGAATCATTAACCACTACTCTCTGAATATGATCTTTTAGCCAGTTTTCTATCCATTTACATACAGATTTTTCCAAGCCTGTAGACTTTACCTTATACATAAGCAGTGTGTGGGAAACTGAGTCAACCGCTTTTGCAAATTCCAAGTATACCACGTCCACAACCACCCCTCTGTCCAAGTGTACCACGTCCACCGCCACCCCTCTGTCCAAGGTTTTGCTCACCTCCTCATAAAAAGAAATAAAATTTGTTTGACAACTTCTGTCTTTCATGAATCCATGCTGTCTGTTGCTTAAAATATTTTTTTCCAGCGAGAACTCATCTATGTGGTCTTTTATTAAACTCTCCAGTATCTCCCCAACTGTAGAAGTAAAACTAACAAGTCTATAATTACTTGGTAAAGATTTTGACCCCTTTTTAAATATAGGCACCTCATTGGCCTTATACCAATCCAGTGGTATAATGCCAGTCATTAACCATTAGCTGCCCGGCCAATGGCCGAATGGCGGCCAGCAAAACCCCTTAGCATTCCGGGTGGACGCCATATGGCGTCCTCCCAGGCATGCGCAGTTTGCGCGCCTGCAGAGCCATGCAGCGGCACGATCTGTCACCAGCTGTGTACCTCGGACACGGCCAATGACAGATCTGAGTACCGGCGCCGTTGCCGGTACCATGTGACCTGTTGTGACCAATCACAGCAGGTCACATGACAGTTGTATACAATGGATGGCTTCATTCATGCCATCCATTGTATACTAGTGTCTAGCTGTGAATGGTCACAGCGATCACATGCACATGTCATGTGATTAGCTGTGGCCAAATCACAGCTAAGCACAAAAAAAAAACCTGAATGAACCGATGTCATTCAGGTAAATGCTTGCTTTTAGCAAAGTAATTCTTTGCTATAAGCAAATTGTGTAAAAAAAATAAAAATACTGATCACTTCCCCAAAGTAGTACAATGTTACTATGGTAACATTGTACTACTTTGGTCATAGTGAAATATGAAAAAAAAATCTTAAAAAAAGAAAGAAATGTAATAAAAAATAAAACATAATACAAAAAATAAAAAAAAAATTATATATATATATTTTTTTTCATACTGTCACCAGTCACCGCCATGCCAGTTATATGATGACGCTGTACTGCACTGGTGACAGTATGTAAAAAAAAAATAGTGAAAATAATTTTTTTAATTCTTTCATTTTCCGAAAAATTAAAAAAATTACAACTTCAAAAACTCGCCATGCCTCTTATGAAGTACGTTGGACTGTCTACTCTGCAAAAAGGGGTCATTTGGGGGATATCTGTACTGTTCTGACATTTTTGGACCTCAAGAAATTAGATTGGCCGTCAGTACTTCAGGATTGATCAATATTCAGATCTATACCATAATTTGTGAACTATATAACTTTCCTACAAACTAAAAAATACATCCTAATTTGGGTTATTTTCACCAAAGACATGTAGTAGAATACATCTTGACCTAAATTTATGAAGAACATTTATTTATTTGCAAACTTTTATAACAGAAACAAAGAAAAACGTGGGTTTTTTTCAAAACTTTCTGTCTTTTTATGTTAATTTAGCAAAAAATAAAAACCCCAGTGGTGATTAAATACCACCAAAAGAAAGCTCTAGTTGTGTGAAGAAAATGATAAAATTTTAGTTTGGCTACAGTGTTGTATGACTGCGCAATTGTCATTCAAAGTGTGAGAGCGCTGAAACCTGAAAAATGGCCTGGGCAGGAAGGGGGTAAAAGTAATAACAAAGTGATATCATGCAAAAATCTTTAGGACATTATTGAATGTGAACTCAATCATAAACACTCCAACCGTGATGGTGATAAATATTAATTACTACTAATGCTTAATAAATGCAACCCTCAAAAAAGGATACATAAAAATACAGACCAAACTGTGTAAAGATACACACATATATATCTCTATAGATACCCCATTCAGTGAAAAAAATATATAAAATCAAATGTGCATATAGTGAACATAATACAGTGCAACCACAAAACTAATCAGTGCTCTTAAAGTCCAATATATGCTGATGATAACCCTAAGATGAAAAGCACTCGTGCTGGTATTTGTGTGCACGTGGATATGGTAGCTGACAGAAGACAATCCGACCACCGGCTGGATAAGCCTCTCACCTTATAACTTCGACCCTTTACGGGATCCTCCTCACAGATCCTCCAAGTTCGCTGTCACTCCAAACAACCACTCTCATCGCACACAAATCCCTCAATGGGTCAGCACTCCACTATTGGCTCCTCTCCAGGTAAGATCAAGTATAGCGCCAGTATCTCATTTGGAACATAAAACACATGCTCCCATGGTGTAGTATATTTATTACTGATAAAGGGACAGTAACAGTAAAAAAATGCGCACTCACATTTGAATAGTAGCAGTCATAGCTCCAACCCCATGCTTTCGGATGAGGTGAATATGTATGGGTGTACAACAGGTGTACCAAGATGGCCGCTACGCCGGAAGTGCGTCACTAACGTTACTTGATCTTACCTGGAGAGGAGCCAATAGTGGAGTGCTGACCCATTGAGGGATTTGTGTGCGACGAGAGTGGTTGTTTGGAGTGACAGCGAACTTGGAATAAGGGATGCCCTAGACCTTAAGACAACCCTACCCTTATGTAGAACAAGAAAAGTTCCTTATAGGAGAAGGCTTCCAACCCAGAGGCATCCCTCACAGAAGTGACCGCAATGAGGAAGATCACTGGGTGGGCAAGAGTAGAAAGGGGGAACCCTTGATTGGTTCAAATGGCAGTCTTTAGGTTGCCAACAGTACCAGGTTGAGGTCTCACAGGTGTGCATACAGGGGGAACTATGTGAGCAACTCCCTAAACAAATGCCTTCATCAAAGAATGAGAAGCAACCAGCCGCTGGATGGGATCACTAGGGCTGAGATCTGGCCTACGACAGTAGTTAAGATTTTGGACCAGATTAGGAGAACGTCAAACCACATCCCATAGAGTACCTCTTAGGATTCGGTCTCCTTGCCTCACACCATGTAAAGTTTCCATGTATGATGGTACACCTTGCTAGAGGGGAATTTCCTAGCCTATAGAATTGTATAAAGATCCACATTTCCTTAGCCCTGAACAGCCAATCCACCAAAACCAGCGACTGTGAGGTAGGTTGGTAAACCAGTCCTTGGGGCAGAAGGTTAGGGCAATCTGGGTGAGCTCACGGAAAGTCTGACAGGAATATGATGAGGCCCAAGTAATACAGTCTCCTGAGCCAGACGGATGCAACAAGGACCACTGGGATGCCCTCCCTCTCGATTCTACTGAGGGAGGAACTTCAAAGAAGAAAAAGCGCAGATCATGTTGAATTAATCCCATGAAATTACTGGAGAATCTACTGCCAGTGCCAGATTATCTCTGCCTCTGGAAACAAACTTTCTCAGTTTGCTGTTATACTTTGACAAATAAGGAGCAACATCTGGAGTTCCCCACCTGCAATGGAGGTCTTGAAATGCCTCTGGGTGAAGAGACCACTCTCCGGAGTCCAGACACTAACAACCAGGAAAATCTCCAGCCAACTGACCACGCTTGGATGGTGTATGGCACATGAGGTAAGAACAAGATATTTCCTCCCCTCAGCCAAAATCTGATTGGCTTCAGGCCGGGTGACCCTTCAAAAGAAAGGTTCAAGGATCAGGGCACATTACAGGTCAGGCCTGCGTCTTACTCACAGAGGAGTCCAGGTACAGCTTTGAAGGCCAAAGATCGGACGATCCAGAAACTAAATCCATGAACACTCTTGGCTCTGCAATAAACAAAGAATCTTGCTAGTAGAAAAATGTCTTCATAATAAAGTGCAATAGTGATTCTTTGCTCCAAAGGAGAAGAGATAACAAGTCGCTAGCAAAAAACTGAGGCATGCTAGGAGTGGGAGGGGTTACCTTGCCTTACTGACACTTTTTTGTTTGCCAGTGTATGACTTGCCTGTATGCAGCAATATAACCCAGCTGTCCCTGAATATCTGCTCCTGAAAGTGACAAGTGGTTCTGAAGTTGAAAGGGTTTTTACTAAGCATGCACCGGTATATCAGCCCCCAAAAAAATTATCGTCCAAAAATAGGGTTATCAGCATTTTGCCAACATAAAAAACAAAGGTGATGACAATGGCATGCTGCGTCTTATAGACTTTAATGCAAAACTCGTGTCCCTTAGACGTCATTGCAAAAATAGCGTCATCTAAGACTTCAATGCAAAAACCACGTCTCATAGACTTCAATGCAAAAAATGTGTCCCATTTACCTTAATGCAAAAACGCTAGCCACATTAATTAAATGTAAACATTTTTAAACAAAAAAAAATGGCAGTTTTGGTTTTCGGCCAAGTGAATCCTGAATTTTCAGTTTCGGCATTGGAATTTTTAATTTTGGTGTATCACTAGTTTTAGAATTGGCCATCACCATTATGTCCTACACCCAGTGACAGCAGAGATTTTGCCCCAGATGACCCCAGGAACTCTGGGAACCAACAAAGCTTCCTAACCATCTTGTCCGAGGAGGACACCAGCATGTGATGGTGCAAGAACAGCCGATCCAACGTCTGCCCACCTCCCTATCTTCATGAGAGTCAACCAGCTCCAATGCAGAACCTACTGAGACACTACCTCTGCCGAGATGCTACCTCCGCTGGGACACTACCTCCGCCGCCTTCCCCACCAGCAGAATATAATGGCCATTGGCAGTGATTGCATGTAAAAAAAAATCCAACAGTCTGTTTGTACTGAAATCGATGGATGAATGGATCAGCTACACTACAACCAGCCTGTCCATAGACAGATCCCATCTCCGCCCTTCCCTGCTCAGCCCGCCAAGATTTGTCCCATCTATAGAGAGGATACCCATCACATACAATGACTCCACCGCACATACAATGATCCCCCATATACAATGACTTCTCCCATTCACTTACAATGACCCCCCCATAATCAATAACCCTTCACATATGACCCCCCCATACACAATGACTCCTCCCACACACATACAGTGACTCCTCCCCACATACACATACAATAACTCCCCCATAAACAGTCACACCCCCCTCAAATACAATGAGCCCCTTCACATACAATCACCCCCCCCCAATACAATAACCTCCCCCTCGCATACAATGACATGAGCCTGTTTCAATTACTATTTCGGATAACCACTTATTGAAACCACACAATCTCTGGCGCATAAATTCGTCCATTATAAAAATCTCCAACAAGAACTTGATACTTGAAAAACATTGAGGAGTTCTTCCATATAAATTCACAATCTATATCAAACTCTGGCACCCTTTGGACTGCTCACTAAACATACTGTATATACGTGGTATAATATTACAAATGTACGCTAAAGCTAAAAAGCAAAGAAATAAACAGCTTAATGACTTACTACAGAATATTCGCAAAGTAGAAATGCAAAATAAAGCTTAAACTCCCCTATCATAATAAATTAAATAAACAGAAAAATAGAAAAACTACCCAATGGCAAAAGTCTGGGACCAGATGGATTTTCCAGCGAATACTATAAAATTTTCAATAATACCTCATCTAAATCAACTATTTACTGACGCATTTTCTTCCGTTTCCTTACCTTCTGAAATGCTACGAGCATTAATCATAACAATCCCCAAATAAGGAAAAGATCCAGACAACCCACACAATTTCAGACCTATTTCTTTATTAAATACTGATAGTAGCCTCCCTGGCGGTATTCCCGAGTGTAGCTCGGGGTAAAGTTTCATTACCACAAGCGGTAACCCCGAGCTACACTCGGGCTTACCATGCAGCGTTGCTCCGGGATTCCAGTATCACTTACCTTGTCCTGCGCTCCCACGATGTCCCTCCTGCAGTGTCCCCTGTAATGTCCTCCGGCGGATGCCGGCATCTGTCTTCTGGGTTCCGTTCCCTGCTACGTCGGGACGTACGGGGGACGGAACTGGCGGGAAATTTGAAAATGACAAAAAGTGACATTCACTAAATACACTAAAATCACATAGTAAAACATTACTGTATCAAACCATTTCACATACATTTTGTCCCGAGTGCTTTGTCCGGCGCCCTGCCTGCATTTTTACCGTTCTTTCTGCCTGGAAACTGAGAAATGTCCAATGCATCCAAAAAGCGTCCTTTTATGTCAAAATCGGTTTTAGACCAGCTAGAGAACAGCGATAGTAAATCAGAACCACTTGCAGAATTGAGTGATAATGATTCGTGGGGAAATTCATCATCAGACACTAAAAACGATTTTGCGACTTTGCTCAGCGATGTGCGAACTTGGCTCTCTATTTAAAATTTTAGTGTTTTTGGTTTGATTATATTATTGAATTAAATTTATTATTATATTATTTTTTATGATTATTTATTAAATTATAATTTATGATTTTGTGTTTCAAATTTTATCCTGTTTACTAGACTCTTGTTCGGACAGATTTCAGTGAGTTATTACTAAGAATTACAGGCCTACAATATAAAACGCCAAATTTCCATGCAAAATAATGATACCGCTTTCAGCACCAAAAATCTGAAATAATCAGACTGCCAGGGAGGTTAAGATCTTTGCTAAAATTATAGAATGCAGACTGGCCAATATACTCCCAGATTTGATCAAGCCTGATCAGTTAGGCTTTGCTAAAGGTAGACAAACAGCTAACACAACCCGGAGACTAATCAACATAATTCATTATGCAGACTTCCTCCTTATTACTTGCTCTGGATGCTGAAAAGGCTTTTGATAGGATATACTGGACATACATGTCCCAAGTACTCTTTAAATTTGGATTTTCAGGAACAATTATTAATGCTATTTCAGCACTTTATTCAAATCCTTCCGCCCAAGTCTAACATGTTATCCAAACCATTCTTAATTACGAATGGTAACAGACAAAGATGTCCACTGTCGCCACTAATCTTTAACCTAATAATTGAACCTCTTGCTTAAACTATGAGAAACAATCCAGATATACATGGCTTCTATATAGGTAAAAACCATCATCAAAATAACACTCTTTGAGGATGACATCATTTTAATGCTAACTAATCCCTCTACTTCTTTAGCATCAATTCAACAAACGCTCATACAATTCAGTAATATTTCATATTATTAAAAAAAATGCATATAATATCCTAAATCTGGGTGTAGATCACATTCTAAAAATGTACCTCCAAAACAAATTTCTCTACAAATGGGAAAATGAAGCCATTCCTTATCTTGGAATATTGTTGACAAAAAAAACCTCTGACCTAGGAACTCTCAGTTACTCTAAATTCAAATTCACCTTAATCAAATGGCTAAACATGAACTATCCTGGTCTGGCAGACTGGCCGCCTTTCATTAGACTTTATATCTATTTAGATCAACTCCAATCCCAATTAAATCTTCATATCTAACAAAACTACAATCCATGCTTAAACAAATATATCTGGGGAAAAATGAGACCTAGATACTTACATAATATATTAATCAAACGCAAAAAATAGAAGGAATGGGATTTGTTGACATTAGGGACTATCACAAAGCATCATTATTAGACCAACTTAAACATTGCTTTATAGTGGAAGATGATACAAAATGTTAAGGGCCATAATACTAGTGAGCTTGTGGCAAAGGATTCCCACTAGTAAAACAACACCAACTATACGAACCGCAATTGAAGCCTAGAAATCCTTAAGCTCCATGCTTGTAGATCCTCTCCGAATAAGTCCTCTTCCTATACCTATAAAAACCTTAGAAGTTGTAATGCCTAGCATAGATATTTCGAATTGGAAACATAATGGCATACGCACAATACAAGATATTTGTGTTAAACACGACATAAAAAATTTTGAATTCCTTATGAAAGAATTTAACCTCCTCCCTTCTGAAAAATCAGCCTATACATGCATCAATCGTTGCCTATCGAAACATCCAGTAAAAACAATATATATATACCTAAAGATCTTTACAGTTCTATAGTTCCACTACTCCTAAATCAGGTGGTATCACCCTATTTTATAACCTTTTACAATGTAAATCAGAATTTAACCACTTGAGCTCCTGAGGATTTACCCCCCTTAATGACCAGGCCTCTTTTTGCTACTTGGTGCTACACTAATTCAACTGATAATTGTGCGGTCATGCAATGCTGCACCTAAACGAAATTTACGTCCTTTTTTTCACACAAATAGAGCTTTCTTTCGGTGGTATTTGATCACCTGTGCGCTTTTTATTTTTCACGCTATAAACAAAAAAATGACCAAATATTTTGAAGAAAAACGATTGTTTTTGCTTTCAGCTATAACAAATATATAGTAAACTCAAAGTTAGTTATAAATTTAGGCCAAAATGTATTCTGCTACATGTTTTTGGTAAAAAAAATCCCAATAAGTGTATATTGATTGCTTTGTGTGGAAGGTATAGCGTCTACAAACTATGGTATAGATACTGCAATTTACGCCATTTTTTTGCTATACAGCGCTGCGCTAGTTTAACTGACAATTGCGCGGTCATGCAATGCGGTACACAATTGAAA
Source organism: Staurois parvus (assembly GCF_062004578.1). Lineage (NCBI taxonomy): Eukaryota > Metazoa > Chordata > Amphibia > Anura > Ranidae > Staurois > Staurois parvus. The sequence goes on along the minus strand of NW_028318184.1, from coordinate 2,776,396 downwards.
TTTATCTCCTTTTTTTAACACAAATAGAGCTTTCTTTTGGTGGAATTTGATCACCTGTGCACTTTTTATTTTTAGGGCTATAACCAGAAAAATTTTGAAGAAAAAAAATGTTTTTGAAAAAAACAATATTTTCTCATTTTGGTCAGAAAAAATATCTAAAAAAACTAAAATTTCGTCATAAATTTAGGACAAAATGTATTCTGCTACATGTTTTTGGTTCAAAAAATCCCAATAAGTGTATATTGATTGCTTTTTTTGAAAGTTATAGCGTCTACACACTGTGGTATAGATAATGGAATTTACATAGCTTTTACTTTCTGACTGCCCATCACATTTCTTGAGGTGCTAAAATACCAGGATAGTACAAACACCCTCAAATAACTCCTTTTTGGAAATTAGACACCCTAAGCTATCTGCTGAGAGGCATATTGAGTCCATGGAAGATTTATTTTTTTTCCACAAGTTTCTGGAAAATGACAAACACTTTTTTTTTTTTACACGAAGTTGTCATTTAAATGATTTATTTCTCACACAAGCCATGGGTATATGTGGAATTACACCCCAAAATAAATTTTGCTACTTCTACTGATTATGGGGATACCACATGTGTGAGACTTTTTGGGAGCCTAGCCACATACAAGAGCCTGAAATCCAATGACCACTTTGGAAGCCTGAAGGTGCGTAACTTCCTCATTACATTTCCTCACTACCTATCACAGTTTCAAAGGCCCTGACATGCCAGGATAGCCCCCAACACCCCCCCCCAAATGACCCCTTTCTGGAAAGTAGACACCCCAAGGAATTTAAAAAGAGGCATGGTGAGTATTTTGCAGATCTCATTTTTTCTCACAAGGTCTTGAAATATAAACAAAATAGAAAAAATATGTTTTTGTTTTTTTTCTTCATTTTCCAAAAACTTGTGGCAACAAATGAGATCTGCAAAATACTTACTGTGCTTTTTTTATCAAATTCTTTGGGGCGTCTACTTTCCAAAAAGGGGTAATTTGGGGGGGTTAGGTGCTATCCTGGCATTTCAGGGCCTCTGAAACTGTGAAAGGTAGTCTAGAAGTGTAATGAGGAAAGAAAGCCCTTTAAAAGCCTGAAGGCGCTTATTGGATTTTGGGGTCCTGTACTTGGCTAGACTGCCAAAAAGTCTCTCACATGTGGTACCCCCATACTCGGGAGAAGTAGCAGAATGTATTTTGGGGAGTAATTCCACATATACCCATGGCTTGTGTGAGCAGTAAATCATTTAAGTGACAATTTTGTGTAAAAAAAAATATATATTTATTTTTGTCAATTTCCAAAAACTTGTGGTAAAAAAATAAATTCTTCTATTGATTCAACATGCCTCTCAGCAAATAGTTTGGGGTGTCTACTTTCCAAAAAGGGTTCATTTTGGGGGGTGGGGGCGTTTTATGCCCAGCATTAGATGTTTATGCCATACATCATTCACTCTTCTAACTACCTGAAGACCAAGCTTTTTTGTTCACATGAAAAATATCAGTATTTTTTGCTAGGAAATTAATTTAAACTCCCAAACATTATATATTTTTTTAAAGCAGACACCCTAGTGAATAAAATGGTGGGTACTACAATTTTTTATGGCACATAGTACTCGCGCAGCGATTTTTCAAAAGCAATTTTTAAAAAAAAAAATACACTTTTTTTACTTTTAATGCACAAAAACACAATATATTGGTCAATTGTTTGGTAAAATATAAAAGATAATGGTATGCCGAGTAAATAGATACCAAACATGACATGCTTTAAAACTGCGCATGCCCCGCGCAATGGCGACAAACTGCAAACATTTTTAATATCCATAGGCAGCGCTTTAAAAGCCTTTAAAAGCTACCATTTTAGATTTACAGAGGAGGTCTAGTGTTAAAATTACTGCCCTTGATATGACATTCATGGCAATACCTCACATGCATGGTGCAACCGCTGTTTACATACCGACACAGGGTCAAGGCTTGTGCACACAGGTGTGCGCGCATGGGAGGGGCAAGTTATTTTGATTTTTTTTATTATTTTTACATTGTACCTTTCATTTTTTTTTGTTATCACTTTTAATGCTATAACAGGGAATGCAAATAACCCCTATAACTTCAATGGGCATTGTCATATTCTTTTTTGAGAAATCTGGGGTCTATCAGAGTCTGGATATCTCTTCTGCCCTTACATTATCTAATCAAACCAAAATTGGTGTGATCAGATGCTTTCCCAATTTACAAATGGCGCTGTTTATATCCTGCGAAACTGAAGTGATGAAATGCTTGTAGCTTCCGAATTCTTAGACTATAGAGATGATTAGCACCATTCTGGTCTCCAATCAGCTCTATGGTCAGCTGGCAGAAACACCGGCTGCATTCTCAGGTTCCCCAGATGGCACAGGACTGCCTGAGAAGGCCGTGGAAGGCAGTGGGGGGAGGGGGGGACATCATATCCCACTGCTTGTAAAAGCAATCTTGGAGATAATTAGCCACTAGGATTGCTTTTACATGAAAGCTGATCACCGGCTGAAAAAAAACGATACCAGGATGATGCATGCAGCTGTAGGCATCATCATGGTATAACCATTCAAATCCAGTGATGTACCAGTACATCGCTGGTCCTTGTTGGTTATATATACTATGTTCTTTTTTTTTTTTGTATGCAGCCTGTGGAATTAATGAAAAAATGAGAAGAAATCTCTGCCAGAAAAAGTGTGTGGTATGCCCACCATTAGAATATACCGCACTGCATCCACCCACTTCTAATGGTGGGCACACATTAGGTCACACAGTACCACATGTGCCAGTTCCAAGATTGTACAAATGTGTAAATAGTGGCACGCTTGAATAAAAATTGTCCACGTATAAGTGGTACCCCATATGGAAAAAGGATGACACCAAGTCCCAAACGATCTTGCCACTGCTCCCCATGTAGTCTGGGCATCCGGGGGGCTCCACGTGACTATCTTTTCCCTCGTAAATCCGAAACTTATAAGTATAGCCTGTTGTCCTCTCACAGGTCTTCTACATCTTGACCCCATATCTGGCACGCTTGCAGGGGAGAAATTGTCTGAATGCAAGGCGGCCAGAAAAATGAATGAGGGACTCATCAATGCAGATGTTTTGCTGGGGAGTATAGACATCTGCAAATTTTAGGTTAAGGTGATTTGTGAGGGGCTGAATTTTGTGGAGTCGGTCAAATTCAGGGTCTCCCCGAGGATGACAGAGTGTATTGTCGCTGAAATGCACAAAACACATTATACTCTCATATCTATGCCTGGCCATGGCAGCAGAGAACACGGCATATGATGAATCGGGTCTGTGGACCAATACAACCGCAATTCATTTCTTTTAGTAATGCCCATGTTGAGGGTTAGGCCCAAAAAAAATGTAAATTTGAAAACCGTAATGAGTTTCCATGCGAATGGTCTGGCAAGGTTTAAATTTGGGTTGGCGGCAATAAATTGTTGCGCATATAAACTGCTTTGATCCACAATCAACGCATACAGATATTCCGTGAAAAACAGCTCCAAAAATCAAGGAGGTATGTGAAAGACCAGGATGTACTAGACGGCTGGTACTCGCCAGTTCACCAAAAGGTAAAGCGGCACTAGTACTGGCACTCTGCTGCATATGAGAGTCATCAAAATTTACCGGCAAGTGCTAACAGAGATCAGGCCTGATTCTGCAAACACTGCGGTTTTGTGTGCAATGTATCAAGTGACAGTGACCTACTGACACTGTACTTGCTGAGGGAGAAGGGGGGGTAAGCGTAGGGGCTAAACGCAGGTGTTGGCAGGTGCCGGGGCTGATCCCGCTAATGCTGCATTTTTGGGGACGCTATACTAATGTGAACGCTGGTATAGTGCTGACCTGATCAAAGATATTGACCCGTTCAGACACTATACTAGCAATGGAGGTTTATTGTACATGAGCGTGCTCCTGGCAATCAAGGGGTTAAATGTGATGACTGGTGTACTGACGGGCAATCTGACGCTATCTGGGAGGGGCGTGAAAACCATGGGAGCGCAAATCATGTATGTGTATATATATATATATATATATATATATATATATGTGATTTTGCGTACCCATGCCACCCTGTAGCAGTATTTCTGCTGTAGGGTGGTCAGGAAGCGGGTTACAGAAGAGGTTTGTGTTACGACGCTGTGTTACTTTAACTGACAATTGCGCGGTCATGCAACACTGCACCCAAATTAAATTTACATCCTTTTTTCCCACAAATTGAGCTTTCTTTCGGTGGTATTTGATCGCCTGTGCGTTTTTAATTTTTTGCGCTATAAAAAAAAAAGCTGACAATTTTGAGAAAAAAAAACAATCTTTTGGACTTTTTGCTATAAAACATGTCCAGTAAAAAAAATTAAAAAATCAAATTTTGTCTCAAATTTCATCCAAAATGCATTCTGCAACATGTCTTTGCTTAAAAAAATATCAATGGGTGTAAATTAATTGGTTTACATGAAAGTTAAAGCGTTTACAAATGGCGGGAAAGATGCTGGGATTTTTAATCTTTTTTATACTAATAATGGCGGCTATCAGCGACTTATGGCGACGATCAGGGACTTATGGCAGGACTGCGGGACTGCGGCGGACATTTTGACACTGGGGGGAACTGACTTGGGGTCACTGACATACCCAGTGACACCAATACAGTGATCAGTGAAAAAAAAAACCACTGACACTGTACTAATGGCACTGAGGAGGAAGGAGTTAACATTTTTTTTTCACTGAAAGGGTTAACTGTGTGAGGGGAGTGTTTTACTAGGGGGCGGAGGTGTGTGCTGGACAGGGACAGGCTGATTGGGAGAGATAAACTCTTCTCTTCCTCTTCAGCTTGTCAGGAGCTGACAGGCAACTGACGGAGAGCAGGGCTGTGTGTAAACAATGCAGCCCTGCTCTCTGTCAGCGATTGCCGCTAACCGTGGGGAAACGGCCGGTAATGACCAGCCGTGACCCGGCGGCTGAGACCCGCTGCTGACACCCGCGGGACAGGTAGGTAGGCGCGCGCCCCCTACCTGTTTTGCAAAACTACATTTTAAAACGTGGTTTTGCGCAGCCTTGCCACCCTGCAAACGTTTTCATGCAGTGGCTGGGGCTCAAGCGGTTAATAAGTGGGACAAAGACTTAGAGACTGAAATCTCTAATGAGCAGTGGGAATGTGCATTCAGGAATGTGTTTTCAGCTACTAGATATTTTAACCTTTGGGAGCTAATGCACAAACTTTCCACAAGATGGTATCTAACTCCTTACCAAATGACCAAATTCTCAGAACAACATAGTCCTCAATGCTGGAGAAACTGCGGTCAGATTGATACTCTATTACATATATTATGGACATGTAAAAATATTAGAAGCTATTGGTATAAAGTCTTCCATATGATATCGGAAATTACTGGGATATTAACCACTTCAAGTCCGGACACTTTTACCCCCTTCCTGTCCAGGTCAAATTTCAGCTTTCAGCTCTGTCACACTTTGAATGACAATTGCGCGGTCATGCAACACTGTACCCATATGAATTTTTTAGCATTTTTTTGAGACAGATAAAACTTTATTTTGGTGGTATTTATTCGCCACTGGGATTTTTATTTTTTTTTGCTATATAAAAGTCCAAACATTTTGAAAAAAAGTGGTTTTCTTATAACATTTTGCAAATAAATAATCTTTCTTCATAAATCTTGGCAAACATTTATTCAGTTATCTTTTTAGTAAAAAAAATAAATAACCCAAATTAGTTTATAACCAAAAATTATAATTTTTCAAAACATTTTTTTTTTATATATAATATTATTTAGGGGTTTTTTTTTAACATACTGTCACTCTAACAGTACAGTGTCACCATAGTGACACTGTACTACTCGTGGGGGGTGATGAAGATTTTTATTTTACTTTTATGTACACTGATTGCTTTTACACCCATAAAGGCTGTAAAAGCAATACTTTCTCGTTCTCTTTGGCTGCATTCTTGCAGCCATTGAGAAATACTGTGTGAGCTGTAATTGGTCACAGCTTGCACATGGTACAAGGCTGTTGTAAATAGCCTAGTACCATGTGACCTCTGTGATCATTCACAGATTTCACACGTAGTAAGCAATGATGTCAGAAGTGACATCTTGCTTACTACTGTTCATGTGATCACATGATCGGACCTCACACAGAGCGATCAGTGGGCACAGCGGGCATTGGATCGTGGTGCCGTGCGCTCCCAGGGAGCGCGCACAGGCTAAAATGGCGGGCACCATTTATGAACGACAACCTGCCCCTGCACTGCACTCCCATCCGACCCATGTATATAAATTGCTGGACGGGAAGTGGTTAAAACAACTTGATCTTACCCTAGCCATTTTGAATATAAATATAGATACATATCCAATCCATTATCGACTCTAAATGTCTGCTCTGGCTCTTAATAATCGAGGCCTGTCCAGTCTTTTTAGTTGGGGTGCAAATCTGAATGTTATTTCCTACATCAGTGTCCAAAAGTGGATGCCAAATTTCCAAAAATTGCTGTCTGTTTTAAAAGGCTCTCTAACTGTGATACAAACCTGTATGCTATTTCCATCATCGGTGTCAAAAAAAATATACATTTTTTTTTGTGAATGAACAGGGAGTGATAATATGTATCCCTTGCTCGTTACCTGCTAATGAGAGCAATATTTGTGGTTATGAAGCCAGTACGCCAGAGCAGAACATACTGTCTAGAGGTGTCAGGAGCAAGGTTTCCCATAAGCCTGTAATTTGTGGGTACTGGCAGCTTTGAGATTAGTGTGTTATCAATTAAAGGGTGGTATCTGTGCTCTGAATTGGGGAAACTTGAGGCTCTTGCAATAATTGGGCAGTGTTCCGGCTTAATGTATCATTCGCCCACCTTCATCCCAGTACTCCTTCTGTAACTCCTATATCTGTGACACAGATTTTGTATTAAAATAATACAGGTTGACCAACGGGAGTCAGACATTATTAGAACAGGTAGTACACGGTACGTGGTGATGGGGGGGAGGAGCTACCAGCCCCCCCACTGGTATGCCAATTCAGTCTGTTTTGGCAACTTTGCTACCTCACTTATTCCCTTGATTCTATCTAAGATTATAAATGTAATAAGTGACTAACACCTTTTGTCCACATCAGAAGCAGACCTTGTTACCTCTCTCTCACTTATAGATTATTCATAACCAATAACCACTGTGCTGAATAAGAAGAAAATAATAAGCTAATTTATTTACACTGAAGAAAAGTAGTTATTAATCAAATCAAATATAATGAAATACAAAGGATATGATACTACACAAAAAATTATGTTACAGTATAACAAACAGTATATTACCAGTACATAGAGATGATTACAGGAAAGAGAGTTACAGGAAAGAAACATAGAATAATGGTGGTACATTACTCAGACATGCTGATGTTCTGACGCCTGGGCTCCAAGAGAGAGAAAATGGGGGTCTTGCCTTTGTGTTATATACTCTTTGAAAAGACCACTCCTAGACTCACCCACCCAGGTAAAGTCACACCCTTCCATAAATTCCAGTATTTTGCCCTTTCTGTTCAATGGGGGGGCTCTGTGACTTGTGAAGGATATCAACCAACTGTAGCTCATCAGCTGGAATTTATAATAGGCCAATGTCCAGCTGAGCATACCTCCTTTGAATTCAGTTCCCACAGGAAGATCTATGACAATACTCCCTAGGAGGTGTTAGGAATGACCAGGGCTTATTGCCTTACATCAGCCAGGTGGCCATACTGCCATAAACCTCTACAGGAAACCTTTAAAGGGGGGTGTTGGGGTGATGAAACAGACAGTAAATTGTATATACAGTACAAAAGTTCATAAATAATGGTGACTAATGATTTATGATGTCCTTTGATAAAGTGCAGTTCCAGTAAGTTGCAGGAACTGAGACTTAAACCCCTATCAAAAGTTTTCAATAATGTTAAAAATTATTGTAGGTCCAAAATATCTACCACAAGTCACAATGAAGCAGTGGACCTTACAACATCATTTGTTTGGTTACGACAGCTTTGTCCGAAGTGGTGAGTCTGCCACAGCAATGAAGCACCTATTTCATCAAGAATTCAATGTTGGTCAACACGGGGCCTTTCCGCAGAAAATGCAATAATCATGATGACCAATGAAGCTCATTTTCATTTGAAAGGAACAGTAAATAAGCAGAACCTTTGTTAATGAGCTCCTGAAAATCCTAGGAACACTCAAGAAAGACTTCTCCACTCTGCACATGTTACAGTGTGGTGTGCAGCTGCCCATTTTGAAGTTATTGGCCCGTTTTTTTTTCGAGGAAAATGGCGTAACATTGACTGATAACTTGGAACATTACATTCACATGGTGAACAACTTCTTATGACCAGAACTGTGAAGACGACAAATAAACATGAGAAATGTTTATTTTCAGCAGAATGGTGCCACAGTGCATACTGCCAAAGCATCAATGGAAGTTCTTCGAAAACATGCTCCCTGGGCACTTCATTTCAGGTTTCAGCGATGTGCTATGGTGGCCCCCAAGGTCTCCTGACTTCTCATCATGTGATTTCTTCTATGGGGTTACATGAAGAGTCATGTGTACACTCATAAACCTTGTAATTTGAATGAATTGAAGGATGCCATCCCACAAGAAGTGCTCACGATTGATCAAAAACTATTGGTGATGGAAAATTTCAAGCGAACGATTGAAAGCTGTACTCAAATGTATAGTCGTCGTCTAAATTACATTATTTTTCATCATTGCATAAATAACTTAAATGGCATGTCTTGACCTGTTTTTGTAAAAATAAATACATTTCAAATTGAAAATCTACGGTGTACTGTTTTTTTCAAAACCTTCTGACTCTCGTCAGTCACCCTGTATATTCAATAATATATCTCAAAATAACCTTCCTTTGCTGTATGCGGCACCTTTGCAGTTTTATACGAGAATGTCTTTATAATAATGATGATAGAAGCACTCTTTCATTTTTAACAGAAAATAATTCCTTTAAACATCCAATGCAAATAGAAATGCAAACACATTGGTTGTGCCAATCTGTATACAAATGAAGAAGATGACAGTAAATCTGACACTTGCAAAGCACTGGTAGATGTTTTTATAAGATACAAGAACATTGGATGATAAAAATCATTGTGCGTGTGTGTAAATTTGTTCTTTGGAAAACCTGTATTTTATTACGTTCACTTGCTGGATGTTAAGGTGCAGCACAGCACATTATATCTAGTTAAGAGATTAAAAATGTATGTAAAAACTAAGGCTCCATTCAAACTAAAGCAATTCATTGTAGTGAGTTGATGCCAGGGGCGGACTGACAACTCAAGGGGCCCCCGGGCAATAGGGGATCATGGTGCCCCTGTGTCCTTGCCCAAACTCAAAAAAGCCTATGAAAAATGTACCAAGGGCATCTCATGGGGCCCCCTACCAGGGGCGGACTGACAACTCATGGGGCCCCCGGGCAATAGGGGATCATGGGGCCCCTGTGTCCTTGCCCAAACTCAAAAAAGCCTATAAAAAATGTACCAGGGGCATCTCATGGGGCCCCCTACCAGGAGCGGACTGACAACTCATGGGGCCCCCGGGCAATAGGGGATCATGGGGCCCCTGTGTCCTTGCGCAAACTCAAAAAAGCCTATGAAAAAGGTACCAGGGGCATCTCATGGGGCCCCCTACTGACCCAGGGCCCTTGGGCACTGCCCGAGTTTCCAAATGGTCAGTCCACCCCTGGTTGATGCACATGCTTTACTATGTGTAATGTATGGCATGTGTTAATGTGTGTTGCATTAAGCACATTAATTATGAATGAACTCCCAATGCACCACAATGGATAAAAAAAAGTGTATGAAACTTTTTTTCCAAAATGCAGTGAGATATGCCCTGTGTTGCATTGTATTCTACTGTGCAAAGCATTGAGATGCATTCACAATGAATGGCTCCGGAACGCATCAAACACAGAGCAGGTTCATTACCCTGTGATGATTGCACTCTCAACCTCACCCTGCACATAGATATTTCAGCTCGCAGGACAAAAATCTAGGCTCCAACAGAAACAGCTGAAAATGATCATCACTTGGATTGGTCAGCCCAGTTGCCCCTTTACACACATCCATAGTAGCAGCCACACCGTGTGTTCATGGAAACATACACTGTTTACAGCACCTGCTGTAGCAAAGCTGACCTTTAAGAAATGTCTGTGGCACTTACTAGCACACCTCAACAGGAATGTAACAGTTTTAAAATTTAGAACGTTTAGAAATCTGTCTTAATGATTTTTAATGCTGTATTAATGAAAGAAAAGGAAATGCATTGTACAGTGCAAGAAAAGGTTTCCAGAGAAGATATTACAAAAACAAGAAATAAGCAATAGCAAAAGCAGTAGGATTAAAAGTGAAAAGTACTTTACAAAGTTCCCTTGGTCTTGCAGGGCAGCGTCCAGGGGTCAGTAGGGCAGTCGTATGTACTCTCCAGCGCCTCAGGATATGCACAGCCAAAATGGAAGCCAAGGGTACCAGGACAGCGAAAACCAAAGGAAATGCTTCAGGGGTGCAGCCCTCCTCAGACGGGGAGATCAGCCACTGGATAGAGAGAAAACAGGTGGCGCACACACCTAGTGCATTATCCAAGGTTTATTGTAGGAGTGAAAGATAAAAACATACTCACAGACGAAGCATGTATCTAAAAAGCATAGAAAAATGACAATGGCCACAACGGCAGGCAAGGTGTTCTCACTGTCAGTGCGGTCAAATGGTTGACGCGTTTCGGGGACGAATCCCTTTCCTCAGAGCTAATGACCAACCTCTGATGCAGATGTGTAATGCATGGATAATGGGAGCCTTGCTGGTGATGCCTGTCGTCATTTTTCTATGCTTTTTAGATACATGCTTCGTCTGGGAGTATGTTTTTATTTTTCACTCCTTACAATAAACCTTGGATAATGCACTAGGAGTGTGCGCCAACTGTTTTCTCTTTAGTCAGTAGGGCAGTGTAAAGGGGTCAGTAGGTTAATGTACAGGAGTCAGTATGGCAGTGTTCAGAGGTCAGCAGAACAGGGTACAGGGTCAGTAAGGCAGGTTCCAGGGGTCAGCACAGCAGTGTACAGGGATCATTAGGGTAGTGTCCAGTTATTAGTATGGCTGTGTCCAGGGGTCAGCAGAGTACTGTACAGGGGTCAGTATGGCAGTGTCCAGGGGTCAGTAGGGCAGGGTACAGGGCTAACAAGGTAGTGTCCAGGGGTCAGCAGAGTACTGTACAGGGGTCAGTATGGCAGTGCCCAGGGGTCAGTAGGGCAGGGTACAGGGCTAACAGAGTAGTGTCTAGGGGTCAGCAGAGTACTGTACAGGATTCAGTATGGCATTGTCCAGAGGTCAGCAGAGCTGGGTACAGGGTCAGTAAGGCAGTGTCCAGGAGCCAGCACAGCAGTGTACAGGGATCATTAGGGTAGTGTCCAGTGGTCAGTATGGCTGTGTCCAGCGGTCAGAAGAGTACTGTACAGGAGTCAGTATGGCAGTGTCCAGGTGTCAGTAGGGCAGGGTACAGGGCTAACAGGGTAGTGTCCAGGGATCAGCAAGATACTAAATATGGGTCAGTAGGGAGAGATCAGCAAGGTAGAGATTTCTACCATATGCAGAGCAGGGAAGTGGTGGTAAGTCTTAAAGTGAAATAAAAAAAATGCACAATTCCTTTAACCACTTCAGCATTTTCACCCCCTTCCTGTCCAGGCCAATTTTCAGCTTTCAGCGCTGTCACATTTTGAATGACAAATTCCGTGTCATGCAACACTGTACCCATATGAAATGTTTAGCTTTTTTTTAGACAGATCTTTCTTTTGGTGGTATTTAATCACAGTTGTGTTTTTATTTTTTGCTAAACAAACAAAAAAAGACCAAAAATTTTGAAAAATATATTTCTTAGTTCCTGTTAAAACATTTTGCAAATAAGTAATTTTTCTTCTTCATTGATGTGGGCTGATGAGGCTGCACTGGTGGTCACTGATATACTGCACTGATGTGCTCCACTGATGGGCACTAATGAGTCTGTACTGATGGGCACTGATGAGGTGGCATTGATGGGCACTGATAAGGCGCACTGAAGGGCACTGATGAGGAGGCACTTATGAGGCGGCACTGAAGGGCATTAATGAGGCTACACTGATGGGCACTGATAAGGTGGCATTGAAGGGCACTGATAAGGTGCACTGATGGTTCACTGATGAAGCGGAACTGATGAGGTGGCACTGATGGGCACAGATATGCTGGGGCTGTACTGATTATCAGGACACCTATGATCAGTGCCTTGATTATTAGTGTTAACAAACTACTAACAGCCTTGCCAGGTATCGGCTGTCTTTTCCTCAATCAGACACAGCATGGGAGGAAAAGACTGCTGAAAACCAGCAAGTCTGTTTACATGTGATCAGCTGTGATTGGACACAGCTGATCACAGGGTAAGGGGCCACTGTGATTGGCCCTTTACAATGATCTGTGATCAGTTGTGTCCAAACGAAAAAAAAAAAGTAGTGGGTAGGATGGCACTGTTCACCATTATTGATGTGGATCTGTTCTTGGATGGTGTGATTGACAATGGTCTATGTATCTTTGGGGACCTTTTGGCTTTGTGTGCCATTTTTTTCCTAAACAAAAAAAGGATGCCAGAAGGCGGATGTCATTCGCCGGCCATTTAAAACACTTTTCTCCTTTGTAAATTTTAGTGCTTTACAAAATCTCTGATCTTGGTAAATTGGATGTTTTATTTTACATTTTTTTGCATTGGTATGTGTTCCCCAGGACAGTGTTCATCCCCCCTTCCTTTCATGCTATTTTTCTAATACCCCATTGCCTATTGCCCCAGAAAATGGCCATTTTTTTTATTTTCATAGTTACATAGTTAGCCTGGCTGAAAAAAGACGAAAGTCCATCCAGTTCAACCATAAAATAAAAAAAGGTATAATCCTATACACACAGTTGATCCAGGGGAAGGCAAAAAACCTAGCAATCGAATTTGCTCCTGCAGGGGAAAAAATTCCTTCCTGATCCCCCGAGAGGCAATCAGATATTCCCTGGATCAACTTATGTTAAATGTTAGTATCCAATTATATTCTGTGTATCTAACAAACAATCCAGGCCTTTTTTAAAGCAATCCACTGAGCTGGCAAGAACCAACTCTTGAGGGAGTCTATTCCACATTTTCACAGCTGTTACTGTGAAGAAACCTTTCCGTATTTGGAAATTAAATTTCTTTTCCTCCAGACGTAAAGAGTGCCCCCTTGTCCTCTGTGATGACCTCAGGGTGAATAACTCTACACAGAGTCCACTATATGACCCACTGATGTATTTATACATGTTGATCATATCCTCCCTTAATCTCCTCTTCTCAAGAGAGAATACATTCAGTTCCTCTAATCTTTCCTCATAGCTGAGCTCCTCCATGCCTCTTATCAGTTTGGTTGCCCTTCTCTGTACTTTCTCCAGTTCCCCAATGTTCTTTTTGTGAATTGGTGCCCAATAAGGTTTGGGGTCAGTACTGGAACTAACCCTGCTTGAATCAATCCCTTTGCAATTCAGCTCATCGCTAGTTATTAGCAGTGATGAGGCAAACTTCACAGAGTTCGGTTCAAGTAGGATTTGGTGAACTTCAAAAGATGGGCACTGCCCTAAGGAACATGCACCAATGCAAGCAATATTTTTTTTTTAAAAATCCATTCAGCGAGGAGCAATGATTTTTTAAATGCTCAAAGTGAAACTTTAAAAATGTCCAAATCCTTTCAATTACATGCATAGAAGTTTTAAAATTGCTGTCAAATGACTTTGATAGCTGTCATTAACAGTTTCTTTGTTTAAAAAAAGTAAAAAAAACAGCACAAGATCTGCCATGTATTCAGGAGGACCTTTGGAGGGATTTATGTGCTATTAAAAAAAGAACAAACTGGAAGTGAATGTCATTTGCATTTGAAACTATATTTTGACTTCGTAAAAGTCACCTTTGCTGTAACATATAGTATCCTACATTGGGAATGAAAAAAAAAACATAGCATACATTCTCCTCAAAATACATACCAGACCATTTGTGTCTAGTGTGGATTTTAAGGGGGTACCTCATGCAAAAAAAAATATGTGTGAGGTCCTCCAGGAAATCCATACTAGACCCTTAATCTCAACATGCAGCCTTGCCAGGAAAGGGAGGGGTTAAAGAGCACCCCCTAGCAAAGTACTTTGCCCCCATGTTGATGAAGACAAGGACCGCTTCCTCACAACACTTACCTGGTGGTTGTGGGGGTCTGCGGGCAGGGGGGCTTACCAGAATCTGGAAGCCCATTTTAATAATAAGGGGGCCCCCAGATGCCACCCCCCTCACGACATGAACAAGTACAGGGTACATAGTGCCTCTGCTCACTCTGAAAAAAAAAAAAAGTTGTAACCTAGAAATAAAGACACCCAATGTTTCACAAGTCATTTATTAAGGCCTGCTTCACATCATGGTGCACAGATGGCAGTTTTTATGCACACATTCTGCAAAGAATGTTAATTTTTTTCTGGCCAGGAATCCTGAAACATGTATAAAACTCACTAAAATGTACATGAAAACTGATGTAAACTGATGTTTCTGCAAGTGAAATCTGTTTTTTTTTAAGAAAAAAAAAATAATCCACAAGAAATGTCCCTCGTAAATCCATCCATCAATCACAATATCCACCACCCGCCAACTTGCTGAAAATAAACTTCATAACCCAGTGCATGTAACTGATACCAATGGTAACACTAGCCAAATGCCAGTTGTTGGAGGAAGGGGCAGTGATAGTGGTGACATCATTGGTCAAATATCGCCATAACAACATTTGGTCAATGTCATTGATCAAATATAACCAGTCGCCATATTTGGGCAGGGATGTCACTGCTATCCCTTGCCCTTTGCTTAAAATGGAAATGAAGTTTACTTTAGAACTTGTACCTACAGGTAAGCCTATAATAAGGCTTGCCTGTAGGTATAGTGAACATCTTCTAAACATGAACTGTTTAGGAGATATTCCCATAACATGGAGCTGGTGACGTCACCGGTGCATGCATTCTAAAGGGACTGCATATTGTGCCGCACCTTCAGAGCTCTGTACCATAGCCGGGAGTGACGTCACCATGGCCATAGCTGTTCATACGGCCGGAGCCTGTGAACCAAGAAGGAAGATGGGGTGAAGATGGCAGCATTGGAGAGCCGTGACAGTGCTTCACTGAAGATGTATACTAATACATTATGACCTAAACCTGCAGGGGCCCATTGTTTTTTTTGATCATATAGTTTACTACCACTTTAAGTGGTTTGCATAGGAATCCCCAAGCAGTCTTGTATAGAAGAAATACCACTTCTATACAGTGGGGAAAATAGTTATTTGATCCCCTGCAGATTTTGTAAATTTGTCCACTTACAAAGAAAATGAAAGGTCTAGAATTTTTATCATAGGTGTATTTTAAATGATACAGACAGAATATCAACCAAAAATCCAGAAAACAACACATTATACAAATATTATAAATTGAGTTGCAGTTATAAGTATTTGATCGCTGAGCAAAACATGACTTAGTACTTGGTGGAGAAACCCTTGTTGGCAAGCACAGAGGTAAGATGTTTCTTGTAGTTGGTGACCAGGTTTGCACACATCTCAGGAGGGATTTTAGTCCACTCTTCTTTACAGATCTTCTTTAGATCCTTAAGGATTCTTGGCTGTCACTTGGCAACTCGAAGTTTCAGTTCCCTCCATAAATGTTCTATAGCATTGAGGTCTGGAGAGTGGCTAGGCCACTCCATGACCTTAGTGTGCTTCTTATTAAGCCACTCCTTTATTGGCTTAGCGGCATGTTTTGAGCCATTGTCATGCTGGAAGATCCATTCATGACCCATCTTCAGTGTTCAAACAATTATTTTCCCCACTGTATATGATGCACAGCTCCCACCGAGCCAGCTAGGTTGGAACTGAACCTTCTGATCATCCCTTGTTATGAGGTCTTGAAGATCTTAGATTGTAAGCTCCAAGGAGCAGAGCCCTCCTATCCCTCTTGTATTGAACTGTATTGTTGCTGTATTGTCTCCCGTTATATTGTAGCACTGAGCAAACTGTTGGCACTATATAAATCCTGTATAATAATAATACAATAATAATAATTGTAATTACCAAATTCCAACCTGGGTTAACTAGATATAAAGCAGTAACCAGCCTGGAAGGGGTTGGATGGTAGGATGGCAACTCACTTTTTATCTCCAAGGTTTAACACAGGAGATCAGAAACCAAACCTTGGTGATACATAAGGGGTCCCATTGATGTGGGGGTAGGCTCCAGATTTTTAATCCAACCCCAGAAACAGAAGTAAATTTTTCCATAAGTTTATCCCTTTTATTTTTAATACTGTTTGATTGTATGCATGTCTCATGTTTTTAACTCCTTTTTTGTAATTAACTGTAACCTTTTGTATGTGCTGCTCTCCTAGGGATATTAAATAGAAAAATTGATAAGCATTTTTTCAAGTGCTCTAAGGAATACACAAATCAGAAGAAAACAGTTGTGTGAATCCACATAGGATGGCTTGGAGAAACTCCGTGGTATGGGGAAATCACTTTGCTGACACACCATCATCAGACTACTCCATAGTGTCCAGATAGAGTTTGGTGTGGTGGCTGGCGGTAAGAGATTATGGGGGGGTGTCTGTACTAACCCTAGAATTACTATTGTCCTGTTGTAGCTAAACTGCAACTGATAGGGAGAGCAATGTGTCTGGTCTGTGAAGCCTGTATGCCAGTCTGGTTGAGAGTGTATTGGCTAGAAATGTCAGGAGCAAAGTTTCCCGCAATCTTATAATTTGTGGGTAGTGGCAGCTTAGTTATTAAAGTGTGTGTTGTTGTCATTCATGGATGTTATCTGTAGACATGTGGAATTGAAATCTGGATGAAATTTTCTTTATTTGGAGATTGGGATGTATTCAAATCGCCAAATCACAACAGTGATGATTTTAAACAAATCCAAAATAATGAAAAAAAATTTTGTCTGAATTTTGGATCAAAATTAAATTAGAAAACAAATTTGAAATATAAACATATTGATGACTATTGCTGATTTCCGTCAAAGACTATTCACTGTATACTAGGGCTAGAATATCACCATATTCCAAACTTTGAATTTAGAAAAGAATATAATAAAAAAGAATAAAGATAAACAGAATAGAACAAAATATAAAACAACAGAATAAAAGAGAATAGGAAATAAAGGCATAGAATAAAAAATAAAAATAGAATATAGAAGAAATAGAAAAGGATGGAATAGAAAAAAAGAATAGAAAAGAATAGAATACAATAAAATAGAGCCGTCTTCTGAAATTTGAACTTCCAAAAGAACAGAATAAAACAGAATAGAACAGAAAACAATAGAGTAAAACAGAATAGAAAATAATAGAATAAAATAGAATAGAAAAGAAAACAATTGAAAAAATAGACTATATTTAAATTGAATAGAATATAACCGTCTTCTGAAATTCACATTTCGAAAAGAATAAAATAAAAGAGAATAGAAAACAATAGAGTAAAACAGAACATAATAGAATAGAAAATAATAGAATAAAATAGAATAGAAAAAAGGAATATATTAGAAAAGAACAGAATGGCATAGAAAAAAATAGAATAGAAAATAAAAGAAGAGAATAGCGTGGAATAGAAAAGCAAATAATATAATAGAAAAGAATAGACTAAAACATAAAATACTAGAAGAGCAAATAATAGATTAGAAAAGAATAGAACAAAATGGAATAGAATAGGATAGAATGAAATAGAAAAAAAATGTCTTCCGCAATTTGAATTTGGAATAGAATAGAACCAGCTATTGTTCACAATGAATTCAGATCAATTCCTAATTTTTGAATCTGGTTGAAAGCAAACCAAAGCTAAACAAAATGAATTTCGTTATGAATGCAACAACACAAATTTAGTAACTTAACGAATCGATCTGAAAACAAACAAATCTTTTCGTTCTGCACGTCTATTTATCTGTGTTCCGGATTGGGCGAAGCTTGAGACCAACATGCTGATCTATTTCTCAGGACAGTCAAAGACTGACAATACCTCATACACCCTCCACTCTCCCTCCTCTCCGTTCTCTCTTTGTAACCCCAACATCTGTGATGCAGATTATGTATTAAACTTGAATCAAAATAATCTCTTTTGCAGCATTTGTCATCTTTGCAATCTTATAAGAGAATGTCAGTTACATTGCTTTGGCCAATCGTAGCTCTAACAATGGACTGTGAGATCACAGCGCTGTTTACCCACCAAATGCCCTTACTGTGTGTGTGTTTAGTGAACACACGAATGGCCGATGTTCAACCCCAACACTACGCGGGAGGAATTCCTCCATCAACACTGAATGTGTTGAATTGGGAAATTTCTTTCCTGCAACCACCTGTCCGTCTATGGCTGGCTTTATCCTAAATAGACTAGGTAAATAAAGAAAAAGTGTTTTTTTTAATGTGTTTTTGATATGTTGTGCGTTTTAATCTGCCCAGCAACAAGTTAGAAAAAACCCCGCAAAACGCGTACAAAAAGAGCCAAAATCACATTTGCAAAAACGCAAAACGCACCGCAAAAAAGCACTTTGGAAACAGATCAAATGCAAACTGCATAGGTGTGATCCTAGCCTTAGTGCTTGGGTCAAGGTCAGGGTCAAAGGTCAAGGTTAAAGGTCAGAGTCAGTATTTTTATTTTCTTACTTCGTATCAGTCAGTCAGTGTCAGTGTATTTTAGGCAGGATAAAAAAATCAAAATGTGCACTATTGTTTCTGAGCTATGGGTACAAACAACAACTAACATACACATAAGTGTTATTGCTGTGATCATCAGGAGCAGAAGAACTTATTTTGAGTTGTTCTTTGGTGGTAGGTTGTGGTAGTAGCATGTAATATACAGCTAAATTTAAAAAAAAAACATTTTTGGGCCAGTTTTCCTTTGATAATAATAAAAAAAGAAAAAATCAGGGGATATCCATTACCCTTCCCCACCAAATGAAAGCCCAATTTGTCCTTAAAAAAACAAGGATGCACAAAGCAGTTGTGATGTCACAGTATGTACGGTTTTACTAACAAAATGTCAAAGTTGCAAAATTGTGCTTAGGTATTTATATTTGTTTTACCCTTAGGCGCGGGGTTAATTTACAAGCACAAGTCTTGATATACACTCACCAACCACTTTATTAGGTGCACCTGTTCAATTGCTTGGTTACACAAATTGTTACTCGAAGAAAGGGGATTTAAGTGACTTTGAACTCGGCATGGTTGTTGGTGCCAGATGGGATAAATATTTCAAAAACAGCTAATCTACTGGGATTTTCACGCACAACCATTTCTACTGTTTACAGAGAATGGTCCGAAAAAGAGAAAATATCCAGTGAGTAGCAGTTGTGTGGCCTTGTTGATGTCAGAAGTAGGAGGAGAATGGACAGACTGGTTTGGAATGATAGAAAGGCAGCAGTAACTCAAATAAGCACTCGGTACAACCAAGGTATGCAGAATACCATCTCTGAAGGCACAACACAATGAACCTCAAAGCAGATGAGCTACAGCAGCAGAAGACCACACCAGGTGCCACTCCTGTCAGCTAAGAACTGGAAACGGAGGCTACAATTCGCACAGGCTCACCAAAATTGGACAATAGAAGATTGGAAAAATGTTGACTGGTCTGATGAGTCTCGATTTCTGCTGCATCACTCAAATGGTAGGGTCAGAATTTGGTGTAAACAACATGAAAGCATAGATCCATCCTGCCTTGTATCAACAGTTCATATATATCCATATAATCTTATTAATGCCTAATAAACTTTGAACATCTCTGAACATAAGCTGCCGTTATTTCCGTGTTCAAGGGGTGTTCCCAGAATTCTGCTGATAAACCAGGAATCTCACCAAAGATTCTGAGGGGAAAAGAAAATCATTCCTTTCAACTTATTGGCATAATATTGCAACATTACTTTCATTTATAAGGGGTGGTGTTTATATTCATTGCTGTGTTCATGAGAGTTTGTGGTCAATCACTGGTCTCATTCTGTATAATAACACACTGGGGGTTATTTACTAAAACTGGAGTATGCAAAAGCTTGTGTAGCTCTGCATATAGACAGCTTCCAGTTTTTTTTTAAAATGCTTAAATGAACAAGCTGAATGTTGTAGCTGATTGGCTACCATGTAAAGCTGCACCAGTTTTAGTAAATCTCCCCCAGTATGTGTATGCTATTTGTTGTTTGTGCCCGTAGTAGGGCCCAGAAACAATGGTGCACTTTTTTTTTTTAAATTCTAACTAAATCTCACTGACACTAACTGACACTGATACTGAATTTAAAAAAAAATAATAATTTAAACCTACCTAAAATACACTGACTGTGACCCTTGATCCTGGCAATGACTCTGAGCATGACCTTTGACCATAACACTGACCCTTAACCCTGACACTGATTCAGATCAAACCATGATCTAGATAAAGACCCACTTCCATGTGGCCACAGATATGTGTAAGCTCGGCGTGAAGGGGTTAAAGACGCAAATGTGTTGTTATAGCATATTTAAATCTATAAAATTCACTGTTCAGAAAAAAAAGGAACAAAATTTACACTATCTACCCAAATTTGTTTTAAGAAATACATCTACAACCAAGCAAAGGTTGAGACCATTAGGAACTCTTGTTTCTAATTTATGAATCGGCTGTAAATAACAATCGCTTCACTTTACTAATAAATACACAAGCAAGGAGAACAGTAAAATATTTCTGTTGCTTACCTGAAGTGATTGTAAAGGTTTAATGTTTTTAATTAAATAATAAACATGTTATACTTACCTGCTCTTTGCAATCGTATTGCACAGAGCAGCCCTGAATCTCCACTTCTAGGTTCCCTAGCTGGTGTTCCTCCTTCCTCCTCTTCTGTGTGTGCCCACATAGCAAGCCACCCCTGTCCTGCCCCAGTCTAGCCACTTCTGTTTACAATAGATCCCTGTCCTCAGCCCTGGACATGCTCACCCCTCTCACTACACACAGAATCAGGCCTGACCCCTACAACCCTGGCAAACAGATGACACCAGAGGTCTAAAAAAACATAGACGCGCACTTGATTGTGTAAGACTAAGTCTCAGAAAGACTTCAACCAATGTACATCTGAAAAGTGAGTGCGCTGTACACTAAACAATCAGAGCCTTTAACACTCTACTTTGTCCTCTACTGCCTCCATCCACTAACTCGCTCACTGCCCAGGAGATCACCTATCACTTCAAAAATAAGAATGACACAATTCATGATGAAATCCCCACTGTACAGATATCTCCTCCACTTAACAACCTATGCCCACAGGTACACTCAACACTTCCCTTTTCAACCCCGCTACTATTAACAAGGTTGCTAATTTGTTTTCTAATGCCCACATAACCACCTGTCCCCTGGACTCTACTCCCTCCCTCCCTATTCATCTTGTGGCTCTGTCCTCCACTCTCTAATTTAATCTCTCCCTCTCTTCTGGCATTTTCCCCAACTCAAAAAAACATACGTAAAGAAACGGCAAACCCAGATACTCCTGCGCTTAGAGATGGACTCTGTATGGATAGGACCACATGACGAATTTCTTGGGATATGCACACCTTGCTGCCCTCAAATGACCGGGGAAGTCTAAATGTACTGAGTAGAGAAAAACAAACAGAGGGTGCATCGGCCTAATATATTACCTTTAAAAATATATTTAATAGATGATAAAAGTAGGTAACCCTGAGGGCTCTGAGGAAGAGGCAAGTCCTCAAAACGCGTTAGACTATTGGGGGTCCAGAGTTCCCATTACGGATAGGCACATAGTGTGGATTGGACAGAGCTGTTCTTTCATGATGTGCTTTTGACTGTATTGTCATTTTGTGAGTACAATACCTACTTTTCTAATTTATTAATACATTTTTAAAGGTAATGCACTAGGCCAGTGCGCCCTCTGTTTGTTTTTCTCTACTCAAAAAACATGCACCAGTCAATCCCATACCTAAAAAGTATTCCTTAGACCCTCACCAATCTTAATAATCTGTGCCCCATTTCCTTGCTCCCCTTTTCCTCCAGACTCTTTGAATGCCTGGTCTAAAACCAACTGAGTAACCAACTCACTAAGAATAACCTCCTAGATCCCCTTCAGTCTGGATTTTGCCCTCAAGACTCTACAGAAACTGTTCTACTAAAACTCACAAACGATTTACTAACAACTAAAGCCAATGGACACTATTCTATCTCCTACTTCTGGACCGTTTGGCTGGCTTTGATATGGGTTGACCACCCCCTCCTCCTCAGAAAACTTTGCTCCTTTGGTCTCTGTGACTGTACACTTTGTTGGTTCTCATGCTACCTATCCCACCGCACCTTTAGTATCACTTAAAATTCTACATCCTCCTCTCCTCTTCCTCTTCTTCTTCCTTTCTCCAACAGAGTCCCCCAAGGTTCTGTTCTTGGACCTCTCCTAGTCTCAATCAACACCTCCTCCCTGAGTCAACTGATGCCTCCCATGGCTTCCAATATAATTTCTACACTGTTGATACTCAAATCTATTACTCTGCCCTTCAGCTCACTCCATCAGTCTCTGCACACATCACTAATTTATGATTGACATATCAGACTTGATGTCACACCATGTTCTCAGTCTATCCAAAACCAAGCTCATATTTCTTCCCCAATGTGCTCCTTCCCCTGACTTCTCTGTCAAGATCAATCTGTGTCCGCATGCCAGGATGCTAGATGTGATCCTGGACTCTGAACTCTGCTTTTGGGCCTACATGCAATCCCTGTCCAAAGCTTGCGGCCTCAACTTATGTAACATCTCCAAAATATGCCCCTTCCTAACCAATAACACCACAAAACTCCTGATTCGCTCACTGGTTATCAATTGCCTCGACTACTGTGAATCCCTCCTTCAGCTCCATTAGCTTAACTTTACATAGGCTCTCCACCCTTCAGTTCATCATGTATGCTACTGCCAGACTTATCCACCTTACCATCCATTCCGTGTCTGCTAAGCCTCTCTGCCGATCCCTCCATTGGCTTCCTTTTACTCTTACCCAATTAAATAAATTCAAAATACTAACAATAACTTACAAAGCCATTCGCAACTTGCCCCCAGCTACATCATTAATCTAGTCCTAGAATTCAACCAAATCATTTTCTTCATTTCTCCATAGACTCATGCTCTCTAGCTCCTTGTCACCTCCTCCCATGCTCGATTTCCAGGACTTCTCTCGAGCCTCTCCCATCTTATGGAACTGCCTACTTCAATCTCTTCAACTATTTCCTACTCTGTCCACTTTTAGGCGATCCCTAAAAACACTTCTCTTCAGAGAAATCTATCCCGCGTTCACCTAAGAAGTGTATCTCCACTTTCTTCATCAGCTCATCCCCACAGTTATTATCTTTTTGTATCTCTTGACCCTTCCTTTTTGATTGCAAGCTCTAACAAGCAGGGCCCCCTGATTCCTCCCGTATTAAATTGTATTTTAACTGTACTGTCTGCCCTCATGTTGTAAAGCTCTGTGCAAACTGTTGGTGCTATATAGATCCTGTATAATAATAATAATAAAAAGAGTACAGAAGCAATGATCAGATAGATGACCCTTCTTGATGTAATGGCCTTCAGGTGTAATACGATGTTGTGAAAGGTGGAGATCTTAAGATTTATGGTTACATAAATTAGCAAAATAACTTGTAGAACTGAAAAAATGCTCATTCTAAAAGCCAAATATAAATGATCCAGTAATCCCACATGCACTTTCAATAGCTTTAATAAAATATATAATGCAAAGATCACGAAGGGTAAAATGTAAATCTCATAGTCCTATGAACCATGTCTGTGCAGCTCATTGCATGTTCATGATTATTCATTCTACTTATGTGGTAACCAAGCACAATAATGAGAAAGAATGAAGCCATGAAGAACAAACTAATATTTGACACCATCTCCTGCTTATCTTGTGTGCTGATTTCCTAAAAAGAATATTATTATTGACCAAATATGACACGGAAGAGTATCCTACAGATAACATTACAGAAGCAATAATCAGGCAGACAAACATTCACCGTACCTCCACACTACACATGTGGTTAATGTTGCTCTTGTTAAATATATTATTATATCATCCATTCCATGTAGAGTGCCGCTCCAAACTCCACTTGTTCTCCCCAATCTAGGATAAGACAGGTGCTGGCCGTAAGAGCTCGTCCTCACTCTGGTGCATTGTGCTATCTCAGGGTGTGGTTAGAGCTGGGCATGGCTAAAGGTGGGACTGTCAGGAAACAAACCTCAAATTAAATTGTTCCAAAGGAGTGATGTGATTAGCACGTGCATTTTCTTGTAATGATTCTAGTAAATATCTGCTGTGAAAGTCAGAGAATTCACTATGTGTGTATTCATCTGTATCTGATTTCTACATTTTTCTTATCTGTTCTATCTGTTTAATAAATGCACAAGCAAGGGAAACAGTCAAATATGTCTGGTGCTTGCATAAAATAAAAGCATCACTCATCTTCATTCAAAGAGGGGTCACCTCCGCCAGCTCTCCAGAGCGAGGCCCATGAACATTTCTGTTGGGCAATCAGTTAGTTCCACAATGGACCATCCTGAAGAACTGGTTTCTTAGTTTTGATGCTACATAAATTAGTAAAACAGAATGTAGGACTTGAAAAATATTCAATGTTATAAAGAGCCAGAAAAAGTCCAATAATCCCATGTAACTATGAAGGAAATTTACTATAATATAGAAGGCACAGGCCAGAGATGAGACAATTGTAAACGTCATGGTACGGCGGTAGGTGTCTGTACTGCTTGTCTTTTTTCCATGATTGTTCATTCTTCTAGTGTGGAGACCAAGCAAAATCATGAGAAGAAATGAAGCTATAAAAGCTATTAGAAGAGGAAGAATTGTCCACAGAATGCTGACATATGATATTATCTCTGTCCTTCGGTAGTATGAAATGTCACCTTGTGTTGAATTCCTGGAAAACTTTGAAGGCATAGCAAAAAAATATATGGAGGAGTTTAAAACAGAAAACAATACAGAGGCAATGATCAGGTAGATGATTCTTCTTGAAATGATGGCCTTCAGGTGTAAGAAGAAGATGTTGTGAAAGGTGGAGATCTTGAAGTAGAAGAAGATGGAGAGCAAGGTTGATAACCAGATGCTGGAAACAGTCGACAATCTCAGAGTCAACACATTTAATGTAGAAATGATTTCACTGAGCTTTACCAAGGAAAACCATGAAAATAAA
Source organism: Staurois parvus (assembly GCF_062004578.1). Taxonomy (NCBI): domain Eukaryota; kingdom Metazoa; phylum Chordata; class Amphibia; order Anura; family Ranidae; genus Staurois; species Staurois parvus. Next base: position 2,751,096 of record NW_028318184.1, on the reverse strand, counting down.
AACAACGTGCAAACAGCATGAAACATGAACCTTGATATCCCGATAGAGGTGATAATTTTGTCAGCACCTGTTATTGATCTTCCCTTCAGCCAGTCAATGACATTAACAGCCACAATGAATAATTGTATCACCAAACCTGTTATTCCAAGACAGGTAAACAGAAACAGAAGTGTTACATTATCTCTATAATAGACGTCCTCTGAAGAATTTGGCATTTTCATATGCAAGATCTGTCTTTACTATAACTCTACTGTAGCACGTTACATTTATTGATGGAAAGTGACTATGTTTTATGTTGCAATTGGAAATGCAAACACATTATTTGTGTTGTTCATTATACAAATTCAGAGGACGAGAGCAAATTTGACTATGTGGAACATTTGTGGATTTTGTCATAATATGAAATACTAAGATGAAAATGATCTGCAAGTACAATGATAAGATACACTATATTGCCAAAAATATTGGGACGCCTGCCTTTACACACACACATGAACGTTAATGGCATCCCAGTCTTAGTCCGTAGGGTTCAATATTGAGTTGGCCCACCCTTTGCAGCTATAACAGCTTCAACTCTTCTGTGAAGGCTGTCCACAAGGTTTAGGAGTGTGTCTATGGGAATGTTTGACCATACTTCCAGTAGTGCATTTGTGAGGTCAGGCACTGATGTCAGACGAGAAGTCTCTGCTCTAATTCATCCGAAATGTGTTCTATCAGGTTGAGGTCAGGACTCTGTGCAGGCCACTCAAGTTCCTCCATCCCAAACTCACTCATCCATGTTTTTATACACCTTGCTTTGTGCACTGGTGCACAGTCATGTTGGAACAGGAGGGGCCATCCCCAAACTGTTCCCACAAAGTTGAGAGCATAAAATTGTCCAAAATGTCTTCGTATGCTGATACCTTAAGAGTTCCCTTCACTGGAACTAAGGGGCCAAGCCCAACCCTTGAAAAACAACCCCTCACCATAATCCCCACTCCACCAAACTTTACACTTGCAACAATGCAGTCAGACAAGTATCGTTCTCCTGGCAACTGCCAAACCCAGCCACGTCCATCAGATTGCCAGACAGAGAAGCGTGATTCGCTACTCCAGAGAACATGTCTCCATGCTCTGGAGTCCAGTGGCGGTGTGCTTTACACCACTGTATCCAACGCTTTGCATTGCACTTGGTGATGTAAGGCTTGGATGCAGCTGCTTGGCAATGGAAACCCATTCCCTGAAGCTCTCTACGTACTGTTGTTTTGCTAATCTGAAGGCCATATGAAGTTTGTAAGTCCTTAGCTATTGACTCTGCAGACAGCGACTTCTGCGCACTGTGAGCTTCAGCATGTGCTGACCCTGCTCTGTCACTTTATGTGCCCTTCCACTTCATGGCTTAGTTGCTGTTGCCCCCAATTGCTTTCAGTTTATCATAATACCACTAACAGTTGACTGTGGAACCTTTAATAGAAAGGAGGTTTCACAGATGGACTCATTGCACAGGTGGCAACCTATCAACCTCGCTTGAATTCACTGAGCTCCTGAGAGCGACCCATTCTTTCACAAATGTTTTTAGAAGCAGTCTACATGCCTAGGTGCTTGATTTTATACACCTGTGTTCATGGAGATGATTGGAACACCTGGATCCATTGATTTGGAGAGGTGTCTCAATACTTTTGGCAATATAGTGTAGATGAGGACTATGCCGAAAGCATGCAATAGTGGGCATAACTTTTTTTTCATTAATTTACATAGCTTGTTTAAATTTCATATGTTGGTAGAGTAATTCTTCCTCTATAGCAACTCTTCTTCTCATTCATTTAAGGTAAATAATGGATTTCAAGCAGAAGAGCTCACATGGAGTTCTTGATGAAGGAAGGGTGCAGGATGACTGACATCCACAGAAGGCTATAGAATGTTTATAGAGATGACACCATTGACAAGATCAGGACAAGATTTTGAGGTATGCCCCTACTTCTAAGGGCAAAGCTGTTCTAATTCCCACTTCTTGGACCTTATAACAAGGGGTTATATCCTGAAAACTTGTCTGTAATATGTAACTGTTGCAATGTTACATTGTAAAATAAAAAAGTATTATGAGCAGTTCTCAACTGTGTTGTGGCAAGTGCACCGATATAACTACAGTCACCGTAAAGTGGAACTAAAGTCCTCATGTACTTGTTGGGTAGGTGCCAGGGCCGGATCTAGGAGGGTGCTGGGGTGGGCAATGCCCCTCCAGATTTTAGCTGTGCCCCTCCCAGGTCTCTGAGAGTGCACCCACTTAAATCATGAGCCAGTCTGATGCAGACAGTTGATGAAAGGAGGCACTCTGATGGTAACGATCCATGTAAGGGGGAACTCTGATGGGGACACCTGATGTAAGGGGGGACTCTGATGGGGACACCTGATGTAAGGGGGAACTCTGATAGGGACACCTGATGTAAGGAGGCAATCTGATAGGTGCATCTGATGTAAGGGGTTATTTTGATAGAGACAACTTAGGTAAGGAGGACTCTGATGGGGATAACCAATGTATGGGGTCACTTTGATGGGGACATCTGATGAAAAGGGCATCACGATAGGGACACCTGATGTAAGAGGGCACTCTGATAGGGGCACCTGCTATAAGGGACACTCTGATGGGGACACCCGATGTAAGGGAGTACTCTCATGGGGATATCTAGTGTAAGGGGAACTCTGATGGGGACACCTGATGTAAGGAGACACTCTGATGGGGACACTTGAAGTAAGGGGGCACTCTAATGGGGACATCTGATGTAAGGGGGAACTCTGATGGGGACACCTGATGTAAGGGGGCATTCTGATGGGGACACCCAATGTAAGGGGCCACTGTGATGGGGCCATCTGATGTAAGGGGGACTTTGATGGGAACCTGGAAGTAAGGGGGGTTCTGATTGGGTCCGGGATGTGAGGTGGGCTCTGATGGGGACCCAGATGTGTAGGAGGACTCCTAATAAGGACTCTGATGGAGGGAACTCTGATGGGGATCTTGATGTAAGGGGGGACCTCGATGGGGACACTAATGTAAGGGGGAACTCCAATGAGGACACCTGATGTAAGGGGGCACTCTGATGGGAAACAGCCTAAGACATACTAGTGCATCCCAAATTGTGACACTGTGTGAAAGACTGTCAGTGACTCACAAAGTGTTGACATTATGCCGCCTGCGATTTTTTACTGCACCCCAGATCATATAGGCTAGATCTGATCCTGATAGGTGCAGAGTGATTTGGCAGACAGTTAACACACAGAGTCCCAGTTTGCCAAAAACAATGTATTGTAGAATATTTCAACAGTACAAACAGACCTGGCAGGGAGGCTCACCCAACTGGGAACACAACAGCACAGTGTAGAGGCAGCGGTATGCAGACTCAGAGTTGCCAGCAGCATCTGCCATGAGGAGTGTAGCCTGGCTGGTCTAACCCAAAGGGAAAGCTTCCTAAGAAGGTAAACCTAGTCTCTGCTCTCTCCCTAGCCCACCAAAACCTCTCCCTGCCACTAATGCTGTCCTTGATAGACAGGTAACCTGTCCCTACACTAGCCACTCACATAAAGTGCACCTAAACCCGGGGCCATAGTTTGAAATAGAATCTGCTTGACCCAAGATGGCCACCAGGTCACATAAGTCGAGATCATCGAACAGGATCACTGTCTGTGTGGCCGAGGAAATTATAGAGAAACCCGGTTTCCTTTAACTTCCTCTCCCATTTGCATTGCGGCTGCGGCAGAATATAGACTGAACCTGCCTACATACTCACCTCCACCTTCTAGAAATGCAAACTTTGGATCACTTTTCAACCGCTGACATCTTCTCCCTGGGCTTCTTCTGAGTAAAAGGTCTTTGACCTTAATTTGTTGGTGGGGGATGACTTGACTCCTGCGCACGTGCATGGGAGTCATTAATTCCAGCACTGCTGCACTGAGTTGTTCCTGTGCTGCTTAGTACACATGTAACAGAAGATAGATTTTGAGCAGGCAGGTACATTTGTCTTATTAATGCATGTTTCATCTGCAATAATAAGATGCTTGCTCACATTTTCTTGTAGGCTTTGTTTCAATTCAAACTAGAAACCCAGCCAAATACTGTCTAAGCTTAAATATCCCCCCCCATTCTAAGCTTTATACTAACTACCCACCTCAGTCTTACTGTCCCTGGGCCACGCCTTTCATTTGTTGGATTTCAGTTCTTTAACCACTTGCCGCCCAGCCACTGTAGATATATGGCGGCAGGGCGGCACTCGCAGGCAAAACCACGTTTTAAAACGTGTGTTTTGTAAACAAATAGGGGGCGCGCGCGAGGCGCGCCGCCACCCTATTTGTCCCGCCGATCACTGCCGCAGATGTGAATCGCCGGGTCACAGCCGGTCCTTAGCGGCTATTTCCCGGTGATCGGCGGCAAACAGTGACAGACAGCACGGCTGCAGTAGCTGTGCTGTCTGTCACTTCCCTGTCAGCTCGAGGATGATCTGATAAGTTTCTCTTTCTCGATCAGCCTTGTTCCGCCCAGTACACACCCCCGCCCCCTAGTAAAACACTCCTCTCACTTCTATAACCCTTCCTTGCAAAATAAAGTTAACCCCTTCCTCCCCATTGCCATTAGTACAGTGTCAGTGTTTTTTTGTTTTGCACTGATCACTGTATTAGTGTTTTTGGGGATGTCAGTGACCCCAAGTCAGTACCCCCCAATGTCAGAATGTCCACCGGAGTCCTGCCATAAGTCGCTGGTCGCTGCCATAAGTCCCTGATCGCCGCCATAATTCGCTGATCGCCGCCATTATTAGTATAAAAAAAAACTAAAAATCTCAGTATCTTTCCCGCCATTTGTAAACGCTATAACTTTCACGTAAACCAATTAATTTACATGTATTGGGTTTTTTTTTTAGCAAAGACATGTTGCAGAATACATTTTGGCAGAAATTTATGACTAAATTTGATTTTTGCATTTTTTTTTTACTGGACATGTTTTATAGCAAAAAGTCCAAAATATAGTTTTTTTTTCCTCAAAATTGTAGCCTTTTTTTATAGCGCGAAAAATAAAAATCGCACAGGCGATCAAATACCACCGAAAGAAAGCTCAATTTGTGGGGAAAAAAATTATGTAAATTTCATTTATGTACCGTATTGCATGACCGCGCAATTATCCGTTAAACTAGTGCAGCGCTGTATAGCAGGAAAATGGCGTAAATTGCAGTATTTATACCATAGTTTGTAGACGCTATAACTTCCACACAAAGCAATCAATATACACTTATTGGGATTTTTTTTACCAAAAACATGTAGCAGAATACATTTTGGCCTAAATTTATAACCAACTTTGAGTTTACTATATATTTTTATAGCTGAAAATAAAAAATATTGTTTTTCTTCAAAATTTTTGGCCTTTTTTTGTTTATAGCGTGAAAAATAAAAAGCGCACAGGTGATCAAATTACACCGAAAGAAAGCTCAATTTGTGTGAAAAAAAGGACGTAAATTTCGTTTGGGTGCAGCATTGCATGACCGCGCAATTATCAGATGAATTAGTGCAGCGCCGAGTAGCAAAAAGAGGCCTGGTCATTAAGGGGGGGTAAATCCTCAGGAGCTGAAGTGGTTAAATCACTGGGGATCCATATCACATGCGAATGTTACCTAGGGAGGTCTATATTCAGTTATAGCCTGTTTAGGAAAACTCACCCCTCCAGATTGACATCCACCCATCAAGGCATTTTGATATTTGCATAAATTCTTCCAAAAAACAGCCCACTGCTTACATCAGGGCTAAGGACTCTTGAGATATGCACTGAGGCAGGGTGCTGTGATGTTTTCAGGAAACTATGTACAGCATTCTACCAGCCCCTCTCACCAGGGATGATCTGCTTGCATTGCATAGAGAAGCACAGACACCCAGTGATGACAACAAATGATCTAAAATAAGATATATAATGAAACTGAAATGGTTTTGTTTTATAATGTAATTAGCATGTTGATGAGGTAGGATATGGATGAAAAAGGGAAAACAGAATATAAACAAATTCAACATTAAAGTGTTAAACCCAGGACCCTGCATTCACTATATTCAGTCTCCCACAGTACACAGAACAAAGAAATGCAATTATTTTAGTAAATATAAACTGTTAAATACCTTTTTTTCATCAGCAGTATATAACAGTCTTGTGGATTCTATCAGTGTCCAGCCGAGCATTGGTTAAAGCTTCTAGGAGGTGTTCTCATTCTCATCTGTCTGTCCTATGAGGCTGCATGACCCTTGACCTTCTGTCCGAACCGTGCAGATTGGTCCTGTGCTGATCACAAAAAAGCTCTTTAGCAATGCACACCAAAGTGAGCATGTGCAGAGTGTCTCCTGGGGCTCTGTGCTATCAGCAGATGGATTGGGAACTGTAGAAGAAGGGGAGGATCAGAGAAGACAGGATCAAACATCCTTTTACACAAAGAAGATTAACCCCTTGGGTTCCACAGTGAGCATAACAAGCATGCTTTACTGCATATACAGACTGATTTTACTGTTGTGGGTTTAGTAACACTTTAAGCTTTGTTCAGAAGGGGAGACGTGAATCTGCAGACATGAATCATCAGACACTATGCACATAGACGGTTTGCAAATTATCCTCTTGATTTTTCACATACTCTGTGGTCAGATTTAGTCTGGGGACATTTCTTCCTCTTGGAAATGGACACTTAAAATCAGCAAAGTCTACTTAACCATGTAAACAGTTTAGAAAAAAATGTGTTCATGAAAGTTATTAGTTGCTGAAATCACATAAAACTGTGTTTTGCAACAATCTCTACAGTTTCAAATATTTATTTAGACTATATTTTAAAATAGTTTGCGATCTGCATATGGTTGCTAGATAGCTGTCACAATTTTTATGGGGTTTCAAAAATGATAAACTACTGTAAAAAATGTCAAGTAGAACACAGTGTATAACATGAATTGATTTCATGTCTCTTTTTTATCTTTCATCCAACTAAAGCAGACCCTCCCCATCAGCTCCAAGCCATTTCTGGCACTTTTTGCTAGGAAATGTCTTAGAATTCCAAAACATATATTTTTTTAAGCAGAGGCCATAGAGAATAAACTGTTTTTTTGTGCTTGTGTATGTCACATGGTATTTGGGCAGCATTCTTTCAAATGCAGTTTCTGGAAAAAAATACACTTTTTAAAATTTTATTGCAAAAATCAAAATACACAACCTTTCCTTTGTAAAATATAATAGATGTTACGCCGAGTAAATAGATACCAAACATGTCATGCTTTAAAATTGCTCACGCTCGTGCAGTGGTGACAAACGATGTTATGTTATTATCCATGGGCAATGCTTTAATAGCCTTTGCAGGTTATCACTTTTAATTTACAGAGGAGGTCTGGTGCTAGAATTACTGCCCATGATCTGTTGATTGCGGAGATACCTCACATGTGTGAGATTATCACTGTTTGAAATTTTTTTTTTTTTTTACACTGTCACAAAAATTTTTTTGATCACTTTTATTGCTGTCACAAGGAATGTAAACATCCCCTGTGACAGCAATAGACACATGACGGGTACTCTTTACGGAGGGATCTGGGGTCTATAAAACCTTCAATCCCTCCTATGCCCTCAAAGGTATTCAAAACACCAAGATCATTTTTTTGCTTTCAGATTTTTAAAAATGGCACCGAACGTTTCTGAGTAAGCCTGGAGTGATGTCAGGACATTGCTTCCTTTACAATAAAGGAGAGCTGATCAAAGTCAATTCCAGCTTTGCCGATGGTCACCCCATCTGGCCCCTTGGGACTCCTGGTGGGATGGGATATCATGAGAGCCACAGAAGGTGGCAGGAAGGGGAGACCTCCCCTCCCTCTGCTTGTACAAGCAAGTGAGCAGCTAGTTAGCCCCTCTGATTGCTTGTACTAGAGAGCTGACCTCCAGCTCTAAAAAATAGTACCGGGGTGATTCCTGCAGCTGCAGACATCACTCTGATACATCTGCCGAAAGTCCAGCGAAGTACGTTTACATTGCTGGTGCAGAAGTGGTTAATTATCTGACTACCTAAATAGATGAATATTAACTAAAACTAATAAAGTTCGCAGTACTAAAGGCAAACAGAGTAGAAGACAGACAGATTGGGGTAGGGAGTTCCAGAAGCTGGCAGAGGCTCTGGAGAAGTCCTGGGGATAAGAATGGAAGGAGGAGACAAGAAGGTCAGACAGCAGAACTTTGGAGGAACAAATAAGATGGTTTGAATTATATGGTATGGTAAAGTATGATTTTTCCCAAATGGAAACCCCATTAAGAGAATTTTGTTTGCTTAGATAAGAAAAGAAAAAAATTTTCCATCCATTGTCTTAAATTTTTCTCATCATTATAGTCAAAAATAATCATGGAATCTTTCCCAAAAGACATTCAAAAATTGAGCAAACTTTTTCAAAAATGGTCATTTTCAAATGAAATTCTGTCTGTTTTTTAAACATTGCGCCTTCTTTTTTTTTTTTAAACACAGGCTATATCATGAACGCTCACAAGTAGAAAAAGTGGCTCTGGTAGGTAGCTTGCAAATTTAAAGGTATTTACCAGCAAAACGACCTTACTGCCAAGAGTGTGCATATAAGAAGCCTAATGGAGGCGGAATGCTCTACTGTGTACTGTGAGCATGCCGCGCAGTGTACTTCAAACACAGAGCCCAACCTGTCGCCAACAGCTCCGAGTCTCATACTAGTGATAAGGAACTTGGAGAACAAGTTCCCAATCACCTGATTGCTCTGATGGCCTATGATTGGCTATCTCATAATTAGCCACTGTATTGCCCGTCCCTATGGTCTTTTCTCCGCTTAAATAGAAAAAATGATGCATTGTAGCTTTTTCTCCTTACTAGTGGAGAAAATTGTAAACAAAAAAATGTGTGGAATTTTTTCTTTGTTATACTAGTAATTGCAGTGATCAGCGACTTATAGTGGGACTGCAGCTGACATGGGGTATATACCCTGTAGTGACTTTTGGGGGACTATTTATTAAGAAATTATTTTATTCCAAATTGGGAATCCCAGCTGACTGTCAGGGGATAACATTCTTGGTTGAAATTCAAAAGATCTTCTAGGAAGTTACAAAAACCAGTGAGAGGAAGAAACTTGTTTGAAAGACAATGAGCCACACACTACTATTGAAATTCCTACAGGTGATCAAACAAAGTCCCAGAAAATATATGTTTCCTAAACAAGTGCCATGGTCTATGGAAAGCTAGGAGATTTCATCTGCAGAAAACTTAATTATAAAGTCAAACACCACTATTTGGACTTCTACAGGTGAGCCAACACACCTAACCAAAAAGGACAACGATGAGATGGAAACCTGATTGTCTGAGAGCTCACACAAAACCTTGGAAAGTGTGATGAACAAACTTCTTGAACTGTCACAATAGCTATTGGATACTGAGGTCAAAATATAACTGGCTGTTTATCCTAATTCCCACACAATAAACAGGTAAACAGAGAGTTTTTCCTACTCATGGGAACTTCATTCCTTAAACAAGAAGGTGAAACTTAGGTCATCTAAAGCTAAAAACGTGATATATCCACCCACAGAGACATTATCAAAAGGTATATTACTAACAATTTTTATCTAGGGAAAATATCTATAAGAAGGTTAGGTATTGCATACCACTCAATTAAGTGTGAAATGATGAAGAATAAGATGATTCGTGAATTGGTGTCAATTATACATTTCCAAAAGAAATCAAATGTTTCAAAACAGTTTAAATATCAGGGAAATGAGAAACCAAATGCATGTATATCTTTCTATAGTCCTCATCCAAGAGTAGTGGTAGAATCAACTATACTTGAATAGGATACATATATATTTGATACCTAAAGACATGTTATTTCAATCAAAGTATGAGTCATCATTACAACACAAATTGTTTTGTGATCCCTAGCTGCCCCCAGTGGACAGGTGAGATATATCTTTATGTACACACATTTCTCGAACGGCCAATCAACAAGCCTGTTGGGAGGGTCTCTTGAAACAAAGGATTGTATGGTATAAAAAGACCATACACCTCACACTTAAAAAAAGGGGCTAAGAATCTGAAGAAGCTGAAAAGATCTAAGGCAATCTACAATCTGAAAATCTACAATCGGAAACTTCTGCTAAACTTCTGAACCTCTGAACTGCTACACTTCTACACTTTTTCTATAACACTACAATCAAGGCTAAATGAAACACAAATGATGCAGCGCTACTACCTAAAAATTCTTCACACATAAATGGATGTGAAACAATGCAAAATTAGTGACACAAATAACATAAACACACAATATTAAATAGTGCAAAAAAACTCATATATAATCACAAGTGTCAATATGAGGTCCTAAAAGGACCAAATAACATAAATGGTGCCCCAAGTAATCCAATGGGATCCAATAGTGCTCCAAATCAAACAAGTAAGTCACAACAGGACTCAATGTGCTAGAAAAACCTCCCACCAGAACTAAAAATCAGTTCCCACCATATAACACAAAACGCATGTGCATCCCAATAAACGCATAAACTAAGAACTAATCATGCAAACAAACATGAATAAATGAATGAATATATAAAGTCCCGTGAGGTGTAAAACACCTGACAATATACAAAAAACCATATATAAAGTCCACAGCAATTCTTGAAGAAGAAAAAAAAAGTGCTGATAAATGTGCAGAGATATCCAAAAATGGCTGAATTGCTCACTCGCCTCCCTCTTGCGACCCGCACAGGGTCAAAAGACCTTCAGGATCACTAACACATGGACCCTTAATAGTAGGTAATCCTCCACAGCTCTCCACACTGACCTCCCCTCATGTACAGATTCAAGCACAGGCTCACAGGGCAGCAGATCTCCTCTTCAGGCACATAAGGTGGCTGCAGCCACTTGATCCCTCAGAAAATAGAAGTGAATGCTTGCATAGTGTAAAACTATTTATTCACCAAACAAAGTATCACATATTGAATATGCTCACATTTAAAATCATCTTGTATATCACATGTAAATCAAACCTCAGATCAGATGTACTTGCATGGGTGTCCAATGTAAATAAAGAAGGCGTCCGACCGGAAGTGCGTTACTGCCTAAATCTCATTAGGAAAGGCAATCAAGGCTGCTATAACTTCCAATATATATCATCTATCCTATTGATAACACCTACTGCACTATCTCTCACTTGCTACCTGCGGCCATTTTGCTGAAGGAGTCCAGCTGCCATTTTGTCTTGAGGAACATTTGAAGGCACAACTGCATCCCACTGGGGAGGCCTCAAAATCAGGGTTCTAGGAGTGGTGAGACTGCTAGGATATTGTACTTTATTTGATATTTCCAATTTTCCAAAGACTTATAGCATTTGTATTGTGTGTTTAGGAATATTAAGATTATATACATAATTATAACTAAAAATGATTTGATTTGGTATTGAGAGTATATATTGCATATTTAACTGATCGGTAGTTTTGTTGTAGTGCAATTTATCAGAGATATTTCTTTTTTTCTCTATGGCCACGAGAAATTTGAAATAATTTCTGAAGCACTATAAGGTTACAACTTATACCTAAATTTTATTTTTCCTCTATTTACTATTATCTATAATCATATATTGTTGGATCATATAGAAATTAGCCTGTCATATTTTTGATTGTATGTACAAGTATACATTTATCACCAGTATTTTGCGTTTGTATTAATATATATATATACATTTTGTACATAAATAAATTTATTTATCAAAAAGGCAATTTTTGTGTATATGGTACGAAATCATACTGGCTAAAAGGACTCAAGGTATATTATTAAGTGGTGATCAAATTATTAAGGTGTCCAAATTATTGGTTCATTAAATATTTGCCATATTTTAACGGCTGGAGGCACTGCGATATTTTGTTTAAGGGAGAGGACACTGCCCTACCTATTTAGAATAAATTATTACATAAACCACCACAACCCCGAGGAAGTCACGAGGTTGGAGACGTAACGCGTAGGTACACCGTGACGCAGCTTCCGGAGCACGGTGACCCACTTCCGGCATCGGACGCCATTTTGAGGAACCTGAAAGTCCCCTATTTCATGCAATATACTCAGGCATGAAGGATTTGCTGTGGATGACACAGTTTATGTGAGTGGGCATTTTTTATTCTGCTATTAAAGAACACATTTTGGCATACTACACTATGGAGGATTCTTTTCTCTCACCCTGTGGGGTGTGAGATATTTTTAAACAGAAAACCTTCCTGTGACACCTGGTTTTTTGAAGAGGAACTACAGGTCCCAGAATCACCTGCCAGTGTTGGAGTAGAATCCTGGGTGATCCTGAAAGTGAAGTGGCCCATTGGGTCGCAGAGGGGAGGTGAGGAGGCAATCTTGTCATTTGAGTGTTTAGACACATTCACAGTTTCTTTCACCACACGATGCTGCATGGAGTTTGAAGCACATGTTTATGGACATTGTTTTTGATTGATGCTGTGTTCGATCACGTTTGTTCACTTAATCACTGGATACCCCTCTCATTTTAGGGGTTCATCTTGATTTAATCATTCATTTTGTCATATGTTTTTTCAGTTGTTATATTCACTAATATTGAGCACTAAGACTTAGGCACGTGATACATTTTTAATATTTTTTTTGTGGCACGTTTTTCATCATACTTGACATTCATTTGTTTGGGGGTTGTGGGGTGATTAGAGTGCTGCACTATTTTTGTTTGCATTATTTGATCACTGTTAAGGTATCAGTTAGAGTGTCAGCTGCTGGTGTGTGTTAGGTTGCTTCCATAATCACAGGAGGACTGTTTATCCATGTAAACAATACAGATCTCTCTCCTGTCAGCACCAGCATGCTGCTTTGCATTGCTCTGCAGAGTATTCGGGGCCCAGTGATCATGTGATTGCTATGTTATCACATGATCAGTGTCAACAAAGCTGTTATGAAATAATCCATTCATAACAGTTGTGTTTCCTATGCTGTGATTGACCCACAGCTATCACATGGTACCTAAGCCAAACACAGCACCCTGTACAGCTTAGCTACAGTCTATCACAGATCACCAGTGATTACAGTTGTCTTGAATGTAACCCATTAATTTCAGTTGAAAACTTTGCTGTTACAATGATCTTTATTATAACAACAAAATGTAAAAAAAAATCCCTTAATATCCACTCAAAACAGTAAAGTGTTACTAAAAAATGTTGTTAACATTTTAATAAAAAATAATTTTAAATTTTTTTAACATACTGTCACCGGTCAGTGTCCCTGATCACCACCACATCAATCATATGACGACACTGTACTGCACTGGTGACAGTATATAAACAAAAAAATGTGAAAAAAAAATTTATTTAATTTCTTCATTTTCCAAAAAATTGTGACAATAAAATTACAACGCCAAAAAACTCGCAATGCCTCTTATTTAATTCCTCAGACTGTCTACTTTCCAAAAAGGGGTAATTTGGGTGGAATATTACTAAATTTGTACTTTCCTGGCATTTTAAGGCCTCAAGAAATGAGATAGGCCATCAGTACATCAGAATTGATCAATTTTCAAATATATACTGTATCCCATAGTCTGCAGACTGTATAACTTTCACACAAACCAATTAATATACACTTGTTGGGATTTTTGTTTTACCAAAGACAGAATACATTTTGGCCTAAATGTATGATGAAATTTGATTTTATTGGTTATGTTTTATAACAGAAAGTAGAAAATATTGGATTGTTTTAAGAATTTTCGGTCCTTTTTATTGTTTATAATGCAAAAAATAAAAATGTAAGTGGTGATCAAATACCACCAAAAGAAAGCTCTATTTGTGTGAAAAAATGTTTAAAATTTAATTCAGGTGCAATATTGCATGACCACGCAAGTGCCAGTTAAAGTAGCACAGTTCTGAATAGACAAAAATGGCCTGGTCATGAATGGGGTAAAATCTTCCAGAGCAAGTGGGTAATCTACAATATGAGTGGATATTTGTTTTTATTCTGTATTAATATAGTGGCATTACTAACTCCAGCTTTTTGTCTACGTACAGTATATATACTGGTCTAGAGGATTCCCCCAAGATCCTTCTACTTCAAGTTGCTGCTGGTGCTATAGTGTGACCACCAAGATTAAAAACCCTTACATGGATTGGACAATTGTAACAAAGGACTTTTTAGGACTTTAGTGAACTTTTATAGACTATGATGGACCTTTTTCTTTACACTCTGAATTTTTCAGCATTTTCATAGGTTGCACCGTTTTACCTTTCTTTAGAATATCTACCTTATTGTGGTGGTCAGAATACCCCTTTACAGACAGCTAAAAAGATTGTTGGTGTAATTCAGCTAGCATGACAAGTGGTGTTGGTCCTTGGACTATGCAACCAACGTCATAAAGAAAGTCAATCAGAGGCAGTGTAAACTTTAGAGCAGTGTTTCTCATCCTTTTTTCAGTCAAGGCACCTTTTAAAATTATGGACAGTTCCGAGGCAACCTTTAAAATTATGAACAGTCTGGAGACACCCCATTCTAAAATGGGGTGACTCTAGACTGTCCATAATTTTAAAAGGGCACCCCATTCTAATAGCTTTATATAATGCTGCAACATCCACACATGTAGGACGCCCAACATTAGAGGTGATTTATTCTTCCAAAGCAAATACACTTTTGCACACTGGTACTGACTAGTATGCCAGTGTTTCTCTTCTCCCCCAGTTTTTCTCCTTCAGTGAGTTAATGTGACCCCAGCACTGATGGAGAGGGGCAGGGGAGGGACAAACTAGGATGCTGTGCAGGCAGCTAACATCCTCCCTATCAACTGTTGGTGTCATTGGTTGTCAGGATGCTGGTGGCTAGAAGGTCATAATGGTGCACAATGAAAACCTGTGGCGTTGTGTAACTAAAAGGAAGGCTTGTTCTACCCACTGGCTTGTATACATGTTGTGGACAATTTTTAGACATTTTGCCAAGGTAACCATCAAGAAACCTTAAGGCACCTCAGGGTGCCTTGGCACCCTGGTTGAGAAAAGCTGCTCTGGAGGTACCCTACAGTTCCAAAGAACCCTGGTTGAGAATAGCTGTACTAGAGGCTTCTATGTTGAACTTTACAATAAAGAAACCTGTATTCACATCCGTGTAAAAATTATTAGAATACCATATTTTGATTTTAATAATTATGCCAGTATAAGAGATGATAGCATAAACATTTTTTTTATTCATTTATTTTTATTAGGAAAAAAGGAAACATTTTTCCAAAATGATCACCAGACACAATTATTTGTTCACATCTAAATCCAACCAATTCAAAAAAAAAAAATTAACAGCAAATGTGGGGGGAGGGGGATAAGCATCATTTTCTCTATGCTTAGATATTGTTTACAAGTAATATCTCCATGATGCGCATCTGCACACTAAGAAAAAATGTCTAGTCCAAGGGTCATGAAATCGATAAACCAGAGCCACCGTAGGCTGGGTTGTGGTCGGTACATTCCATTGGGGACTGGCAGATTTATGCATCCTTTTTGATTTTAAGCATATCTTATCCGGTCCAGTTTATACAAGAGGAGGTCTCATTTTCCAGAGTGCATAGTCTTTTTACCCATTAAATGAGTGGCATTAGCCACCCAAAAGGGGCTCCATTGTGCTGTCTACACATTGCTATGTTTTCTCCTATCCGGGGCGACCCTGGCTTTCCCATGTTTGGATATGGTGCTACATAAACAAAGTTATGGTCATATATATGTGCTCCTGATGAAGCTACCAAACAGTGAAAACCGTTACGACACGTGACTCTCATCCTGCACTTTGGCCCTTTTACATCTCACAATTTTAATTTTAATGATTATATTTGTACTAATAGAGATATTGCCATTAGTGGCCTAGCAGGATAGTGCCTACTTTGGGACATTTATACAGTTGATTTGATCCAAGTGTTTTATTGGTATAAACGTTTAATGTATAATGGTGTTAATAAACATTTTAAAGTTGTGTATTCATCTTTTACTGGAGTTATGCCCGACACCTGAAAATCCTTTTATCCTATTTTCTCTTTTTTTAATATAACTGTTTGGATGTGGTGCAAGTCTAAACAAGCTGTGCCCTTGATGTGTGCGGTTCCTGTGCATTTCACAATCATTCACATATGTGGATGGAGTGCAACAATTCAACAACTCAAAAGTAATATAATAATAAGAGGAATTTACTTAGATAATTACAACATCATTCAAGTCCAGGGGAGCCCATAATTTATTTTGATATTACTGGAAGCGACAGTCATCACCCTGTTAAAGCCCTGACACCTATTAAAATAAAAACTATTTTTAAGTTTCAGGCAGCAAATCTGAAGTTCAGCTACTAGAATTTTGCACTCATAGAGGTGCGGCATAACCTAGAAATATTGTTTTTTAAAATTAGGTAGAGTAGTAACATGATCCCTTTCATATTTATCCAAGTAGCCAGGAGAGATAAGGGTCTCTACTTTCAGGATAGTCTGATACATGAGAAAAAGCATGATGAGGACAGTCAGGACCTTATAAAAGATCCTCTACCAGGTTTAGGTCCACGTATTGATCACAAGGAGGTCATCTGAACTTGATCTCTTGAGTCAGCTTTAGACATGTTTCTCCTGAACAAGCAGTCCTTTCCACAATGGACAATCCTATAGAACTGATTCTCTAGCTTGACTGTTGGAAATAGAATGTAGAATTGAAAAAATATTCCAAAAAAATCAATGCAAAGAAATACAAGTCTCCACTCTGCCATTCAATTAAAATTGCTAATTCACACAAAATACAGTCCAGCAAAGACATAACTGTACATATTATCATCTTTTGATAAGTGTCTGTACTGCTCATTACATTTCTATAAGTTTTCATTTGGCTAAAGTGGAAACTCAGAGAAATAACGAAAAGGATGGAAGACACAAAAAATATGAGAAGTGGAAAAATGCAGATTGAACTAAGTACAAAATAATTAATCTGAGCATTTTGGTTATCATTTAAAATGTCAACGTAAGAGAAATTCTTATACTTTGAATAAGAAATAAGCAAGCAAGTCATAAGTGTGTACCCAAATGTCAGCAGCACAGAAGCAACTATAAGGGAAGCAACTCTTTGAGATATGATGGCCTTCAGATGTAAAATTGTGAAAATTGGAGATCTTGAAGCAGAAAAAGGTGGAGAGCAGAGTTGATAACCAGATACTGGAAAAACCTGATCTGAAGCCAATTAATACACTGGCATACAAAAATATTACATGTACTTCTGCAGAACAAGCGTATGAAAGGACGTTTAATGGACAAGATGCAAGGTTGAAGATTCTTATTATTCCGATAGAGGTAATGATTTGATCAGCATCTGTTATTGACTTTCCCTTCAGCCAGTCAATGGCATTCACCGCCATGATAAATAATTGTAGAGATATTCCAGCCAACAAAAATAATCCAGTTTCAGCAACTGAAACACAAAATTGTACTGTAGAAGGAAAATAACATTCTCCCCCTGTAGAATTGGCCATCTCTCTGGTCTCTCCTATCTGATCTTTACTGAGGAAACATCACTTAACTAAATGTATTGATGCAAAGTACAAAGCAAAACACTGCCCAGACTGATCTTTATTCAAATAACGCAGATGTGAATAAATTTGACTATGCATCTATATCATGGATGTTACTATGCAGTTCTCTCTCTTTCCCTCTTTTTGGGTTGCATATCTATTGCTTATTGCAAGCACCAAGGATAAACAAAAAAATGTGAGTTCTTATAATTAATAAAGTATATATTAAGCAATATATGTACATTTTCTTTGGATTATATCTAATGCTGCTTTTTAGAGAGTAGGGAACAGGTAAACCCTCTTTAGGATGTTGTTCTGTATTTCTGCTTGTCAGATATTCTCTATTTGTCGTGGTTGTCACTGGAAAAGAAAATGATGGAAAATCTAACATTTTGCAGTTGTAATAGAAAAGGAATAGAGAGAAAATCTTCTATTGGTGACAATTGTTCTAGTGACCATTGTCCATGGGAGGATTTTCCATTGGGACATATAAATTAACAGATGTTTTAACCTTGTAACCATTCCCAACTCTATCCAAACAAAAAAACAAAAAAGTTTTGACTTTTGCTGGTTTAAAAGGAATCTGTAATATTTTTGAACACCTTTGCGCCTACACATGTTTACATATTTTTACATATAAAAGTAACATCATTTATAAGTAAATGTTACATCAGTGGTAAAGCCAAATTAATATTTAATAAACGAGAAAAGATTCCTAGAGCAGTGGCTAATATATGACCACATAATATTTTTGTCTGGCAGTAACGCTATTAATGTTGAATATTTATGAACTAAAGTATATTATGTCAACCAAACAGATTCCCTCTGAATGGAATTAACCTATTTTGAGTTTTTATATCTCATTCTAAGGGCTTATTTACACCAGCCCACGTGTGTGTGCTGGCATGCGTTGTGTAGGGGCGGCAAGACACTAAAAATGGCAATACACAGAACTGAACAAATACATAACACCCCCCCACCCTCTGCTACATTTCAAAACTTGATAATATTATAAATTACATAGTTAGCTGCCTAGGTAAAGCTCTGGTGTGATCTGAATTTTGATGAGTTCAAATCTCCAATTTCATGAGAGAAGGATTGACCGTCCAGGCTTCCAGATGTGTGTGGCTGTGTGGTAGGGCTAGATGCATCATCCCAAGTTGGCCAAGATCCAGGATTTGATCAGGATTAGATAGATTGGAGTTAAACTTTGACTTGGTCAGTAGCTTTCTTATCCTCACACACTGGCCAGGAATGATGGTAATTGTCTTGATGTTTCTTTTTGTATCACTGTAAGTTTTTGCTTTGATACCTCTGAACTATAGCTTATAGGTTTTGGGGTTCTGCTACTTTATTTGGTGGCTTCAAATTTGTGAGTGGGGTTTGTAGATCATGACATTTTGTAGATGATTCCCCAATGGCGCAATGAGGAGCTGACCTGTAATATTGTAGAACTTTGGTATAGCTTTGCTGAAGAAGAGTCCATCATGCAAATATGTCTTAAGGCCATTTTTAAATGTCTCATAAAAACCTTCCACACCTCCATTGGCCTGTGGATGGTATCATGGCGTTAAGTTGTGCTTTATTCCCTTAAAATGTAAGGAAAGTCTCAAACTCTTTTAAAATAAATTGTGGACTATTATCTGTAATAATTTCCAGTGGTAGTCCCTACCTTGAGAACCATCTCTCTAAGGCACTGATGACAACTTTAGTGGTCACTGTAGCCACCTAAGGCTCTTTGAGTACAAATCATAAGCTACCAAACAGTATCTATGATGTTTGATGCTACTGTAGTATGTCTACATACATCCAATCGGATTGTATTTCCATTTGGGAAATGCCTGACTTACAATGGAGCAGCTGTTTTCTTCTAATTTTTGCTACTGAGCAAGCACAGTTCACAATTGCTAACTAAAGTTTTTATCTGGTTGTCTGCAACAGAAAACCGTACTGTTCCTCTGGAAGGTTGTTTTGTTCTTACATAGATGACCTTCATGAGCCATTTTTAAGAACTGATTGTCTCAATCAGCTGGAATTACTGCTGTGTGTCCTCTTAAAAAGGCAAACACCATTCCAAAGTAATAACTCGTTCTTACTTGGTACTAAGGCTGACAATGTCCTGGTAAGGCAGATGACCACTTGCCATGTACTGTCCATGTACCTAGAGATTTGTTACTAGACCTGAGCATTGACACATGGAAGGAGGATACCTGTTCCCCATCAGGAATTGGCTGTTACCATTGGCTGTTATGGAGGCAGGAGTGGTGAGGGAGTGCTGGAAGATGAGTATAATTGATGTGGGGGGAAGGGGGGGCAGTTTATTAACACACTATCAACTTGCTCTAAATGGGAAAGGTAACTGTGTCTTTTTTAAGTATATTCAAACCCAAAACAAAAATATAATGTAGTTTACCAGTCCTTAGATGTGGTGGCTGAATTTGCTTTCTTTTCATAGGCTTTTTTTCCTTAGGTGCTTGTAGGAATCATGCTTCTCTGTCTGACGGACGTGTCTGGGTTTGGCGGTTGCCAGGAGAACGGTACTTGCCTGACTGCATTGTGCCAAGTGTAAAGTTTGGTGGAGGGGGGATTATGGTGTGGGGTTGTTTTTCAGGGGTTGAGCTTGGCTCCTTAGTTACAGTGAAGGAAACTCTTAAGGCATCAGCATGCCAAGACATTTTGGACAATTTCATGCTCCCATGCATCACTGTTTGGGGATGGCCCCTTCCTGTTCCAACATGACTGCGCACCAGTGCACAAAGCAAGGTCCATAAAGACATGGATGAGCGAGTTTGGGGTGGAAGAACTTGACTGTCCTACACAGAGTCCTGGCCTCAACCCGATTGGAGAGGGTACTCAGACAGATCTGACAACCTTTCTCAAGCACAATGCCACAGCACCCTTGATGATCTCAGGCAGCATTCTTGTTGAAAAAGGCTGCACTGTATTATATCTATGTTTTTAATATAATATATATTTGCACTGAAAGTGTAAAAAATGTTCCACCTGCATATTAAACATTCACTGCACGTACACCACTTTGGACATTCACCAATATCACACCCTCCACCCCTCCACATTACACGTGGTGAATGTTGTTCTGGTAAATGTGTGCTTAGTTACTGTTAGCAATGGCCTTACTCGTCCTTAGCACACTGAATTGGCACTGTAGTGTGGCATTCTTCATACCCCTCTAGTGATTTACAGACCCAAGTTCTTCTATATACACCAGATTCATTTTTTGCCCCTCTTGAATAACTTCAGACCAGGGTCAGATCAGTTAATGTCGCTTTAGTGAACAAGTTTAATATAAACAACATCTCTGTTCCTAAACTAACATGTTTTGTGGCCCAGGCATACCTTGAAGAGGTGAGAGTCCATAGTGGAAAGGTCCATTCTTGGTGGTATCATGGTGGTATCATGGTATCCTTGTGGCAGCAAAAAGCTACAGGACACAGCAGCCCTTCTCAGGAATCAGAAGCAACCAGAAAAAAGATCCCCAACCTTCCTCCAATTTATATCACAGGTGAGCTGGCTGAAACCCAAAAAAGCCCATAAACTGAGGTGAGACACATTAACCCCTTCTCAACCCAGCCTGGGCCAGTCCCTGTCTTTCTAAGCAGGTCCCAACCTGCATACATACTTACCTGTTTTCTGGAATGATTTTGCACAGAGCAACTCCAAACCTTCTCTTTTGGGGTCCCAATGCTGGTGCTTTTGGCTCCTCCTCTTCTCCAAGTGTCCCAGAGAAAGCCACTTGTTATTGGGGCACTATTGCAGGCTTGATCCCAAGCCAAGCTGTGTGTGTCCATATACTCACTGAAGGTGGCTTGGCCCTGCCCCCCCGAATCCTCCTCACAAGCTTTAACTGACTGCAGCAAGAACTAATGGCTCCCACTGCTTCCGAGTCTCTTATGAGGAGAGAGAGAAGGAGAAGAGCTTCTGCGGACTGGCATATCACCGGATCAAGATCGTGCTATGGCAAGTGTTTAAGGGGGGGGCGGGCTGGGGACAGAAGGTTTGAAATTGTTTTTACTTTAATGCAGTTAATGTGTTAAGGCATTTTTTTTTACCTTTACAACCAATTGTTAACAGGCAGCAAACAGTATAAATCCAAGGGTGCACCTTTTCTTATATCTGCAATGGGTAACCCTAGCTAGTTGAAGGACCTACAGGTGATCACATCAGCAACAGTCAGTAAGCTGTTCTAAACCTTCTGCTGTCCGGTTTGTTGGGGTTCAAAACATTGTGTTGGTATGATTGAGTTTTTTTAAGTAGTGGTAAAGTGTTCTTAGCTGACAAACCTGTCTCTTTGCTAGTAGGTGCAGAGTACACAGAGGCTTTCAGTCCATATAATTGAAAAAAGGGCTCCCTCTTTCTCTTCTTGGTGGTATCCACAGTTTGTGGGCTCTTTACTGCACAGCAGTCTTCCCACTGTCCAGGATAGCATCCGCTCTGCTTCTTTTGCTTTTAGATAATGCTGTCCCACTCACTACACACTCAATGAGTTAAGGGCTGTATCAGCCTGGGCAAATTGCCACTGAGTTTTGTGCACAGCTGTCTCAAGCATGATTTGATGAATCACCAACAATACTTGGGCTTTGAAATAATAGTATCTGTATCGCTGTATCAAACTGTTCAATAAACTGGCATTACAGACATTTCATTTTTGCAATAAATTATGAATGGAACTTTAGGTGATCAACAGAGTAAATTTGATTTCCACTTGATGCTTCATCATGGTTACACAGGGGATTTACCCAACTGTATTACTTTACAATAGTCCTGGATTCAGTAGTAGTGAGGGGTGAATATGCTTCAAGGACAGGTTCAGCAAACACATCTACAAATCTTCAAACTGTGAACTTTAATGCAAACGTAATTGAAGTCTATGAGAGGAAAATCTTGAATATCAATTCTCTCCATTTTCAAGGCTAATAGATAGGGGATTATCACACAAATGGTAAGGAGCTGGGCTCTACCAGGGTCAGGGGATCATATATCAATGCAAAAAATGCAGCTATTTTAAAAGGCTTAATGTGAAGCATTAAAAATGCCCAGTTCCTTTAAATAACATGATTGGGGGATGCCCTGAACCTGCCTGTAAAGTGGCACATATGTAGGATATACTAAAGCAAAAGTGACATTTAGAAACATATACCACTTGCCCTTAAAAAAAATGCTGGCTTTTGATAATTGGAATGGGAACCCCTTCATAGTCAAACAAAAGGCATGGGTAGCTGGATGCTACCCTGGGGGAAACATGCAAATGCAAAGAAACTTTATCGTTCAGCAGTGATCAGCTCTATTGTCAGTAAAGTGACACAACTCTAAGATAGATGTACACAAGCAAAAGTGACATTTACAAAGAAATAAACTGTAGCAATTGTGCACACCGAGATGGACGCAGTCATCCATCTTGTTAAGAATCTTCCATTTTGTATCATCTCTCTCTCCAAAATCAGGCTTCCTTCTCCAATTTCCCCCTTCCCTCAGGAATGTGGTCTGTGTTAAAAGGCAACAGGCCCCAGTGGAAGAGCTCCAGGGCTATAAAATTCCAACCGAGCTGGGGCCTAGATGTCTGTTAACTTCTCAATCTGGGATATCATAAAGCCATAAACCAAGTCCTTTACTGACCTCAAAGACATTCCAGGTAGTCTTAAAAACAGACTTACATTTAAAAACTCACTTTTTCATATAATTTTATATCTTCAAATAGGAAATAATTACACAAACATGGAGCACATATTCGGATGGCTCACTGTAAGACAAGTCACCTAGTATATTACACCCCCTATCTGACATACACAGGAGAGTAGAAAATTATATCTCCTTAACCATTAAAGCAGATATTTCATATTTCATATCTAACCGTTCAGCAGATGATTCTGGGTATTAATCTACTCATGGATAGAATGTTACATGTACCTAGGAAAAGTTATTGGCCATAGTATAATTTGTGAAGGCTTTGGTCAAAGCCTGAGCTCGCCACCTACACAACCCCCTCCCTAAATGAGGTGATTGGTTCTCTGAGTCAGGGAGACACCCTGTGGAGTTCCTAGAAAAGCTAAGCTAAGCTGAGTTGAGCTAAGTTGAAGAATTCTCCATTTTTAACATCGGAACTAACGTTGGGAGATAAGGCATCCTTTTGGCTCAGGAAACCTGATCTGCTTAAACCAGGACGTTTGGCAAGTACTTTACCTCCCTAAATTCCTTTCTGTTATCTCTTTCCTGTGCTATTGTTCTCTGTATATTTAAATATATTGGCTACATCTTTTTCTGTAAATAGTTTTATTGCACCCTTTTGACCTTTTAGTAATAAATCTTACTTTCTGAAAGTGTTGAACTGTTTCTAAAGCTCTTTAACGCAAACTAAGAACCCCTGCCTCTGAAAAGCGCTACTGTGTGTGTGTTTTAAACCTCTGTATAACCTGCCTGTGGTGACAGTGGTAAACAGACGATTATTCAAACATCATAGTGTTATTGCTGATATTGTCAAGTTTCCTCTTTCTCTGTACAAAAAGGAGGTGGTGGCAGTGTGAAGGGTTAATTGCGTAATTAACCTGACCCAGTAACAATTACGCGCAGGCTGCAGGTACATCGATTGTGGTCCATTAGCTGGAAAATCTGTGTGCAGGGTGCAGCTGGGTGTGGCATTGTTACGCACGTGACAGCGCGGTTTTAGATTGGCTAGTCCTTCAGTCACAAGTTTGATGAGAAGGGCTGGGGTCTGACGCAGCGATCGTCACATAAACTGCTATTAAAATTCCTGGCCACTGATGAACATTTAACAGCTGCTTCATTCTGTTTGTAAACAAAGCAGCAGAAAATTCCCTTCATCTATAGATTAATAAATATCTGGTATGTACTGTAAGTTGGACCCCCCCCGAAAAAGAAAAGAAAAAAGATTGACATTCCCACTAAGATTTCATTCCGGACCATTATCCATGGTGATAGTTTGGTATGGATCGTAAAGGGATACTCCATGAAAAAACAAGAGAAAAAAGAGTGTGGTGTCCCCTCCAAAATCTATACCATTTCCTTATCCAAGCATACAGCCTAGCTGGCCAAGAAAGGTGGGTGGCAAGCCACCACACAGCAGCTTGCTTAGGGTGTAGGAAGATTGTTGACAAGTAAAATGAAGTATGGAGAAGGGCAGCTTTAAAAAAATGAAAGCGGGGAAAACAGATGAGAAAGCGAGAAGAGAAGGGCACCTGAGAATGGTTAGATAGATGAAGGGGATCTGAGACGTAAGAGCAGAGTGATTTTTGAAAAGTAAGAGAGATAAGAAAGGTGCCTAAGAAGAACGTAGGTGAAAGGCAAATGAGGAAGGCAGAAATGATGAGGAAGGACAAGGGCATGTCAGGGGAAGCTAAGAAGGGAAACTAAGAAAGTAGGAGCAGTGGGGCATCTCAAGAGTAGAGAGATGAAGAAGTGAAGAGAACCACAAGTAAGAAGTAGAGAGAAGAAGAGCATCTCAGAAGGAAGAAGGAGCAGGGCAATTAAGAAGGTAATAGGAGAAGGAAGGAGAAG
Source organism: Staurois parvus (assembly GCF_062004578.1). NCBI lineage: Eukaryota > Metazoa > Chordata > Amphibia > Anura > Ranidae > Staurois > Staurois parvus. Next base: position 2,726,041 of record NW_028318184.1, on the reverse strand, counting down.
GGCATCTGAGAAGAAGCATGGATAAGCAGGAATGATAAAGATGGCCATGAAAGTGGGAGGAAGAGAAAAGAGAGTGAAAAAGAATGAAGGAAAATGGAAAGAACTTTGGGAGATTGTTGGCTGAGGTGGAGGAAAGAAAATAACAGGGGAGAAGAAGAAAAGAAAAGAACAGGGGAATGAGTAAGAGCATGCAGATGGAAAGGAGATGGGTGAAGGAGGAAGGAAGAGGAGGGATGAGGGGGAAGGATAGCTGAGAAGAAAGCAAAGTTGCAAAACAGTAAGAAGAAGGCATAAAGAGAAGGATGCTGGGGAAAAATTGGGTCAGAAGAAAAATGGAAAGGATGGAGGGGAGTAATGGTTAATTAAAATAAAATGAGTAGATAAAATGGAAAAGGGACAATTGAGGAGGAAGGAGCAAAATAGATAATATGTAACTGAGCATCTTATGTGTGTATATTATCGGATTTTATGTGCATGCATATACTGTATGTCTCTGGATTTTATAGTTCTGGATTAAGTGTGTTTAGTGCTGGATTGTGTGTTGATTTGTGTGTGTCAGTACAAAATTTAAGTATAATACGTATAATACACAATGCAATTTCTTTGTGTTGATCAAGTGTATTGCCGTCCTCATATAACTATTGTAAGGAAAACAGACCTCATCTGCAGACAGCTTCACAGGTACTTTTAGGTATTCATGAAAAGCTGCAGCCCGGCTAGTGTTCTATACACTATTGTAGATAGACCCATAATATATGATGGTCTGTCTGCCTACCTGCATTGCTCATACTTTCCAAGGTCTGTTTTTATTTTATTACTTTTATGGCTGAAAACAAGGTGTACACATTTATTCTTGTTGTAATTCATCTGTCCAATTTGTTAGAAATAATTTGTATTACTAGATGGGAGGTATAAAGGCTCCATAGCAACCATTCTCAACCCAGGTTTAATGGAATCCTCCTCCAGAGGTTGCTAGGGGTTCCTTGAGCTATGGCTGATTAACCTCTCATTTGATGGTGCCTAGATTGTTTGGGGTCCAGCACCACTTGGCAGAGCAAGAGGTATGACACCAATGATCTTTCAAGTTGTCTGTAAGGGTGGCAAACTGACCACTGCTTTTTTCCCACTGGCTACCAATGTAAGGGGCTTTTTTCCCTTGGCCTCCAATAAATTATTTACTGCTAGTGTTCCCCAAGGCTTAAAAATATTTCCCAAGTTCCTGCTTGTTAAAATAATTGAGAAAGGTTAGTCAAAAGTACAAAAAAGAGAAAACATGGGAATATCCTGATATCAAAGCTAAACATACAGTAATATTGATTTCTCTTAATCAGGCCATGGGGATAAACAAGAGGAATCTTAGCATTTACGACTAGCTCTGGTTTGATTTTCTGCATTTTCCTATCTGGTATATCTGCTTATCATGAATATGATATATAAATTCAAATCACTCAACATTACTAATAAATGCACAAGCAGAAAAAGAGTCAAATACTTCTGGTGTATGCTTAAATAAACTTGTCTCTCCTTCATTCATAAAGGGGTCACCTCTACCGGCTCTCCAGAGCAAGGTCCAGAAGAATTTGTGTTGGACAAACAGTTAGGTCCACAATACATAATCCTGAAGAACTGGTTTCTTAGTTTTGTTGCAACATAAATTAGTAAAATTGAATGTAGGACAGGAAAAATGGTCAGTGCTATAAAGACCCAGAAAACATCAAATAACCCGATGTGTATAAATACATTTACTATACTATAGAAGGCACAGGTCAGGAAAGAGACAACTGTAAAAGTCATGGTACGAAGGTAAGTGTCTGTACTGCTTTTCTTGTTTCCATGGTTGTTCATTCTTCTAATGTGGAGACCAAGCAAAATAATGAGAAGGAATGAAACTACAAAAACTTTTAGAAGAGGAAGAATTGTCCAAAATGTGCTGACATATGATATTATCTCTGCCTCTCTGTTGTACAAAATGTAATCTTGTGTTGAATTCCTGAACAACTTTGAAAACATAGCAAAATAATACACAGATGAGTATAAAACAGAAATCACCACAACAGCAATGATCAGATAGACAACCCTTCTTGATATGATGGCCTTCAGGTGTAAGAAGAAGACATTATGAAAGGTGGAGATCTTGAAGTAGAAGAAGATGGAGAGCAGGGTTGATAACCAGATGTCAGAGAAGACTGAGGATGCCAAAAAGAATTCTAATAATGAATCAATTATTTCAGGGATACTTGAAAAGGAAAAAAATAACAAAAACAACAAGCAAACTATGTGAAAGATGATCCTTACTATCCCGATAGAGGTGAAAATTTTGTCGGCACCTATTACTGATCTTCCCTTCAGCCAGTCAATGACATTAACAGCCACAATAAATAATTGTATCGGCAGACCTACTAGTGTTATTCCAAGACAGACAAATATAAATGCTTTGAATGCTACACTATATTCATAATAGTCTTCCTCTGTAGAATTTGCCATCTTTGTAATCATATACAAGATTTGTCTTTACAAAAACTATAGCACTTTATATTTATTGATGGAAAATGGCTTTGATTTGATGATGCAAATGGACATGCAAACATACTATCTGTGTCATCCGTTATACAAATAGAAGATGAGAGAAAATTTGACTAAGGGAAACGTTTGTAGATGTTGTTATAACATAACCACTGAGATGAAAAATGATATGGAAGTACCATGAATTAAATTGTAACATTTTTGGGAGTATACATGTAGATAGATAGATAGTGAAATCAAGACGCATATGTGGAGGATAGATATGGGGTTAATATTCCCTCTTGAGGTACCACACTTTTATATTGAATTAATTGGGCTTAATCGTGGAACACCATGATCTTAGCAACATGTTTAAAGTGAAAGTGTTGCTAAGATCATGGTGTTCGGGCACGGGCCCGGTAGGCGTTTGTCAACAAACACACATTGTCCCACATGTGAACATAAGGTAACAAACATATTTTATATATATATATATATATATATATATATATATATATATATACACACATATATTATTTTTCTTTTTTTTTTCTTCTTGTTTTCTTTTCTCTCCATTCTTTCTCTGGAACCTTTCTGATTTTGTCTCGCAATTCAGAGTGGGTATTTACCAACTGGGGTTAATTATATCAACTATGTCTATGTTATAAAATTGATGTATATGATTGCTTATAGTGCTGTGATTGTTACATGATGTCATTAATTATACAGTTGCAAGAAAAAGTATGTGAACCCCTTGGGATTACGTGGAGTTTTGCATGAATTGGGCATAGAATGTGCTCTGAACGTCATCTAAGTCACAACAATAGAAGAACACAGTCTGCTGAGCATAATACTACACAAACATTAGATGTTGTCATGGTTTAATTGCACATAACATGTAAACATTTTGTGCATTGGTATTCTTTTTTTTTCATACCTCAGGAGATACATTTATAGTCCAAATTACAAGTGTTGTGGTTCTATATAGATAGATAGATAATCACCTTAAAGCAGAACTAAAGATAGTCACCTTCCAGCGATGCAAATATTTGATTCCTTGCTGGCCATTGATATCTTCTCCCTGGAATAATTTTCTAAGATGGAACACTTTTTAGTCTGCCAAAATGTGCTAATATGCTGTGCATATTAAGGCAAAAAGCTTCTGGGGACCAACATACAGGTGAAACTCGAAAAATTAGAATATCGTGCAAAAGTTAATTTATTTCAGTAATGCAACTTAAAAGATCATACCATTCGGTTTGCAACAAGCTTACCACCATCCATGACCTCTTCATCTCCCGCTCCCTCAACCTCCTAGCAGTCACCGAAACCTGGGTACAGGCCACTGACTCCACTTCCCCTGCGGCTCTCACCCATGGAGGTCTCATCTGGACCCATTCACCAAGACTGAGCGATCGCAGAGGTAGTGGTGTCGGCTTGCTCCTATCACCGCTAAGCACCTTCCAGGTCCTCCCTAACCCACCCTCTCTATCCTTCCCCTCCTTTGAGGTGCACTGTATCCGACTCTTCTCACCCACCCCCCTAAGGATCGCAGTGATCTACAGACCTCCTGGGTCCATACCCCACTTCCTGGACAACTTTGCCGCCTGGCTCCCCTTCTTTCTCTCCTCTGAGCTACCGACCATCATCCTCGGGGACTTCAATATCCCTATCAACAACAACCCGGCTACTTCCCAATTCCTCCACCTAACCTCCTCCTTCGCGCTCACACAGCACACTCAATCCTCCACCCACATTGGAGGGAACACCCTGGACCTCGTCTTCTCCCACCTCTGTACCCTCAACCAGTTTTCTAACACCCCCTTCCCTCTCTCCGACCACCACCTCATCACGTTCTCCATCTCCCCTTCCCCCAACTCCGCCCCCCAAAAACGCCAAACCATCACCAGCCGCAACCTCCGCAACCTGAACCCGGCCCCCCTCCACTCGGCCGTCGACCGCCTACACGACAGCATCCTCTCACTGTCATGTCCCGACATAGCCACCACCTTGTACAATGACTCACTGTCAGCTGCCCTAGACTCTCTGGCACCCCTAACCACACGCATCATCAAACCTAGACCACTTCAACCATGGCAGAATGACAGCACTAAACGCCTCAAACGTCGCAGTCGCGCACTGGAGAGACTGTGGCACAAAACCAGGTTCCCTCATGCATTCTCCCTCTACAAATCTGCCTTCCTCACTTACACCTCCTCCCTCCACGCCGCCAAGCAGGCCTACTTTGTTAACCTGATCAACACCCTCTCCTCCTGCCCTCGCCTCTTCTCCACCTTCAACTCCCTGCTCTCTCCCCCCCCTCGTCCACTCTGTTCCTCTCTCACCGCCCACGAGATTGCCACCCATTTCCACAACAAGATTGACGCTATCCGTAAGGACATTGTCAACTTGCAATCTACCTCCCCACCTAGCCTCCCCACCCCCATCACCCCTTCATCTCCCCCCTCCTCTGCCCTCACAACCGCACTGCCCCCCACCTCTCCCAAGGTCCCGCCCACCATAACCCCCCCTGCACTGCACTCCCTCAGCCCTGTCACTACTGAGGAAGTCGCCAAAGTCCTCTCAGAAGCCCGCCTCACTACTTGCCCCCTGGACCCTATCCCCTCTCAACTCCCCGCCTCCCTCATCCGCTCCCTCACCCACATCTTCAATCTCTCCCTCTCTACTGGCGCATTCCCCTCCCCCCTAAAGCACGCGCATATCACCCCCATCTTCAAAAAGCCCTCCCTGGATCCCGTGGACCCCAACAACCTCAGACCCATCTCCCTGCTGCCACTCGCCTCCAAGCTCCTTGAGCGCATAGTCTACGATCGCCTAAGCTCCCACCTTACTGACAATAAGCTCCTTGACCCACTACAGTCCGGCTTCCGTCCCCTACACTCCACTGAAACTGCCCTCCTCAAAATCACTAACGACCTACTAAACGCCAAAGCCAAGGGCGACTACTCTGTCCTCCTTCTCCTGGACCTCTCCGAGGCCTTCGACACAGTTGACCACCCCCTCCTCCTTAATAAACTACTCTCCCTTGGCATCAGAGATACCGCTCTCTCTTGGTTCTCATCCTACCTATCCCGACGCTCCTTCAGCATCACCTACAATGGTGCCACCTCCCCCTCCCTCCCCCTCTCTGTTGGGGTCCCCCAAGGCTCTGTCCTTGGACCCCTTCTCTTCTCCATCTACACCTCCTCCCTGGGCAAACTCATACACTCCCACGGCTTCAACTATCACCTCTACGCTGACGACACCCAAATCTACCTCTCCACCCCTCTCCTCACCCCCACTATCTCCGCCCGCATCACTCACCTCCTAAACGACATCTCTGACTGGATGTCGCTACATTTCCTCAAGCTCAACCTCTCCAAAACCGAGCTCCTCGTCTTTCCCCTTGCCCACACCCCCCCCCCATCCTATCCATCATCACCAACAACTCCACTATCATTCCCGCCCCGCAAGCCAAAGTCCTTGGCGTCATTCTTGACTCAAATCTCTCCTTCCAACCTCATGTCAAACCACTTACAAACACATGCAGGCTCCACCTCCGCAACATTGCCAAGATACATACCTTCCTCACCCCTGACACCACCAAACTTCTAGTACACTCCCTCATCATCTCACGCCTTGACTACTGCAATTCTCTTCTCACCGGCCTACCCAAGTGCAGGCTCTCCCCGCTCCAGACCATCCTGAACTCAGCAGCTAGACTCATCCACCTCACCACCCGCTCCACCTCTGCCACCCCCCTCTTCCTCTCCCTCCACTGGCTCCCGATTGCCCAACGCATCAAGATTAAACTTCTAACCCTGACCTACAAAGCCGTTCACAACACTGCCCCTGTCTACCTCACCAACCTGATCCCCAAGTACCGCCCTACCCGTACCCTTCGCTCCTCACAGGACCTCCTTCTATCCTGCTCCCTGGTCTCCTCCTCCCATGCACGACTGCAAGACTTCTCCAGGTCCTCCCCCATCCTCTGGAACTCACTGCCCCAATCCATCAGACTCTCGCCTTCCCTCCTCACATTCAGGCGCTCCCTCAAAACCCATCTCTTCAGGGAAGCCTACCCCACCCTCACCTAACGGCCATTCTCCCTCTTTGCTCCCACCCCTCATTCCCCTCAGCCACTTCCTACTGTACCATTACCCCCTCCCTCCTATATTGTAAGCTCGAAAGAGTAGGGCCCTCTTAGCCCTCGTACGTTGTTTGTCATTGTTGTACTGTGCCATGTATTGTCCCCCCCCCTATTGTACAGCGCTGAGCAAACCCTTTGGCGCTATATAAACCCGATGAAATAATAATAATAATAATAATAATAAAAGGTGAAACTAATATATGGGATAGACTCACTACATGCAAAGCAAGATAGTTCAAGCCGTGATTTGTCATAATTGTGATGATTATGGCTTACAGCTCATGAAAAACCCAAATCCACAATCTCAGAAAATTAGAATATTGTGAAAAGATGCAATATTCTAGGCTCAAAGTGTCCCACTCTATTCAGCTAATTAAGCCATAACACCTGCAAAGGGTTCCTGATCCCTTAAATGGTCTCTCAGTCTGGTTCAGTAGGAATCACAATCATGGGAAAGACTGCTGACCTGACAGTTGTGCAGAAAACCATCATTGACACCCTCCATAAGGAGGGAAAGCCTCAAAAGGTAATTGCAAAAGAAGTTGAATGTTCCCAAAGTGTTGTATCAAAGCACATTAATAGAAAGTTATGTAGAAGGGAAAACTGTTGAAGAAAAAGGTGCACAAGCAGCAGGGATGGAGAGGAGTGTCAGGAAAAGGCCATTCAAAAGTGTTGGGAACTTTCACAAGGAGTGGACTGAGGCTGGAGTCAGTGCATCAAGAGCCGCCACACACAGACGGATCCTTCAAATGTCGTATTCCTCTTGTCAAACCGCTCCTGAACAACAAATAACGTCAGAAGCGTCTTACCTGGGCTAAAGAAAAACAGACCTCGTCTGTTGCTTGGTGGACCAAAGTTTTTTTTTCTGAGGAGAGCAACTTTTGCATCTCATTTGGAATTCAAGGACCCAGAGTATGGAGGAAGAATGGAGAGACACACACTGCAAGATGCTTGAAGTCCAGTGTGAAGTTTGCACAGTCTGTGTTGATTTGGGGAGCCATGTCATCTGCTGGTGTTGGTCCACTGTGCTTCATTAAGTCCAGGGTCAAAGCAGCCGTCTACCAGGAGATCTTGGAGCACTTCATGCTTCCTTCCGCAGACGTGTTTAATGGGGATGCTGACTTCATTTTCCAGCAGGACTTGGCACCTGCCCACACTGCCTAAAGCACCAAAACCTGGTTCAATGACCGTGGGATTACTGTGCTTGATTGGCCAGCAAACTCGCCTGACCTGAACCCCATAGAGAATCTATGGGGCATTGCCAAGAGAAAGATGAGAGACATGAGACTGAACAATGCAGAAGAGCTGAAGGTCGCTATTGAAGCATTCTGGTCTTCCATAACACCTCAGCAGTGCCACAGGCTGATAGCTTCCATGCCACGCCGCATTGAGGCAGTAATTGCTGCAAAAGGGGCCCAAACCAAGTACTGAGTACATATGCATGCTTATACTTTTCAGAGGGCCGATATTGTTCTCTGTACAATCCTTGTTTTATTGATTGCATTAGAACACCAGGCATAAAAAGTGTACTTGTCTATTGAAGGCATCAAGCACAGGGAGACTATAATGCATCCTAGATAGTATACATGTATGTTGTATGTATGTTTTATGCATATACACTATATTGCCAAAAGTATTTTGAAGCCTGCCTTTACACACACATTAACTTTAATGGCATCCCAGTCTTTAATGGCATCCCAAACGGCTGAATATATACACGAATATACATGATTATATATTAATATTCACTAATGTCAAATATATATATATATATAATATACACTATATTGCCAAAAGTATTGGGACACCTGCCTTTACAAGCAAATGAACTTAAATGGCATACCAGTCTTAAGCAGGCCATAGACGGGTCGAACATCGGCCGATTTTTAAATAACCCCTATAATGTATTACAATGTTTTTATTTGGATACAAATGGATACATTTGTTGCAACCGCAAGACTTTTGCATATAAAATATAATAGCGGACTGGAATTCTTCTTCTTTGGCCGATTTTCGACCCGTCTATGGCCGGCATTAGTCCGTAGGGTTCAATATTGAGTTGGCCCACCCTTTGCAGCTATAACAGCTTCAACTCTTCTGGGAAGGCTGTCCACAAGGTTTAGGAGTGTGTCTATGGGAATGTTTGACCATTCTTCCAGAAGCACATTTGTGAGCTCAGGCACTGGTGTCGGACGAGAAGGCCTGGCTCACAGTCTCCGCTCGAATTCATCCCAAATGTGTTCTATCAATTTGAGGTCAGGACTGTCAATTTCCTCCACCTCAAACTTGCTCATCCATGTCTTTATGTACCTTGTTTTGTGCACTGGTGCGCAGTCGTGGTAGAACAGGAAGGGGCCATACCCAAACTGTTCCCACAAAGTTGGAAGCATGAAATTGTCCAAAATGCCTTGGTATGCTCACACCTTCCTTTAACTGGAACTAAGGGGCCAAGCCCAACCGCTGAAAAACAACCCACACCATAATTCCCCCTCCACCAAACTTTAGACTTGGCACAATGCAGACAGTTAAGTACCGTTCTCCTGGCAGCTGCCAAACCCAGACACGTTCATTGGATTGCCAGACAAACAAGCATGATTGGTCACTCCAGAAAATACATCTTCCCTGCTCTAAAGTCCAGTGGCGGCATGCTTTACACCATGGCATTCGATGCTTTGCATTGCACTTGCTGATGTAAGGTTTGGATGCAGCTGCTCGGTCATGGAAACCCATTCTATGAAGCTCTCTATGCACTGTTGTGCTAATCTGAAAGCCACATGAAGTTTGGAGTTCTTTAGCTATTGACTCTGCAGACAGTTGGTGACTTCTGTGCACTGTGCACTTCAGCATGACCTGACCCCGCTCTGTCTTTTTACGTGGCCTATCACTTTGTGGCTGAGTTGCTGTTGTTCCCAGTTGCTCCCACTTTGTTATAATACCACTAACAGTTGACTGTGGAATATTTAGTAGCAAGGAAATGTCACGGATGGACTTATTGCACAGGTGGCCACCTATCACGGTACCACGCTTGATTTCACTAAGCTCCTGAGAGCGACCCATTCTTTCACAAATATTTGTAGAAGCAGTCTGCATGCCTAAGTGCTTGATTTTATACACCTGTGGCCCTGGAGGTGATTTGAACACCTGAATCCAATGATTTGGAGGGCTGGCCCATACTTTTGGCAATATATTGTATGTGCTTGATTCACATTTTTTTTCCAAGTTTAACATATTTTAATTAGTTCTTGGGTTAAATGTACAATGTTGTATGAATCTTTAGTCAAAATTGTGTGATTCTATAAGAGCATTCACCAGCATCCTCACAGGTCATTGAGAACTACAAGCCATCTGCTGTGGTGGCAGGTGGTACTTGTGGTTCATTCATTCACAGATTCTTGTGATTCTTGTGAATGAATGATGTAGCTGTGTAGGCAGAGCACATTTTCAAAATTTGACAGTGGGTGTAGGGAAAGGATCCTCCACCTGCTGTCGTGAGGAAGGTGTGTGGGTGTGTGTGTATGTGGGTGGGGGGGACTTCACCTGGAGGTGCTGGAGCATGTTACAGGTTACATCCTAAATATGGGTCTGTAGTTCCCACTGATGTGCATAGTACATGGTAATGTAGTTAGAGCAGAAGTGCTCAACCTGTTGAATTGTGAGGGTCACTTAAGTGATCTGCTAACCGGTCGCGGGCTGCAATGGAGTGAAATGTTTTAGTTTTGATTTTGTTTTTTAAATTTTAAATAGCATAATGAACATTTTCCTTCTGCAGCTGCTTAAAGGAGAAGCACAGCAGAAGCTCTTTTGGCTGTACTTCTCCTGTGGATCATAGGAGTGCAGTTGGTTTTGCACTCCTGTGACCCATTTTCAGTCGACAGTGGGCTGAACCCCGCTGTGGGCTGATGTCACTTAGCCAGTGTAGGCTAAGGAGAGATCCTGACTTCAAAGTCAGAATCCACCCTACAGTCTGGAGTGGCATCTGTCTCTGCCTCTCAATAAGCCGCTGAGTGCCTGAGCCAGCCGCTCCCTCCCCCTCCACAGCCCGGTACTCCAGTAAGCGCTGGGGGTGCAGAGCAGACAGCGGTGACTGACAGTCACCGCTCTCTGCTCAGAGCAACTGTGAGAACTCAGTGATCAGTGGTTTGCCATAGATTTTATTATGAAAGTTCACCAAAACTTCTGTACTCAGTTTGAGGTCAAGGGCCAGTTCAGAGGGCTCTGAGGGCCACAGGCTGAACACCCCTGATTTAGAGGCTTGTTAGAAGCCTGGGTGTGAGTCAGTGAGTTTACTTTAAGTCAGGCTGGAGGGATGTATAGGTCAAGCCTCTGGTACCTACCCCTGGTTCTAGAAGCTTGGAGAAGTTTCTAGAAGGTAATGGGTGGAGGCCAGAAGGTGCTGATCTTCATATTTATGGAAATCTGGCCAATCCCCAGGCAGCAGGCCTGGCAAGGTGGCCTAATCAGCCCATAAATATGAGAGAGCCTGGCCAGCAGGGGAGTCAGGTAGAATATGGAGTGCTCAGGTGTGCTGCTGAGTAGCCTGGGTGGGGACCCTGGAGAAGAGGAGGTTCTGTCTCCAGGCTGGAGGTTGGAAGGATGGTAGAAGGAAGCTGACAGAGGGAGCTCCACTGCCCTGCAGTCCTTTGAGGAAGGACAGCCTGCAAGCTTGGAAAAAAACTGGCTCAGTTAAAGACCTGAATGCAGTTTACCCAAAGCTACAGGACACAAGGACAGTGTGAGTACCTCTACACCCTGAGGGCCTACAAGAGAGAGGGCTGCTAGTTGCTATACCTAACTAGTTCTCCCTGGGACAGTGCTGCAAGTCTAAAGAGGACCAGGTGCTCCTTACAGAGACTGTGCTACTGATCCATCAAGTGACTGATGCCACTCAGGAGGGAGTCAGGTTGGGCATCCCACATACCCCTAGACCCTATTCAAGTTGTTAAAACAACAAAAACAAACCCATGGACTAGTTACTGAAGTTGAAAAATGCGTGTTGCCTGGCCATGCAGGAAATAGGGGGACTTAAAAGCAGTAGTTCTCAAGGGGGTAGCGCAACAGGTGTAATCTGTAACATGTAACGTGTAATCTGGAAATGGAAGACTTGTAGGGCTGCTATATCTGCTTCTCCTCCTGAGTGCCCTCTGGCTTCCAGGTTCAGGGCTCTCTGCACGGGGTAACATGGAGGAGATATTCAAGAGCCTCAGGGACAATCTCAACTCCAAGAAATGGGAAACGTCAAGGGCAGCCCCCATCAGCCCCCCTGCTGACCTGATGGGGCCTAAAGCCTGGTAAGGGAGGACTGCCTGTAACCCCCTATCGGCAACTGGAAAGATCAGCAATTTTAGCTATTTAAAGTGAAACATTAAATAGCATGCCGGGGAATGCCTTGACCCATCCCCGTGAAATGGCGCATCTGTACAATGTATACAACCTACCACAACAACATTGACAGTTACAAAGAAGCAAAATGACAATTCCTAACCGCTTGTTTTTGTTTGTAGACAAAGCAGTCTTCCATTCATCTATACCATACTCTTATGCTAGATGATGTTAATGGGGGACCCCGAAACAAAAAACAGCATCCCCCCCCTTCTCATACAAGGCCTTTCAAGTCTGGCATGAATTTTAGGGACCACCATATGCTAACCCCCCCCCCCAAAAAAAATGGTATAAAGTCTCTCAAATTATAAAGGAGGCTCCCACCAATACATCAAGAAAAAAAAATTGTAAGATCCACCCAAAAATCTATACCAGATTCTTGTTCGAGCATTCAGCCTTGCAGAATAGGATGGGGGGAAGGGGAAAAGGTGAGCATGCACCCCTCTGCTAACCCATTCCAGGCCAATTGCCTTCATGCTGGAAGGGGAGATCCAATGGCAAAGCACTTGGTCCCCATGGTAATGAAGACAATGGATTCTTCTCCATAATTCTGGGCCAGTTGTGGTTTGGGTCTACTGATGGAGGGCTTATTGGAATCTGAAAGCCCCCTTTATTAATAAGGTGCTTCTAAAATGTAAATAACAGTTCTGAGGATCCTGGGTGATGTCTACTAAACTCATGAGCTGTGAAGAATCACATATGGACAATTTTTTCATCACTTCACCCTTTTGTATACAGTTTTAAGGCTTGATGTATTTGGTATCTACTTTTTATATTAAAATAACATAAATTAAATTGAATTTTCATTGTGTGCACTAAAATTAGTTTTAGCATATTTTTTTACTGGGAATATAAGCTTTAAAAGTTGTTGTGCATTTATACAAAAATTTGAAACTACCATCGATTCGTTCTATAAATTCTCTGAGTTCAGAAAAAATTTAATTAATGGGGATTTAAAGACTATCTTAGGTTGAAATACATTTTAACCCAGTCAGGATAACCAGAACCTCTGAAGACAATAAATCTACTTATAGGTGTGAGGAGGAAAGGGAGATCTGAGACCAGTGGGCAAGATCCCGAGATGAATTAAAATAAAAGATGAATAAAAAGGTTGGATTAAAAGACAAGAGTCAGTAATTAGGCGCTGTTAAAGAAAATTTTTTTAACATAACAAACATGCTATACATACAGTATCTGCAGCCCCGATCCTCTTCTTCTTGGGTTCCCCGCAGGTACTACTCCTTCCTGCTGAGTGCCCCCATAGCAAGCCTTGCTGTAAAAGAACTTCGAGGTATAGTTGTTGGATCATTACCGGATCATTGTTTTCAATCTCTTCTAACAGGAGAGGTTCCTCGTGACTTGCAGCCAGCTAATATTGTACCTATCCACAACAAGGGCAGCAAGGTAGAAGCTGGTCACTACAAACCAGTGAGTTTACCATCTGTTGTAGTCAAGTTTATGGAATCACTCCTGAAATGGAGGATCATTGATCACTTAAAAACACACAACTTTCTGGACCCAAAGCAGCATGGCTTTACTGAGGACAGATCTTGTCAGATCAATCTGATTTAATTTTTTAATTAAATCACTAATGTTTTGGACCAGGGTGGTGTTGTGGACACAGACTATTGATTTCAGCAAAGCATTTGATACAGTTCCACATAATGATCTAAAAAAAGTTGTACAAGCTAGGACTTAACCCTTGGGGCTGGTTCAGTGGATATGCAGTTGACTAAAGGATAGATACCAGAGTGTGGTTGTAAATGGGGTTCATTCGGAACAGAGACCAGTCACTAGTGGTGTAACACAAGGCTCTGTATTGGGTCCTCTTCTATCTAATCCATATGCAAGTGATATAACTAAAGGGTTGGTGGGCAAGGTAGGTCTTTCTGCTGATGACACAAACGTTTGCAATAGGGTTATTATTACTGGGGGTATGTGTAACATGGAACATGATTTGGCATTGCTGGAAGATTCATCAAAGCAGTGGAAACTTCAGTTCATTGTTTTTAAGGTAAAATAATGCACCTAGGGAAATATAATCTTGTTATAGAGTACAATATTGGGGGTACAATGTTGGTCATCACTACAAAGGAAAAAGATATGGGGGTACTTATTTCTGATGCTTGAAAAAGAGCAATTAGTGTGATCAGGCAGTTGGAAAAACGCAGAAGGGAAAGGTGACACACGATTGAAACATTTAAATACATCAAGGGGGTGAATATGGTTTAGAAGGGCTGTATTCTCAATATGAAGTCAAGGACATGACCTCAGACTGGCACGAGGAAAGTTAAAAACTAATCTCAGAAAGTATTATTTTATTGAAACTGTAGTTGATGTTTGGAATAAACTTCCAGCAGAGGCAGTGAGTAAGGCAACAGTAAGTACATTCAAATATGCTTAGGACAAACATAAAACTAAACTCAGGCAAAAAAGTTAACAAAAAAACACAAAAAACCTACAAAAATGTGTATTAAAAAAATGGGCAGAATCGATGGATCACTTGGTCTTTTTTCTGCCAATACTTTTCTATGTTTCTATGTAATGCAAATGGCAATGCAAACACATTATCTGTGCCAATCATTATTCAAATGAAGTAGATGGGAGTAAAATCTGACACTTGTATAACACTAGTAGATGTTATGATAAGACACCAGAACACTGGATGGAAAAATGATTTTGTGTGTGTACGTTCACTCTCTGGACAATTCCTACTTTTGCAATTTTGTACATTCACTTGCTTTAGGGGGATGGTAGGGTTAACTCTCTTGTACAGTTTTTTTTTTTGCTGTCAAGTTACAAAGATTTCCTTTTAATTCCTCTCCCAGAGACGCAGCAAGAAGTAGGAAGAGATGTTCTCAAAAGGATTCCCCCCAAAACAACATATTTTCTAATTGCATTATTTCTCCTCACTTCCTACCAGTGGCAACTCAAAAGTTTTTGATTCCCCATCACTTTCTGCAGGGAAGAAAATGGTCATCAAGACCAATAGAGGGTGTGGATCTACCCAGGGGAGAACGAAAAGCAAGGATAATCTGCCAGGGGTTCCACCCCTTCCACATTCTATACATAACTTAAAGAGAAAGTTTTGGCTTGATATACATTTTAACTCAGTCATCACTAGAGGTCATTGGTTATATTCTATCAGTATAAGCTACCCAAAGACATAGTTTCCTGTCTTTGAAAGGTCCCTTGTCCCTGCTGGCCCTTGTCTAGGGGAGAACTTAATCAGACAGGTTAGAAAATTGCTATTTCTCATCTTTGAGAAATTTGGACCATGATTTTTGAAGGTTCTAGCTCTTCGGCCTCTGCCCACAAGGGTTGTAATTAATTGTTTTTGATACACTGTTTCATTTTTCCCTCCTTCCCATAGATGTTAAAAAAAACATGTGACATCATGTTATAATTCTTAGTCTACACCTTAAAGTGGACCTTTCCCCAAAACCTAAAAAATTAGAAGAGTATGCAGATCTTGATGCTGAACTGAAAACACATAGCATTCATAATTAAAATTGACATATTACTGTGCACTTATAAAAATAATTTCACTTCCTGCTTTTCTGGAGGCACTAGCTCTGGCCTTGCAACTGCCCCCTGAGATGGTAACATCAAATAATTTTGGCAATCTTTGTACCAAAAAAATAAAATGTTTCCCAAACTGCAGAAGTATAAAAACTTTTTCTACTGTACATTGAATAGTTACCACACACTGAGGTTGACTTACTAAAACTGGAGAGTGCAAATCTGGAGCAGCTGTGCATGGTAGCCAATCAGCATCCAACTTCGTCTTGTTCAATTAAGCTTTGACAATAAAACCTGGAAGCTGATTGGTTTCTACACAGAGTTGCACCAGATTTTGCACTCTCCAGTTTTAGCAAATCAACCCCATTATCTAGTATGAACATTCAGCAACATCGCACCAAACACAGGATAATTGTGGTAAATGTTTCTGAATAATGAACACTGAATGTCAGCAGATCCAGTGTAGTTAATGTACATAAAGTCATATACGTTTTACAAATATTCCCAAAATATTTATTAGGGTATATTTTCTAAATTGTAGTAATTTCATTAATATAATCAAATTTACATTGTAAATGTGTTAGAACATATTTTAGGGAACTGGAGTTAGTAAGCTGGAGCTCAAGAATTTTGAGCAAACGGCCAACAGGTAAGCAATGTGAAGTTGATCCTTGATAACATTTAGCAACATTGCAGAGGAAAATCGTCTTATTACAAAAAATATAAGTAAACAGAAAGCTAATTTCACAAACAATTGCACACATAGATTTATTGCTTCAGAGTGGACGTTCTGTGCAAAATCACGTACAGTGAGGAACAGAGGTATTTGAACACCCTGCGATTTTGCAAGTTCTCCCACTTAGAAATCATGGAGGGGTCTGAAATTCACATTGTAGGTGCATTCCCACTCTGAGAGACAGAATTAAAAAATTCAGGAAATCACATTGTATGATTTTTAAAGAATTTATTTGTCTTGCACTACTGAACATAAGTATTTGAACACCTAAGAAACAGCAAGAATTCTGGCTCTCAAAGACCTGTTACTGTGCAGTTAAAAAGTCCACCTCTACTCCACTCATTAATCTAACTTAGTAGCACCTGTCTGAGCTCTTTAAAAATACCTGTCCACCCCAAGTCAGTCAGACGCCAACTACTACCATGGGCAGACCAAAGAGCTGTCAAAAGACACCAGAGACAAAATTGTGGACCTCCACAAGGCTGGAAAGGGCTACGGGGCAATTGCCAAGCAGCTTGGTGAAAATAGATCAACTGTTGGAGCAATTGTTAGAAAATGGAAGAGGCTAAAGACGACTGTCAGTCTCCCTCGGACTGGGGCTCCATGCAAGATCTCACCTCGTGGGGTATCACTGATGATAAGAAAGGTGAGGAATCAGCCCAGAACTACAAGGGAGGAGCTGGTCAATGACATGAAGAGAGCTGTGACCACAGTTTCAAAGGTCACTGTCGGTAGAACACTACGCCGTCATGGTTTCAAATCATGCATTGCACGGAAGGTTCCCCTGCTCAAGTCATCACATGTCCAGGCCCATCTGAAGTTTGCCAATGACCATCTGGATGATCCAGAGGAGGCATGGGAGAAAGTCATGTGGTCAGATAAGACCAAAGTAGAACTTTTTGGTCTAAACTTCACTCGTCGTGTTTGGAAGAAAAAGAAGGATGAGTTGCATCCCAAGAACACCATTCTTACTGTGAAGCATGGGGGTGGTAACATCATGCTTTGAGGTTGCTTTTCTGCGAAGGGGACAGGACAACTGCACTGTATTAAGGAGAGGATGAATGGGGCAATTTATTGTAAGATTTTGAGCAACAACATCCTTCCCTCAGTCAGAGCATTGAAGATGGGTCGTGGCTGGGTCTTCCAACATGACAACGACCCGAAGCACACAGCCAGGATAACCAAGGAGTGGCTCCATAAGAAGCATATCAAGGTTCTGGAGTAGCCTAGCCAGTCTCCAGACCTAAATCCAATAGAACATCTTTGAAGGGAGCTGAAACTCCGTGTTGCTCAGCGACAGCCCCGAAACCTGACAGATCTAAAGGAGATCTGTGTGGAGGAGTGGGCCAAAATCCCTGTTG
This sequence comes from Staurois parvus, assembly GCF_062004578.1. Lineage (NCBI taxonomy): Eukaryota > Metazoa > Chordata > Amphibia > Anura > Ranidae > Staurois > Staurois parvus. The sequence goes on along the minus strand of NW_028318184.1, from coordinate 2,708,391 downwards.
CAGTGTGTGCAAACCTGGTCAAGAACTACAGGAAACGTTTGAGCTCTGTAATTGCAAACAAAGGCTTCTGTACCAAATATTAACACTGATTTTCTCAGGTGTTCAAATACTTATGTTCAGCAGTGCAAGACAAATAAATTCTTTAAAAATCATATAATGTGATTTCCTGAATTTTTTTTTAAATTCTGTCTCTCAGAGTGGGAATGCACCTACAATGTGACTTTCAGACCCCTCCACGATTTCTAAGTGGGAGAACTTGCAAAATGGCAGGGTGTTCAAATACTTGTGTTCCTCACTGTATATATACTTGATTTTGCACTTCTGCCGTAGGGTGCGCGCACGCACCGCCCGAAGAGTTGCTTCTCCTAATGCACACAGCAGAAGTCAATCAACAGGTGTCGGTCAATGGATGAGCACTGGAACCCATTGATCGCCGAGGAAACTGACAGAACACAGCCCTGTCTATGTAAAAAAGCCAGATCTACTGTATGTTCTGTAAGCAAAGCAGGGAAAGAAAATCTAGCAGATTGCCTAGTAAAAACAGCACACACAGTACATAGCTAGGCACACAGCTATCCATCTGATTGTCCTAGATGTTTAACCCCTTCCCTTCCCAGCCAGTGCCATTAATACAGTGACAGTGTATATTTTTAGCACTGATCACTGTATTAGTGTCACTGGTGCCCACAAAGTGTCAGTTAGTGATACCTTTTGTGAAAACCAATCAATATGCACTTATTGGGATTATTTTACCATAAACACGCAGCAGAATACATTTTGGCCTAAATTGATTAAAAAATTAGATTTTTTAAAATGTTTCCATTGGATATGTTTTATACTAGAAATTACAAAATATTGCTGTGGTTTTTTTAAATTTTGGTCTTTTTTTCATTTACCAAATCCCACATAAAGAAAGCTCTATTTGTGGGAAAAAAATTACATAAATGTCATTTATGTTCAGAGTTACATGACCACGCAATTGTCAGTTAAGGGAATGCAGTGCCATATAGCAAAAAAATGGCCTAGTCATGGGGGGGGGGATAAATCTTCCGGAGCTGAACATATTTCTGATATCTAGTTAAAATGAAGAGATTGCTCATAATTTTATCATCCCCCCCATCAGCCACAAAGGGTTTACCTCTGCTGGCTTTCTAGAGCTAGATTTCGCAACTTTTTTGTTGTCCGAACAGTCAGTTCCACAATGGACAATCCTGAAGAAATGATTTTGTAATTTTGTTGCTACATAAATTAAGATAGCAAAGGTAGAGCTTTTAAAATGTTCACTACAAAAGCAAAACTAAATGAGTCCCATAACTGCATCCGTTCTTCAGTTATATTCTTTATAATGGCCAAATCAGTAAAAATACAATTGTAGATTATATCGTCTTATGGTAGGTGCCTGTGCTCATTGTTTGTCCAGGATTCTTCACTGTACTTACGTGAATGCCAACTGAAAAAATTAGAAAAGCCAAAGATATAACAATTATCAGAAGTGGGGATAAACTCCAATATAAATTAAAATATGACTAATTTCTGCTGCCTTTTGTGTTGAATTCCTAAAACACGGTATACACTCTAAAGCCAGCAGCACTGAGACAATATTTTTGATATAATGGAAGAAGTTCTTGGAGCTTATCTTTAAGTAACATGTTTGGGGGGTGCCTTAAAGCAGAGTTCCACTCACTCTGTAAAAAAATAACAATCAGCAGCTACAAAAACTGTAGTTGCTGACTTTTAAAAAACAGCCACTCACCTGTCCCACGATCCCGCGGTGCCCATGCTGCAGCCGTTTCACCAGCCATCCTGTGTTCCAGGCGCCGGCATCTTTAGTGTGGGCACCCGGCTGTGACAGCTTGCGGCTTCACAGCCGGGTGCCCACTGCACATGCGCGAGTAGCGCTGAGCTTCCTGAATGGCACCGTTGTCTTCTGGGACCTGTCACGTGTTCCAGAAGACTATGGGAAGGAGAGGAGGACAACTTCCACTTCCGATCGCCTAGGCAATTGCTGCGGAAGTGGGAGCGGGTACCTGTCATTTTTGGGTACCCACTCCCCCCCCCCCCGCTCCCCAAAGATGCCAATCCTTAATGGGGAGAGGGGGAATAATCTTTGAAGCGGAACTTCCCCTTTTGGGTGGAACTCCGCTTTAAAGCTGCATGTGGTGTAACAGAACAATAAGGTTTTTAACGACAGTATCAGAAACAGTGAGTATTTGTCTGTTGAATTGATTTTTTACAATTATCTGGAATTACATACAGCAACAGCACCCAATCTGAATCATTTCAATTTAAAAAAAAAGTGTTTTGTTTTTTTTGCTAGCCCTAGCAAAAACATGTTTTCATACTAGTGGTAATATTACTTTGGCCAGCAGACAGAAATTGGTTGTGGCTGTCTTTCTTTTCCCTGATGTAAAACTGTCCTACCTTGGGACAATTTCTATCAAGCTCTCATTAGGAATTAGGAGACCACAGATGACACAACAGGGTAAAATTGGATCGGCAGCTGGGTAATTTTAAAGAGCAAGTCTAGGCTAAAATTTGCTTTAGACAGCACAGCCTGGGGCTTTACTACAAGAATTAAGAGGCTGCAGAGGAAACTGTAGTGTAACACTGGCCATCAGTAGGACAGTTTTATCTGTTTGTCCAAGCCACTAACTAAGTTTTGGTCAGCTCCTGACTAACAGGGTGCTCTCTAATGGGTTCCCTAAAACTGACAACACTTGTAATTTTTTAGTGTTTTGTCGGCACTCAGCCTTTTCACATGGCAGAAGGTTCCTATTGAAGAGACAGCAAGGAAGCATCAGTCAGCTTGCACACATACATATCTGTGGATGGCTGAGAATGAGGTTTGGTTACCAGGTAAAATGTGGATCTAGGAATGAAGGCTTTATCCCGCCCAAATGTATTAAGAATCATAAACCTTTAAGTGAATGTAAGAACCACAAAAGCTAAAGTGAACTGGGCAGAGTTTCAAGATAACACTAGCAGTGTGCATGGGAAAGCTCTGAATTTCTATTGGGCAGGAGCCCAATGGCAAGCAGCTTCTTTTGAAGTTCCAACCACTGTGGCGTTCACTTCTCCAATTGCTACTGGAGTTCTGCTCTTCAGGTTGGAAGACCCTGCATCTCCAACCACACACCTGTATTATTAGTCCTGAGACTTCCCAAGCGACTTGCCTGTGTTACCAGCTCTGAGATCCCTCCAGATGTTTGCCTTACTAGACCTAGCCTAGGCTTCTTTGTGGGGGATGCTGTCTGTAAGAATAGGCACACACAATTGTTTGTGTGCTGCACTGTTTATATATGTAGTGAAAATGATTTAGTCCCTATTACAATCCCTATTTAGTCCCAGTTACAATAGAGACTTGTAGGGATTGTTCTGTGACGCAGCTTAATGCCTTGGTTGAGCCTCAGAGACATCGCTTTGAGGAACTCCTGTTTGCACAGCTTTATAATCTGTTAACATTGTTTTGTACTGTATGTACACTCTGCTATTCTGTCCTGTTTGCATTGCTAAACCTACAACATTTTTTTTTTTTTTTTTAAATATTTATTAGTTTTTCACATCATATACAATTCATTTCAACATTTCTATTAAAATAGTTATCAATAACCATCTTTTCTCCTTATATAATTTATTTATTTATAACTTCCTTTTCATACCACCCCCCCCATACCCCCCACCTCTATCCCCCTATCCCCCACCCTCCTCCCTTCTCCCTCCCACGCTCCCTCTCCTTAACTCTCCATTGTTCTATTGTTCCTAAACCAAATTCTGAACCCACTTCCAGGGATATTATATCTTCATATATTTCACCTTTTTCCTATGTTCTTCCCAACCTTTCCATTTTTTATTATACATCTCTAACTTGTCCACATGCGTATAGTACAATTTTTCTGTCCACATGCGTATATGCCTACAACATATTTAGAAAACCTCAAGTTACATTTATCTTTGTTCTGGCCATTTGGCCAGTTTTTGATTCTGTTACAGTTGCAACAATAATGATCAACATAGCTCTCATTTACAGTCTTGAAGTTAAAGGTTTAATTGTATTTCTCTAGTGAGAGTTAGTCAGTCAGTAGCTGGGCTTCCTCTATTTAAATGCTAATGAACTTGGTTAGCTAGTCTATAGGTCAGGTTAGCAAAAGAGAGTTTGGCAGGAAGTGAGGTTGGCAGGAAATGGGGGAGGCAGAAAGTGAGTTTACATGACTTTACGGTTTTGGTAAGGACAGAGTAGACAATGTGATGAAGATTGATCAGTCATGCCTGTGCTCCGAGTGAGAAATGTATCTTGGTCATAGTAGAATCATGCATCAACCATCAGAACTGACTGAAGCCCCTAATTTAAAGCTACAGTAAAAAATAATTAATTGTATATATGAATTAATAGATTGTTATGTTTAAACTAGGATAAATAGTTTAGGGTTGATTGTGTTTGTATGCATATGTATGGTTAGAGTAATTGGTTTTCTCTGTGCATTTTAACCTATTTAATTTTTATTTAATTTATTTATTTCAGGTACTTCGATAGCACTGTCAATTTACGCAGCACTTTACATACATATATTGTACATTCACATCAGTAACTAACCCTCAAGGGGGCGTACAATCTAAGGTCCCTAACTCACATTCATACATACACATACTAGGGCCAATTTAGACAGGAGCCAATTAAACTACCAGCATGTCTTTGAAGTGTGGGAGGAAACTGGAGTACCTGGAGGAAACCCACGCAGGCACAGGGAGAACATGCAAACTCCAGACAGGTGGTGCTGTGGTTGGGATTCGACCAGCGACCCTAGTACTGCCAGGCGGAAGTGCTAACCATTTAGCCACTGTGCTGCCGATCACATTGTATTCTTTTTTCCCAAGTCAGAGGATAAGAATGTAAACAAAATGCAAACAAACCAAAAAATCTTTGTGTAAAAAAATATATAACAGCTAGATCAGGGCTTTATCCTTGGACCTTTTTCTTGTCCCTAGTACAGGTACAAACAACAAATAATATACACATATATGGTATTGCTATGAATGCCAGGAACAGACAAATGTATTTATGGTGGTAGAATATGGTAATGGAAAGAAATATACAGTTAAAGTAAAAAAAAAATGTTTTTTCCTTTCTATTTTGTGTGTGTTTTACTTTGATAATGAAAACAATCAGGAGATATCCATTACCACCCAAAGCCAAATGAAGGCTCAATTTATCCTGAGAAAAACACGGTATAATTTACCTGAATGCACGTCAAGTAAGTAATTGTGATGATATGTACAGCTTACAGTTGCAAGAAAAAGTATGTGAACCCCTTGGGATTACGTGGAGTTTTGTATGAATTGGGCATAAAATGTGCTCTGAATGTCATCTAAGTCACAACAATAGAAGAACACAGTCTGCTGAACATAATACTACACAAACATTGGATGTTGCCATGGTTTAATTGCACATAATATGTAAACATTCACAGTGCAGGGAGGAAAAAGTATGTGAACCTTTGGACTTAATAACTGGTTGACCCTTCTTTGGCAGCAATAACCTCAACCAAACGTTTCCTGTAGTTGCAGATCAGACCTGCACAACGATCTGGAGTAATTTTGGACCACTCCTCTTTGCAAAACTGTTTCAGTGTAGCAATATTCTTGGGATGTCTGGTGTGAATCGCTCTCTTAAGGTTATGCCACAGCATTTCAATTGGGTTGATGTCAGGACTCTGACTGGGCCACTCCAGAAGGCGTATTCTGTGCTGTTGCAGCCATTGTTTTGTTGAATTACTTGTATGCTTTGGGTCATTGTCCTGTTGCATCACCCATCCTCTGCGGAGCTTCAGTTGGCGGACAGATGGCCGTACATTTTTCCTGCAAAATGTCTTGATAAACTCTGGAATTCATTTTCCCATCAATGACAACAATCCGTCCAGGCCCTGAGGCAACAAAGCAGCCCCAAACCATGATGCTCCCTCCGCCATGTTTTACAGTGGGGATGAGGTTTTGATGTTGGTGTGCTGTGCCTTTTTTTCTCCACACATAGTGTTGTGTGTTCTTCCCAAACAACTCAATCTTGGTTTTATCTGTCCACAGTATATTTTGCCAGTAGTGCTGTGGAAAATCCAGGTGCTCTTTTGCAAACTTCAAACGTGCTGCAATATTCTTTTTGGACAGCAATGGCTTCCTCCATGGTGTCCTCCCATGTACTCCATTCTTGTTTAATGTTTTCCTTATTGTAGATGTGTCAACAAAAATGTTAGCATGTGCCAGAGATTTCTGTAGGTCTTTAGCTGACACTCTGGGATTCTTCTTTACCTCATGCAGCATTCTGCGCTGTGCTCTTGCAGTCATTTTTACAGGACGACCACGCCTAGGGAGAGTAGCAACAGTGCTAAACTTTCTCCATTTGCAGACAGTCTGTATTACCGTGGACACATGAACATCAAGGCTTTTGGAGATACGTTTGTAACCCTTTCCAGCTTCATGCAAGTCAACAATAGGGCTGATTGCCCAAAGAGCTAACAATCAGAATTTATGCAGTTTCCTGATACTGATCTTTTCCTATGCAGTTTGTCAACTTTCCTTATGCTTTCTCTGAAACAGCTTCCAATTCACTGACACTATGACTGATCTGTGCCCCCTTTTCTATTAAGGTATCCGGCTTGATAAAATTCTCCTAGTAGAATCTGCACATCTCTCACAAGTCTACAGGGCTGCAAATTTTGAACCTGTGAATTGGCCTCAAATCCATAGTAGCAGCTAACTCCTCCTCCTTATATATAGATATATTAGGAAATGTAAATGTAAAAGCATTACACCTCTATTTTATTCTCTTAGTCATTCTCTATTTAGATGTGTTATTTAAAAAAAATGGCAGAACATCATGACTGTGGTCATATATAGAATAGGATCTTCGATGCTCCCAAGACCTTCTGCTCTCTAGTTCCCGTGTCACCTCCTCCCATGCTCACCTCCAGGACTTCTCCCAAGCTTCTCCCATCCTATGGAACTCCCTACCCCAATCTGTCCAGCTGTCTCCTAATCTATCCATCTTTAGACGGTCCCTGAAAACCTTTCTCTTTAAAGAAGCCTATCCTGCTTCTACCTAGTAAACCGCCATTTATTTCCTCCATCAGCTCATCCGCCCACAGCTATTAACTTTTGTATCACTCAACCCTTCCTCCTAGATTGTAAACTTTAACAAGCAGGGCCCTCTGTTTCCTCTTGTACCAAATTGTATTGTAACTGTAATGTCTACCTTCATTTTGTAAAGTGCTGTGCAAACTGTTGGCGCTATATAAATCCTGCATGATGATAATAATCTACATCACCGACCTAAAAAAACTACATCACCGACCTAGTATCCATCTACCACCCAAAACGCACTCTCTGCTCCTCACAAGACTTCCTACTCTCCAGCTCCCTGGTCTCCTCCTCCCATGCCCGTCTCCAGGAATTCTCCAGGGCTTCCCCCATCCTCTGGAACTCACTACCCCAATCCATCAGACTGTCACCTACCCTCCTCACCTTTAGGCGCACCCTAAAAACCCATCTCTTCAGAGAAGCCTACCCCGCCCTCACCTAACTGCTGATCTCCTCCGCTCTCCCCACCACTCCATCCCCCACAGCTTTTCCTCCTGTACCACTCTCCCCTCCCTCCTAGATTGTAAGCTCCAAGGAGCAGGGCCCTCCAGCTCCTCGTGTATTTTATTGTATTGTTACTGTACTGTCTCAAGTATTGTCTCCATATGTAATGTACAGCGCTGAGCGAACTGTTGGCGCTTTATAAATGCTGTGTAATAATAATAAGATGTTCATGCTATCTCTAACATCCTGTTCAGTCCAGGAACTAAACAAATTATAAAAAAGTACAAGTAATAGACTTTTGTGTCATGTTAGCCATCAACGATTGCAGAAGGTTTGTGAATTATATAAAGTATTAAGAATGGATCCAAGGGGCTTGAAAAGCTTACATCTTTAATGATGTAAGTTTACTGATAAAGGGTATATCACTTGAACTCTAAACGTGCAAAACGAAAATAGAAAGAACACACTGAGAGAATCAAAAATCTTTGCTTCTACACATATTTTTATTATTTTTCATATGCAGTTTACAATAACCCTCAATCCAAAAAACACAGAACCTATTAAAAAGAATTAAAAAGTTGTACTGATTGTATGCCCCATGAGTGTACATTCATTGAATATTCACCCCATATTTAGTAAAAAATCTGCTCTTTTACATTTAATTTGTAATTATTTTAGTTTTCATGTCTTAGTATTATGCCATTAAAATTATTATAAGAATTAATAATAAGTGTATAATATGTCCAATTCATATGACAAATTAAAAAAATAAATAATTGCAATACTCAGTAATATCACTAAAAATTAGAAATCTCTCTATAAAGTACAAAGAGACAGCTAATATCAAAGACAATAAAGTACTTCAATCATAACAAAAGTACATAAAAAATCTAGTATCATGTTTGGTCAAAATTGTAAAAGAATCATCATAAAAAAACAGGTTTGGTGTTACAAATCAGGGTCTCTTCGAAAGAATGAGTATGAATCAGATAAGAATAAGGTTGTCAAAGTTTAGTCAACAAAAAAAGTAACCAAAAGAAGAAAAGGAAAAAAAAAAGATGACGGGGAGGAATAGGACAAAAAGAGGGCAGTTCAGATTTCACCATTCCAGATTTTAAGCATTTATAGATAGGTATGCTATTCAGGGTTGCCAAGCATTATCAAAATTGTTTTGGTGGTTATGTAAGGTGCAGGTCATTTGATCGTGATTATTATTATTATACAGTATTTATAAAGCGCCAATAGTTCCCTCAGCACTGTACATTACAGAGGGGGACAGAACATGTGACAGAACAATACCAATACAATGCAAAACATGAGGGGATTGAGGGCCCTGCTCTTTTGAGCTTACAATCTAGGAGGGAGGGGATGGTGGCACAGGAGGAGATAGCTGTGGGGGATGGAGTGGTAGGAAGAGTGGAGGAGGTCGGCAAGTTAGCAGGGGGTGGGGTAGGCTTCCCTGAAGAGATGGGTTTTCAGGGTGCGCCTAAAGGAGAAGAGAGTAGGTGATAATCTGATGGGTTGGGGCAGGGAGTTCCAGAGGATGGGTGACACCCTGGAGAAGTCCTGGAGGCGGGCATGGGAGGAGGAGACCAGGGAACTAGAGAGAAGGAGGTCTTGTGAGGAGCGGAGTGTGCGTGCTGGGCGGTACTTGGATATTAGGTCAGTGATGTAGTTCGGGGCGGTATGGTGGACAGCTTTGTACGTCAGTGTTAGGATTTTGAATTTGATCCGTTGCGCAATTGGAAGCCAGTGGAGGGATTGGCAGAGGGGGGTGGCGGAGACAGAGCAGTTGGAATGATCCAATTCATTTCATGTTTGACATATGCTCTTTTACATTTAATATTCAAAGACTAGACATTCAGCAAAATCACACTCAACATGTTGCAAAAATGGTAAATGATGCTGGTCAATATGCTGTTAATGTCAGTGAATCCGGAACTGCTAATGAGAATGGGTTAACATTAAAACATTTGTACCAGATATATCTCATTGATTGAAGCAAAAACATTAATATAATAAAAACACTAAAAATGTATATTTATCTGTCTGCTTCTAAACTCAATGTTAAAAAATATCTGCCTATTAAACAAAAAGCATAAATCATTTAAAAAAAACAAAATAATTTAATATTCAATGCAAATTCTATAGACTGGGCATCCAGCAACATCACACCCAACATGTTGTGAAAATGGTAAATGCTGCTGGTCATGGTAAATGCTGCTGGTCAATTTGCTGTTAATGTCAGTGAATCCGGGGTTGCTAATGGGAATGGGTTAACATTAAAACATCTGTGCTGACCCACAGTCACTCCGTCCCTCCAGCGGAACTCCGGCGGTTCGCAGCAGCTTGATGCCTACCACGGCACCCGAAGCCGCGGTGTTTCCTGCCAGCCGTGGCTGGAATCGCGGCGGGAATTGCGGCCGCGGTGGGACGCCTCCGCTCCTCCGGGAAGCTACCACCACCACCAACGGTCCTGCTAACCCAGGAGGGATCCACCTCCACCCCGACGCTCCAGGACACCAGGTACTTCACCAGGGGCGCCCACTACCCACCAGGGAGCCCAACCACCATCACACCGCCAGCCTCCAGGGACTCACTCAGGGATCCCACCATCCACCTGAAACCCCAAACCACCAGGGACCCTAAGCCACTATCCCTCCAGGGATCGCTACTACCCCACCAGGGATAGCACGGCCACCATCCCACCGGGGATCCCCTGCCCACCACCCCACCTGGGACTACCAGCCAGCCACCACACCAGGGACCGCTCACCCAGCACCCTGATTTCCGGCACGCTATTCCCTCTGGCGATGCCCCGGCGACTAATGGCCCACCACGACCCTTGAAGCCGCGGTCTCTCCTACCGGCCGCAACAGATCACGGTTGAGCACAAACCACGCAGGGCCGACGATCGCTATCGCAACGCCCCACTCGACTCTGATGACGATCCTTCAACACCTTCAGCGCCTCACGACGCCGAGCCCTCAGCACCCGACGCCTGGCCTCAACAACCCCAGTCACCGAGCCGCCAGCATCACCAGTCGCCGTGCCTACCATCACCCCCAGCCATCGCACCCTACGACCCCTCCACTAGCCGAACCACCGTACCCACTGAAGACATGCCACAGCACCCATGGTCGCCAGCTTACTGCACCCACAGACTGCTGCCAACCAGCTGCCGCCCTCCACCCTCACTCTACCCCTACAGAAGGACTCAAATGACTCTCCCACGGTAATACAGATTCCCCACACCACCTTGCCCTGACCTGTATCCCTTCACCTCCCCTGACCCAACTGTCACCCCACCCACCCCAACATGCCTCCTGCACTCCTCCTCCTCATTTTCCTCTCCACCATCCCAAAAATCACCTCCCTCTACCCGCCTACCCCCCCAAAACAGCTCTACATTGCCCCTTCACTACTCCCCTCTCCCCACTACGGCACTCACCACCTCCTCCTGCTACTCCACTCCCCCGTCGACCCACGTGCCACCACTATCAGACCCACACGCTCCTACACTTCCCATCCCCATGCCACCTTCCTCACCCTTCTCCTTCTCCTATCTGCTGGGGACATCTCCCCGAACCCTGGCCCCTCGCCACCTCACCCCTCCTCTAGGGACCCCCCTGCTCCCGCCAGCTGCCGTAACCCCCTCAACCTCATATCTGTGCCCCTTCTCCCCGCATCCATCCCCCCTCTCTCGGTTGCACTCCTGAACGCCCGCTCGGTCTGCAACAAACTTACTGCCATCCATGACCTCTTTATCTCCCGCTCCCTTAACCTCCTAGCCATCACCGAAACCTGGGTACAGGCCACTGACTCCACCTCCCCTGCGGCACTCTCCTATGGAGGTCTCGTCTGGTCCCATTCACCAAGACTGAGCGGTCACAAAGGTGGTGGGGTCGGCCTGCTCCTATCACCGCTGAGCACCTTCCAGGTCCTCCCTAATCCTCCCTCCCTAACCTTCTCCTCCTTCGAGGCTCACTGCATCCGGCTCTTCTCACCCACCCCCCTAAGGATCGCAGTGATCTACAGGCCTCCCGGATCCATACCCCGCTTCCTGGATGACTTCGCTGCCTGGCTTCCCTTCTTCCTCTCCTCTGAGCTACCAACCATCATCCTCGGGGACTTCAATATCCCCATCAATGACAACAGCGCGGCTACTTCCCAATTCCTCCACCTAACCTCCTCCTTCGCGCTCACACAGCACACTCAATCCTCCACCCACATCATTGGGAACACCCTGGACCTCGTCTTCTCCCACCTCTGTACCCTCAACCAGTTCTCTAACACCCCCTTCCCTCTCTCCGACCACCACCTCCTCACGTTCTCCATCTCCCCTTCCCCTAACTCCCCCCCCCCAGAGCGCCAAACCATCACCAGCCGCAACCTCCGCAACCTGAACCCGGCCCCCCTCCACTCAGCTGCAGACCGCCTACACGACAGCATCCTTCCACTGTCTTGTCCTGACCTAGCCACTAACACGTACAACGACTCACTATCAGCTACCCTAGACTCTCTGGCACCCCTAACCACACGCTACATCAAACCCAGACCGCTCCAACCATGGCAGAACGACCACACTAAATGCCTCAAACGTCGCAGTCGTGCGCTGGAGAGACTATGGCGCAAAACCAGGTCCCCCCGTTCATTCTCCCTCTACAAATCTGCCTTCCTCACTTACACCTCCTCCCTCCACGCCACCAAGCAGGCTTACTTCGTAAACCTGATTAACACCCTCTCCTCCTGCCCTTGCCGACTCTTCTCCACCTTCAACTCCCTGCTCTCTCCCCCCCCTCCTCCACTCAGTACCTCACTCACCGCCCACGAGATTGCCACTCATTTCCACAACAAAATTGATGCAATCCGTCAGGACATAATCAACTCGCAATCTACCTCCCCACCTAGCCCCCCCCCCTATCTCCCCCTCATCTCTTCCCTCCTCTGACCTCGAAACCGCACTGCCCCCCTCCACACCCAAGACCCCGCTTACCGTAACCCCACCAGCTCTGCACTCCTTCAGCCCCGCTACCACTGAGGAAGTCACCAGGGTCTTCTCAGAAGCCCGCCTCACTACCTGCCCCCTAGACCCTATCCCCTCTCGACTCCTCCAGTCACCCCCCTCTTCCCTCATCTGCTCCCTCACCCACATCTTCAATCTCTCCCTCTCTACCGGCGTATTCCCCTCCTCCCTAAAGCACGCGCACATCACCCCCATACTCAAAAAGCCCTCCCTGGACCCCTCTGACCCAAACAACCTCAGACCCATCTCCCTGCTGCCACTCACTTCCAAACTCCTGGAGCGCTTAGTCTACAACCGCCTTGGCAAACTCATACACTCCCACGGCTTCAACTACCATCTCTATGCTGATGACACTCAAATTTACCTCTCCACCCCTCACCTCACCTCCACTTTCTCCGCCCGCATCACTCACCTCCTAAACGACATCTCTGACTGGATGTCGCTCCATTTCCTCAAACTCAACCTCTCCAAAACCGAGCTTCTCGTCTTCCCTCCTGCCCGCGCCCCCCCCCCATCCTATCCATCACTACTAACATCACCACCATCAATCCCGCCCCGCAAGCCAAAGTCCTTGGAGTCATTCTGGACTCTAACCTCTCCTTCCAACCTCATGTCAAATCACTGACAAACACATGCAGGCTCCACCTCCGCAATATCGCCAAAATACGCTCCTTCCTTACCCCAGACACCGCTAAACTACTTGTGCACTCCCTGATTATCTCACGCCTTGACTACTGTAACTCCCTCCTCACCGGCCTACCCCAGTGCAGGCTCTCCCCGCTTCAGACCATCCTCAACTCAGCGGCTAGACTCATCCACCTCACCACCCGCTCCACCTCTGCCACCCCCCTCTGCCTCTCCCTCCACTGGCTCCCTATCGCCCAACGCATCAAATTCAAACTACTCACTCTGACCTACAAAGCCATTCACAACACTGCCCCTATCTACCTCACCGACCTGATTCCCAAGTACCACCCTACCCGTACCCTTCGCTCTTCACAGGACCTCCTTCTATCCTGCTCCCTGGTCTCCTCCTCACACGCACGTCTGCAAGTCTTCTCCAGGTCCTCCCCCATCCTCTGGAACTCACTACCCCAATCCATCAGACTGTCACCTTCCCTCCTCACCTTCAGGCGCTCCCTGAAAACCCACCTCTTCAGGGAAGCCTACCCCACCCTCACCTAACTGCTGCTCTCCTTCATTCCTCCTACCACTCCATCCCCCACAGCCACTTCCTCCTGTACCACTACCCCCTCCCTCCTAGATTGTAAGCTCGAAAGAGTAGGGCCCTCTTACCCCTCGTGTGCTGTTCGTAGTTGCTGTAATGTTTCATGTATTGTCCCCCCCTCTATTGTACAGCGCTGAGCAAACCCTTTGGCGCTATATAAACTCAATGTAATGTAATGTAATGTAATGTGCTAGATATATTTCATTGATTGAAGCAAAAACATTAATATAATAAAAACACTAAAAAAATGTATACTTATCTGCCTGCTTCTAAAATCAATATTAAAAAATATCTGCCTATTAGAAAAAAAAGCATAAATCATTTTACTTACATAAGGGAAATGTCAAAATGTTTCTAACGTCTACTTAAAATGAAGAGATTGCTCATAATTTTAGAATCTTTTCTTTGTTCACAAAGGGATTGCCTCTACCAGCTCTCTAGAGTGAAGACCAGGAGATTTTCTGTTGAATTGCCAGTCAGTACAACAATGGACAATCCTGAAGAACTGATTTCTGAGTTTCGCTGTCACATAAATTAGCAAAACAGATTGTAGACCTGGAAAAACATTCCTTATAAAATGTAACCATATAATGTTTGATGATTTCACATACTCTTCAAATACATGAAACATAACATAAAAAACACAGGTCAAGAATGAGAAAACTGTAAATTTCATAGTCCTATAATAAGTTGCTCTGCTGCTCATTGCATTTCCACAATTGTTCATTCTTCTCATGTGGAAAACAAGCAAAATAATGAGAAGGGCCGAAGCTATGAAGAACATTAGAAGAGGGAAAATACTCCACAATACATTGCAATATGACATTAACATTTGCTGTTGTTGAATGATTAGAAAGTTAAAGTTTGTTAAATTCCTAAAAATATTTTTCAAAGGGACCATGAAACTAATGGTTGAGTATCCTAAAGACAACAGCACAGAGGCAATAATCAGGCAGCCAACCCTCCTTGATATGATGGCCTTCAGACGTAAGAAGAAAATATTTTGAGAGGTGGAAATCACAAAGTAGAAGAAGACGGAGAGAAGAGTTGATAACCAGAGGTTGGAAAAGACTGAGGTTTGAACCAGTATCGTCAATGTAAATAATATTTCAGGAAACTTAAAAAAGTTAAACGCTGTAAGGCAATGCATTAGACAAGCAATATGAAAAACTAATCTAGATATCCCAAGAGTGGTGATAATTTTGTCAGCTCCTGTTATTGACCTTCTCTTCAGCCAGTCAATGACATTTACAGCCACAACAAATGTTTGTATCAGCAAACATGATGATATTAATATTGCAAGCAGAGCAATTAGCACCCAAGTTTGTGTTAAATCTGTTTCATCATAGCTGTTCTCGGTAGAATTTGTCATCTTTTCCATTATTCAAGAGCATTTTCAAACATTTTAAAAGTACACTTTATTTATTTGATGAAAAATTATACAATGCAAATGGTATCAAAAACACATTGCTTGCGTAACTCTTTATACAAATTATGAAGGCGAGTGTAAATTTGAGACTTGCAAAGCACTGTTGAATGCTGCTATGAGATATCAGGACACTGGATGGAAAAAGTATCTTGGCTTTTTTTTTTTGTAAGCATGAAAATGAACCCCTTAATGCCTGAAATTAAAACAAATCTTTATACCTGAATGCAGCTTTGCAACTTTGGCATATGTTAGTAAAACTGCTCATGTCTATCCAACTACTTAGCATATACGTTTTTCCCCTCGACAAAGTAGGAATAGATAAAAAGTTGGGATGCTGGTCGAGCAGCAACCGGATGTAACGTCAGCGGTGGCACTGGAAGTGACATGTGCATAACAGGGCTCCCGCCCAACCATCATTTTACAATAGGCCAGGGGGGAAGGTGTTAAATTTCACCCTTTATATTAAGGATATTCTTTGTGATTTAGATGTTAAACATCTTGGGTGGAATTTAGATATGTAGTGATTTTATCACTTGTTTTTGTTCTTTAGAGTGTGTATACACCTTGCATACATTTTGTTTATTTTCTGTATTTTGTGCTTTGGTATTCACATATGGTTCTAAACAGGTTCAATACTGTGGTTCAGCTGCAGCAAATTATAGGATAAGTTCACCTTTTTAAAAAAAATAATAAATGCACATCTTATTGCAGGCAAAAAAATGTGCTTTTATTATTTTTTTACATTGCAGCCTGTAAAGCATTGCACCCACAATCATCAGATCACTGGTGCAATGGATCCTGCATACTCACAGTATACTGTCTGCCTGTACCTCCGGTATGGGCAGACAGTTACTAAATGGCAAGAAGAATCATTGCTTATGAGAGAAAGCTCACCAGCACCCTTGCAGTTCATTGAGAACTACAAGCTGTCAGCTGCAGCTGAAGGAACCTGTGCATGAATGACCAGTGGCAGAGCACCACATGGCCTCACTGTTTTCAAATTGTGACAGTGGGTGTGGGGAGCAGATCCCTGCCTGCTATCACAAGGCGGGGAGTGGTGCCAGTGGGAGGTGGATCGCTGGACCATGTTACTTGTTGCACCCTATATATGGTCGAATCTAGCAATCTAGTAAAGAACCTAATGAAATCACAATTTATTTTCACCAATTGTGACATCTCCCTAATCAAAAGTCTAGATATCTTTGGTATAGCTATTACTTCCAACAATATATTGAGGCCAATGCTGTCCCTTATGGCCAGACATTTCCAGCCATATAAGATCCACCATTTGCACTCAAAAGTGAGAAAAACCTTACATAGGGTTACGTAAGCTGAACCACGATATCAAGTTGCTTACTGATAAGTTGACTGGGTTTTATTTAACTATCAAGATTTTTTGGAAAATCATAACAAGAGAATTGTATAGACTAAAGACATAAAATTGTTGCGTGATAAGCTTGCCTGTCATGCAAAGCATACTGATGGGACTTTAGACCTAGGAGAACTACAGTATGTGGCTAAAAGATGACATAAATGTTTATAGACATAATGGACATTTTTCTGACAATTCTACCTCTTCAGGGGCGGACTGACCATTTGGGAACTTGGGCACTGCCCGAGGGCCCGGGGTCAGTAGGGGGCCCCATGAGATGTCCCTGGTACCTTTTCATAGGCTTTTTTGGGTGTGGTTTGAGTGTGGGCGAGGACACAGGGGCCCCATGATCCCCTGTTGCCCGGGGGCCCCATGAGTTGTCAGTCCACCCCTGTACCTCTTCCTCCACTTTTTCTTCACAGACTGTAGCAAGAAATTCTCACCATAAGTATCTGAAAAATACTACCAATGGTCAGAGTAAAACTCTTCAAACAGGTGAAGGGAATTCACAAGGTGATCATGACACTAACACTGACACGTTTGGCCTCTAATAAAACAATGACACCTCCTTCACCAGATTCTGATTCAGATGTTTTCCATGAAGAAACACAGGGTGGTAATGGTAAAAGGGGTTTAGATTCACAGTGCACTATGGATACAACATGTCACTTGGGAGCCACTCCTAAACTGAATTCTAGTTTAAATCAAACCCTAATTTTGAAGAATCGAAGGGACAATTCTTTTTTTTTTTTTAAGAAATTAACTAGCAAGAACTTAGAAATATATAATAAAACAAATGTCACTGGAAAAATATAAATGTAGCCTATCTTAGGACCATGATATACGCTAAGGTTGAAGCAGTCAGTTGGACAGAGTGCTTAAGTACAAGCAGTTGGATGAACCATTATCTTTCAGCTGACTTTGTTACTTTATGAAATGTTATTATTCCCCTGCTAACACCTTGCACATGTTCTTGGAGCTTTTCTGATGGATCTCCTTACTCACCTCCCCTTCGGGGTCTTTTTTCATTTCCCTCCAACTATCTCTTGACCTCTTTCTAGCCTTTTTTCTTTCCTTTCTGTTCTCTGAAGCTTTTCCCTCTTTTTTCCCTTTTGCTTTCTTCTCCCTTGCCCTCCCCCTCCCCCTGTTATTGGTTACCCACCCTTATGGATGCTTACTGAGGTACCGTCAGCCACAAGTACTATCTCACCAACAAAATAGTTAGATGCCCTCCTCTTACCCCCTCTTTGAACTGACTTGCTCATTGTTTTCTTTTTACGCAGTAAAGCAACTCATGGACCCGATGGCTGAGGCCCCATAAGGTTCCACACTAAGGTTGGGCATTCTTAGAGCTCATATTTTCATGTCTCTGTTGGGATTTCTTGATTTTCATGCTAAATTGAAATGTGGTTTTGAAGTATATAACTTGGTCTTTAAGCTACCTCCTAGCATTTCCGGGGCTGCACCCCTGCTGTTCTGATGCATCATTATGCATCCATCTTATTTTTTTCTACATTGATTCTATGCATATGTTCCCTGTACTTGGAATTTCACAATAAAATATTCGAACAAGAAAAACATAGCTTACCTTAAAAGTAGACAGTCATACTGTATTGCCAGAATAGAATCATAAAGTATACCGAAGCAAATTGGCACATAAATATAAATATGCAGAAATACAACAATAACTGTATAGCTCACTCCACAGAGGTGTCTAATGAAAAGTCAAATTTCAGTTTATGCTGTGACCTCAAAATAGCAAACAGTAGCTCTCTGTATGAGATGACACACCTCAAGAAACCCAGGACAGGTAAACAAATGTAGAACAGACTATGTCAATTGAGAGCTCTCAATCAAAGGGGCTAGGTTTAGGCCTTTGAATCCAAATTTATAGTTAAACACAGTTCTGCCCTCAGGATAGAGTAACTTGGGCAGGTCTTTGTGGTGGACCTTCTGCCAGCTAAGTTGGGGCCCTTTAAAACTGTTGGCACACAAACTGATGAGTATAAGTCAATAGGTGGGGTATAACAGCAGTATATTGTGAATGTTGGGCTTAGTAAAAGAATACTTTTTTTTGAGCAATGAGTGCACAAAAAGGGCAGACCCAAATGCAGCAGCTGAAGAAGAGGGCTAGGATGTTATGCAACAGTAACAGTCAGATATGAAAACAAGAACAATGTCAGCACTCTGGAATACAAATAGGCTTCTGGGCTATGTAAAGCTCTGCCTAAGGTGGCTTGGTGATGCACACAGCAGCTGGTGAAAAGGGTCTTTGATTATGATTCATTAACAAGTGAACACAGCTTAGTAAAGGATCTGCAACTGTAAGGTGCTAGAAGGTGACCCTCTTGCCAACCCCCTTCTTGACAGTCCTCCGGTAGTGATGAATTAACTGCACGGTGGGGGCCGTCTTATCCTGCTCTACAGCGTTGGTGGCATTGGGTGCAATGGTGACCTTCTTAGTGACTCTTGACAAAATCCTGGATTGCCACAGCATCATGGAATAGTCCCTATGATACTGCAGCAGACTCGCTCAGGTTCAGTCTCCTGGTTCTAATGCACAGCAGCAGCATCAAGCAAATTCAGCACAGCAACCCACATGGCACAGTACCTTTTCTCTTATCCTGGTCCAGTTGGTGCATTCCCAAAAAATCAGAACATAGTTGTGGGGGCCAACTCCAAATACCCAGGTAATTCTAGTATGGATTTTTAGGAAGAACACCACCCAAAAATGTACCAGACCCTTTTCTGGGCATGCAGTCTGGCAGGCCAGGAAAGGGGGGTTGAATGTGCAAGTCCTCCCTCTTGAACCATACCAGGTCACATGCTCTCAACATTTAGTGACTGCTTTGCCTTGTCTCAATGATGATGAGAACAAGGGCCTCTTCCCCAAAACCATGGCCCAGTAACTGTGGGGGTCTGTAAGTGAGAGGATTATTGATATTTGGAAGTCCCCTTTAGAAATAAGGGGGGCACAGATATTTTCCCCAGTGTGAATGAATAAAGGGTGTATAGTACCCTGAAAAATTAAATAGTAAATAAAGACACACATTTTGACAAGTCCTTCATTAAAGAATAACAAAAAACAAAAATGTCTGGTATGGAGTTTGGGAGGGACCCCATGCCATTTTGTTTTATCAGGTTCTGGTATGTATTTTAGAGGGGACATCACACCTTTTTCTTTTTTTTACTTAGTCTACTTAGGATAAAGCCAGCCATAGACGTATTGGTGGTTGCAGGAGAGAAATTTCCCAATTCAACACATTTAGTGTTGATGGAGGAATTCCTCCCGCGTAGTGTTGGGGTTGAACATCGGCCATTCGTGTGTTCACTAAACACACACGCGGTAAGGGCATTTGGCGGGCAAACATCGCTGCGCTCTCACAGTTCATTGTTAGAGCCACGATTGGCCAAAGCAATGTACCTGACCATAGGTCAGGTGCAATGCTTTGGCCAAACACAGCACAATGTACTGTGAGAGCCATGATTGACCAAAGTCACGGTGACAATTGGGCAACGCTAGCGATGACATCGGTGGTGACATCACCGCTAGCCACGCCTATTTGTTATACATCTGACCGGCAAATGTCAGACCTGTGATATTGTGGCGAGTGCTCAGCAGGTGCGGATGGGTTGGCGAGCGTCAAGTTTTTTTTTCATTTTGACGAGTCAGCATTGTCCTGATTGACGATGGATTACAACAATGCAATTATTTATTTGGCTTTTTTTAATTAAAGGACTTGTCAAAAACTGTTTTGTTTTTTGTTCAGTTAAAAGATTTTTTCAAAACTCTGGTCTCTTTAATGAATGAATGGGTGGGGGTACAAGTACCCCTTAATCATTCACAAGGGGGGCAGCATCAGGGTGCCCCCTTATTTAAAGGAGTACTCTGATGCTAATGAGCCCCCCTACCGGGCCATGGTTGTGGGGAAGAGGCCCTTGTTCCCATCGGCATCGTGACACCATCCCAGTTTTATACACCTGTGGCCATGGAGGTGATTGAAGCACCTGAATCCAATAATTTGGAGGGGTGTCCCAATACTTTTGGCAATATAGTGTATATTTTGTATTGGGAGGCAATAGTTCAAATTTAGGGTTTTATTGTTGTCTGCGATCCCTGTGATAAGATTTTCCCACACATTTTATTTGTTCACCGGGACAGGAAGTAATGGGAATCTCTCTACCAGAGAAACAGAAAGCAATCAAAAAATGTTTTTTTTAAAGTTGAGATGCGTTTTTTTGGTGCTTTTTGCATTTTGCAGAAACTCACTACAGTCCATTTAACATAGTTTCCTATGGGACACACTCACATCTATGTTTTCAGCCACTGCATTTTTGGAAAGGGCCAGGGACTTTTTTTCCTGCAGCAGATTGCAACACTCATAGGTGTGAACCAGGCCTTAGGCTCCATGCATACTAGAAGCTGAAGAAACGATGGAAAAATGCCAAAAAAACACTCAATATGACCATTTTTCCGGCATTTTCCATTTTTATGTCAGTGTTTTGCTGGCATTTAGCAGTGTAGCTGGTTGTTAAGGAGCGGGCCGGCAAACCGGCCGCTGCATCCTTAAGGGTTCCCCACTGACAGCTGAATGCAGACAAAATAACTGTCTGCAAATAAAACTTGAGGGAAAAAAAAAGCTCCGCAGCCGATGCTGGCTCCTGCTGTCTTAACAGTTCCACCGCCTCCCACCGCTAAATAAACTAAGAAACCGGGCCATCATTGGGTGACCTCACTCCCTTGTGATGTCATCGATCGGGGCATACAGCAAGCTGGCTGTACACAAGTCAGCTGATATATAAGTGTGAAATACGGTGCCAAATAAGTCTACCAAACTATCCCAATATTCACAAAGAAACTTCCACCCTTGAAAGTGTAAATAATTAAATAACAGTATGAATGGGTCCCCACCTTATAGAATCCCCATCCTATATTTAGTGGCAATCAAATCTTTAGAAAATAAATCTCCAAAATATACAAATATGCAAGCAAAATGTGTTAAATTAAAATAAATAAATAAATAAATGAAGTAAATAAAGTCATTTCCGTAAATATAGTAAAATTAATACCCAGTGTCATTTAAAGTCCAAAATTTAAATAAATAAAGCAATGTCCAAACTCCAACTTGGTATTTCTTTAAAGATGTTTGAGCCTTTCCTCTGGCTCCCAAAGGTTGGAAAATGCCTCAAAGAAAAACAAACTCACAATAGTGCATTATCTTAATGACAATATTCCATATCACTTTATATTTAGTGCAAAAAATGTGCAAAACCAAAAACAAAATAAACCAACACTGTGCAAGATCAGTGATGTGCTTCACTCTGTGCCAAACACAACTCCAGTGATGTGTCACCTCTACTGAAATCAGCAAGTATACCCTTACCAGAAATCATAGGAAAAAACGCCTTGTGTATCAATAGAAGGTATCGTCAGAAGCGCTTCTTCTCCTCTCCTCTACTCCTGAAGCTTTCCAGTTTGATTACCTTCCCCTCATGGTCCCACATGAGCCTTGCCCAGATCTCATACAGATTCCTCCAAACCGTATATAGGTGAAAAGCAATGATATAATAGTGTGACACCGTATGGTAAATGGAACAATATCTTTTAATCAATCTGCTTACATCAAAAACATAAAAAACGAGCGTGGTAGATGTGTTCCCTGTTCAAGGGATTACCAGGCAGCTTCCAGGTGGATTACTCTGCGGTAATGGCCGCCGTACCACTTCTGGTTCCTGCTCTGCGTCCGACGTCACTACCTTTGACGCGTTTCGTCACATCCGGGACTTAGTCATAAAGGATTGGTTGACTTGTATACAACCAGCGTGCCCCTACATGAATTCACTGAACCAGCTGATCTGGCCAAATTTCAATCCACGCATGGCAAACTTTAGACGCATTAGCAGATATAGATGGACTGTACTAACAAATTAAATCATAACTCCATACGCCTCCCCTGCACACATGGCCTGCTAAAATACTGTGTCACGTACCTGGTTGGGGAGCCTGACATGGAGAGAAGGCATCCTCTTACGACTTCCGCTCGGAGCCCCTGATAGTGGGAACAGAGGGCGCAGAGCCAGGAGTGGCACGAGTGCCGGGTGGATCAGGAGCTGGCAGCAGGTGGCTGAAGACCCAGGAGATCCGGATGCAGGCCAGGTGCGGATGCAGGAACATAGGTGCAGCAGCAGGCAGGTATAGCTGCAATCAGGATGCAGACTGGGACTGGACACTGGAGCGTGGATGCAGTAGCAGGCAGGTATGGCAGTGACCAGGATGCAGGCCACGTGCAGGACCATGGGTGCAGCTGCAGGTAAGTATGGCAAACGTCAGGATGAAAGCCAGATGCTGGACCATGGGTGCAGCGGCAGGTCAGTATGGCAACCGTCAGGATGCAAGCCAGGTGCAGGTGCAGGTAAGAAGATGCAGCAGAGTCAGACAAGCCGGGTCAGTATTTAGCAGGCAGATCAAGTACAAGGGAGCAGGCAAGCGGATGGTCAGGGATAGCCGAGGTCGGTGCAGGCGGAGTTCTTTCTTAGTCAGGTCAGATCAGGATACAGGTAACAGAATCAGGTAATAGGTGCAGAGACGTTGTAGACCAGAAGGCATTGATTGTACTGTATTGCAGGTTTAAATAGCCCGCCTGCCGGTGACGTGGACTCTACTGCGCATGCACGCACTTCCGTGCTTCTGCGCATGCCCGCCCGCACGCTCCCGCGCATGCACACTCGCACCACCGCGACCCGAAGGGATCTGTTGCCGTCGCACGGCGACAGGGTCCCTGACATACTGCTTTAAGATTTTTTGCAATATCCCCCACCTTCCCCGTTTTGGAACAGGCAGACTTTTCCTAGTAGTCATATAGCAGAAAAGAGTGACCAGCAATGTCACAGTGTCAGTGGAGGAAAAACATGTACTGTATTTGTCTTATAAAATAGTTTTACTTAAACAGGAACCCAATTTCAGTACAGAGGCAGAAGGCCTATGGAGAGGTCCTCTGAAAAAAATATAGATTTAGCTCAGTTTAGTTCTTTGGTTTTATTTTTTTCAGCAGGAGGAGATGAAGATGGTTTGAGGTGTCCCATGTCAGTTCAATATCTCTACTAAACCTCCATGTAGTAAAATTGCAAGCTTGCCTGGTCTCTAGCAAACTGTGAAGCTTTTGTTGTGCTATGGATGTTTCAGATGTCAATCTCCCCTGTCCCCTGAACTGCAGACAGATGATGGCGCGGTGTAGCTGCTACCTGATACCCTCTGCCCTGGCCCCTACTGCCTCTCCCAACATGTTGCTGCCATGCAACTTCTTCTTTCCCCTGCACATGGCTCTGCTGGTCCCTGCGTTTAACTCATGTTGCCTCAATCACCTCATCATCGGGTTGTATATTAAATAAATATTTATATTTTGGGGGGTTTGAATGGCAATAAGACAAACAAGTGACAAAAGCCACTACTAATGGCGCAGTGTCTTTGTCAATTGAGTAAATGCGTTGAAACAAATGAAAGCCCACAACATAGTTTTTTGTTTTTGAAGTAATAAAAATAACTAACATCAAGGACAATGGTAGTGGTGTTAAAAACTCTAAAACTAGCAGCCCCACTCCTCCCTGCTTGGTTTAACCACTTCAAGACCGCAATAAGTATGTAAAAATTACAGTTTTCAAGTGGTTCACCGGGGTTGTGGCTGAAGATATCAGTCATAACCCCGGTATCTTTTTTTCAGTCAATGGCTGGCTTTCTACGTAGCCTCCCTGACGGTATTCCTGAGTGTAGCTCGGGGTAAAGTTTCAGTACCAAAAGCGGTAACCCTGAGCTACACTCGGGTTTACCATGCGGCGCTGCTCCGCGATCCCTCGATCACTTACCTTGTCCTTCACTCCCGCGATATCCCTCCTGCAGTGTCCCCAGCAATGTCCTCCGGCGGATGCCGGCATCTGTCTTCTTGGTTCCGTCCCCTGTGAGCGTTGGGATGTACGGGGATGGAACCGGCGGGAAATTTGAAAATGACAAAAAGTGACATTCACTAAATACACTAAAATCACATAGTAAAACATTACTGTGTCAAACCATTTCACATACATTTTGTCCCGAGTGCTTTGTCCTGTGTCCTGCCTGCATTTTTATTGTTCTTTTTGCCTGGAAACTGAGAAATGTCCATGGCGTCCAAAAAGTGTCTCTCTAGGTCAAAATCGGTTTTAGACCAGCTAGAGAACAGCGATAGTAAATCAGAACCACTTGCAGAATTGAGTGATAATGATTCGTGGGGAAATTCCTCATCAGACACTGAAAACGATTTTGCGACTTTGCTCAGTGATGTGCGAACTTTGGCGCTATATTTCAAATTTCAGTGTTTTTGGTTTGATTATATTATTGAATTAAATTTAATATTATTATTATTTATGATTATTTATTAAATTATAATTTTTGATTTCGTGTTTCAAATTTTAATATCCCGGGATGTTTACTAGACTCTTGTTCGGACAGATTTCAGTGAGTTTTTCCTAAAAATTACAGGCCTACAATAAAAAAAATACCATATTTCCATGCAAAAAAATTTACCGCTTTGAGCACAGAAATATGGACATAATCAGACTGCTAGGGAGGTTAAAATGGTCCTAGTGGCTTATTAGCTACTGGAATGCTTTCAGTAGTGGTGGGAGAGGGCGTCCCCTTGGGCTTACTGGTAAAACCGGCGTGCTCGAGAAGTGATCCGATGGTGCGGATTGCTGCTCCTAGAGGAGTCTCTCATTGCCTCTATGGCATTGGAGGACTGGAGCTGCGTCATATCTGGTCTGGGCTGGATGTAAACAATTTTTTTTCTTTTTTTAGAGCAAAAGACACTTTTTTTTGCTTTTAAAGGTAAAGGAGAGATCTGGGGTCTCGCGCATGCACAGTCCGTTTCGCGGCAGCCATATTGCGCATGCTCAGTCCGCTCCGGTCTTCGGCAAAATGGCACCCGTTAATATGCAGGCACCATTTTACACTATAAAAATAGCCTACAAGATGTCAGGCTGTATGGCACACCCTTTCTGAAGACGTACGAGTGTACAAAATGTGTCTTGGAGGAGCCTGCACGCCTTGACGTCACGCCACCGGATTACGGAGGTTCGGCGGCCACCATTTGATACCAGCTGGTTAGTGCTCATAGCAGCTGTTTGCTGCAATATCTATCGCTGCTGTTGTTTGTGACATAGCATCTCGGCACATATTTGGCACACACCACTTTACATGTATGAAGATATCCAATTACTTTTATGTCGATTTTATTATCCTTCATTAAATGTCATTTTGAAAATACTACACTATGGGTATTTCTATCTTTGCTCTGTACTGAGCAATTAATCCCCCAGAGCTTCCCCTGGTGACTTTCCCACTATATTGAAGAGGCTGCATCCATGTCCTTAAAGTGGACCTCCAGTTGAATATTCATCCACACGATTTCCATCCATCCTGGGCTGATTCCATATCCATCCTGAAAGGGACCCCCTGGCAGACCTCCATTTATTGATACATTGCACAATACCTTTGCGCGTCCGGTGAGTGTGCATTTTATACATATCTTGCCTCTCACCAAGTTTAAGAAAGTGAAGAATTTCAGAGTATTGAAGTCACCTCTGAGCTCTTTTATTCATTGTGGACTGTCATCTTATGCATGAGTTATTTGTTATACATTCACCAGGACTACAGTATATTTTAAGCGCTGCACCTATTTTATCTTCTATGTCTTTTGAAAGGTTTTATGGTTTCCTTTATTGTGCATAGCTGCTTTTATGTTGAGCGCTCGCTGAGTTCTTATATCTTTTTATAATATAATTACTTTTTTGCTATTGTCTGGAATAAAATGTTATATTTTCAACTGGTTTAATATTTTGTTCCCACTTCCATACTTTCTACATTTATATGTTTCAGTTTTGGAATATGGTATCTGATTGAATTGTTTTTCCCACCAGTCCACTTATCTCTTTAGAGTCAGATTGTGGGCAAAACAAGTGTGATAAAAGAATATTAGGGAGAAAATGATTAAATATATATTAAACTGATCTGGACCATAAAATATCCAAACTTAGTATAAATGTATTTGAAGCCCTAAGATCAGATATTAGATAAGGATCTCAGAAGCATGTATGTCATTTCACTATAGTATAACTCCAGACTACAAGTTCATGACACATCAACCTCGGGTTAACAAGAAAATTCTCCAAGTGTACATTAAACATTTACCACACATACACCAATTTGGACATTCACGGATATCACATCCTCCACACTACACATGTGGTGAATATTGCTCTGATAAATACGTATATTTTGTGAGTGTTAGAGCATTCGGCATGCTAGTATTTATCTGTATCTGTTTTCTGTCTTTTCCTATCTGTTCTACTTGCTTATTATGACTATGATATATACATAAAAATCACTCCAGTTTACTAATAAATGCACAAGCAGAGAATACAGTAAATATTTCTGGTGCTCTCATCTTTGCTTCATTCACAGAGCGTTTTCTCCAGAGCGAGGTCCAGCGGCATTTCTGTTGGACAAGCAGTTAATTCCACAATAATTAATCCTGAAAAACTAGTTTCTTAGTTTTGTTGCTACATAAAATAGTAAAATGAGTGTACAGAATTTTTATGTTCATTATAAAAAAGAACCAGAAAGAGTCCAATAATCTCATGTACATGTAAGCCGTGTGCTGGGGTGGGCTCCCCAGGATACAGTGAAGTCACGAACGAGGAAAGCAGCCCCAACACCAGCTTTTGTCACAACAGAATTTTACTTAGATGTGGCAAATAAACACAACCACAAATGCTGGAAACATACAATAAATTTACATACACCCAGCCCAAAGGCTGAGACCCTTTTGCTGCACAGCACGGCACCTTCTAATGGATGAAGGTAAAAAGTGAAGTAATTTACCTACTGGCGGGCACAACTAAGCTGCCACACCTTACCTGTTATTACCCTAAAAGAGCAGGAATCAGTGTATGGGTGTACGGTATGGGCTAGCCTGCGGTGCAGCACAACAGCTTACAATCTTACACAAATCTACAGTATTCCCCCTCCCATAACTGGTCCTGTAGCACGTGCCTGAGTATTCCTTCTGAGCAAAACGCCAGTCTGGCTTGAGTTTTTAGGATTTTATCAGCTCTCCAATGTGAAATGTCACTTTAAGTTGTGGAGTCCTCCCAATAATCAGTAACAACACTTGTGGCCTGACACAAACAGAGACCCTAACTAACTAACTATAGGCCTGGACTCAGTCTCAAGGCGCCAACACTGAAATGAGGTGCGTGCACGATTGTAAGGGACCGCCCGGCGGTACCACTAGCACTCCACTGATCGGATGTTCCCAGCGCACGGAGTCTAAGCCCCAGAGTACTTGTTCACCAGGGCCCCTGATGGTGGGGATGGACTTGGAGTACCCCAGGACCAGGTCGTGACTACTGAGGACACCCGTCAGTGGTAGGGGTATTCGCCAGGGGCTCCCACGGGAGAAAGACAGGTATGAGGAGGTCTGGAGACCCCGTTGAGAGGGACGGATGGATGGATGGCTGAGCAGGTGCAGGGTCATACAAGCCGGGTCGGTAACTATGGGGACGGTGCGGTACAGAGCAGCGGGCAAAGAATAGTCGGGTCACACGCCAGGTCAGCAACAGCAGGTCAGATCCAATAGGGGGCATTCAGGAGAGAGGTCAGGCAAGCAAGGGTCAAGAACAGGAGAAAACAGCAAGGTCAGGGCACAATCCGGGTCAGCAACTTACTTTAAACAGGTTCACAGGTTCACAGGATACAAGAGACCAAAAGGCACTGAATGACAGCTCAGGGCCGTTTAAATATCCCGCCCTGCGCTGTCATTGGTGCCAGGCGCGCGCCCGTGGTCACTACTGCGCATGCGCGAACCTGATTGCCGCGGTCGGCCAAGTCCCGGCGCTCGCGTACAGGGAGGTGTACTGCGCCTGCGCCGAGCCCAGCGGCGCGGCGATCTCCGACAACGATCTTACCGTCCCGGGTCTGCTTTGCATCCGCTGGTGACTCTGAACAGAACAAATGTCTCTCCAACAAGCATGCGGTCTCACCGTATATGTTGCATAGTTCCTCTGCTCTCATCAGCATTCCTGGCAGCAATCTCATCAGCATTCCTGGCAGCAATCTCATCAGCTTCACTTAGCTGCAGCTCTGGTTACGGAGGGATGCTTTCACACCTGGATGTCATCAGATTATCAGCTCACAGGGCCCCTTATTCACCATGCTCCAAAAACATGGCTGCTCTCTCTCTGTGTAAAACTCCACCTCTTCATGAATATAGAAATATCTATGCAGTCTGAGGCTGTGTTAGAAAAACAGTGTCATCTTGTGGCTAAACTACAGAATGTCAGTCACAACATTTAGTTTACTCCACACAAGCAGTATTCAAACAATGAGAGCTGTTTCCCCATCTCACATACATTTGAAACTAAACACTCTAATATGGAAGGCACAAGAGACAAGAGGTGCATATTTGGTTGATTTTATTCATTTTTTTTTATAAACCTAATATACTATGAGAAATTTCTGCTTCTGATTCTTGCTAACCTAAACTATGGAGTAAATTGAGAGACCATTGAGAAGTTATAAACTGATGATCCAAACTCAGGGAGCCTGCCTCTGAGGAAGAGGTTGTGTCCTTGAAACGCATTAGCAAGTTGGTCATCCAGGGTTCCTTCGTATGGACTCAGATGTTGTTTGGATCATACACCTTGTTCAGTTTGACATGCCTGTGTTATTATGTCTATTGTGAGTATGATACCTATTTTTGTTTCTTTAATAAATTATTCTAAACGATAATGCACTAGGTCGGTGCGCCCTTTTTCTGTTTCTCCATTTGTATCTAGCAAAAAGAGGCCTGGTCATTAAGGGGGGTAAATCCTCAGGAGGGCAAGTGGTTAATGAACCACTTGCCTACCAGGCACTTATACCCCCTTATTTACCAGGCCAATTTTCAGCTTTCAGCGCTTTTGCACTTTGATTGACAATTGCGCGGTCATGCAACATTGTACCCATATGAAATTTTGATCATTTTTTTCTCACAAATAGAGCTTTCTTTTGGTGGTATTTAATCGCCACTGGGCACTTTACTTTTTGCGCTATAAATAAAAAAAGTGCAAAAAATTTGGAAAAAAAAAAAAGTTTCTTTGTTTCTATTATAAACTTTTTCAAACAGGTAATTTTTCTCCTTCACTGATGTGCGTTGATGAGGCAGCACTGATGGGCACTGATAGGTGGCACTGATGGACACTGATAGGCAGCACTAAAGGGCACTGATAGGCAGTACTAATGAGGTGGCACGGATAGGCGGCACTGATAGACAGCACTAATGAGGTGTCACGGATAGGTGGCACTAATATGCAGCACTGATAGGCGGCACTGATAGGTGACACTGATGATGGGTACTGATAGACGGCACTGACTGGCATCACTGCTGGGCACTGACTGGCACAACTGCTGGGCACTGACTGGTGGCACTGACTGGCAGCACTGCTGGGCTGCACTGGTGGGTGGCACTGGTGGGCAGCACTGGTGGGTGGGCACAGGTGGGTGGCACTGGTGGGCACAGGTGGGTGGGCACAGGTGGGTGGCACGATCTGACAGCGTGAGGAAAGTGCAGCCGAGAACCGGCACTTGCATTTCCCTGTGATCAGCGTGTCATTGGACACCGCTGATCACGTGGTAAAAGGCCGCTGTGATTGGCCTTTTACCACATCACGTGATCAGCTGTGTCCGTAGGACACAGCGATCACGGAGATCGCCGGGTGCGCGTCCCCTGGGGGGCGCAGGAGAGCGCGTTATGGGAGGACGTCATATGACGTCCACCCAGAACTGGCCGGCCGCAGTGCAGCCGTCATTCGGCTATCTGCGGTCGGCAACTAGTTAAGAGGTCATGGATGGTTGGTGAATGCAATATATTGTCTTATGGTAGTGGAGCACAAAGGATCTGAATGGAGCAATTTGTTTTTGGCACAACAAGATTATGCACCATTGTTTTTGATTTACAACCTGGTGTGGGACTTTTGTTTTTGTTCTTGACTTTGGACTCATTAATATATATCACTTTTAGGTTTTTACATGTTTCTATCACAGTTGGAATATTGTTAATCTAATATGTATGTTTAGCACCATACCTTATTTTATTATATGGTCAGATGTGATTTTTCACTTCAAGGGGCAGCTAACATTTTTTGTATTATTTTTATTTTTGGCGGCACGCTAATTGTTTGAGTAATTATATATATTTTATTACATAGAAGATATACTGTTTGTGTAAGGCAGTATATATCACTTTTTTGCATGTAAAGAGAAGGCGCTTAGTTTCTCATTAAAAAGAAAATTGCAAATTTCATAAGCTGATGTGTTTGTACTGATTGTCATCTTTCCATGATTGTTCATTCTACTTTTGTGCAAACCAAGTAAGATGATGGGAAGAAGTGAAGCTATGAAGCATATTAGAATAAAAGAAGGAGGGAGGAGAAGGTGTCCTGAGAAACAGTGAGGAGAAGCTCAGAAGGATGAAGGAGGGAAACTGATGAAGAAAGAGGAGAAGGGCATCTCAAAAGAACGATTAGAAGGGAAGAGAAGCACAAATGAGAAGTACAGAGGAGAAGGACACTTCAGAAGGAAGAAGGAGCCTTTCAACTAAGAAATGAAAAGAGAAAAACATCTAAGGAGAAAGGAGGACATCTAAGGAGGAAAGAGAAGGACATCTAAGGAGGAAGGAGAAGGACATCGGAGAACAAGCAAGGATGAGGAGGGATTAGAAAGATGGTCATGAAAACCAGAGGAAGAAAAAAAAAGGAGGGGGGGGGGCAAAAAGTAAGGAAAAATGAAAGAACATTGATAAAAGTTCAGCTGAAAAGGAAGAAGGAAAACAACAAGAGAGAAGACATAAGGAAAAGAACAGGGGAGAAGAAGGAAGAACAGAGGAGGAAAAAAAGGGAGGGGAGAAGGAGGTTTGCGAAGGAGGAAAGAAGGGGGTGGCAGATGAGATGGTAAAGGATGGCTGAAGTTGTAGAAAGGCTAGGTGAAAAAACAGATGGAGGAGAAGGATAGCTAAGAAGGATGAAGAGGAAGTACAGTTTACACAGAAGGAGGGAAGGAAGGAGGAAAAAATCTGAAAAGGGAGGAAAAAAATCTGAGGAGGAAAGAGCAGAATATCTGGCATGTAGAGAGGAGAAGGACAGCTGTATATCTTTGTGTGTCTATTTTACTGGAGTTTAACCTGTGTGCGTATATGACTCTGGATTTTATAGTTCTAGATTATATGCATCTAGTGATGGATTATGTATGAATTTGTGAGTGTAGAATGCCAGCATGTTGGCCTGAGAGCCAGCGGCTGTTTAATATGCTCCTTGATATTGCTCTGCTTGTGAGTACCTATCACATTTGTTAATATATTGACTTTAGCTGTACTGCACTATGGGATTTCTTTGCTTTTTTCTGACTATATGGTAATGTTGCTGAGGCAAGATTATGTGAAGCGATCCAGTGGCTGTGTAGGGCATGCTGTTCTGAAGCGTGACAGACTTGAGGCACATCCAACTGTAAGAGAGGGAGCTGGAGCCATTTATCCATCCAGGCAGGATCTATTATTCTAAAGCACTGTTAGACCTCTTGAGATGTGTGGTCTAAACAGGGGTGGACTGACAACTCATGGGGCCCCCGGGCAATAGGGGATCATGGGGCCCCTGTGTCCTTGCCCAAACTCAAAAAAGCCTATGAAAAAGGTACCAGGGGCATCTCATGGGGCCCCCTACTGACCACAGGCCCTCGGGCAGTGCCAGAGTTTCCAAATGGTCAGTCCGCCCCTGGGTCTAAACGTTTGGAAAACTGCTTTCTTTGTATAACATGGCTGGTTCACCTTTATTGTGAAGATTTTTCATTCACAGTGGACTATCTGAGTGAATTTATTACGCTCTTATTTGACAATAACATGATTTATGCACACTTTATGAATTTATGATTTACAGTATGTGATAAGGCAACACTATTTTTGGAAACAATTTATGTTGCATATTTGGAGTGTGCATATCAGTGAGTGCTGCAATCACAATTGATTTAGATATAACTTTTAAAATATTTGTCATTACACTTATACAGTATTTGCTATTGCATTGATATGGTTATTTTCTAGTGCAAGTTATTTTTTTATTTTAAATATCTTGTTGTAGGATCCAATCCATATGAAGCACCGCTCCAGACTCTGCCCTAGGGGTATGACTACAGGTGGTGACTGTCAGTGAACAGATCTTGAATGAAGTTGTTCCAAAGGCATGATGTAATTAGTTCTTGTAAAGATTTTGGTAAATATATGTTGTGCAGTGGGATAACTAGAACCTTCAGGACCCCGGTGAAAGAAACTGTGAAGGGCCCCCCTGACCCCTGGCCAGAGCCCTTCCCTTCAAGCCCAGTGGCAGAACACCAGGGCCTGGTTGCATGTACAACCTTTGTAACCCTGATAGTTCTGCCATTGGTGTCAGTATTTTTTTTTTTTTTTACAATTTTTTTAGGAGCTCCATTGGTGGGACTTAGGTGAGATATCAGGGGTCTAAAGAGGAGGGAAAGAAATGAAAGAAAAAAGAAAAGAAAGGAAAGAAGGAAGAAAAAAAGGAGGGAAGGAAGGAAGGAATGAATGAATGAATCCCTCTTACAGTACTATCTGGTAGGCAGGAGAAGAAAAGGAGGGGGGAGACTTCACTCACAGTGAATCGGCAGGAGAGGAGGTTTCCTCTCCTGTCCAATGCGGGGGGGGTTAGTAATTGTCAGTGGGGAGCAGAAGCAGCTCACTCTCTTCTCCCATTCTTTCAGCTCAGGTGCAGCTGCAGGAGGAACATGGATAGATCAGTTCCTCTATATGCAGTCACACCTGCTGCTCCTCCTATCCAGGCATACAGGGGGCCACACGGGCCCCCTGAAGCATGAGGCTGGGTTGCAATTGCAACCCCTGTAGCTATGCCACTGATGTTGTGATTGTCAAAGAATTCAGCCTGTGTATATTTATCTGTATCTGTTTTCTGTTTTTTCCTATATGTCCTATCTGCTTAATATAAATATGATATATATAAAAAAAAGTATCTTTCATCTTTCCTTCATTCACAGAGGGGTCACTTCCACTGGCTCTCTAGAGCGAGGTCCTGGAGCATTTCTGTTGGAAAAGCAGTTAGTTCCACAATGAACAGTCTGGAAGAACCGGTTTCTTAGTTTTGTTGATACATAAATTATTAAAAAAGAATGTAGGACTGGAAAAATGTTCATTGTTATGTAGAACAAGAAAAAGTAAAAAAATCCCATTTGTGGCAATCCATTTACTATAATATAGAAAGTGCAGGCCAGGAAAGAGACAACAGTAAACTTCATAGCACGAAGATATGTGTCTGTACTGCTTTTCATGTTTCTATGATTGTTCATTCTTCTAATGTGGAAACCAAGCAAAATGACGAGAAGGAGTGAAGCTATACAAACTATTAGAACTGGGAGAAGTGTCCAGAACATGTTGACATATAATAGTATCTCTGTCTGCATGTTGTCTAAAATGTCATCTTGTGTTGAATTCCTGAAAACTTTTAAAGGTATTGCAAAATAACACACAAATGGGTATACAACAGAAAACAACGCAGAGGCAATGATCAGGTATACAACGTTTCTTGATATGATGGCCTTCAGATGTAAGAAAAAGACATTATGAAAGGTGGAGATCTTGAAGTAGAAGAAGATGGAGAGCAGGGTCGATAACCAGATGTTTGAAATAACTGAGGATCGCAGAGAAAATCCAAGTAATATATAAATGCTTTCATGGAACTTCGAAAAGATAAAATTTATAAAGAAAGACAACAGGTAAACAACATGAAAAATGATCCTTGATATCCCAATAGAGGTGATAATTTTGTCAGCGCCTGTGATTGATCTTCCCTTTATCCAGTCAATGACATTAACAGCCACAATAAATAATTGTATCACCAGACCTGCCAGTGATATTCCAGAACAGGCAAACAGAAACAAAGTTATTGCAGAATTTTCATAATAGACTTCATCTGTAGAATTTGCCATCTTGGTAATCATATACAAAATGTCTCTTTACTGAAACTCTACTGTAGCACTTTATGGAAAATGACTTTAATTTTATGATGCAAATAGAAATGCAAACAGATGTTCTGCGTTGTTCGTTATACAAATAAAGAGGATGAGAGAACATTTGACTATGTGAAACATTTGTGGAAGTTGTCATAACATAAAACATGGAGATGAAAAATGAGCTGCAAGTACCATGATTAAAGATGTAATATAATTTGTAATATAATTTAGGGAGTACGTAGATAGATAGATAGATAGATAGATAGATAGATAGATAGATAGAATGATAGATAGATAGATGACGTGACTCCTGCACAAATGAATGGAAGTCATTCATTTTCAGTGTCACTGCACTGTACTGGGAAATGTGCACTGAGCTGCTTATGCACAGCTCAGTGTACATTCAACAGACAATTGTGAACAGGCAGGAAAGTTTGTCTTAATAAATAACAGACATACATGTAAATAAGAAACAACACGCAACTATATAATTCTAAAAATGAACCTCCTGGTTAGAAACCTGGAATCAGTATGACGAGCGGTGAGACATTCCCATATACTGTACATGTAGGCAGGTGACTAAAATTTAGCTGAAATCTTCATTTATAGGATTGATGTTTGGTGACTCGGGTTCAATTGCTGTTTTGGCCTGTGGTGCTTCCCATAGCAGGGGATAAATTTATAGCAGGAAGGGGTTAGGCCAAGGTGGCGAGGTTGGTAGTGGAAGTTGAAGGAACATACATGAAGAGATGTAGAGTTTCACCTAAGTAGGGTTGCCCTTTGGTGGGACCCTGAACCAGTGGCCCAATTCTCACCTCTGTGCTGCTGCTTCTGCTGCTGCCGCCTTCTCCATCCCGGGCCAGGCCTGGGCTCCCTGCAAAGGTTTCAGCCAGGACCCCCTTACCGAGATTTGGCCTCCAGGTTCTAGCTCTATTTACTGCATCAAATCCACCTGGGGCTGGAGCTGCAGATGGAGACCTAGGAGCTGTCCAGTTGGTTGGTGCTTGAGCTGAGCCCTATGGAGCTGGATGGGCCAGCTCTGGATGTTCACCCAGTGCTCACAGTCAGCTCTGTATAATGTAGAAGAGGGAGAAAGCAGAGCGAGAAGAGTGATAGACTATGTAAATGTCCACCACCTGGGGCTGGAACTGTGGCTGGAGACCCTTCAGCTGTCTGTCTGCTTTTGTGCTTGAGCTGAGCGGCTTTGGAGCTGGGTGGCCAGCTCTGGTTCTGGACATTCACTTGGTGCTTAGAGCCAGCTCCATACGTTGTAGAGGAGGGGGAAGACAGAGCACAAAGAGCGATAGACCGTGTACATGTCCACCTAGTGACCACTCTGCTCCAACAAGAGAATACAGTTGTCAAAACCCCTGGCACCCTGAGGACCCACCCTTGATTTTCCAGTGTAAAACAGACTTGAGGCCCTCCCATTCTCTTTACAGCATTCACAACATGGACCCATCATGCTATGCCACCTCTCAATCAGCTACAGTGAGCCCTGATACAGCAGAATCCTCACCAACGGTCACCCTGGAACCCCTCGACCTGTCTATTCCATGCTCAAAAAGGTCAATGACTTTGCCACTCATTGCAGCAGGTGATGTTTCAGACTATGTTTCTGCTGGTACAGGCTGTCTCACCATTAATGGTCATTGATTTCCAGGACCTCGGTTTATGTCTACTGCTTCCCCCGCTACTGATCTTTCTTTCCATTTCTCTTCATCATGCTGGTCCTTGGATTCTCTTGTGTCGCCAACACGTGACAGAGGTTTTGCCACTTCTAGTATGCCCACTCCCTTTTCCTCAATGGACATTCCTGTATCGGAAGTACTACCAGAAACTCTGCACCCTCTCACTCCACCTGCTACTTTCCGTTGGACTTTAGGGTTGAAGAGTTTACAAATTATGGCTCTGTGCTTACCATTAGAGATGAGCGAATCGAACCAGGCGAACCGGAATTCGAGTCGAATTTCAGGAAATATTCGATTCGCGGCGAAACCGAAATTTTGCCTACTTCGGGTGCGCGAATCGAACATTTCCCGATCAGCCGGCAAAAGTGTCCCTGCAGTGAGCTCCGCTATTTCTGACAGTTCTCTGACAGAAGGAACACATGTTTAGCGGTTGAAACATTGTATCTATTAGTTTACATTTAGGATACAGATGTTTCAACCACTGTTCATGTGAAGAAGCTGTGAGAGAACTGTCAGAAATAGAGGAACTCTGCACATACACTTTTTGCCGGCTTGGAATTATTCTTCTTTTCATCCTACTTCTTCTTCTTCTTCATCTTCATCCTCAGAAGAAGAGGATGAGGATGAGGATGAAGAAGAAGAAGAAGAAGTAGGATGAAAAGAAGAATAATTCCAAGCCGGCAAAAAGTGTATGTGCAGAGTTCCTCTATTTCTGACAGTTCTCTCACAGCTTCTTCACATGTACAGCGGTTGAAACATCTGTATCCTAAATGGAAACTAATAGATACAATTTGTATCTATTAGTTTCCATTTAGGATACAGATGTTTCAACCGCTGTACATGTGAAGAAGCTGTGAGAGAACTGTCAGAAATAGAGGAACTCTGCACATACACTTTTTGCCGGCTTGGAATTATTCTTCTTTTCATCCTACTTCTTCTTCTTCTTCTTCTTCTTCTTCATCCTCATCCTCATCCTCTTCTTCTGAGGATGAGGATGAGGATGAAGAAGAAGAAGAAGCAGTAGGATGAAAATAAGAATAATTCCAAGCCGGCAAAAAGTGTATGTGCAGAGTTCCTCTATTCTGCAGATACACTTAGAGGAGCTCTGCACATACACTTTTTGCCTGTTTGGAATTAATCTTATTTTCATCCTACTTCTTCTTCTTCTTCTTCTTCTTTATCCTCATCCTCAGAAGAAGAAGAAGAGGATGAAGAAGAAGAAGAAGAAGTAGGATGAAAATAAGAATAATTGCAAGCCGGCAAAAAGTGTATGTGCAGAGTTCCTCTATTCTGCAGATAC
Organism: Staurois parvus; assembly: GCF_062004578.1. Lineage (NCBI taxonomy): Eukaryota > Metazoa > Chordata > Amphibia > Anura > Ranidae > Staurois > Staurois parvus. Next base: position 2,670,682 of record NW_028318184.1, on the reverse strand, counting down.
ACTTAGAGGAGCTCTGCACATACACTTTTTGCCGGCTTGGAATTAATCTTATTTTCATCCTACTTCTTCTTCTTCTTCTTCTTCATCCTCATCCTCATCCTCAGAAGAAGAAGAAGAGGATGAGGATGAGGATGAAGAAGAAGAAGAAGAAGAAGAAGAAATAGGATGAAAATAAGAATAATTCCAAGCCGGCAAAAAGTGTATGTGCAGAGCTCCTCTAAGTGTATCTGCAGAGCTCCTCTAAGTGTATCTGCAGAATAGAGGAACTCTGCACATACACTTTTTGCCGGAAACCGCTGTATGGAGGGAATGTCATGGAACTGTCAGAAATAGACTATTAATGACAGTTCTGGGACTGTCCTTCCATACAGCGGTTGAAACATTGTACGTATTTGTTTCCATAAATGGATCCATTTATGGAAACAAATACATACAATGTTTCAACCGCTGTATGGAAGGACAGTCCCAGAACTGTCATAAATAGTCTATTTCTGACAGTTCTATGACATTCCCTCCATACAGCGGTTGAAACAGCTGTATGGAGTGAATGTCCCAGAACTGTCAGAAATAGACTATTTATGACAGTTCTGGGACATTCACTCCATACAGCGGTTGAAACATTGTATCTATTTTTTTCCATAAATGACATTCTGCAGATACACTTAGAGGAGCGCTGCAGATACACTTTTTGCCGGCTTGGAATTATTCTTATTTTCATCCTACTTCTTCTTTTTCTTCTTATGAGGATGAGGATGAAGAAGAAGAAGTAGGATGAAAATAAGATTAATTCCAAGCCGGCAAAAAGTGTATCTGCAGCGCTCCTCTAAGTGTATTTGCAGAATGTCATTTATGGAAAAAAATAGATACAATGTTTCAACCGCTGTATGGAAGGACAGTCCCAGAACTGTCATAAATAGTCTATTTCCGACAGTTCTGGGACATTCACTCCATACAGCTGTTTCAACCGCTGTATGGAGGGAATGTCATGGAACTGTCAGAAATAGACTATTAATGACAGTTCTGGGACAATCACTCCATACAGCTGTTTCAACCGCTGTATGGAGGGAATGTCATGGAACTGTCAGAAATAGACTATTAATGACAGTTCTGGGACTGTCCTTCCATACAGCGGTTGAAACATTGTATGTATTTGTTTCCATAAATGGATCCATTTATGGAAACAAATACATACAATGTTTCAACCGCTGTATGGAAGGACAGTCCCAGAACTGTCATTAATAGTCTATTTCTGACAGTTCTATGACATTCCCTCCATACAGCGGTTGAAACAGCTGTATGGAGTGAATGTCCCAGAACTGTCGGAAATAGACTATTTATGACAGTTCTGGGACTGTCCTTCCATACAGCGGTTGAAACATTGTATCTATTTTTTTCCATAAATGACATTCTGCAAATACACTTAGAGGAGCGCTGCAGATACACTTTTTGCCGGCTTGGAATTAATCTTATTTTCATCCTACTTCTTCTTCTTCATCCTCATCCTCATAAGAAGAAAAAGAAGTAGGATGAAAATAAGAATAATTCCAAGCCGGCAAAAAGTGTATCTGCAGCGCTCCTCTAAGTGTATCTGCAGAATGTCATTTATGGAAAAAAATAGATACAATGTTTCAACCGCTGTATAGAGTGAATGTCCCAGAACTGTCATAAATAGTCTATTTCTGACAGTTCTGGGACATTCACTCCATACAGCTGTTTCAACCGCTGTATGGAGGGAATGTCATGGAACTGTCAGAAATAGACTATTAATGACAGTTCTGGGACTGTCCTTCCATGCAGCGGTTGAAACATTGTATGTATTTGTTTCCATAAATGGATCCATTTATGGAAACAAATAGATTCAATAATTCAACCGCTGTATGGAAGGACAGTCCCAGAACTGTCATTAATAGTCTATTTCTGACAGTTCTATGACATTCCCTCCATACATCGGTTGAAACAGCTGTATGGAGTGAATGTCCCAGAACTGTCAGAAATAGACTATTTATGACAGTTCTGGGACTGTCCTTCCATACAGCGGTTGAAACATTGTATGTATTTGTTTCCATAAATGGATCCATTTATGGAAACAAATACATATAATGTTTCAACCGCTGTATGGAAGGACAGTCCCAGAACTGTCATTAATAGTCTATTTCTGACAGTTCCATGACATTCCCTCCATACAGCGGTTGAAACAGCTGTATGGAGTGATTGTCCCAGAACTGTCAGAAATAGTCTATTTCTGACAGTTCTGGGACATTCACTCCATACAGCTGTTTCAACCGCTGTATGGAGGGAATGTCATGGAACTGTCAGAAATAGACTATTAATGACAGTTCTGGGACTGTCCTTCCATGCAGCGGTTGAAACATTGTATGTATTTGTTTCCATAAATGGATCCATTTATGGAAACAAATAGATTCAATGTTTCAACCGCTGTATGGAAGGACAGTCCCAGAACTGTCATTAATAGTCTATTTCTGACAGTTCTATGACATTCCCTCCATACATCGGTTGAAACAGCTGTATGGAGTGAATGTCCCAGAACTGTCAGAAATAGACTATTTATGACAGTTCTGGGACTGTCCTTCCATACAGCGGTTGAAACATTGTATGTATTTGTTTCCATAAATGGATCCATTTATGGAAACAAATACATACAATGTTTCAACCGCTGTATGGAAGGACAGTCCCAGAACTGTCATTAATAGTCTATTTCTGACAGTTCTATGACATTCCCTCCATACAGCGGTTGAAACAGCTGTATGGAGTGAATGTCCCAGAACTGTCAGAAATAGACTATTTATGACAGTTCTGGGACTGTCCTTCCATACAGCGGTTGAAACATTGTATCTATTTTTTTCCATAAATGACATTCTGCAAATACACTTAGAGGAGCGCTGCAGATACACTTTTTGCCGGCTTGGAATTAATCTTATTTTCATCCTACTTCTTCTTCTTCATCCTCATCCTCATAAGAAGAAAAAGAAGAAGTAGGATGAAAATAAGAATAATTCCAAGCCGGCAAAAAGTGTATCTGCAGCGCTCCTCTAAGTGTATCTGCAGAATGTCATTTATGGAAAAAAATAGATACAATGTTTCAACCGCTGTATGGAGTGAATGTCCCAGAACTGTCATAAATAGTCTATTTCTGACAGTTCTGGGACATTCACTCCATACAGCTGTTTCAACCGCTGTATGGAGGGAATGTCCCAGAACTGTCAGAAATAGACTATTTATGACAGTTCTGGGACTGTCCTTCCATACAGCGGTTGAAACATTGTATGTATTTGTTTCCATAAATGGATCCATTTATGGAAACAAATACATACAATGTTTCAACCGCTGTATGGAAGGACAGTCCCAGAACTGTCATAAATAGTCTATTTCTGACAGTTCCATGACATTCCCTCCATACAGCGGTTGAAACAGCTGTATGGAGTGGTTGTCCCAGAACTGTCAGAAATAGACTATTTATGACAGTTCTGGGACATTCACTCCATACAGCGGTTGAAACATTGTATCTATTTTTTTCCATAAATGACATTCTGCAGATACACTTAGAGGAGCGCTGCAGATACACTTTTTGCCGGCTTGGAATTATTCTTATTTTCATCCTACTTCTTCTTTTTCTTCTTATGAGGATGAGGATGAAGAAGAAGAAGTAGGATGAAAATAAGATTAATTCCAAGCCGGCAAAAAGTGTATCTGCAGCGCTCCTCTAAGTGTATTTGCAGAATGTCATTTATGGAAAAAAATAGATACAATGTTTCAACCGCTGTATGGAAGGACAGTCCCAGAACTGTCATAAATAGTCTATTTCTGACAGTTCTGGGACATTCACTCCATACAGCTGTTTCAACCGCTGTATGGAGGGAATGTCATAGAACTGTCAGAAATAGACTATTAATGACAGTTCTGGGACTGTCCTTCCATACAGCGGTTGAAACATTGTATCTATTTGTTTCCATAAATGGATCCATTTATGGAAACAAATACATACAATGTTTCAACCGCTGCATGGAAGGACAGTCCCAGAACTGTCATTAATAGTCTATTTCTGACAGTTCCATGACATTCCCTCCATACAGCGGTTGAAACAGCTGTATGGAGTGAATGTCCCAGAACTGTCAGAAATAGACAGAAACTGTCACAGAACTGTCCTTCTTCTCATCCTTCTTCTTCTCATCCTTCTTCTCATCCTTCTCCTTCTTCTCATCCTTCTCCTTCTTCTCATCCTTCTCCTTCTTCTCATCCTTCTCCTTCTCCTTCTTCTCATCCTTCTCCTTCTTCTCATCCTTCTCCTTCTCCTTCTTCTCATCCTTCTCCTTCTCCTTCTTCTCATCCTTCTCCTTCTCCTTCTTCTCATCCTTCTCCTTCTCCTTCTTCTCATCCTTCTCCTTCTCCTTCTTCTCATCCTTCTCCTTCTCCATCTTCTCATCCTTCTCCTTCTTCTCATCCTTCTCCTTCTCCTTCTTCTCATCCTTCTCCTTCTCCATCTTCTCATCCTTCTCCTTTTCCTTCTTCTCATCCTTCTCCTTCTGCTTCTCCTTCTCCTTCTCCTTCTTCTCATCCTTCTCCTTCTTCTCATCCTTCTCCTTCTTCTCATCCTTCTCCTTCTCCTTCTTCTCATCCTTCTCCTTCTTCTCATCCTTCTCCTTCTTCTCATCCTTCTCCTTCTTCTCATCCTTCTCCTTCTCCTCATCCTTCTCCTTCTTCTCATCCTTCTCCTTCTCCTTCTTCTCATCCTTCTCCTTCTCCTTCTTCTCATCCTTCTCCTTCTCCATCTTCTCATCCTTCTCCTTCTTCTCATCCTTCTCCTTCTTCTCATCCTTCTCCTTCTCCTTCTTCTCATCCTTCTCCTTCTTCTCATCCTTCTCCTTCTCCTCATCCTTCTCCTTCTCCTTCTTCTCATCCTTCTCCTTCTCCTTCTTCTCATCCTTCTCCTTCTCCTTCTTCTCATCCTTCTCCTTCTTCTCATCCTTCTCCTTCTCCTTCTCCTTCTCTTTCCTCATCTCCAAGGGCATTTAAATTAAAGGTACAGTGTTCTGCACTAATTTAAAGGCTCTCTGAAGCCTAGAAACCCTTTTTATAAGTCATCTTCGTAGCGAAGAAATTCGCATCGAATCGAATTTCACACTGGAATTCGCCGAATCAGCCGAATCGAATTTTTGAGAAATTCGCTCATCTCTACTTACCATCACAGTTCCTGAAACCCTGGGAAAGAACGAGACATTCCAGGCCATTGTACAATACATCACAGGTAAGGGTGCTGCGGTGAGTGTTTAAATGTCACAGGACTGATGATTGTTGTTGTTACCAAGGAATTCTATGTGCTTGATCTAAGAACGGGGGTGCGTATACCCACGCACCAAGGGCCAGTAAAAAAGACAAATTACCTAATCTATATTTAGGATTTTTGTAAACAAAAAGGGGATCCCATATTTATCAATTTTCCTAAAGATAGAGGTCAAATCAACATCACCATTCTTCCTCTGAATCTTATCAGAGAAAGAAAAGCTATCTTCCCCTAAATGTTATAAACATCCCCATGAGGATAGCATGTATGTCAATAACTCAAGACTGGTTTAAAATGCATCTATAGGGAATAAAATGTTTTCCCACAAATCTTATACGAGATGAAAAGACAATCTGCTCCTAAATGCATTGGACACCAACATGGAGATGGAGAACAAGTATATCGATATCTCCAACCTGGTGTGAAGTACATCTGTGGGCAATAAACGATTTTCCCACCAGTTGCTAATGATGCCTTTTAATATACATACTGACCTTCCACATTGTGTTTTGCATGTATATAATCTGATATAAATAATCTACAGCCAATACAAAACAATGGATATCATCCCTTTAACTAATGCATTTAAGTCCATCACAATTGGAAGAGGCAATATGTATAGCAAATAGTCGCTACCTAGAGACTCATTCTACCAGTCTAGGCCAAAAGGGAAGGGGGGAATGGTCTTCTAGCTCTTAATGCTGAAACTAATAAGCCACCCGTACATAAAACTAATATTGCCTCATTCCAAAACTGATCATGCATAAATTAGCATTAAAAAATGCAATTACAGTTGCAAGAAAAAGTATGTGAACCCCTTGGGATTACGTGGAGTTTTGCATGAATTGGGCATAAAATGTGCTCTGAACGTCATCTAAGTCACAACTAGAGATGAGCGAATCGAACTAGGCGAACCGGAATTCGAGTCGAATTTCAGGAAATATTCGATTCGTGTCGAAACCGAAATTTTGCCTACTTCGGGTGCGCGAATCGAACATTTCCCGATCAGCCGGCAAAAGTGTCCCTGCAGTGAGCTCCGCTATTTCTGACAGTTCTCTGACAGAAGGAACACATGTTTAGCGGTTGAAACATTGTATCTATTAGTTTACATTTAGGATACAGATGTTTCAACCACTGTACATGTGAAGAAGTTGTGAGAGAACTGTCAGAAATAGAGGAACTCTGCACATACACTTTTTGCCGGCTTGGAATTATTCTTCTTTTCATCCTACTTCTTCTTCTTCTTCATCCTCAGAAGAAGAGGATGAGGATGAGGATGAAGAAGAAGAAGAAGAAGAAGAAGAAGAAGAAGAAGAAGAAGAAGAAGTAGGATGAAAAGAAGAATAATTCCAAGCCGGCAAAAAGTGTATGTGCAGAGTTCCTCTATTTCTGACAGTTCTCTCACAGCTTCTTCACATGTACAGCGGTTGAAACATCTGTATCCTAAATGGAAACTAATAGATACAATTTGTATCTATTAGTTTCCATTTAGGATACAGATATTTCAACCGCTGTACATGTGAAGAAGCTGTGAGAGAACTGTCAGAAATAGAGGAACTCTGCACATACACTTTTTGCCGGCTTGGAATTATTCTTCTTTTCATTCTTCTTCTTCTTCCTCATCCTCATCCTCATCCTCATCCTCTTCTTCTGAGGATGAGGATGAAGAAGAAGAAGAAGAAGAAGTAGGATGAAAAGAAGAATAATTCCAAGCCGGCAAAAAGTGTATGTGCAGAGTTCCTCTATTCTGCAGATACACTTAGAGGAGCTCTGCAGATACACTTAGAGGAGCTCTGCACATACACTTTTTGCCGGCTTGGAATTAATCTTATTTTCATCCTACTTCTTCTTCTTCTTCTTCTTCTTCTTCATCCTCATCCTCAGAAGAAGAAGAGGATGAGGATGAGGATGAAGAAGAAGTAGGATGAAAATAAGAATAATTCCTAACCGGAAAAAAGTGTATGTGCAGAGCCCCTCTAAGTGTATCTGCAGAGCTCCTCTAAGTGTATCTGCAGAATAGAGGAACTCTGCACATACACTTTTTGCCGGAAACCGCTGTATGGAGTGAATGTCCCAGAACTGTCAGAAATAGACTATTTATGACAGTTCTGGGACATTCACTGCATACAGCTGTTTTAACCGCTGTATGGAGGGAATGTCATGGAACTGTCAGAAATAGACTATTAATGACAGTTCTGGGACTGTCCTTCAATGCAGCGGTTGAAACATTGTATGTATTTGTTTCCATAAATGGATCCATTTATGGAAACAAATACATACAATGTTTCAACCGCTGCATGGAAGGACAGTCCCAGAACTGTCATTAATAGTCTATTTCTGACAGTTCCATGACATTCCCTCCATACAGCGGTTAAAACAGCTGTATGGAGTGAATGTCCCAGATCTATCAGAAATAGACTATTTATGACAGTTCTGGGACATTCACTGCATACAGCTGTTTTAACCGCTGTATGGAGGGAATGTCATGGAACTGTCAGAAATAGACTATTAATGACAGTTCTGGGACTGTCCTTCCATGCAGCGGTTGAAACATTGTATGTATTTGTTTCCATAAATGGATCCATTTATGGAAACAAATACATACAATGTTTCAACCGCTGTATGGAAGGACAGTCCCACAACTGTCATTAATAGTCTATTTCTGACAGTTCCATGACATTCCCTCCATACAGCGGTTAAAACAGCTGTATGGAGTGAATGTCCCAGATCTATCAGAAATAGACTATTTATGACAGTTCTGGGACATTCACTGCATACAGCTGTTTTAACCGCTGTATGGAGGGAATGTCATGGAACTGTCAGAAATAGACTATTAATGACAGTTCTGGGACTGTCCTTCAATGCAGCGGTTGAAACATTGTATGTATTTGTTTCCATAAATGGATCCATTTATGGAAACAAATACATACAATGTTTCAACCGCTGCATGGAAGGACAGTCCCAGAACTGTCATTAATAGTCTATTTCTGACAGTTCCATGACATTCCCTCCATACAGCGGTTAAAACAGCTGTATGCAGTGAATGTCCCAGATCTATCAGAAATAGACTATTTATGACAGTTCTGGGACATTCACTGCATACAGCTGTTTTAACCGCTGTATGGAGGGAATGTCATGGAACTGTCAGAAATAGACTATTAATGACAGTTCTGGGACTGTCCTTCCATGCAGCGGTTGAAACATTGTATGTATTTGTTTCCATAAATGGATCCATTTATGGAAACAAATACATACAATGTTTCAACCGCTGTATGGAAGGACAGTCCCACAACTGTCATTAATAGTCTATTTCTGACAGTTCCATGACATTCCCTCCATACAGCGGTTAAAACAGCTGTATGGAGTGAATGTCCCAGATCTATCAGAAATAGACTATTTATGACAGTTCTGGGACATTCACTGCATACAGCTGTTTTAACCGCTGTATGGAGGGAATGTCATGGAACTGTCAGAAATAGACTATTAATGACAGTTCTGGGACTGTCCTTCAATGCAGCGGTTGAAACATTGTATGTATTTGTTTCCATAAATGGATCCATTTATGGAAACAAATACATACAATGTTTCAACCGCTGCATGGAAGGACAGTCCCAGAACTGTCATTAATAGTCTATTTCTGACAGTTCCATGACATTCCCTCCATACAGCGGTTAAAACAGCTGTATGGAGTGAATGTCCCAGATCTATCAGAAATAGACTATTTATGACAGTTCTGGGACATTCACTGCATACAGCTGTTTTAACCGCTGTATGGAGGGAATGTCATGGAACTGTCAGAAATAGACTATTAATGACAGTTCTGGGACTGTCCTTCCATGCAGCGGTTGAAACATTGTATGTATTTGTTTCCATAAATGGATCCATTTATGGAAACAAATACATACAATGTTTCAACCGCTGCATGGAAGGACAGTCCCAGAACTGTCATTAATAGTCTATTTCTGACAGTTCTATAACATTCCCTCCATACAGCGGTTGAAACCGCTGTATGGAGTGAATGTCCCAGAACTGTCAGAAATAGACAGAAACTGTCACAGAACTGTCCTTCTTCTCATCCTTCTCCTTCTTCTCATCCTTCTTCTCATCCTTCTTCTCATCCTTCTCCTTCTTCTCATCCTTCTCCTTCTTCTCATCCTTCTCCTTCTGCTCATCCTTCTTCTCATCCTTCTCCTTCTTCTCATCCTTCTCCTTCTCCTTCTTCTCATCCTTCTCCTTCTCCTTCTTCTCATCCTTCTCCTTCTCATCCTTCTCCTTCTCCTTCTCATCCTTCTCCTTCTTCTCATCCTTCTCCTTCTTCTCATCCTTCTCCTTCTCCTTCTTCTCATCCTTCTCCTTCTCCTTCTCATCCTTCTCCTTCTTCTCATCCTTCTCCTTCTCCTCATCCTTTTTCTTCTCATCCTTCTCCTTCTCCTTCTTCTCATCCTTCTCCTTCTTCTCATCCTTCTCCTTCTTCTCATCCTTCTCATCATTCTCCTTCTTCTCATCCTTCTCCTTCTCCTTCTTCTCATCCTTCTCCTTCTCCTTCTTCTCATCCTTCTCCTTCTCATCCTTCTCCTTCTCCTTCTCATCCTTCTCCTTCTTCTCATCCTTCTCCTTCTTCTCATCCTTCTCCTTCTCCTTCTTCTCATCCTTCTCCTTCTCCTTCTTCTCTTCCTTCTCCTTCTTCTCATCCTTCTCCTTCTTCTCATCCTTCTTCTTCTCATCCTTCTCCTCCTTCTTCTCATCCTTCTTCTCATCCTTCTTCTTCTCATCCTTCTCCTTCTTCTCATCCTTCTCCTTCTCCTTCTTCTCATCCTTCTCCTTCTTCTCATCCTTCTCCTTCTTCTCATCCTTCTCCTTCTTCTCATCCTTCTCCTTCTTCTCATCCTTCTCCTTCTCCTTCTTCTCTTCCTTCTCCTTCTTATCATCCTTCTCCTTCTTCTCATCATTCTCCTTCTTCTCATCCTTCTCCTTCTTCTCATCCTTCTTCTTCTCATCCTTTTCCTTCTTCTCATCCTTCTTCTTCTCATCCTTCTCCTTCTCATCCTTCTCTTTCTTCTCATCCTTCTCCTTCTCCTTCTTCTCATCCTTCTCCTTCTTCTCATCCTTCTCCTTCTCCTTCTTCTCATCCTTCTCCTTATTCTCAGCCTTCTTCTTCTCATCCTTCTCCTTCTCATCCTTCTCCTTCTCATCCTTCTCCTTCTTCTCATCCTTCTCCTTCTTCTCATCCTTCTCCTTCTCCTTCTTCTCATCCTTCTCCTTCTTCTCATCCTTCTCCTTCTCCTTCTTCTCATCCTTCTCCTTCTTCTCATCCTTCTCCTTCTTCTCATCCTTCTCCTTCTCCTTCTTCTCATCCTTCTCCTTCTCCTTCTTCTCATCCTTCTCCTTCTCCTTCTCCTTCCTCATCTCCAAGGGCATTTAAATTAAAGGTACAGTGTTCTGCACTAATTTAAAGGCTCTCTGAAGCCTAGAAACCCTTTAAATAAGTCATCTTCGTAGCGGAGAAATTCGCATCGAATCGAATTTCACACTGGAATTCGCCGAATCAGCCGAATCGAATTTTTCATTTCTTCGCTCATCTCTAGTCACAACAATAGAAGAACACAGTCTGCTGAACATAATACTACACAAACATTAGATGTTGCCATGGTTTAATTGCACATAACATGTAAACATTCACAATGCAGGGAGGAAAAAGTATGTGAACCTTTGGACTTAATAACTGGTTGACCCTCCTTTGGCAGCAATAACCTCAACCAAACATTTCCTGTAGTTGCAGATCAGACCTGCACAACGATCTGGAGTAATTTTGGACCACTCCTCTTCACAAAACTGTTTCAGTGTAGCAATATTCTTGGGATGTCTGGTGTGAATCGCTCTCTTAAGGTCATGCCACAGCATTTCAATTGGGTTGAGGTCAGGACTCTGACTGGGCCACTCCAGAAGGTGTATTCTGTGCTGTTGCAGCCATTGTTTTGTTGAATTACTTGTATGCTTTTGGTCATTGTCCTGTTGCATCACCCATCCTCTGCGGAGCTTCAGTTGGCGGACAGATGGTCGTACGTTTTCCTGCAAAATGTCTTGATAAACTCTGGAATTCATTTTCCCATCAATGACAACAATCCGTCCAGGCCCTGAGGCAGCGAAGCAGCCCCAAACCACAATGCTCCCTCCGCCATGTTTTACAGTGGGGATGAGGTTTTGATGTTAGTGTGCTGTGCCTTTTTTTCTCCACACATAGTGTTGTGTGTTCTTCCCAAACAACTCAATCTTGGTTTCATCTGTCCACAGTATATTTTGCCAGTAGTGCTGTGGAACATCCAGGTGCTCTTTTGCAAACTTCAAACGTGCTGCAATATTCTTTTTGGACAGCAATGGCTTCCTCCGTGGTGTCCTCCCATGTACTCCATTCTTGTTTAATGTTTTCCTCATTGTAGATGTGTCAACAAAAATGTTAGCATGTGCCAGAGATTTCTGTAGGTCTTTAGCTGACTCTCTGGGATTCTTCTTTACCTCATGCAGCATTCTGCGCTGTGCTCTTGCAGTCATTTTTACAGGACGACCGCGCCTAGGGAGAGTAGCAACAGTGCTAAACTTTCTCCATTTGTAGACAGTCTGTCTTACCGTGGACACATGAACATCAAGGCTTTTGGAGATACTTTTGTAACCCTTTCCAGCTTCATGCAAGTCAACAATTCTTGATCGTAGGTCTTCTGAGAGCTCTTTTATGCGAGGCATGGTTCACATCAGACAGTGCTTCTTGAAACCAGTAAACCCAAAACAGGTGTGTGTTTTTTAAGGGCAGGACAGCTGTCAGCAACACATCCAATATCATCACACTGATTGGAGTCAAGGTTGGCTCACTCCTGGCTCCAATTAGCTCTGGGAGAAGTCATTAAGCTAGGGCCTCACATACTTTTTCCTCCCTGCACTGTGAATGTTTACATGTTATGTGCAATTAAACCATGGCAACATCTAATGTTTGTGTAGTATTATGGTCAGCAGACTGTGTTCTTCTATTGTTGTGACTTAGATGACGTTCAGAGCACATTTTATGCCCAATTCATGCAAAACTCCACGTAATCCCAAGGGGTTCACATACTTTTTCTTGCAACTGTATATTATCCCTATATAGGAGGTAGGTAGAATTGTTTGATTTCAATCCTCTATTCCATATAGAACTCAAAAATAAGTGCTCTAAATAGGTGCTCAAAAATCAAAAAACCAAAACAAAGATAACTCAAGCTCAACATGTTCCTATGATGGAGCTCCGTCATGAATAATAAATCATAATTTAACTGTGCATCCAACAGTGTGAACAAAGAAACATATGGTTCAAAAAATGGCTGGCATGTGTAGGTCTTCCATTTATAATATCCAGGGACCAAAATGGCCACTGTGTCCAATGACATGATTGTGTCATCGTGCTAGGTCTGTGCGTCATGACGTCATCCCAAACTGATGTCGTGCATGCACTGTATCGCACAACTGCACGATCTTGTGGAGAGGGAGAAAACCACCAGGCACCTAAATAGAATTCTCTCCCTTCTCATATTGGTCAGGAAGAACATGTACACACATATAACTACGCAATCCCATAAAGGGGGAAGATTATTATATATTTAACACAGATATCCAAACCCATGCTTTTCCTTCACTTCCTATGCCATGAACAGAGTCATCTATCAATGACACTTGACATCATTTATCAAAACTCAATGTATAAATCCAATACAGATGCATCATAATCAGGAATTATAAAGCATAATGACATATCCATATAGGGTTCATATCCCAAATATCAGCTATATCTGTGACACATATATAAAAGGTCCTAGGGGGTGTGGCCTGGCGAATGGCGCGGTGACATCTCCTGGCTCCAGGCTCCTTCTCACCCGGGCCTTCTAACAGCTGCAGCAAGGCTCTATAGCCTCGTTTTTGGCTTCAGACCCCGCAGTTGGGTAAGACAGGCAACAGGGAAGGTAGAAAGGGCGGCTGCTCAGCTCCCATAAATGACTTTTTTACCCGTTCTGCCTCTGCCTCACACTGTCTGCGCTCATCCAAGATGGTGCCGCTTCTCCATCTCCTTCACAAACTGCCTCGGCTTTGCAAGTGGGCTCCCCACACCGCACTCCTTCCCCTCCTGGCTCAGGCAGGCTCTCCCCTTCCTACAGAAGCGCCTCACAAGCTTCTCTGTGCTCCAGGGATGGCTGGGATATAGATATCCCACGTAACAACCGGCTGTGACCCGGCGACTGACATCCGCGGCTGCGATCGACGGGACAGGTAGGGCGGTGGCGCGCCTCGCACACGCCTGCTACCTGTTTTGAAAACATGTTTTAAAATGTGGTTTTGCCCAGCCGTGCCGCCTTGCCAACGTATTTCTACAGTGGCTGGGCGGCATGTGGTTAAAGCAGAGTTACACCTAAAAGTGGAAGCTCTGCTTGTTTGCCTCCTCCCCTCCTCCACTGCCATATTTGGCACCTTTTGGTGGGGAGGGGGGAGCGGGTACCTGGTTTTGACATAGAAATACCAATGTGGCTATCCCAATGCAAAAGACTATTTGTAGAGGTAGGCTTACAATTTATTGCGGTAACTATTTTACTTACGTTGTCCCTGGTGATTTTCGGATCTAAAAAGTTGATACTACCCTTGTGGATTTCACTAGTGAAGAACATGCCTATGTCATTAGTGTTCAGTATTTTTACAAAATCATGAAAGATTTCATCCGATCCTAGCTATGTGATGAATAAATCATCTATGAATCTAGGCCAAGGTAGTATTTTAGATGTAAAGATCTCCATGTCATCAATGAAGACAGCTGTTTTTTCCACAATATGTCATAAGCCTACCTTTAAAAATAGTCTCTTGTATTGGGATAGCCACCATCCCATCCCCCTCAAGCGTGGTATTCCTACGGGACAGTTTTTAAGAGCTAAAAGAAACTGTTCCTCAGAGGAAGCCTTTACAATAGAAAGTGCTCTGCTCTGAACAGTTCACTAAAAGGGGATATAAAACCTTGGATCTTAAAAGATCCTATGACAAAGTAAAAAGTACTCCTAGGGACTTATTGTTAGCCCCGAAAAGAGCACAAAAAGAGAAGGAGGGAAAAATGAGGATTATAGGGATTTATTGTAGACAATCAGGTAAAATTTTTTACATTGTAAAAAAAGTACTGGCATATATTGCTAGATGACAAAGATCTTTGAAAGGTGATAATGAATGTCCCTCTGTTTACTTATCGTAAAGGGAAAAGTCTGCGTGATATGTTGGTACATAGCCATATGGCTAAAATACCTCAACAACGTCTCAATCACACTCGGCTACCAATTAAACCCATGGATAGCCACTAATGTGGACACTGTAAAGCTTGCACTTATGTCCCAAGGGTTAAAGAGTTTACAAACCCAAAAAAGGGTGAACCTATCACCATTAAAGTATTTTTAAATTGCCGCACGGAAGGTGCAATTTATGTGGCTAAATGTCCTTGCCCTTATTTGTATGTTGGAAAAACGATCCGCCAATTTAGACGCTGGGTACTAGAACATGTGAATGACATCATTTTTAACAAAGACAGATCAATAGCCAGGAAAACCTGGGAAAAACATAATGGTAAACCAGAATGCCTATCTATTTGGGCAGTATAACAAGCCAAATTAGGCCCCAGGAAAGGAGACCTGGATAAGATCCTACTTAAGTTGGAAGCTAAATGGACCTTCTGCCTGGGCTCACGGTCCCCCCACGGTCTAAATGAGGGATTTACTTTTTTGTCCTTTGTATGTGGCTGATGGTTTGACATATGCTTGAATGATTCTTTGTATTTATGAGATATGGCAGAATATGTGCTTAATTGGTATGCTTCTAATATATCCATGTTGCATATTAGTGCAAATAGGACCTTTTGTATATGTGTCACAGATATAGCTGATATTTGGGATATGGACCCTATAAGGATACTGTATGTCATTGTGCTTAATAGTTCCTGAATATGACACATCTGTATTGGATATATACATTGAGTTTTTGAAGTTGCTTATTCCGATTTCACCGCACACTGAGCGTCTCGCAATGTTCATTAATAGCTGTAGCAAGGTAGGTAGAGCCTGCTTCATTTCCTGGCTGGAGGACTTTGACCATCATCTAGCATTTTCCTCCCCAGCCTTTGGTTGGCCATAAATAGTTCTCCTTTTTTTCAGTCAACCACAGGACTGATAAAAAAAAAGTGGTTTACCATCCATACAAGCGAGGTGGATGGAGAATCCCTCTGCGTTGTGCTCTTGTATTCTGACAGCAGGGGCTTCACTGACACAATACACTGCAGTTGCTGATAAAATTAAACTTTTCTAACACTCCCCATTCAACAAAAGTCGATCATTACCCAGCTATATATAAATCTATTTATTGCCAGATTTAGTCTCTGGCTGTACCCTTTCATTCACTGGATTTCAGTTTTCAATCATAGAGGCTCAGAATCATGTGGAGGTGTTACCTAGGGTGGTCTGCATGCAGTTGAAGCCTTTCAGGAAGCTTTGTACAGCACCCTGCCAGCTCCTGCTGCCAGCTGTGATCTGCATGAATTGCATAGAGAATTGGCGAGACCCAATGATAATGGCACTGGATCCAAAATTGGGTATGTAATGAAAATGTAAAAGTTTCATTTAAAAATGTAATTAGCTTGTTGATGGGTTGGGGAATGAGGGGGGGGGGCATGGAAGGCAATAATACAAACAGATTAAACTTGGTTCAGAAGAGGAGGAATGTGTATCTGCAGACAGGAATCATCAGACACTATGCACATAGCTGGTTTGCAAATGATTTTCATTACTTGTGTGGTCAGATTCAGTCTGGGGACATTTCTGCTTTGGAAATGTACACTGAAATGTTTCAGTTCCATTTTTGCATCTGTCTCAAAAGCAGGATTTACATTGTAACATTGAATGACTATTTTTAGACATCCATAAGTTGGAAATAAAATAAGCATATTCTATTCAAACATATTAAAGGAAAACTGTGTTCCTGGAACCAATTAATTGCTGATAAATGCTGATAATTAACTCCACAGTTTCAAACATTGATTTTTTTAGAGAGTTTTAAGAAACAATAAAATGGAGTTTATTAACGATGTGTGCAATATAAATGTTGCACATGTTAGTAACAAACTCCACAATGCGGAAGTGGGGTGGCTGACTTTCAGGTGCTTTAATAAAAGGTAGCTGCACTGGAACAGAGGACATTTGTCACTCTGGGGGAACAGGGGTGTAACTGGCAGAACAATCATGCAGTATATACTTGTAAATAAAAGAGTAAGCATATGAGCGCTATAAAGAATGTATAGTAGCGGCTAGAACACAAAAGGTAACCAAACAACACCTTCGATAAAACATATAAATCAAAAAAGTGCAGCGCTAAAGTCAAATAGATAAAAATGCAAAGTTCCTGTCACTAATAGTGACAATGAAATAATTCCAAAGAGTCCAGATGAAGATCAGATGTGATCGTGAAACATATGCGTGGGGGACTTGATCCGAAGTAGTGATAAAAAGTGAATAAATAAATTGCGCACTCACCAGAGGTGCGTAAATGATACGCCTTATAGATATGCCTGTCTTATCAGGTGTGTGCGGGGTCATCAGTAAGGTCAGGATCCTCTATGCCTACGGGTCACGTCTCGGATATGGCACTCAGGTGTATAGCACGTTGGAAGGTCCCTTAACCACTTGCCTACCAGGCACTTATACCCCCTTCCTTACCAGGCCAATTTTCAGCTTTCAGCGCTGCCGCACTTTGATTGACAATTGCGCGGTCATGCAACATTGTACCCATATGAAATTTTGATCATTTTTTTCTCACAAATAGAGCTTTCTTTTGGTGGTATTTAATCGCCACTGGGCGCTTTACTTTTTGCGCTATAAATTAAAAAAAGTGCAAAAAATTTGAAAAAAAAAAAAAAGTTTATTTGTTTCTTTTATAAAATTTTTCAAACAGGTATTTTTTCTCCTTCACTGATTTGCGTTGATGAGGCGGCACTGATGGGCACTGATAGGCGGCACTGATGGGCACTGATAGGCAGCACTAAAGGGCACTGATAGGCAGTACTAATGAGGTGGCACGGATAGGCGGCACTGATAGACAGCACTAATTAGGGGTCACGGATAGGCGGCACTGATATGCAGCACTGATAGGCGGCACTGATAGGTGACACTGATGATGGGTACTGATAGACGGTACTGACTGGCATCACTTCTGGGCACTGACTGGCGGCACTGACTGGCACAACCCCTGGGCACTGACTGGTGGCACTGACTGGCAGCACTGGTGGGTGGCACTGGTGGGTGGCACTGGTGGACAGCACTGGTGGGTGGGCACAGGTGGGTGGCACTGGTGGGCACAGGTGGGTGGCGCTGGTGGGCACAGGTGGGTGGGCACAGGTGGGTGGCACTGCTGGGCACATGTAGGTGGCACTGCTGGGCACAGGTAGGTGGCACTGCAGAGTGGCACAGGTGGGGGCACTGCTGGGCACAGGTGGGGGCACTGCTGGGCACAGGTGGGGGCACTGCTGGGAATGGGTGGGCGGGGCTAGTGGGCGCACAGCTGATCGGAACTTGCGGGGGTCACTGCTGGGCACCGATCATCAGGGCACTGATCATCAGTGCCCTGATGATCGGTGCCGATCCCCGCTCTGACAACTGCCGGTTCTCGGCAGTACTTTCCTCACGATCTGACAGCGTGAGGAAAGTGCAGCCGAGAACCGGCACTTGCATTTTCTGTGATCAGCGTGTCATTGGACACCGCTGATCACGTGGTAAAAGGCCGGTGGGATCGGCCTTTCACCACATCTCGTGATCAGCTGTGTCCGTAGGACACAGCGATCACGGAGATCGCCGGGTGCGCGCCCCCTGGGGCGCGCAGGAGAGCGCGTTCTGGGAGGACGTCATATGACGTCCACTCAGAACTGGCCGGCCGCGGTGAAGCCGTCATTCGGCTATGCGCGGTCGGCAAGTGGTTAAAGGTGCAGCTTCTGCAGGTGAAGGCTCTCCGTGAAGAGAGCACAATAAGGGACACCACATACCGTGATACCGTAGGAACAGTTTTATTCGCAAATAGGTGCATACAGATGTGTGCATAAGAAAGAAAAATCACTGACCACATAAAATTCAGGATGGCCACCAGCGGTGGTAGAACTTCCAGCTACTGTAGCCCCTCTGACGCGTTTTGAGCAAAGCTCATCATCAAAGAGTGCAGGGCAGCGCAATTTATTTATTCACTTTTTATCACTACTTCCCCCACGCATATGTTTCACGATCACATCTGATCTTCATGTGGACTCTCTGTCATCTTTGGAATTATTTCATTGTCGCTATTAGTGACAGGAACTTTGCATTTTTATCTATTTGACTTTAGCGCTGCACTTTTTTGTTTTAGAGTATATACTTGTAGCCAGGTGCTTGGCTAAGAATGGAGAGAAACACTGGCTGCAGTTGCTTTTTTTTTTTTTTTTCCTTCAAAATGTTTGGTCATTTATATGATAAAAAATTAAAAACCCAGTGGTGATCAAATACCACCAAAAGAAAGCTCTATTTGAAAAAATAATATACATTTAATTTGGGTGCAAAGTTGTATGACTCAGCAATTACTAGTAAAAGTAGAGCAGTGCTAAATAGCAAAAAGTGGCCTGGTCATGAAGGGGGTAAAACCTTTCCGGAGGTGAAGTGGTTAAAGTATTATTACTCACATTGTTGGTAATGCTTATATGCACTGTTTATGGCGGACTTTGCTGATTTATATGTTGATTCCAGTCTAGTGGTACAAAACTCTGTTAAGTTACCTCTAACAGACTGTGTCTGAAGTTACACTAATTTATGCTCAACCCACCATTTATTCTAATCTGTACCAATACATTGAGTTAATTTACCACTAATGCAGGCCATAGATGGGGAGAAAAACGGCAGATTTTTCTTTTAAAAAACGAAAAATCGGTTGTTCAAGTGGCCGACGTTACCATCAATGGTAAAAAAAATCGGCCGATTTTCATCCCGTCTAGAGCCGGCAAAAAGTGTCCCTGCAGAGAGATCTGCTATTTCTTTGACAGTTCTCTGACAGTTCCTTGACATTTATAGAGGTTGCAACAATGTATCTATTTGTTTCCATTTAGGATACAGATGTTTTTATTCGGAAACAAATAGATACAATGTTGCAACCGCTGTAAATGTCAAGGAACTGTCAGAGAACTGTCAAAGAAATAGCGGAGCTCTCTGCAGAGACACTTTTTGCTGGACTGGAATTCCTCTTATTTTCATCCTACTTCTTCTTCTTCTTCATCCTCATCCTCTTCTTCTTCTTCATCATCCTCATCCTCTTCTTCTTCTTCTTCTTCTTTTTCTTCATCATCCTCATCCTCTTCTTCTTCTTCTTCTTCTTCTTCTACTTCATCATCCTCATCCTCTTCTTCTTCTTCATCCTCATCCTCTTCTTCTTCTTCTTCATCCTCATCCTCTTCTTCTTCCTCATCCTCTTCTTCTTCCTCATCCTCATCCTCTTCTTCTTCCTCATCCTCATCCTCTTCTTCTTCCTCATCCTCTTCTTCTTCTTCTTCTTCTTCATCCTCTTCTTCTTCTTCTTCTTCTTCATCCTCATCCTCTTCTTCTTCTTCTTCTTCATCCTCATCCTCTTCTTCTTCCTCATCCTCATCTTCTTCCTCATCCTCATCCTCTTCTTCTTCATCATCCTCATCCTCTTCTTATTCTTCTTCTTCTTCATCCTCATCCTCTTCTTCTTCATCATCATCCTCATCCTCTTCTTCTTCTTCATCCTCATCCTCTTCTTCTTCATCATCCTCATCCTCTTCTTCTTCCTCCTCATCCTCTTCTTCTTATTCTTCTTCATCCTCATCCTCTTCTTCTTCATCCTCTTCTTCATCCTCTTCTTCATCCTCTTCCTCTTCTTCTTTTTCTACTTTTTGTCTTCCTCTTGCAGGTCACTGCTCATGCGCAGATTTTTTATCGGTAAAAAATCGGCCGATTTGCCCACTAATTGCCGCGAAAATCGGCCGATCGGCAAAATCGGACGATTTTTTTTCAACTTTACCGGAAAAAAAAACGGCCAAAATACCAAAAAACGGCCGACCAAATCGCTCACTAACGATCCGAAAATCGGCCGATTTTATTTTCGGCCGAAAAATCGGCCGATTTTCGACCCATCTATGGCCTGCATAACTGGACCTCCTATAATCAGCATAAATGAAAACTCAAGTGTATTTCTTTAGTGCTAAGTTTGTGCTGTTTTTTAAATTTGTTCTGCTTTTATTTTTAACCACTTCACAACCGTGCTATAGCCGAATGGCGACTACAGTGTGGTTGTCCAGTTTTCGGAGGGCGTCATATGACGTCCTCCCAGAACGCGCCCACCTGCGTGTCCCCAGCGGCGCTCACCCGGCGCTCTCCATGAACTCTGAGTCCTATGGACACAGCTGATCACATGATGAGGTAAAAGGCCAATCACAGTGGTTTAGCCAATCATTTTCTGCATATTAGACCTCTGTGGTCAGAGTAACTGGGGCTGTGACAGGGGTTTGACCTTTGCTTACAAAAAGTTGAGAGATATGTTAATGTACAGTGCATGAGTGAGATTATTATTATTATACAGTATTTATATAGCGCCAAAAAGTTTGCTCAGCGCTGTACATTATAGTGGGAGACAGTACATGAGACAATACAGTAACAATACAATACACGAGGAGTTCGAGGGCCCTGCTCCTTGGAGCTTACAATCTAGGAGGGAGGGGATAGTGGTACAGGAGGAAATGTCTGTGGGGGATGGAGTGGTAGGAGGAGTGGGGGAGAGCAGCTGTTAGGTGAGGGTGGTGTAGGCTTCCCTGAAGAGATGGGTTTTCAGGGTGCACCTAAAGGTGAGGAGGGTAGGTGACAGTCTGATAGATTGGGGTAGTGAGTTCCAGAGGATGGGGTAAGACCTGGAGAAGTCCTGGAGTCGGGCATGGGAGGAGGAGACCAGGGAGCTAGAGAGTAGGAGGTCTTGTGAGGAGCGAAGGGTACGTGTTGGGTGGTATTTGGATATCAGGTCAGTGGGGTAGTTTGGGGCAGTATTATGAACGGCTTTGTACGTCAATGTTAGTAGTTTGAATTTTATGCGTTGGGCAATCGGAAGCCAGTGGAGGGAATGACAGAGGGGGGTGGCAGATACGGAGCGGTTGGTAAGGTGGATGAGTCTGGCCGCTGAGTTCAGGATAGACTGAAGCAGGGATAGTCTGTGATAAGTTAAGCCGGTGAGGAGGGAGTTGCAGTAGTCGAGTTGTGAGATAATAAGGGTGTGAATGAGTTGTTTAGTAGTGTCTGGGGTTAGGAACAAACGTATTTTGGAGATGTTGCAGAGGTGGAGCCTGCATGAATTTGCCAGCAATTGGACATGGGGCTGGAAGGACAGACTGAAGTCTAGAATGATGCCTAGAACTTTGGCTTGCGGGGTGGGACTGATGGTGGCGTTATTGGTCGTGATGGAGAGGATAGGCGGGGGGGGACGCGGGCTGGGGGGAAAACTAGGAGCTCAGGTTTGGAAAGGTTTAATTTGAGGAAGTGGAATGACATCCAGTGTGATATGTCGCTCAGTAGGCAGGTGATTCGGGCGGAGACTGAAAGGGTGAGGCGAGGGGTAGAGAGGTAGATTTGCGTGTCATCGGCATAGAGGTGGTAGCTGAAGCCATGGGAGTGTATCAGTTGGCCAAGGGAGGAGGTGTAGATGGAGAAGAGAAGGGGCCCAAGGACAGAGCCTTGGGGGACCCCAAAAGAGAGGGGGAGAGAGGGGGAGGTGGCAGTGTTATAGGTAACACTGAAGGAGCGCTGGGATAGACAGGAGGAGAGCCAGGAGAGAGCGGAGTCTCTGATGCCAAGGGAGTATAGTTTTTTAAGGAGGAGGGGGTGGTCAACTGTGTCGAAAGGCCGCGGAGAGGTCGAGGAGTAGGAGGACTGAGTAGTGGCCATTAGCTTTGGCGGTTAGCAGGTCGTTGGTGAGTTTGAGTAGGGCGGTTTCGGTGGAGTGTAGGGGACGGAAGCCAGACTGTAGGTGATCAAGGAGGTTGTTGCCGTTGAGGTGGGAGCTAAGGCAATTATAGACTAAGCGTCAAGGAGTTTGGATGTAAATGGCAGCAGGGTCTAAGGTTGTTCAGGTCGGTGTGGTCCAGGGAGGGTTTTTTGAGTATGGTGGTGATGTGCGCGTGCTTTAGAGGGGAGGGGAATGCGCCAGTAGAGAGGGAGAGATTTAAGATATGGGTGAGGGAGCGTAGGATGGAGGAGGAGGGTGCCCGTAGGAGTTGTGTGGGGACAGGGTCAAGGGGGCAGGTGGTGAGGCGGGCTGCGGAGAAAACCTTAGTGACCTCTTCAGTGGTAGCAAGGTCAAAGGAGTGGAGTGTTGGGGGGGGGGTTTTAGTGTGCGGGGTGTTAGGTGGGGGTCTGGGCAGTTGCAAGGTCAGATGAGGGGAGTGTTGAGGGGGTTATCATGGAAGGGAGGCTAGGTGGGGTGGAAGTCTGAGCTTTGGCGATGTAACTACGAATTGCGTCGATCTTGTTTTGGAAGTGGTTAGCAATCTCGTGGGCGGTGAGTGAGGTAGTGGGTGGAGGTGGGGGAAGAGAGAGTAGGGAGTTAAAAGTGGAGAAGAGCCGGCGAGGACTGGAGGAGAGGGTATTGATGAGGGTTACGAAGTAGGCTTGTTTGGCAGCGTGGAGGAAGGAGGTGTAGGTAAGGAAGGCAGATTTGTATAGGGTGAAGGCTTGTTGGGACCTGGTTTTGGGCCATAATCGCTCCAGCACACAACTGCGTCATTTAAGAATCTTGGTGTGGTCGTTCTGACAGGGTTGAAGCGGTCAGGGTCTAATGCTACGTGTGGTTAGGGGTGCTAAGGAGTCTAGGGCGGCTGACAGCGAGTTGTTATAAGCTGTGGTGGCCAGGTCAGGGCAGGACAGTGGAAGGATACTGTCGTAAAGTCGGTCAGCTGCAGAGTGGAGAGGGGCAGGTTCAGGTTGTGGAGTTTACGGCTGGTGATGGTTTGACATTTGGGGGGGAGGTGTTTGAGGATGAGGAGATGAAGAACGTAATGAGGTTGTGGTCAGAGAGAGGGAAAGGGGTGTTTGTGAAGTTGTGGGGGGTGCAGAGATGAGAGAAAACAAGGTCCAGGGTGTTCCCGTCAGAGTGGGTGGAAGATTTTGTACACTGTGTGAGAGAAAAAGAAGAGGTTAGGTGGAGGAGTTGGGATGAAGCAGGGTTATTGACGTTAATAGGGATGTTGAAGTCTCCAAGGATGATGGTGGGTAGCTCTGAGGAGAGGAAGAAGGGTAGCCAGGTGGAGAAATCGTCAAGTAAGCTGGATACGGGTCCAGGAGGCCGATAGATTACTGCAATCCTCAGAGGGGTTTGAGAGAATTGCCGGATGCAGTGGGCCTCAAAGGAGGAGAAGGATAGAGAGGGGGGGTTTGGGAGGACCTGGAAAGTGCTCAGCGGTGACAAGAGCATGCTGACCCCACGACCTCTACAACCGCTCGGTCTGGGTGAATGGGTCCAGACGAGGCCTCCATAGGAGAGTGCCGCAGGGGAGGTAGAGTCAGTGGCTTGGACCCAGGTTGACCACTAGGAGGTTGAGGGAGCGGGAGATAAAGAGGTCATGGATGGCGGTGAGCTTGTTGCAAACCAATCGGGTGTTCAGGAGTGCACACGAGAATGGAGGGGTGGTTGTGGGGAGCAGGGGGACAGGTATTAGGTTGCGGCAGTTTGTGGAAGTGGGAGGGTGCCTAGTGGGTGAGTGAGGTGGTGAGGGACCAGGGTTCGGGGGGATGTCCCCGACTGTTAGGAGAAGAAGAAGGGTGAGAAAGGTGGCATGGGAGCGGGATGTGCTAGAGTGTGTGAGTCTGCTAGTGGTGGCGTGTGGGTCAGTGGGAGAGTGGAGTAATAGGAGGAGGTGGCGAGAGCAGTAGTGGGGAGAAGGAAGCAGTGAGGGTGCGATGTATGGTTGCTTTGGAGGAGTAGGGGGGTAGAGAGAGGAGATTTTGGGAATGGAGGAGAGGAGTATGAGGAGGAGGAGTACAGGTGGCATTTAAGGAGGGTAAACGGAGTGGAGGACAGGTGAGGGAGGT